>NC_060022.1:1817575-2421767 GCF_021134715.1 Daphnia pulex
CTTTTCACCCTTCTATCAGCCCAGTGCCTTTGATAGAAGTAATATATAAGGAAATAAGATTTTCGGCGGGGTGGGGGGGGGGGAATCTAATATTATTAGTCTATGAGCCCCTGTAAAATAACATAAAGTTTTCATTTCAGTGTAAAAAAAAATATCGACATGAGCAATTGCGTCGCACCATATCGCTGGATATCTGCTGGGCGATGGACAAAGACGAGCAAATCCAATACGCTCGTGACTGGCGAGGTTCTTTTTCGTCATAGGAGGATCTTGAATAATAAGGAGTAGACACTCTTCTAAACTCTCTGATGGGTATTGACCCGTTAACCATTATGATTCAATCGAGTTAGAAAAGGGAAAGAAAAATTAAGGCTTTGATGCAGAGTCTTTGTAATTGGTTGTGTATCATTTGTCTTGTATTCCTTGCCGCACTGTGTAACCCTTTTCTGTCGGCAACGCACCCAAATGGAAATGTCAACAGTTTTTATTGTCCAGGCTAATTTACATAGTCACTTGCGCATTAGAGCTGGTGCCATCGAAATCCCCTTGTTCTTAGACTCGACGAATAATTTTGCAAAGTAATAAGCAAATCTGATTGCTGAAGTGACGTGGTTAAAATGGGAGCCAAATTTGAATAAGGAGTTTTATTTTAACTGTGAAGGCGCAAATATCTATTCTGCTTTTAATTCAACGCTGTGCGGTGTGGGCAGACAAACAAAATATGACACAATTCAACCAAGACCACACCTTTAAATTACCAAAGGGTACCAGGCCTTTGTGTTTAGTTTTCCATTGAACTAAAAATGTCAATTAAATTCTATTTCAAGGTGTGGTTGCTGTGCATTGGTTGCCGCCCCCTTGATTCATAAATCCAGGCTGCCGAATAACAAATTGGATTTAGGCCCGTCGCAGCGCCTATTCTGATTAAAATCCCGGTTCATAAATACTAGTTAGTTCAACAGAATATTCTTTAGTTTACCAATAAGATTACAAGTTAATCATGACGTTTGAATAACCTATATAGACAACTTTGATGAATCATTGAATCAGCATCTATTTAATCAGCTAAAATCGATTGCAGCTGAATTAAGGAGGCCCCGAAGGAATCAAATGCGACCAAAAATCATTTTTATGGATCGACGGGGGGTATTCAATTCAAGTTTTGGGTGCTCGATATGCCCAGTGACTCGTCTGCTGTGAGGCGCGAATAACATTTTGGACGCTTGCCACCGGAATCGGTTGAATCCCCTCTCGCCATCGAAATGGTTAGTGTGTATACGACTGGGCTGTAGCCTGGAGGGCTGTTGGCCTGATGTACACTCGGCAAATGGACGAACCGATGGTGGTTCTGGCCAAGGCAATGCACCCGGCTATATCTTTTCTATAGACTATCATTAGACCAGTCAGTGTGCTGCCAGGGCTATTCACTTAGTCATGCAAGTTTCACATTCCGTTTGATGGCAAGTCGAATAACGGAGAGAGACTGGCGGCCAATAAAATCAAAATAGTTTAGATTCTCGTAAAAAATGGAGCGACTCGATATAGTACATATCCGCCATACACACATGGACGGTCGCCTTTTCATGGCGACCGCGTTTGTAAGTTGGGGGGAGAAGAAAAAAAACACACTCAAGTGACTTCAAGTTACAAATTTATATCTTATTTGATTACCATTTCCTGCGTTCAGCCGTTTCCGTAATATGGCACTACATCAATCGGTTTCACCCAACTGCTGTGAAAGGGGTTACATTATTTATAGCCCTGAAAAAGAGCCGATATTGAATCTAACCCTTTTATTGATATGCCCAGCAGCCTGTATATTTGACCTATATCAAGTTTAAATTTTACAAAAGCGACTCCCACACACACACACACAGAGCCAGACACAATGGACGGAACGGAAATTGCATATAAACAATTGGAAAAAAAGGGGAAGTCGTAGCGGAAAGCAGCGAAATTCAATCGATATAGAAACAAAAGAAGATTTCCATGAAACATGGATCGACACAAGAGCATCAGCATCGAGATACAGCTCTTAAGGGCGAGTTGCGTTTCTGCTGCGCGTATACTGCACGAACGACTGTGTATAGCCTCCCCGCTCTGTTTCCCGACGAGATGTACTATCGATTGTTTCTTTTTTTTTTTCACGTCTACCTTTTCACCTTTTGCTTCAACTCACCGGGCACTACCGTTTCGCCCTTTTCGACTAGACGATGAAAAATATACACCGTAACATCTACGGGGAGTAATGTCTCCTCTACGCATAAACTAGACGACATATCCGACGTCTTATTCTCCATTCGGATATATTTTTATATATAATGCAGCGGCGACAAAGTGATTCTTTGAAGCCACTAAAGAGTGAAATTGAAGTTTGTCACGCGCACCTCGTCCCATATACATACGTCTGGAGAGCTGGAACTTCTTGAGACTCTTCGTATAGTGTTAAACTTCATCACCTTTGCGCCCTTGTTTCGTTCGAACAACTTGTGCGTAGCCTTCTTGTATAATAAGTCTAGATATGTATCTTTAGCTTGTTTTGGATTGCAGATTGAGTCTGCAACGAGCTACTAGTCCAATTGCGTTCAGAGTTTAAACTGCAAATTGTAGCATATTGTTTCAAGGGCTTCTCTTGTCGCATGTCACAGAGCAGTCAAACATTTCTTCACACATTGAAATTTCGCTCCTGTGAAAGCTTATTTCAAATGAAAGGAGCTTAGTTGGGTGTAGGTTCGTCACGAAATCTCCGATGAATAGGAGAAACATAATCCTTTTCTGTCCCGATGATTCCGCTTCACAGCACACTATTGAAATGGATTTTTCTTGGTAATTTATTCCACTTTCAGCGCTTGCTTTGACAGCTTTTGTATTTAATTATTTCATCTAAATATTCGCCACTTTTCATCGGTAGGTGGAGTTTCGTCGATTGTTTCTCTTCCAGAAGATGGCACTACTAACAAAGAAATTGTGACGTTTGTGCAGTTTCAGCAACCTTCCTTGTTCCAAGGTTATCTAAATCTCTACACTTGCACAGAAACTTTCTAGTAACTTTCGCTGAGCAAAACTAAGACGGACTACCCCAAAATATTTGGGAAGCTTCGACGTTCGTGGCCAACAACAATCGGATATGATCTAAGTCATTAATGCAATCGATCTTAAAGGTAAACATAGACCATTTTTTCTCCAATCTTTCTTACACAGTTTACATGTATTGCTGGTACGACCAATCGTGTACTGTTATCTAATACCGTTTTCGCTACTACGTGCAAGAGAGATTAACTTACCTTTATTTGGCTCCCAGGATGAATGTGGACATCGATACACAAGTCGTTGTTTCCCTACCCGAATCCCCTAGCATTTTGTGCTCTGCCACAAAACTTTCAGAAAATCAAGATGATGGTCAGAAGACATCTGATGTTGTGCTGGAACTCAAGGAAATTCCATACGCAGACTGTGATATAAAAAATGATGATCCCCATGAAACAGATGGACTGTTGGATTCAGAGGGGGCTTGTGCCCTGATTGAAGGGAACCCTGTTGAGATCGGCAAAGACGAAGCAGATCTCAGCCAATTGTGCCATGAGTTGAAGAAGAAACGTGGATCCACTATTGATGTGGTCAACTGTGATGATACTACTGAATCGAGCAGTGATTCTGGTAGTGTGGATCAATTTTCTCTTAAGGGACTCACTGGAGGACATTTGATCAATCCCAAGAATGATGATGCAGAAGAAGCTACTATTGAAATTGAAGAAGACAGTGAAATGTTTGATTTCAGAGAGATTGCAGCTGGGGCGATGCGTCATGCAGAAGAATTAGTTCGACGGATGATGCTCACCGTCTCGTGGACTATTTGCCATTTTCACGCTTTGCCTAAATGGTTACAGGATAACGATTTTATCTGGCAGGGCTACCGACCACCACTACCATCTTTTTGGGATTGCATCAAAAGTATTTTCAGCATTCACACGGAAACTGGCAATATCTGGACCCATATGCTTGGTAACAATACCATCGTCTAATGTTTATAATAACTACAGTTTTTAATGACCGAAATTAAATTTTGTACATCCATCAGGTTGCATCGCCTTTTTGGGGGTTGGTGCATTTTTCCTGAGCTGTTCCGAGGAGGAGATACGCAACGAAGACAAAGTTGTCTTTTCGGCTTTTTTCACAGGAGCTTGCGTCTGCCTCGGTCTCTCAACCTGTTTCCACACGTTCCTTTGTCATTCAGAATGGGCTGGTCAATTGTTTAGCAAACTGGACTACGTCGGCATCGCTTTGTTAATCATGGGCTCATTTGTCCCATGGCTTTACTACAGCTTTTACTGCGATTTTTGGCCTCGTATTGTCTACGTCTGCGTCGAGATTGTACTCGGTCTGTCATCGATCATCATTTCACTTTGGCCCCGTTTCGGCGAGCCCAGATACAGATTCCTTCGAGCAGGTAGTTATCAAAGTTACGTAATTTTTACTTTTGGTCTATACTTTCTTCTGTCACTTGCGCAGGCGTCTTTCTGAGCTTTGGACTGAGTGGAGTGATTCCTGCTGTACACTATTCAGTGCAAGAGGGATGGATCAAAGCCCTGAATCAGGCCTCGTTAGGCTGGCTTATCTTAATGGGTCTACTCTACATCATTGGAACCATGTTTTACGCCTTGCGGATCCCCGAACGCTTTTTTCCGGGAAAATTCGATATTTGGGTAAGAAAAATTTATTCCTATACCTTACCGTAGGCGGTCTCGGAGTATCACTAATTACATTGTGGTTGGACTTGTAGTTTCAAAGCCACCAAATCTTCCACGTTTTCGTGGTTGCCGCAGCCTTCGTTCACTATCATGGGATTTCCGAAATGGCAATGCACAGGCTGACTATAGGTGAATGCCCGCCACTTGTCAGCGATTTCCGTATTTAGTTCAAACAACAATAATACATACAAGTGCGTCAAAACCAACCGTGGTTTAGTGTACCACTAAACTTCCTTTAAAACAAATGTAGAGCCATTTTAAAAGGCAACATTTTCTCCGTTTGAGTAGCTCGTCATTGTCGTTCGAGAAACCGTCTCAACGTTTTTCCTTTTTTAGCCATTGCCATTAACTACTTAAAGCGTCAAGACGTGCATTGTCTTAATAAGATCTGATTCTATGGTGTTAGTATCTTTTAAAACGGCAACTCTGCATGGATTTTTGTACAAAGGGGATTTCAACGTTATTTTTTTTCCCTCTTTTTAAGATATTTGTTTAGCCTCTGGTTGGCGCTATTCGTGTTATTTTAGACCACCCATTATTGGTTAACCCAGCACGTAAAATTCACAACCCTCCCATTTCAGTTGGTAGTACCTCGGAATGGGACTTCCGACAGCAAATACCATATCTTTTAAGAGCATATGAAATATATATATACTATCAGAAATACATGTGTTGATTACGTGTCAAATCTTTGTATGCTCATTAAAAGGAAGAAAGAAAAAGAGAAACAAGGTTAACAATTCAAAGATATAGACTGGCAGCGAAGATGATGTCACGTTTGATGAGCTTGATACCTTCGCTAAACTTGTTCTCCAACTCGGTATTTCCTATACTTTTAGATGCTTGCACCATTTGACGAAGTAATTCTTCTAACCGCCTCATACAACGAATGATGCTTCCTAATTTTGTCAAGTACAACACATAGTATTAGGATCAAATGGAGAAATTAATTAAAACATTCAAATCACCTTCGAAGAGATCAGTCATTTTGCAAATGTCACCGAATGAAGACCCACGACACCAGGCAGCGACCAGATCCATCATGTAAGGCTTGAATTTCTCTACATACTCGTCTTCCTCCAGTTCCAGTTTAGCCTCAACTGACACCTTGGCGATCCTTCGGGCTAGATCCTGCATCTGCTTCAGAGGACCTGATAATGCTTCGGAAAGTTTGGGCATCTCGTTGGATTTTTCATCGCAGACGAAGCAGCTGAGTAGCGCAGCTGTTTGAGTCACATCGAGTGCATTGAACAGTCCGTTGAATATCATTTCGGTTAGCAACAGCTCATCGCCGCTAGACAATTCGCAAGCCACGCGACCTTTCAATTCAATAACGTCAGCCGCAGTGCAGTAGCCGAGACGGCGTAATACTCTTTTGCGGCATTTCAGCTCCGTCATTTGCAAAAGGGATTTGGCTTTCTTTAACTCGTCTTTGGCGTGTTTCAGTTGGGCAGCCAACTGTTGAATAAGAACAATAATACAGCACTTTAGCAGGACACTCTTAAATCACTTTACGATGAAATATATACCCCTTGTTTGTCGTGGTAGAGTTGGCACAGGGTCTCGACTTTGGTATCGCGATGAAGTTGGTGGGCTGTCAAACGCTCCTCAAAAGCTCGTGATCGCTGTACCATCTCTACAAAATCTTTATCTTTAATGTGCATGTCCTTAACAGGGTCGAGGAGAGGAACACCTTGTGGGAAACGTCTGTGAACCTCCTACATTTCAATGAAATTGTTAAGTAAATAAACGAAATTTAAACGACGACTCGTACCTGGATCCTTTTGTAGACTTCCATACGGTTGTCGAGTGGGCGAAGATCTTCATTGAAATAGAGACGGACAGAACTGATCTTTGTGATAAGATTAAGGAAACAAGGCACGACTCGCATTTCTCCCTCTTCTTTGGGCCCACAAGGTTTCAATGCAGAAACTACTTTACTCTCTGTGCTGGCTTTGGAGATGTACATAAGGACACTGACGACAAAAGAACTATCCAAATCCTTATTTTTACTGTCTTCTCCTTTTCCTACTAAATTTTCTTTCTTGTAATCGACAATGATTCCCCAGCCAAAGTCGTCACCCTTATTTTTGATCTGGAAATCAATATTGTAAAATAGTATTTAGAAAATAAGTTTTTAAATTAATATTTAAACTTACGTGAACCATACGCCCGGCTTGCAAGAAAGGAACGATGTACTGAGGTTTCACTAAATATTTATGGAGACCTTCGTTCAAGTTAGCCAATTGCTGTCGGATTGTGTAATAGGAAGAAACATCCTCTTCTTGAGGAACAGAGAATTTTTTGAAATCCTTTTCCTTCTGTCTTACATCTGAATAAAACATAAAACAATAACTGCCAATCTGCCAAAAATACTATAGGATTCAAGAGTCAACATCAATACTTACTCTCTACCAAATGCGGGATGGCAGCATATTGCTGGAACTGGAAAAACGAACGCTCCAGCATGTACTCTGGATTGATTTCTTCAACGCGCAACAAGTTGAGAACCATGTTGTATGTTAGATGGAATGCCGAGTTGAGAAGATCTGCTTGGCCCTTCACCAAATTGCGACCGACTGCAGGGCTCATTTTTTCGTCTATCATCAGGATAACGATACCTTTCTCGTCGAGACCACGTCGACCAGCACGACCAGACATTTGAATGTATTCTCCAGATGAAATCTATGAGGCCAACAACAACAAGAGACTTGTGATTATAAGAAAACGTAGGATAAAATTAATAAAATCTTACCCATCTATTTTCTTTGCCATCGAATTTGCGGGCGTTGGTGAAGAAAACAGTGCGAGCAGGCATGTTGAGACCCATAGCAAACGTCTCGGTTGCGAATAGGGCTTTGATAAGCCCTTCAGCAAAAAGGATTTCTACGGTTTCCTTCAAAATCGGTAGTAGACCTGAACAAAAATTAAGAAAAATATATTCGTGACACAAGAAATAAGATGAATTTTAACGCGTTACCTCCGTGATGAATACCAATTCCTCTTTTCAAAAGAGGCAGGACCTGTTCCACTTGTGGTAATTTCCTGTCTTCTTCCGACAGTACTTCCATGGCATTTTGAAAGACTTCACCCACTAACTTTTTCTCTTCATTTGAATTGAAATCCAATTTTGACATTTGTAATGCGTAAAATTCGCATTCTTTTTTGCTAAAGCTGAAAACAACGACAGGTGAAAAGTTCTTCTCCATAATCATTTTGATAATTTTGAAGCAGCTGGAACCGGCTTCACCACCTTTAATTCCACCACGTCGACCACGTTTATCGCCAGATGCAGCATCTCCAACCGTGTGCAGAACTGCCATTGCTTCATTAAAGTTATCTTCTCGAAATTGCCCCTGCAATTGAAGATAGTTATTTTTCAAGCTCAATTGAAATACATTTTTTCTTAAAAGTATACCTTTTCGTCTACAACGAGATGAATACCTTCTCCGCCAGGGAAAATGTAGTGCTGGAGCGGAACTGGTCGATAATCGGTGTACACAACATGGCATGGCTGTTTGTGCAAATGACAAATCCATTCGGCAAACTGCCGTGCATTTGGGATCGTAGCCGAGAGAAAGACGAAATGAACATTGTCCGGTAGTAGAATAATTGTCTCTTCCCAGACGACACCACGCTCCTTGTCTCTCATGTAATGAATTTCGTCAAAAACCACCCATGCCACCTCACGCACGACTTCTGAGCCACGATACAACATACTCCTTAAAATCTGTAAAGAAATAGGAGCTCTAAACTTTTCGTTGATTGAAAGAAAATGTCAAAAGAACTAACCTCAGTGGTCATAATTAAACAAGAGGCTGTTGGGTTGATAGTAACATCTCCAGTCATTAAACCTACATCTTTGAATTCTTCAGAAAATTCTCTGTACTTCTGATTACTTAAAGCTTTGATGGGAGTTGTGTAAATAACACGTTGTTTCTCTTTCAATGACATAGCAATGGCATATCTAAATAATACAAATATGATATTAGAATTACAACAGGAACTATATCAACAATAATTACTCACTCAGCAACAACAGTTTTGCCAGCTGATGTGTGGGCTGACACCAGCACTGATTGAGAATTCTGCAAACAGAGAATAGCTTCTTTCTGAAATGGATCTAAAACAAATGGATATTCCTTGGCTGGAGGCCCAGAGTATGGCCGCAATGGAGCATAGTCAGCATCAGGTGGAACAGCAACTTCATGGGTGCATTGTTCTATGGTATCAAGTGTGTGAATGGCTATTCTTGGTCCTGACATCAGTAGTTTTTCATCTACATTTTCATCTTCGTCAGTCTCCATTTTGGAAGTTTTTGCTTGAGGAGCATCATCATTATTGTCATTTGTTTTGATGTGACGCTTGAGACCACTGGATGAGGGCTTCTCAGTGGATTCACTAAATTGTAATGAACAGCAGATAAGTATAGTAAAGATTGCTAAGGTTAGTTGAGTAAAAAGTACTGGTACCTTGTTTCTGGCTTCGTGACATTCTTTTTAGTTCCAATTAACGGTTTTGTTACAGTAGATTCCTCACTAAACACGCTGAAGAGATCGTCAATATTGTCCATTTTTGCTTAGTCCAGGATCTTTAAATTATAAAACCTTGTTGAATGTACTAATTTAGCAAGAGAACAGAAAATGAAGTAAATTTTGGGACTGACATTGACGCCATGTGCTATGCTGTAAAAAAAAAATTCGTCTGCTTCAATTTTTCGGCAAATGAAGATTTTTAAAATTTGGCAACGTAAAAAGCTGGCATCCCGTTTCGGTTTTCGAGGTTCCCGTAGGAAATATGAATTAAAAGAAATATGAATTAAAACATTAAAAAAGCAAAAGTAAACATGAAATTAAAAATGAATGATATGAATCTGATACGGTATGGTGAATAAGCGCTTCGTTTATCACTTAAATTACCGTGATACCACAGATAAAGACCACTTTCGACGTCTACTTTATCTATGGTGACTTTTACTTTAAAAAGTATGGATACAATCAAACATTTCGGAACATTCAAAAGTTATCAGTAAATCATAAGGGGGAAATCATAATATTTCAATCTCTTGACTTTGTCCGACCGGGCCGTCTTCGCCCCCCTTCAACTCCGTCCATCTCCACTTCTGTGTTCCAAAAAAATTACCGTTCAGGCGGAAATGTGTGTGTGTGTGTGAGCCGAGAGATAAAAATAAAAAAATGCCACAGCCGGCTTAGGTGTGGCAGAGGCTTCGTCCCACTCTTGTTTAAGCTTAAGTTACAGCAAAATTTATTACTAGCAATGTGGAATTAGAAAATATTTAACTGTATTTAACATATATCTTTGTTTTTGTTTTGTTTCTTACTAAGATTTGAAAAAAGCCACCAGCCTTTAGTTGCGCCGAGCGGCCAAATATTTAAATTAAAATTAGCAAAAAAATAAAATAAATTTAACAGCTTTATTCACGAGTTATAGAGTCCTGTTAAATACAGCCACTATGACAAAATAAGGAAAATGTTGAAGTGTTACCTATGACATTTACTCTAGATTTGAGTTAGAAATGTTAAGTTTACAAAAAAGGAATATTCACAGTCGACAAGTTTAAAATAAAAAAATAAAGGATTCGATTCCAGTCCAGTTCTGTTCTGTTCTGTTCTGTGCTGTGCTGTGCTATTCTGTTCTGTGCTGTTCTGTTTTGTTCTGTTCTGTTCTGTTCTGTTCTTTTCTGTTCTGTTCTGTTCTGTTCTGTTCTGTTCTGTTCTGTTCTGTTCTGTTCTGTTCTGTGCTTTGCTGTTCTGTTCTGTTCTGTTCTGTTCTAATCTGTGCTGTTCTCTTCTGTTCTGTTCTGTTCTAATCTGTGCTGTTCTCTTCTGTTCTGTTCTGTTCTGTGCTGTTCTGTTCTGTTTTGTTCTGTTCTGTTCTGTTCTGTTCTGTTCTGTTCTGTTCTGTTCTGTGCTGTGCTGTTCTGTGCTGTTCTGTTCTGTTTTGTTCTGTTCTGTTCTGTTCTTATCTGTTCTGTTCTGTTCTGTTCTGTTCAGCTCTGTTTTGTTCTGTTCTGTTCTGCTCTGCTTCGTTCTATGCTGTGCTGAGCTGTTCTGTTCTGTTCTAATCTGTTCTGTTCTGTTGTTCTGTTCAGTTCTGTTCAGTTCTGTTCTGTGCTGTGCTTTGCTGTTCTGTTCTGTTCTGTTCTGTTCTGTTCTGTTCTGTGCTGTGCTGATCTGTTCTGTTCTGTTCTGTTCTGTTCTGTTCTGTTCTGTGCTGTACTGTGCTGTTCTGTTCTTTTCTGTTCTGTTCTGTTCTGTACTGTGCTGTGCTGGTTTGTTCTGTTCTGTTCTGTTATGTGCTGTTCAGTTCTGTTCTATTCTGCTCTGCTTCGTTCTATGCTGTTCTGTTCTGTTCTGTTCTGTGCTGTTCTGTGCTATGCTGGTATGTTCTGTTCTGTTCTGTGCTGTGCTGTTCTGTGCTATGCTGTTCTGTTCTGTTCTGTTCTGTTCTGTTCTGTTCTCTTCTGTTGTCATGTTCTGTGCTTTGCTGTTCTGTTCTGTTCTGTTCTGTTCAGTTCAGTTCAGTTCTGTTCAGTTCTGTTCTGTTCTGTGCTGTGCTTTGCTGTTCTGTTCTGTTCTGTTCTGTTCTGTTCTGTTCTGTTCTGTTCTGTGCTTTGCTGTTCTGTTCTGTTCTGTTCTGTTCTGTTCTGTTCTGTTCTAATCTGTGCTGTTCTGTTCTGTTCTGTTCTGTTCTGTTCTGTTCTATTCTGTTCTGTTCTGTTCTATTCTGTTCTGTTCTGTTCTAATCTGTGCTGTACTCTTCTGTTCTGTCATGTTTTGTTCTGTTCTGTTCTAATCTGTGCTGTTCTCTTCTGTTCTGTCATGTTCTGTGCTTTGCTGTTCTGTTCTGTTCTGTTCTGTTCTGTTCTGTGCTGTGCTTTGCTGTTCTGTTCTGTTCTGTTCTATTCTGTTCTGTTCTGTTCTGTTCTGTTCTAATCTGTGCTGTTCTGTTCTGTTCTGTTCTGTTCTGTTCTAATCTGTGCTGTTCTGTTCTGTTCTGTTCTGTGCTTTGCTGTTCTGTTCTGTTCTGTGCTGTTCTGTTCTGTTCTGTTCTGTTCTGTTCTAATCTGTGCTGTTCTGTTCTGTTCTGTGCTGTGCTGTGCTGTTCTGTTCTTTTCTGATCTGTTCTGTTCTGTTCTGTTCTGTGCTGTTCTGTTCTGTTCTGTTCTGTGCTGTTCTCTTCTGTTTTGTTCTGTTCTGTTCTTTTCTGTTCTGTTCTGTTCTTTTCTGTTCTCTTCTGTTCTGTTCTGTTCTGTTCTGTTCTGTTCAGTTCTGTTTTGTTCTGTTCTGCTCTGCTTCGTTCTGTGCTGTGCTGTGCTGTTCTGTTCTGTTCTGTTCTAATCTGTGCTGTTCTCTTCTGTTCTGTTCTGTTCTGTCATGTTCTGTGCTTTGCTGTTCTGTTCTGTTCTGTTCTGTGCTGTTCTGTTCTGTTCTGTTCTGTTCTGTTCTAATCTGTGCTGTTCTGTTCTGTTCTGTGCTGTGCTGTGCTGTTCTGTTCTTTTCTGATCTGTTCTGTTCTGTTCTGTTCTGTGCTGTTCTGTTCTGTTCTGTTCTGTGCTGTTCTCTTCTGTTCTGTTCTCTTCTGTTCTGTGCTGTTCTCTTCTGTTCTGTTCTGTTCTGTTCTGTGCTGTGCTGTTCTCTTCTGTTCTGTTCTGTTCTGTTCTGTGCTGTTCTGTGCTATGCTGGTATGTTCTGTTCTGTTCTGTTCTGTGCTGTGCTGTTCTGTAATGTTCTGTTCTGTGCTGTGCTGTTCTGTTCTGTTTTGTTCTGTTCTGTTCTGTTCTGTTCTGTTCTAATCTGTGCTGTTCTCTTCTGTTCTGTTCTGTTCTGTGCTGTTCTCTTTTGTTCTGTCATGTTCTGTGCTTTGCTGTTCTGTTCTGTTCTGTTCTGTTCTGTTCTGTTCTGTTCAGTTCTGTTTTGTTCTGTTCTGCTCTGCTCTGCTTCGTTCTGTGCTGTGCTGTGCTGTTCTGTTCTCTTCTGTTCTGTTCTGTTCTGTGCTTTGCTGTTCTGTTCTGTTCTGTTCTGTGCTGTTCTGTTCTGTGCTGTTCTGTTCTGTTTTGTTCTGTTCCGTTCTGTTCTTTTCTGTTCTGTTCTGTTCTAATCTGTGCTGTTCTGTTCTGTTCTGTTCTGTGCTGTGCTGTTCTGTTCTGTTCTGTTCTGTTCTGTTCTGTTCTAATCTGTGCTGTTCTGTTCTGTTCTGTGCTGTGCTTTGCTGTTCTGTTCTGTTCTGTTCTGTGCTGTTCTGTTCTGTTCTGTTCTGTTCTGTTCTGTTCTGTTCTAATCTGTTCTGTTCTGTTCTGTTCTGTTCTGTGCTATGCTGGTATGTTCTGTTCTGTTCTGTTCTGTGCTGTGCTGTTCTCTTCTGTTCTGTTCTGTTAAGAAATGGCATTTAGAATACAAATGTAGAACACCATCTCGTGTATTTATGACCTACAATTAATTACACAATTTGCGCGACAATTTTTTCGCGTCTGTAATTATTTACTCTAACAGTTGCATAAAATGTTACCTCTGATCATATTCATTTTATTTATGATGGGATTGGATTAGCTCTAGTTTTTTTTCTCAGCAACACGATGACGTTTTTCTTGCACAAACTGTTTACGACATGCCTTACCTACATTCCTCTAACTCTTGGGCATTGGAGTTTTTGTGTTGGCCGGAGAACTTTGTTCCAAGATTGTTCTTCTCCAGATGCAAGCGCTGCGTAAACGACGAACTCAACAACGTAAATGGCAGCCGTAGTATAAAAAATAATTTGCCACTGCCCTAAAGTTTGCTGAATAAAATAAAAAATGTTGAAGTTACGGGACCTCTATCCATTATTCAAAGTAAACTGACATTTCCGTGCGTTAATTGGCCGACAAATGCTGGAACGATGAATCCCGGAATAGTAGCCACCGTATTCGTCAGGGCCATGAGAGTACCCGCGTAATTGGGTGCGATATCTACGTGATTGGTGAGGAATCCGCAATACATTCCGGCAACGAACATCGTACCGATAGTCACCAGGGCAACTGCTGCTTCACGATTGCATCCAACCAGAGCGACGCCAATTAAACAGGCAGCGGGCAGCAAAGATGCTGTTTTTACAGATTCCCAGCGTCAAATTATTTGAGTCTGTTATGTGAATTATACAGTTGCTCACCAACGGCTGTTGACAACTTCCGCACAGTTGTATTGGAGATCCATCCTTTGCCTTTTGCCCAGTCTAAACGATTGCTCCAAACGATACTAAAAACCCACAACGACAAATACGGAATAGCGGACAACGCAGAATTCTGTTGCGAGTGTGGATTATTTAAAAAATAGGGAAATTATCAAAACAGATGTATTCGGATCGGGCTGATAATTTCGCTCATCACCTGGCTGATATTGAAGCGCAGAATGGCCTTCATGTAGGTGGGCAGTTCAACCAAAAGCATGTACCAACCGAAATTGGCGCAGGTATGAGCCACGAGAATAGCCCAGAATGGACCGGAAGTAGCAAGAGCTTTCCAAGGTACAGGAGGTAACTTCTACGAATCAACAAAAAGGTAAATTTCTATTGATAAAATAAAGTTAACGCATTTTCCAATAATTATACCGAATGTGGTTTTCCTTTTTTATTGCGCCATGTTTTCTTATTTTCTTTTGCAGCTGTTTCGCCGGATAAATACCGAGTCGACGTGAACACTTCACAGTTAGTTTCTTCGTTTTCTAATTTTATTTCGATTGCTGGATCCAAACTTTCACGATTGTCTCCACAAGAAGATTTAAAAAGATTCAACTCCACAGATTGGATGCGCGGATGTTCTTCCGGCGAATCATATATGAATAAGAGCCACAGGACACACCAAATCAAAGCTAAACCACCTTCAACATAGAAAACCGATTCCCATCCACCAACGGATGCCAGAATACCTGAAAAAGGTAGGGAAATGACCGTACCTAATGCCATTCCTGTTGCAATCGTAAAATAAGTGATTAGAAATCAATCCTTCTTGATATTTTTAGAATTTTACCGGCGTAGATTAAAGAGGACATCAAATTTCGCTCTTTTGGCAAAACCCATTTAGTTAGCATAACGTGAATAGCTGGTGAAGAGACTCCCTAAGCTCATAAAGAAATTAGAATCATAGATTTAAATACTGACATGCTGGAAATAAGGACTTACGGCGCCCAGCCCTTGAATGAAGCGAACAACAAGGACGGCAATGTAGCTTTTATAGGCCGCCAACGGCGTAAAAAGAGCGGAGACTACGTTGGTCATCACGGCTCCCCAGATAACCCACTTTGCCGAGTATTTTTCAGCGATTCTTCCACCGGGAATTTGACTCAGTATGTAGCCCCAGAAGTACGATCCCAGTATCAAACCTTGAACTGGTTCGGTCCAAACAAACGGCCCATCCTATATATGTTTGTGGGAATTTTTACGGCATGATAAAATAATCTCTAATAACACAGCGCTTTGATTTTATGCTGTACCTGTATAATGAAGGTCTCATTAACTTTAAAATTGGGGTCATCACAAGCAAATTCCGGTAAATTAGTTCCTTTGTCGTAATAAGAAACGTTTTGAGCGGCACGATGTGATTGATGGGACGATTCCGTTGCTGTCATTGCGTTAAGCTCCGTCGAATTAATCTGGCATAAAAGAATTGCTCATCAACATAAAATGTTACGTCATTTTATTAAACGTGAAATGAATTTTACCATAACGACAATCGCCACGCTCAAATTGACCTAGAGATTACTTTTTGAAATTGTTATTTAGCAGAGTGTATCAAATATTAAAGCAATCGATCTTCGGTTAAGTGTACCTTCAGCCCATAAATGATAGCCAGGCCCATCGACACCAAGGTGGTGAAGATGTAACGGGATGGTATTATCCATACTGAAAGAAAAAGATAAATTTTAAAACCTAACGTTTTGTCAGAATTAATCAAAATAACACAATCCTCATTCAGATATTACATACATCTTCCTATAGCCATGCTTTTCTATACACTTGGAACGTCGATGGATCATCCAAAATTATTCGCGTGAAAACTAAGTCGCAGATCCAACGATTCGGCAGATCGGGACTTCCGTATTCTGGAAGGAAAAACTAATTGTAAGGACTTGATGAGAAGACGTCTGTTCACGCTAGATGCTGGAACGTTATATAGACTCGACTGGTGAATGGGAATAACGTCACCCTCCCTGAAATCAATGGTGAGAAATAGAAAACGGTTCCGTGCTAGCTTTCCGCTTCTTGATATTACCGCATTTGTTCATTAAGTTTTATGATATACATCTCATAGGCTACGAAAACATCGCGTGATGTTATTTCCCAAGAAGCTTGGACAGTTGCCATTTGCATCAAAAGAAAGATGCAATCGTACTAATAACCTATTACGTCAAGGATATACAGTTAGCCTATGGGCCAAAAATCAAACGTGACTTTGATTCAGTGATAGCCAAGAAACCGTCCATACAGCCTACCACAATATGTGTTGTTGTATCTGTGTTTGTTGTGTCACACCATCACTCTCTATTGATTTCGTAATGGCGAATTATCATAAAAATTAAATCACGTTCATAGATTCGAGATGATTTTGATAAAGATTACATCAGACGCTTCATGCACAGTCATTTCACATAACTTCCACACGATCGCATTTCCACTGTGAATCAATTAGTGAACTGAAATGTTTTGACGATTATTTATTCATTTCAAGAATCCATTTATGTGATGGAATCTTTAAATTAACTGGAAAAAGTTTAATTTATTTTATAAAACCGACGTGGATATTAATAAGCACCATCTGTGGATGAGTACGAGAACTGTGTTTAGGGATAGTATTTTCGGTCGAGAGGACTGTTCGTCGTCTCCTCACAAATTGACTATTTGTTTGCAGAATGGCGGCCGTTTCGGAGCCAAACTCGTCGAATCGGTTCTTTTGTCACCGATGTAATGTGGAAATCGCACGCGTCCTTCCCGTAAGAATACATGAATGATTCTCGAAATTAGTTTTAAATTGCTATCCAGTTCTGGGAGCAACTTCTGTCCACACTAAAGAGGGGGGAGGGGGGGCTAATTTGGGACGTGTCACAGGCAAACTTATTCGTAATATATTAACACTATTTTACGTTATCTTGACAGGGTTTCAAATGTCCAAGATGTAACAGTGGCTTTATTGAGGAAATGGAACTCCCAACACAGCAATCTTTCAGCGATGAATCTAGTGATGAAGGTGATGCTGAAATGGTCACATCTATAGGAGAAGTAAGTTTGTCATCGTCTAATGTTTTCACCAGGATTTTTTTATTTGGTCCATATACTAACTATTACTTCTTTGTTTTCAGCTTCTCAGCCAAAGTCTATTTGGTAGTTTACGTGATGCAACAGTACCACAAGCAGCAAATAATGGCGAAAGAGAAGATGAAGAACCTTCATCCACATCTTCAGGCGGTATGTTGTTGTTTCTCTAATAACCAAACTCATGACAACTTTTCATAAACATTTCACATGTACCATCACTGACCGATTCGTTGATGTTTATAAGATGTTATTCTTTGTTTTGCCTAGCTGGAAATGGAACAGCGACTCGACGAAGACGACAGCCTGTAACTTTTAATCTTCCCGTTCGGTCAACTCGACGGAGGACTAATAGTGATCGCCAAATGCCTCCTTTGGAAACTATTATCCAAGAATTCATTATAAATCTATCAGGATTCGATTTTGATCCGGCGGTGTTACAGGCTCAAGGCTCACCCATGTAAGTAGTTCGGTCGATATATTGGTTAAATTGTAACACCTACTGATATTTACAATATTGAAGGTTCATGTATGGCAATCCAGGTGATTATGCCTTTGGCCGGGCAGGCCTAGATGCTATCATAACTCAATTGCTGAACCAAATGGATGGCACAGGTCCGCCTCCAATGGCTAAAGATAAGATTTCTCAGATCCCTACTGTAGCGATCGATCAGCAACAAGTCGGTAAGTTCCAGTCATAACCAAAATATTCCATTCATTTTCCTCAAATAACCAAATTCACAAATTTTTGCAGAACAAAATTTGCAGTGTTCAGTTTGTTGGGAAGACTTCAAACTTGCTGAACCAGTCCGAAAATTAGTGTGTGAGCACTATTACCACACACAGTGTATCGTGCCATGGCTTCAGTTACACGGGACCTGCCCGATTTGTAGGAAGGCTCTCAACGATGATTCGGTTGTAAGTTTGTGACAAGAGTCATTTTTTTGTCTTCATCGCTTAATGCCCGTTTTCAATAGGATGCGGAGAGTGAAAGTGCTTCTGCCGCAGGGCCAAGTACGTCATCCAGCAGTAGTAGTAGCGCCAACAGTTCAAGCGGAATTTCGTGGCTCAATAGCACCAGAGATGGCCAAACAGGAGGTCCGAGATCTGTAATTTCTTCCTTGATTGGGTAAGGAACTTGTAATTGCGTTAGTCACGTAATAGGATCACACAGCGTTGCACTGTCTGTCTCAATCATTACAAAAACAAGCTCAGTAATCCATGACACAACAAATTTTCAGGTCGATCACCAATGCGCTTAGTGGGGGATCGTCTTCTTCGCCAAGTTCAGCGTCTCCATCATACCAATCATCCTCTCCTTCGTTTGCCTCCTCGTCTCAACAGCAGCCAGGGCGCGAGAATTCAAGTAATCCTTTCAGCTCTTTTGCTCCATCGCATTCTTACAACTTGCGCAGCAGCAGAGAACGACCTGGAGGTCAAGAAAGCAACGAAGAAGATGAAGATTCCAGCAACGGTGCAAGTGCTCAGCAGAGACCTACACAGCGTTTCGCTGGCAGAGGCCGTGGACGATCCCATCACTTTGAAGATGATTATGACTAAAGAATTAATGGAAAAAGGCAAAAGAAAAAACAATCCTACAAAGAAATAACAAGACCATAGCTCCTCTCTACCCATATTCCCTTCAATTTTTCTACCTTCTGGATAAACTCGCACTCTGCACGGCAAAGAAATTTCGAAATCGTCATGATAGTGACTCCAGCGCCCGAGATATTGTAAAAAGAGACTAACGATTGGATGTGTCATACGTGTAGGAGCACTTGATAAGCAACAGGAAGTTCCAGTTGAGTAGTGAAAAATAATGAAAGAAAAAAACAACAACAAACATTTTTGTCTTTTCCAGTTGTGCCCCTATTAACATGGCGCTTCCGGATTGTTTATTTTTTCCCCTTCCCTGTTTGATTATGCGCCTTTTCATCCCATAAAAGTTCGTCAAAATTGCGAGGAACCTAGTTTTTTTTTTTTTTTTCCTTTGAATTAACCCAGTCACAAAATTATTTGACGTGGCCCGATGTAAAATGTGTAACTTTTTTTGATTAGTGGTGAAATTAAGTGTCGTTTTCCCTTTACTTATTTTTTTTTTCTTTTGCAAGTAGTCGACTTGCCGTGAGGGGAAAACTGGATACAGTTGATCCACTCTCCCATTTCTATTAAGTAACTTAGAAAGCAAACTACCAAATGGATATAAAACGTATTGGTCGACTCGAGTGGGGCAACAAATCAAGAAAAAAGAATCATGCGCAGAACTCCGCGATTTCTGTTTAATTTTTTTATGTAATTCCTTCCGTTTCCTTGTTGAAATTGATCAGAAAAACAAAAATAAATTATCGAGTTTTGTCAGTCGCTAGACCAGGTTAATTAATATCGAGTGTGTTTGATAGAAGTAAAGCCAAGGGGAAAAGGAAAAACAGAGTTTATGAGTTGGCTACTATAATTTGTTTGATTTTACACTCGGTTGCCATGGACACGCGGAAAACTGTTCCTACGAAGAGAGGTGATGGCTTTCCCTGCTGGAAATTTCAATGATCAGCTGCGAAATGAATTTTACCGTTATTTAACCTTGGATTTGAGCACCTATTTACGTAAGTAATCAGCTTAAAGTGATCTATAATTACTAAAACATTAATGTACACATATTCATTTTTTAACAGAATCCATACAAGGGATTGTCGATTTGAAGATGGATGAGAAATATGGCTGCGAAACTCTTGCGCTGTTGCACTGGGAACAGTTACATGCCACTTCGTTGCCTGAAGAGGTCAAAAGCTTCTATTTAGCTACAAACGGATTTGAATTCACATGGAAGTTTCGCTTAGCTGGTGCGAATTCATTTGATTAATCAACCGTTCTTCATCATATTACTATTCATCATGCTGTGCTTGTTAAGATCATAATTATCCAGTGGGAAAAATGCACATCAACGTCCTGACCGAATTATGTCCGGTCAACGAGCCTTTCAAGACTCCCGACAAATACGATGGCTCCACACGATTGTTTGTAATTGACACCAATTTCTCGCAAGGTAAGCCCGCAAATAAAGCAAATAAAAATGGTGTCGGATATCGAAGGAGGGATAAAAAAAATTGCTGTTTCGAAATTAGGAAGTGTCGTACTTTTGGTAACCAAAGGCACCGCAAACAGCTCCGTTCATTACCTAAGTAGTCAAGGGCAATTGCATCAAATAGCTGATAGTCTAACTGCTTATCTTCGCCTCATGTTACTATACATGGGACTGCCTGACTGGCCCCTTGTCCACCTCAAAATGGAACTTTCTTACTGGAACAAGGTGTGAAAATTTTATCTTGATCAAACCTTTATTATCAGTCGTATTAGTCCTATCATCAACCCTCATTGTCACTTTAACTTTACCGTTTTAAATATTCTTTCAGCAACTGTACGCCTATTTCGCGCCTTATCTATCTCAATCCAACTTTTTGAAATTAGAGGATGTAGACAATCGAACGGCTCACCCAGTCAACGTCCTTGATAAGAGCATCTTCAAGGCAAATAAAACGCCAAGGTGATTATTTGTAAATATGAACGAAGGTCTCGGCAATAAACTGAATGTAGCAATAAAATAGCCGAACTTTTTTCGAATGAATTTTTTTGATGCCGTGTATACTTTATAGAACGAATCCGCGTTTGTTTTCATTGAATGTAAATATATAAACGTCCCTGGCCCATTGACCGTTGGTGCAAGCTGCAGAGGATACCCACACCCAGTCTAGACCGTGAATATGCGCAGTAGGCCAGTAGGGCTATTAAACCATATAGAGTTCCGATTTGTTGGTTGGTAGCTGCACGTTCAACCGGGATCGCGCGTAACACGGATTCACGCAACTAGATGGCATTTGAGGAACAAGCAAAACAAAATGGAGGTTATTGTTGTCTCCCTTGACTGTTTGTTAAATTACCACAACTAAAAAGTCGGATTTACAGAATGATTACAGTGATGGACGGACATAAAAACTCAAATCATGTAGACGATCACTGCCTAGACTTCCAAAACGTTACTATCCCTTCAGGTACCAACTGTCATCTTTGTTAAACCACACACAAATGTCATCCCTGCTGTTTGTTGCGCATCGCAACTTGTAGTGATTATTTTCAAGTCCTACATGTAATATGTTATTGTAACAATACAGGAAGCACTTACATTCCCGGTTCGGACCCTTGCGTTTTGTGTCTTTGTGAACATGGAAAGAACCTTTGGTGTCAAGCTGTTCGCTGTGCAGCTTCAGAGGTAATGATAAATCACCTTTTTTTCTAACTTCTGAATTAATGAAGGATTGGTCATCATACTCTTTGTTTTGTACAGGATTGTTTGTTTTATACAACAGGGAAATCATGCTGTGAGTTTATTTGCATGGATAGAGTTGTTGAAGGTTAGTTTAACATGCAAATGATATATTCATGGATTTGTAAATTGATTAATATGATAATTTTTTTCCAGTCATTTGTGGGTTCTGCTTACTCTCCCTACTCATGATTGGTGTATTTGTTTACTACCTTCACAGAAAGAACCGTAAGATGGCAACAGGTAATTAATAAGATTGAAAAATCAAAGTGCTTGTTTTGCACATCTCACAATAATGATTGGAAATGTATGCTAAACAATATTCTATGTTTCAGGCATATCGATGAACAAATCCGATGCCGATGTCGCATTAGTCGACCACTCGTCCATTTACGAAAAGAAAGTGAAGATTTAGATGTGTTACATATTAAGTTTGCATGAATCTCGTTCCGGTTAACTTTGAATATTTTAAACCAACCTATTACTTGATCATTATTATAAACACTATGATTGTATTGTTATATTTATCCCGTTTCTAGAGAAATGCGGTCGCTGTCTCTTCTATCGGACGTGTTGTGTTCTGTTAGAGAGGCGCGGAGATTTGAAGAGCGTCAAATGTTGTGTAGTTAACGTTATTATACTATATCCGTTTCCAATAAACTTCGTATAGCTAGAGATAAAGGGTTAATCCTTTGTATTTATTTTAATTTGTTTACATTTTAAGGCGTGAAGAAATACGAGTCTCCAAATACAATACTCCCACTGGTCACTGAAAAGGGATAAGGTTTCCATACAGATCGGCTTCCTTTAAAGGTTGCGTGGTGGAGAATAAATATATGTAGACTCTGCTGAAAATGGTCTGTTTACATCTGCTGCATGGCCATAAAATTTTGCCAAGCTCTGCACGCACCTCAACGGCTCCGACCTAAATAGATTCACGGAAACCAAGTTTCAGTTTGAATAAAGAAGTGCTGTGTAAGCTACCCAACCTATATCCTTCAAATACCAACAGCTATGCGTCATAAAACGAAACAGAATTTAAGATGCCTACAAAAACAAACAAATCTAGTAGAAAATTACTTTGTTTTGAGCACTATAATTAATTAGAACCGAGAACATCGATCCGCTCAACTACCGGACGTAGTAAATTTGGAGTATAAGACAAAGAAGATTTTTTCCTTAGTACTTGAATAGCATTTTTTCTGGATAGGTTTGAATTAATACATCTGTAAAAACTTGTTTATTGCCTTTGGCATTCCATCTTCATACCAAAAAAAGGGTTTTGATGACTTTAACTCAGAAAGAAAAGGCATTCCCTCCTCAAACCCACGACTTCCTGCTGTACTCCATCTAGCATCTGTTGTGCTGGTTTCGACGTTAGGTGGCGCGTCAGTCGATTGTTTTTAGTACTACATTTTTCTGTAAAGAGTGTCATTTTTGAGCTGAACGCGTACTCGTGTGTTTATCAGGAATATACCTCCATGATAAAGTGTTGATAGCAAAGTGTTATTTATCACTGCCTAAAATAAGTTTTCAGTTTTTTTCGCGCAGCTTTTTGTAGAACAAGATAGGGTGGTTTTATACTCTATATGGCTTGTTACTATCTCTTGTCTTTTCAAAGTCAAGTTCTCGAGGCGACCTGGTATTTGAAAACCTGGATAAATTGACATAACAGGAACATTTTTCCGCTCCCATTCCTTTCGTGACTTGGCGTGACGTGACTGCCAGGTAAACAACGCAGCCAATTAATTCATAGGGGAAAGTCGTGTAAAGTGGTTCTAATCAATATTCACACACAACTATTTTAGAATGCCTGGTGAAAGGTTCCTTGTTGCCACCCCTGATAGTTCCCAAGAAGATGAAATCGGTGTTTTTGGAGAGAGCTGCCAAGATATTAATGGAAGGACCATCACTGGTGGGAATCACTATGTTCCAGGCCCAGATTCCTGTACAGTCTGTCTTTGTGATGGAGGAAAGCCAAAATGGTGCCAAGCGGTCTTGTGTGCTGCTCCCAAGGTACATTATAACAACAAAAGATTTTTAAAAGTCAAGCAAATGTTAATTTTGATCAAATTCATTCACAGGATTGCAAATCCTTCAGAATTGGAAGTTCTTGCTGTGAATTCATTTGCTTGGACAACACTGAAGGAGGGAATGATGAAGGTTCCATCGATGTTACGTGGGGTGATGAGAACTGGGTTGGGGGGGATTTGGGTTTACGTTTAATAGCAACAGCAGTCACTGCTGTACTCTCACTGGCTCTTTTAGCCTTCCTCTTTTATCGGTTAAAGAGACGTCGTGTGCGGAATCATTCAGGTAATGCTGAATCAATATGCATTTATATCAATGTTATTGAATATCTCTTACTACAATTTTATTCTTTTACATTTTATTCAACAGCTTGTCATGAATTGGAAGGAGATACAATTCCCTCAAGTAGTATAGCGAGTTTTGATCATGGAGATCTGACGAGTAGTACTGGACATCTCAGCAGGTAGCGTAAAGTTACATTATCGGAGTAATCAATTTCGGCTAATGATGTTGTATGTTATGTGCACAGACAACCTCAACCCTTAATGAATCTTGGAGAAAATCAATCTTCAATTTACATGATGTGGAAGCTACCTAATTCGTCCGTCACGGATAACCCACCGCCCTATTCTGAAAATCCATCCAATCGTCTAGTTATCGAAGAAAGTGAAAACAGCCGCGAAACCACAAGTAAAAACAGAAGTTTTTATTTCGTATTTCAACAAATTTAATGCATTATATTTATGTTGCAGGTCTTTTAGTTGTTCCATCCGCTCCGTCGAATGATTTAGTCGAAACACCTATGAGTCACACGTTGATGTTACGACGGAGCAACGATACTTTGGATTCTAGCGATTTTTTGGACGCGGGAACACCTCCTCCTAGTTACGCAGAAGTTCTTGCTTGTATTTCAACTCCAGCTATGAATGAGATAGAAGGAGGGGCCTCCTCAGTCAGGGGTAATGTTAGTTGAGAAATGTTTAATTTACACAGCTGTTGAATTGGAATGCTTTGTTTATAGAAGACGACGACGAACTTCCTTCTGCTCAATGGAGGAATAGTTTGAACTTGCCGAGAGAACGTTCTCCAGCCGAAGTTGCCATTCAACGTTTCAGCCTACAACTTGCCCTCGATTGCTCAGACACAAGCAGCTGCACGAGCAGTTCAAGTCACGCCCAACCTGGGACTTTGAGCACTTCCTCCTCTTCTTCTGCCGCGTCGATTGCCCATCTGGGCTCCAATTGATTATGTGTACTTATTCTTTAGCAGAATCAAGTATCTACCTAAAGCAGAATCTAGTAGAAGAAATCAGCTACTTCAGTCTAGAAGATCTCGTTTGACTGTTCGATGTATTGATTCTGCTCTCGTTGTGTTGTCACCTTTTACTCGCTTTTCTCTTTTTTACGCGACTATGTGGGGCTTCTCCATGTATTTTCATTTCAAAAAGCCTTCACATAGTTAATTCGTTGTCATCTAGGTTATTTTTGAAAACCTTTGACAAATTTCCTCCATGATGTGTTTTTCGACGGTATTTTCCCCCAATCATTTTGAATTGTATTCATTACAACGTTTCTATTATGTAAAATTATGTGCTTAGACAAAAGGCTTCGAAAATCACAGTCATCTATTGATGGGCACATACGTCATTAATATTATAATCCACATATAGGCAGTCCTGTCGCGGTGACGGTAGGTTGCTTTGAATGTGTTTATTGTAGGGCAGATTTCTCTATATAATCACGCCCCTCATTTCAATTTTTTGTAAACGGTAACGTATTATCTACAGCCGACCACTTTCGAACAAAGAAATAAATTGAGTTCAAGCATGTGCGATGTTTCGTTTTTTTCAAGAGCGCATTTAGTAGAGAGCATTGTCACAAACTCACATCGATGGGTCACGTGACTGACGAAATTCTCCATCAGCTGATATTCATCAGTTCTCGAGTCGACTTTCGTTGCCTACAACTATACAAGTTGTCTGCTCTCTGGTTGTGTTGTACGCTGGGGCTGGGGCGTGAAAAACTTCATTTTCAATTAGTTTGTTCAATTTTAAACCTTGAAAATCTGCAGAGTCAATACTCATTTTTTATCGCATCAAGTCAAGGAAAATTCAAAAGTTTGCATGGCCGAAAGTCGTGTCTATGGGCTCAATAACGCAATGGTACGTACTACGTGTCTAAATACCGAAATATGAAACCTTAAACCCGGACAAATCTGGTCAAAATCAGATTTTGTTTACTTTTTTTTGTTTGAAAGGAAGGCAAATTTCTGTTTGTAAGTCTGTACATGATTTGATATTTATTCTTTTAGCCTGAGCTTACAAGTTTACTTCGTTTACGTGTGATTGCTGGGCATAACCTTTGCAAGAAAGACATATTTGGAGCAAGGTAATAACAAAGTGTGGTGTTTGTTGTATTACTCATGTCCTCACTTTTCTTCCTAAATTTAGTGATCCTTATGTGAGAATTGATTTGGTGGCAAATAATGGAGAACAAGTGATTGATTCAGTGTTGACACGAACCAAGAAAAGGGTATGTTGCAACATCACAGTGCTGCCAGTAGTTTGTTTCTAACTTTAATCATTTACTTCACAGACCTTAAATCCAAAATGGGATGAAGAATTCATATTCCGGGTCAAACCTTCAGAACATAAGCTAGTGATGGAAGTGTTTGATGAAAATCGCTTGACCCGAGATGACTTTCTGGGAATGGTAGAACTTCCTTTGGTTGGACTTCCAAAGGAACTACCAGATACAAGTATACCCAGGAAATATTACATTCTTCGGCCACGAAGGTACATGCTATTTTATGCTAATAGATTGCAATTGCTGTTTCTTATTTTTGCTTTCATGCTTAATGTTTATGTCCTTTATCTTAAAACAGTGCGCGTTCCAAGGTCAAAGGACATCTGCAACTATATCATGCATACATCCCTGATCCAAATGAAGTTTCGGAGATTACAGTAGCCAATGATTCTGTCGCTGCAACCGAGCCTCAAACTCAGGATCCCGAACCTGGTTGGGAAATGGTTGATACGACAGATGGTGTTAATAGTGCTGGACAGGCACAAGTAGAACAGCCAGCTAGAGTAAATCTGATTAAAATAGTTAAAATATTTACATTTATATTCTCGCATACTAATATACTGATTTTTATTCCAGCCCGTTTACGTTCAGGGAAGTTCTTCCGCTCCAGACGTCGCCAATGCAACGGCCCAGTCTGTCCCTTTGCCTTCTGGTTGGGAGGAACGTCAAGATGCTAACGGTCGAACCTATTACGTTAATCATATTGCTCGCACCACCCAGTGGGAGAGACCGTCCATCCAGCCAGGTAAATGAGCAGTCTGGAAGGCTTGTTATTTTATGAGTATTATCACGAATTTTCCTTTCCGTTAAAGCTGTGATTCAGGAACAGCAGTTGGCACGTGAACGTAACCTTGAAACTGCTGGATCGGATATGCAACGACGCTATCACATATCGGACGATGCCCATCCGCTTCAAGCTGGACTAGATGCAGCCGCTGGTATTGCTGATCAGGTAGAGTTGATCTCGTTTTTATTGGGTCTCCCGGTTATGTTTATATCTACTCACGAATTTTGCCACTTTCTTCTGCATGCTGTTTCGGGAAAATCGATATTATTTGAGGAGGATGAATATGACGATGAAGAACTTGATGATTATTATGATGACGGGGACGAATTTGATGATGAATACGATGATTATTGGGATGATACTGCAGAGGGCGATGAACAGGTTTGATTAGCCTGCCTCTGCGCGTTGTTACAGTTGTAAGAAAAGCTAGAAATATTCGATGTAGAATATCGAGCTAGTAGACTATGCTAAACTTACAGTCAGCTTAACCGAATTTGTGCTTACCTCCTCTTGTTTTATTCGAAATTTGTAGTTAAGAGATGTACAAATTAATGGCAGTCCAAGACCTAGTCCAGCGTCACCTCGTCACTCCGTAACGGTAATTAGAATAAAACCTGATTTCCTTTTTCGATGCTGACCTTCCTCATGGCGTGATTTTTAACCCATATCTTTACCCTCAAATTTTAGTCTATTGACGGCGGAGAACAGGTTGCAAATAGTACGTCTCCAACCCCACCAAGACCTGTAGTTGTTCCTAGCAGTGAAGGACTACCACAAGGTACGTGAATCATTCATTTCCTCGTACGTGTACAGCTGCAAACTTCTCGTTTGGAAACATCTAGGTTGGACAGTGCAAGTTGCTCCAAATGGACGTCTATTTTTTATCGATCATAACAAGCGGGCTACAACTTGGGTGGACCCAAGATCAGGGAGACCATCGACACTTCCGCGGCAGAGCCAGTTCGTATTCTTTTTGTTGGGCTTCTCAAACAAAAACAAAGCCAAAAATGAAGGTCATTTCAATAATTCTATTATCTGTTTGTTCAGGAGCCCTGGAAACAAAAACTTCCAAGATGAAGCGCTGGGACCTCTTCCGGAAGGATGGGAAGAAAGAATCCATAATGATGGCAGAATCTTCTACATTGATCATAGTAAGTTGGCATTTTCCGTCAGGTGGTACTCGTACAGCTGACGCTTAATGCATTCTTGACATGCAGATACACGAATTACCCAATGGGAAGACCCCCGTATGTCGAACCCTAATATTGCTGGACCGGCTGTTCCTTACTCACGTGACTATAAAAGGAAGTACGACTTCTTCAAGTCGCAACTTAAGAAACCAGTAATATATTAAATGCCTACAATCTATTGTTGATTGCGTTCTTAGGTTTAATTGTTTTTTTGTTTTTTCCGCTTGTTACAGGCCAACATTCCAAACAAGTTTGAAATTAAAGTTCATCGAGCCTCTATACTGGAAGATTCGTATCGAATTATCAACACTGTCGCCCGACCGGAGCTGCTCAAGACGAAACTTTGGGTAGAATTTGACGGTGAAGTCGGACTCGATTACGGCGGTGTTGCTCGTGAATGGTTCTTTCTTCTCTCTAAAGAAATGTTCAACCCATACTACGGCCTGTTTGAATATTCTGCTATGTAAGTCTCCAATTTAAATTGCTTGCAACTTCAACTTATTCATTTACTTTTGCCTACAGGGACAATTACACGCTGCAAATCAACCCAATGTCTGGATTGTGTACCGAAGACCATCTGTCTTATTTCAAATTCATCGGTCGAGTTGCTGGCATGGCAGTTTATCACGGCAAATTGCTTGACGGCTTTTTCATTCGCCCATTTTATAAAATGATGTTGGAAAAGCCCATCGAACTGAAAGATATGGAGTCTGTCGATACTGAGTACTTCAACTCTCTTGTTTGGATCAAAGAGAACGATCCAAGCGAGTTGGATTTAAATTTTGCTGTCGACGAAGAAAGCTTTGGCAAAACAATCCAGCGCGAGCTGAAGCCTAACGGGACCAACATTCCTGTCACCAATGACAATAAACATGAATACATCAAGTAAGTTTATTTAAGTTAAATTATTTGTTCCAGCGATGATCTACCAATGTTTTGCTCTCTAGTTTGGTGATCCAATGGAGGTTCGTGTCCCGCGTTGAAGCTCAGATGCGTGCCTTCCTCGACGGTTTCAAGGACTTGATTCCTTTGTCGATGCTCAAGATCTTCGATGAAAATGAGCTCGAATTATTGATGTGTGGTATTGGTACCATTGATGTCAAAGATTGGAGAGAACACACCAATTACAAGGGGGATTACAATGCCAACCACATGGTAGTGCAATGGTTTTGGAGGGTAAGTCTCGTCTTTTCTTGAAGTTGTTTTATCGACATCGTCGAAACCTCAATTCGAATATTTCTCCTTTTTTTAGGTGGTTTTATCGTTCAATCCCGAAATGCGTTCTCGAGTCTTGCAGTTTGTTACGGGGACATCACGTGTTCCCATGAATGGATTCAAAGAGCTGTACGGCAGCAATGGCCCACAGCCGTTTACCATCGAGAAATGGGGCACGCCAAATAACTTCCCCCGTGCTCACACTTGGTAAGTTGCATTTTTCATTCCTTTGCGAAACGAAAGACCGTGCAAGATTTTTGACGATGGATTCTGTTTTCCTGTTGTCAATAGTTTCAATCGTTTGGACTTGCCACCTTACGAGAGTTACCAACAGCTAAGAGATAAACTGATCAAAGCCATCGAAGGATCTGAGGGCTTCGCCGGCGTAGATTAAACGTGCCGATAATCTTTAAAAAAAAAAGATTTCTTGTTTGCGTGTGTTTTTCCTGTAGAGATTTCTCTTCTTTCTTATCATTCTTATTCTCTTTCCCTACCACTGTAAGTTGTGTAAGATCATTCATTCCACCAACGGTGCGTGTCGTATAATCGATTTCTGTCTTATGCCTCGAAAACGATCCTCTTTGTTCACGATGCCTATGGAGACGCCGTGTACTCTCTTTATTTACCTTCCCTTTTTCTCCCCTTCCTTGGGTAGTGTACAGTTGGTATATTTCTCTCTATCTTTCTCTTTAACTCTTACTTTTAAACTATGGAAAACATTTGTTACTCCGACATGGCCTGGATCATTTGTCATGAACAGGGTGCTGATGGAGTTTGATTTCGGGGGGTTCGACTTTTGCCATTTCTTGCATCACTTGAGGAAAGTGTAGATGAAGGTGGAAGCAATTTCATTGCGTTTTTCTACTTCCCATTCGACCCATATTCGGTAAAATCGTTGCAATATTATTAACCAACACCATAACATCATCTATTCTTTTCCCCGTCGCGTCGATTTAATCCCGACAATTGCCTGCGTGTTTTGTGTTACAATTTTTTCTCGTTTGTCGCGACTATTCTACACAGTGTGATACATATTATTATACAGTCTATACCCTCTTCTTTAATTATTAATTTTTTTTTCTTTTTTTTTAAAATAACTTCTTTCCCGGTCAACGAAAAAAAAATTATTTGTCTCTTTAAATCCAACGATTTTTTTTTTTTTTTGCCCAAAAAAAAGTTTTACCATTTATTTTTTTGCAGCAATAACATCCCTTTCCTCCTTTGTGTGTCAGTGAAAACAAAAACCTTCCCAAATTCAATACATGAGAGCTATTTACTCAATACGTAATGGCACTCGCTCCATTTTCTTTCGACTCCTCCCAAATTTGTTGATTAAAAAAAGTGCTTTGATGTAGAACTAGATAATTACCGGAACGGGTGTTGGATTCGACATCATAAAATGTTTTTTTGCCCGTTTATAAAATGCATATGGTGTAAAACCATATGGTGGCGGATTGCATTACTGTCCGTGCATAAACGACGAGTTGTGGATTTTTTTTTTCTCTTTTTTTAAAAACTGTTTAAACGTTTTTAATTTCGCTGATTCATTCAAACCCAGCAATGCGGAATAATAGCCACCATGATCGTGATGAATAATCAAATGTCTGTTGTTCCTTCATTTTGTGGCTCTTTGCACCATGTGTTCTATTATGAATTGCAGGTAAATTGTTTTAGAGTGCATAATGACTTAAAGTTCCTACAAAATAATAATTTTATTTTTATTCAGATTTAGGAAATCGTCTGATGTACCAACAATTATAGTCGATCTATTCGTAATCAGTCTCTCCAGGATATGACGATTAAGAAGGGCAATGTTCAAATTTACAGCAAAGGTACGTGACTCGGCGATAAGCGATTTGATCTCTTAGCTAATTGCTGGCTCAATTATATTTCATTCAGATTCTCATTAATCTACTAAGTCTGCTAGATGTACACTGTCTTCCTTTTGACAGATGTTTTACTTTGCCTTCGGGGATAAATGCGTACATTTGAGGTGTTTCCATTCCGAGCCATTTGTGGGTCATTGAGAAGGTCCGTGCAAAAACATTTTCTTTCAAACTTTATTTTTTTTTAAATCATGCTTATTATTTACAGTCAATGAAATCTGTATTGTATACTACACGGAATTTCGTGTGCACAAATGGAATGTATTGAGTCGGAACGCATTTTGGCAGTAGCCAATGAGAACTGCGACCGCAATAATACCGGAAACCAAGCCGGATCGTTCCCGTCGTGTCCGACTTAACACGGTTTTCGCAGTCTGTTTCACTCAATCAAAAAGAACTCACACTACCCATCGTCTCGAATAGTTTTTGATCACGCCCCCAATAATTATAGTTATATAACTTGAATTGGAAAACCATGTTGGATTTCACACGATTACTCCACACAACAAGAAGAGGAGGCAGATAGAAACAAACTGGAGATTGTAATATTCTTCTCCAATTTGGGGGGGGGGGGATGCTGTAATTTATATTTTTCGACGAAATTGTCGGGCAGCCAACGATAAGGTCATCGGTGATACGGGCCAAAATGAGGAATTTCGTTTTGCTCCCAAGGCAAGGTAACCAAGTAATTAATTTTGTTTCTCTATAAATAATTTCAAAAAGGGTGTGTTTCGAATAGGAAAACAACTTGTCCATCAATGGACACAAACTGATTAAGCATGCTGAATGGCGTGCAGTTTGCTACCCTGTCGTAACCGCGCAATCAAAGTTTTCCGAGGTTTTTTCCCTTTTCTTAACTTCTGTCGCCCTGAGGTAAGTTTAGAAGAAAAAGGAGTTCACAAAATCAAAATTTTAATGAGAAATGGCATATCCCGAAAGTAGAGCATTGCTAATAGGTGATCACGACTATTGAAGAAGAAACAAGAAGATGCCAGAGTATACCGTGTAACGGTAGTAAGTCCCGAGACTGGTCGTCGTCGCTCTTCTCTCCCCGCGCATCGTGGAAACGAATTAAAGAAAAACAAGAATAACGAGATTGCGATCCAGCAGCAGCAGCTGAATTTCCGCTTCTTCTTCTTCTTCTCCAACTCGGTTGCGGAATTCGGTTATTCTGAGCCAACAAGCTGACGAAGGTAATAACTTTTCGTCTTTTGAAAATCTTGGAAGAATCACTGTTATCCATGAGACTTTGGGGTGGGAGGGATTTTAAACAGAGAAGATAATAGCCGATGAGTTGTGCATTATCGTGACCTAGAGGCTGTGAAGAAGAAGTCGAGGAAGACAATTTTTGTTGTTAGACCCCAACTTCCCGGTGTTGGAAACTCCGTCCGGTGTTTTTTTTTTATTTATTTTTCTTTATCGGTACAGCAAACGCGATTCTTTTTCCCGTCATTCACCGGGGGGAGAAGAAAATTTTTTTGCGCCGGTATTTCGTGAAAAAAAAATCTGCGTTCGGGGTTTTTTGTGGGAAGACGAAGTTATAGGAAGAGAAAAGAACTGAGAAGAAAAATTTGTTTAAGTCAAAACTGTTCCTGGTCACGTGCCACTGGTGAATGGTGTAAAAATGAAAGACGGAGAATACGAAGAGGCAAGAAGAAGAAGAAGAAAGAAAGAAAGAAAGGAGAGAATCAGGTATAAAGCAGATGCAGAGACGGTCTAAGAAGAAGAAGAGAAGGTATACGCGTGTAGACATAGCGGGTGCGGGCCATATATAAAAGCCACTACGGTTCCTCGTCTACGGTCATTCCACTCTTGACAGTGGGGCTGAGTGGAGCTCCAGTTTATTTTCCCCCGAAACAAACAATTTCAAATTGAAATTTTTGAATATTATTTTTCATTTCCCCCGACAGTGTTTCACATCTGAGGCGATACCAAGTGAGAAACCGTCGTTCGAATCTTTTGGACAGCCGTAATCGAGATATCTACGATGGGGGAATCTACAGTTGCCTTCTTTCTTCTACTTCTGGTTGCTGGTAAGTTTAACCATACCATCAACTATTTCAATTTTAAATCAAAAAATGCGTATGAGTGAATGTATGATGCACATCACTTCCGGCTCCCGATTGAAATCAATTGTTCCCGTTCTGCCGAACACAACGAAAATATTCGGGTCGATAGATAAAAGGGGTTCTGCTATTTATGTATCGGAAAGAGAGATTGAGCGGGACCAGATGACTCGACTCAAACATAACGGAAGCGATGAAGTCTAACCAAATCCACCGATATGCGCACGTCGTTTAAACGTACACAACGTGGAAAGTAACAGTATTAAAGGGAATAAACGCTCGGCTTGTTGGGTAGATGGTTGGGTGGGGATTTGGATGACGAAGTCTCCCCACTTTTGCCAACTCGAACAAAACACTGAATTATATTGCACCTATGCAGCAGTCCCACCGCCGAGAGTCAGATGGTCGAAGAAAAGGAAATTACACAGTAGGCAACACAATCGTAGGGAAATGGACGACGAGGAAAAGAAAAAGTAAAGTCTCATCGTACAGTCATGGCGTGGGCAAGGTTGCTGACATGTTGAAAGTAATTTTTTCCCCTTTTTTTTCTGATAATAAAGACTCTTATTCTTTTCTTCGTCGAATGGGAATACACGGGGGGACCGCCTCGGAGAGAAAGCCGTTTCTTCGTCGCACAGATGGCTTTCAGTTTCAGTTTCACACGAGATGCGCGGCCGCCCGACGGTGGACCTAACGGAAATCATTCGCTACAGGAGGCATTGGATGGTGGTCGGTCTTTCACGGAGCTGTGAGACTCGAAAGAAACATATAACTGCGATTACCGGCCCGTTGGGTGGTGGGGCTGAAGAAAAGGGTAGACAGGGGGGGACGTTGATTGCGACTTTGGGGGAAATCTAGGTTAATGGTTGTATAACTCTTGTTCTTCAATCGACTGCAGGTGCGCAGCTTTTGACTTTACGTGGGCAGTAGCTTCTCTTGTTGCGTGTTTCTTTCTTTCCATCGGAAGTCGACATTGTCTTCAAATCGTCAAGCGAACCGTGTTAGAACAGAGGGAAGCTCCGTGCCTTTCAACTCCAAACATCTGCTGGAAGAGCTAGGCAAATGTTCCTTTTTTGAGACACACAACAGGAAGAAGATATATCTGGCAGAAGGTGCCAACACATACGCTACTGCACGGCAAAAGGTAGCAATGTTCTCGTTAATCTAACGGTATTATAAGCTGAAGGACTAGAAGAATCTGAATATAGAATAGACTGCCGATGGTTGAACCTGGAAGGAATAGGGTGCTGGATCACTGACCGGAACGATTTTTTCTATGCACCTTTGTTATTTTCGTCTTCTTGGGGCCCTTTAACACTTGTTTTTATTTTTTAACCTCGTAGCTTTAGGTGGGGTTATCTTTCACTGAATCGTAAGTCATAAAAAATATTTTTAAAAATTCAGGTAGTGTTTGCAAATCGTGGGAAAATGGGGTAACTAGAGCAGCAACCTTGCGTCATAACAACACTAAGGCATCCATAAAATGATTTGTTCTTTTTGCTTTTCTCGGAACGACAATAGCTGATTTATAGCAACTGACTGCCAACCCAAGTATTTTAGTTTTAGATTGTTTTTTTATTATTATTTTCAAGAAACAGGGGGTAGATTAGTATATCTAAGGTTCCCCCTTCCATAACTTAAAAAAAAAAAAAGTTCCGTTATGTTCGGGTGCTTATAGTTGATGTTAGCATTCCTCTTTTTTTACTGGGCACTCCAAGTGTTTGACCCCGCGGCAGGCTTATCGTTGCCCTTTTCCCCAGTTTCCAGACGATTTCTGAGCGCGCTCGGCATCTTTCTCTTATTTTATTATTCAAATGTTTTCGTCTTTTTTGTTTTTTTAAGTAATTATTCATTAAAAAAGGAAACGATTTCCTGTATTACTTATTCGATTAAAACCTTAGGATCGCCGTGATTATTCCAACCATTTCCTGGGAAACTTAATTTTGTCGTTGCTTCGATATGTGCGTTGTGTATAATTACGACGGTTGCGACACAACATAACGGCGAACTCCTCAGATGATTAAAGAATTTGAGAAAGAAAGAAAAGGTAGAAGAGAGGGGGGGGGGCTACTGGACTTCCTCTTCACCATTCCCAGGCACCAACAACAACAACAACATTGCTGGTGTTGGGGAGTCCATAATAACAAAAGGAAACATCGGCAGACTTATGTACAAGAGAGAAGGACGAGGCAGATGTTATCGGCGAAAATTGCCTTTGATACGGAAGTCGTAGCTGTTTTTCCAGCCAATAAACCAAGGGGACAAAAAAGGAATAACGTGGTGTAACGCTAATAACATTCGGGAGGAATTCACACGCTATCACTTTCTTCGCCTATTTCGTACAGCCAACATTCGGCTGCCGGACCGAACGGACTGCCTTCGACTCACCGTTACATTGTTATAGTTTCGAATTAGTTTATTAACGATCAAACCACTTACACTCGTAGCTCTCGGGTTACATTTAATTGAGATCCGCAATTTTATTTTTTTCGTTTAATAATTTATCCCAACGGTTCATCATCACGAACTAACCGAAACGGTGAAACCAAGGGCCAAAACAAAACGTAAAGTTGGCAGACCAAGAGAACCGCATCCAACGGAAATTTGATGGAGACCGGACGGTGATGATGATGAGACGGGATTTAACAGACTCACGGTGGATCGTGAGACGAAACATCCAAGTGACCAGAGTCGGAATATCGGCCATCATGGCGACAACAGTTTGAAGCCCTGTTATGCACAACCCCCCTCTCAAAAACAAAAGCAAACGGGGTAGAATTCGTTCGACAGAATACGGGAAGAAAATGAGGTCAGACAAGCGAACGAACCCGTTGTGGTCTCTGCTGGCCGAGATGGAGATTCCACACTAGCGATCGCTGCATAATCTGTACATAAAAACAACAGGCAGTGCGAGTGAATGCCCAGAAAGAAAGGAACAACCCGAAAACCAAAAGAAAACCCGTTGCGGGCCACCGTGTCTCGAAAAAGTTGAGATTAAGGCCAGCGGGACGACGGCCGCCGCACGTATGCACAACGACGGCCATGGCGTTATTGGCTGGAAACGGAAAAAGAGAATGAGATGGCAAGATTTTCAGCTTGTGTGTGTCCAATGGGAAAGAGCTTTCTCTCTCCTCGTTCCGAGGACGCCCGCCCGCGATCCCGGCTCGCGTTGGCGGGTGTAGGGCAGATCCCAGACACGGCCAGACAACAAAAGCCCGTCAGAGATTTTGTGCATAACCAAGCAACTTTCTATCGGCGGTTATTGATGTTTCTTTTTTGTAAAGTTGAGCTTCGTAAAAGAAACAGAAATAGAATGAGATACATTTTTCAGATTAGCTGCTGTCCGAAATAAGAAAAATTTCTCTATTTTCACCTTATTGAATTTGAAATGCGCGTGACTTTCACGCAACGCACGATGAAATGAAGCGGAAAAGTAGTCCATCCACCTTGTTTTTGTCGTCTTTTTTTTTTAACTTCTTTTATCTTCTCGTCATTGTCACCTACATACGTCAAACCCCAAGTTGTTATGAAATCGTTGGTGGATAACAAAATGGGTGACATTCTTTTTCTTTCACTTGGCGCGTTTTGTGCATTCATCCGGGTGGAAGTCAGCAACTTTTTTAGACCGGTCCATCAGAAGTGCCACTGCCCTAGTTGCGTTCGCCGAATAATCACCAAGTTTGGATGATTGTATTACACTCCGGATCATTTGCAGCCATTCCATCCACTGTCAATTCCAAATTGGAATAGTGTGGGAATCGTTCCGTTATCACGGTCCTCCAATCGCCTCCTCCTCGTTGGCCCAGTGGTGATTCACCGAGTTGGCAAATCCAGATCGTTGCTTTAGCATCCAGCAAAGCGTGATGGATGAATGGCGTTGAAATGTCTTAACCAGTCATTCGTTCCGGAGAAATAGTCACCAAACACTAGAGAGAGAGAGAACATCAACAAAGCCGTTATAATGTGATGGCGTTTATTTCGTTTCTTCTGTGAGCTGTGCAAGGGTCTGATTCATGTCAAGTTATTAAACTTTTGGGCGAAATGCAACGTTGTGCCCTCACGCCCCCCTTTGACGAACGAATGGTCGTGGTGTTGTTGTCGGCTCTCTTTTTGGCACTGTATGTAGTTTTGGCTGCGGTTGAACTGTCATCGCTAAACATCCACTCGACCTCCGCGGTCGACTTCGTGACGCACGTCGACCTTTTATCCCCTTTTAATTCTTTCATCTTGGCCGTTCGTTTTTGTATTCATTTTTTCTGTTTTGTTTGGTCTTTGCAGGTGTTTGCCGGGCCGACACGGGTGCCAACACTTATTACGGTCGTCTGATCGGTTCACTGGAGTCGCAGTACCACGGGATCCGCGGCGACGTCTACGCCGTCGATGCACGAACTCTTTTCATCAAGTCCTTCTCCTACGATGGCAAAGGCCAAGGTGAGCTGCTCTTCTGTTGTTTTCGTTTTGTTCAAACTTTTTTGGGAAATGGAAACGTGATGAGTCGATCGAGTCGTCGTAATCAATCACAAGTCATTTGGAAAGGTCGTCGTGATATAGCCGACGGCGTTATTGCTTAGGTCCATTCAAGTGAGGGGGTATTTCTAGTTGTTTATCATTCTCGACATTCCATTGAATAAATCCCGTTTGATTTGCATTCTCCTCTGAAATCTAACAAATAAAAGTCGTGCCGTAACTGAACTTTTTCCTTCTTCCTCGTCTCCCCTGCGTCGGTGATTACGTCGTGAATAGATGCGCTTTTCTACGCCGGATCGTCGTCCCGAGTCGGAACGGACGGATTCGTCATCCCCAACGAAGATGGCTCGTAAGTTTACCATCTTCCTTTTGTACCGAAAAGATCAGCTAACATTCTTTTTCTGCGATTGTCATCCATTCACGCTTTACTGGACGGCACGGGTCCTAGAGCTCGAGTTTAACGTTATCTTTTTTGTTTGTCTGTTATCGTAGAACGGAAAGTCTTTCGAGGGCTTACGAGGACCAAGACTTGACGCTAACTCTACCCGAAGGCAAAACCATCAAAGAAATCCGTTGGTTGACTGTATGGAGTCGATCCTTTTCCGTACGTATGAACAAGTTGTTGCATTATTCTTTTCTAAATTCTAATATTATAATCCCTGGACGTTTGTCATTTTAGGAAGCTTTTGGTGAAGTCAAAGTACCAGCTGGTTTTGATTACCCGCGTCCTCAACGCTTGACCCCGCTGTCGGGCATCCACCAAGTCGCTTCGGATCGTATCTACGTCGTTGACGCTCAGACTTTCCTCTTGCCCAATTTCACTTACGACGGACAAGCTCCCGGTATGGTGTCGACAACAACTTTGAACAACTCAACACATTATGACGTGGCATTGTTTGCTCAAAATATTTCTAGATGCCTTTTTCTGGGTGGGTACCGGCTCCAAGCCTAGCCAAGAGGGAGCTCAAGTGCCGGACGAAAACGGCAAAATCGACCCGTTGAGACGCTACGACACGAAAACGCTGGTGCTGACTCTTCCGGGTGATTTGACGGTTTTCGACGTTGAATGGCTGAGTGTCTGGTGCAAGGCTTACGGCATCGATTTCGGTCACATCCGCATCCCCAAGAGCCTCAACGTGCCTCCGTCGCTCAAAATGCTCGGCGTCGCACCTCAGGTAAGATGAACAACTCGAAATTCTTTTTTTTCCAAATCCGACATGTTTGCGGTTAACTGTTATTACGTTGAGGAAGCGCATGCGTGTTAACCTACTATGTATATATTCCTCTCTAAACCGGATCCGTCGTGCGCCCGCTAAATTAGCAGAAAGTAGACCGAGACCGATCGTCTTAACCAAAAATAACCAACTCGAACACAAAACCATTTGAAATAATAATAAGAAAAGAAAAAATACCAGTCCCATTTCTCTTGGTTGTTGCCGCCGAAGCATATTCGGAGAACAACGGCCAAGGGATTCACGCCAGTTAAACACGGAAGAGGTTTTGAATGCCCTGTGCCATCGGCAGTTGAATTGACGGCACGCATCCGTGTCATCCGAATACGTGGGAAAATAATGGACTTTTTTTTTCTTTTCTCTGGTTATTGTTTAGTGTTAACGCACTATTTACTGCCTAGTATACAAGTAGTCCCTATTTAGTTTATATGTAGACACTTTGTCGTTTCGTAACGTCACGCTTCTATACGTCTTTCCTATTTGTTTTATTTCCGGATAACAATTCCCGATTATTAGAACAATTTCAAAAGGCGGAAAGATCCCGTTGGCGGTCAATTTTCCTTTTTGAAATTAAATTCAAAACGACTGCTAACATAGTGTTATAGGGTGATAAGGTGTAACTTTCTTCTAATACCTTTATCTAATGAACTGAATTTCTAATGTCAAAATAATGGGGCGAATCATTCATATAACTGTTCGCCCTTATCTTCTTCTTCCACTGCCTGTCATTTCCGTCTCTTTATTTCTTCGACTTCTTTCTGCTCCCTCTCTTTTTCACGCACTGTTTATACACACGCGACGACGACGACGACAAGCAGCCGGACGACGACATCTACAACAAAGTGCTCATCGGTGATGGTAATAAACCGCGAACGGCTCCACTGGCCCGGCGGAGAGCGCCGCAATTTTCCAATCAGCCACCGCAGCCTCAACGCCCACGTCAACAGTACGATCCGCGTCTTCGTCCAGCACCAGCACCCAAAGTAGTTGCACCCGCCAACCGACTACCATCCTATCCCGCCTTCTATTCACGCTCGGCTCCTGTCCGCCAACTCAACAGAGCCGTTTGAAACCCCCACCACAAGAGATATGATTGATGACATCTTTCTTATTATTTTTTTTCACAGTTGGTAAAGCTTTACACCCTCCTTTTTTTCCCCCAGCAGCAGAAGTTATCAAATATTATGTTTATAAAAGAGAGAGAACAAAGAAAACGTAAAAGTATACATGCAATTGAAAAAGAAAAAACATGAGAACAAACAAATGTCCAAGAGGAGAGACGGACGTCAGTGTCTTTTGTTTGTTATTATTAGTTTTATTCCCATTTTCTTGACTTGCTATCCACCTGGACCCTGTGCGTTGTAAAAGAAAGGCACACTTTTTGAAAGCTGAAATAAAAGCTGGTCTTTTTTTCCAACCTGTTTTTATTTCTCTCTCTGGCTCATTTCCTTGATCAACCTGTTTTTTAAATTTTGTTTTTGTTTTCCTTTTCCAAGATTTCGTTGCGCCAGCCCGAATCTTCTTCATTTTTGTAGTTCGTTGGTTGTCTCTTTTTTTTTAATTTGAATTTTTAATTCTAACTGTACATTTTTTTTTCGTTCGTTCGTGTTCGACCTTGTCTCTATTGACGTCAACGTGCAGGCCAAACTGAACTGTGAAGTGCTCTGGGATGACCTAGCGCTCGAGGTGCGATGGGCGGTTGCTGGCGAGACCATCGTCCTCCAACTCGTCGGGAAAATTGGTACACCTCCTCTCTCTCTTGTCTGATGACTCATTCAAATAGAATCAATTGATCATTCATTTCCGCGTGTGCACACAGATGACGGGCAATACGTGGCGTTCGGACCCAGCGGAGATTCCAAGAGGACGAGAATGATCGGAGCCGATGTAGCCGTCGGTTGGCTGGATCGTTCCAGTGGCAAGGGTTTTGTTCACGATCACTACATGACGTCCAAGAGCGCGTGCACGGCCGGAAAGGGAGTGTGCCAAGACACCCAGTCCGCTCGTGGCACCAATAACATCCGATTGCTCAATGCTGCTCTCGTCAATGATTACGTCATGCTGACCTACCAGAGGCCACTCAAAGCTCAAGATGAACAGGACAAAAGCATCATCACCAATGGAACGCAGGCCGTCATTTGGGCCGTTGGACCACTCAGTTCGGACAATGAACCCACTTACCACAAACTCAGAAATAAAGGTGGGTGGCACAGACGAGTTATTTCTTTTTTATAATGAGAATCATTTTTCTTCTTTTCTTTTGTCTAGGTGATTTGTTGATTGATTTCGGACGATCGCCTTTCTGGAATTGTCCAGCTCCGGAAGACCCCACTGTGACATCGAGTTCTGTGACTGTTCCCAGCGTTCAACGTCGACCGACCACCGAAGAGCCTTGGTCTTCATTGGAAGGTAACTCTGTGGGACCTAACACCAAATATTTGGCCAAGAACCAACCACCACCACCGCCGCCGCCTTCCACACCTGCCGTGCTTACTAGGCCGCCCTGGTACATCCCAGCCATCGAGTGCAATGAGCCGGAAAATCACGTCTATTACGCCCATCTCGGCCCGACTGGTGGCAGTCAAGGATACAACGCTATTACAGGTTTGTAATATTTTCTAAAAGTCTATACCGAATCGAATTCGAAATTTAATTGTGATTTTCCTTATTTATCGATGACAGGCAACCAGGGCTGGGGTGTTTCCTGGTTCATCAACGGACTGCTCATTCCCGAAGTGACTGTCGTTCGTGGCCAGACGTACACTTTTGTGGTAGAAGGTGGCCAGGATCCCGACCGTCCATCTCGCTATCACCCATTCTACATCACCGACGATCCCGAAGGTGGTTACGAGTTCAAAACACCTGCCGAGAGATCCGTAAGTCCCACAGAAATGGAACAAAAGTGATAAATTGATTTGACACCCTTTTTTACTTTGTAGAAAATCAAAATCTTTGCTGGCGTAAATTACGATCGCGATGGCAATCCAGCATCTTCAGCTCAAGGCCGTCTCTGTGAATGGGTGGAAGATCCTAGCCAACCGGCCGACAAGTTTTCGTCTTTCGGGGCGTATCAGAGAACGTTGAAACTCCATTGCGAGGAAGGTGAGCCGGCCATCATGCAGTTTAAGCCGGACGCGTACACTCCCGACACCGTCTACTATCAGGTATTTCCTTTTATTGTTTTATCGCCAGAATGATTTAACTCTCAACTTTCGTTTGTTTTTTGTAGTCCTACATTCACCGATATTTGGGTTGGAAAATCCGCGTTGTGGATCGCTGCGATCTGGGTGATAACAATCGCAAAGCGGATGTTTCCGGACAAGGATCAGCTCCGTTGAAACCCTCGCCCAAAGAGCCTTCAGAAGACGAACAGAAAGAGTATCCGGATTATTACGAAGATGATTCACCCCGTTTCCAAGAAATCAAGAAAATGGATGCCGCCTCTTCTCCGAACAATGTTGATTTCGGGCCAGAGCTTCGAACACCAGGTGACAGCGGCGATTTCTTCCCGGAAAATCCGTTCAGAGGCAACTTCCCGACCGATTTTGAAGATTTCTTCAAAGAGTCGAGCTTTGGCGGTAGAGAAGATGAAAGACCAGTGCCACAACGTACTACAGTACCACCACGCCCGTCAACTTCACCCCGCCCTACAGCTCCGCAACGTAATACAGTACGCTATCCAGCACCACTCCCAACTGCACCTCCGACACCTCCCACTGTCAAGCCAACCAAACCTGTTCCCGTTCCTGTGAGAACAACCGAACCCCCTCAGAGGCAAATTCCATCGCAAAACGTCAAAACGGAAGAACAGAAGCCTCATTCCGGCCTGTCCATCCCGGGCCCTGTCAAACAACTAACTAAGCTCATCCAGCATTCCACCAACTTCCGCCAGCGACCCAATTCGCAGAATCATCAGAAAGAATCGTCACCCAATCACGATTTAGCGGAACCCCGTCCGTTGACTCCGGATAGGTCGCGTGATCGCCCACAGCAGCCGGAAAAACCTGCATGGAGTCCGTCATCAAACGAGCAAGAAAGCACGCATTTCAACAACAAGGAAACGATTCCAACAAGGATCAATCCACCTCCGGTTCAGTCGCATTCTTTCAACCAGCAATCCGCATCCTCCAACCTTCCGTTTTTCCGACAACAAAACGACCAGATCGGCGGTATTTTTAATCCAAACACCATCATTCTGGAGAGTGGTTTCAAACCTATCCGGAATGCGGATGGGCCGATCCCACCGCTTGGATTTGACGTCGAGCCTCAGCAGAACGCCCAAGGGAAAGGAATCTCTGCCGAAGACCCGAGATTCACGACGGATTCACCAAGTTTGGTAACATTGGATCCCGTTTTCGTCGCTTCCGAACAAGATCACCGCAGACCCAAAGAACCCGTTCCCATCACGTTGCCCAAGGCTGTTGTTCCAGTTGTTCCCGGACCGTCGGCACCTGTTCCGAGGTTCCCTCCTAATCACGAAGCCAACCAGCAGCAGGTGAACCACTTCAATCAACAACAATTCAGACCGCACCCGACGCCTCCTGCCCAGCGTCAGCAACAGCAGCGACCTCATTTCAACGGCCAGGATGTTAATGCTCGTCCCCACACACCTCCACCTTCTCCTCCTGCTCGCAAGAAATCTTCAGGTTTGGCTGCATTTTTCAGCTTTGGTGGTAACCGCCGGAAGGAGCAGAACACCCCTCCCCTGGCTACGCCCATTGCTGCTGGACCATCTGGGCCTTCTCCTAATAATAGGTGAGCGGATTTCAAAGAACAAAAGTTTTCGATGTAACCGAAAAGTTTTGTTATCAAACTTGTAGAGCTAGCTATAGCAACTTTGAAACACTATTTATTTTACCAATCAGTATTATTTATTGTCCAGTATTCGATAATATTAAAACAGTCAATACACTGATGAGGATCGAAACATTTTGGGACTGACTTGTTTCCCGAAACGATGAAATGAATGGACTGATTTTAATGACAGCCATATTTCTTATATTATTCACAACAGGCCGTCGCTAAATTGGCAACCTCAGAACGGTCCTCTCCTTCAACTGAGACATCCGTCAGCTGGACAAAACCGTGAACAGCTGTTACCGCAACCTCTACAAGGACCGCCACCGGGACTCCATATTCAACGACCTTTTTCTGGAGAAGGACAGAAACATCAAGGTGAACAGCCGTTATCGCTGCAGCAGCGACAGCAGCAAGAGGGTCAACTAAAGAACCGCAATAATCCGGCGCAAAATCAGCCGTCATTACAACCGCAGTCCAAGCCAAATCAAGGACTAACGGGCCTTCTTCAAAGATTCCTGGGCGGTGGGGACCGACGCAAAGATATTTCTCGACCAATGCAAACGGACAAAAAAGCAGATGGACCTCATGCCATACACAAAGGTCCACCTCCAGTCTCGATAAATGGAAAAGCTGATTTGCCGTTTCCACCAAACTTCCAAGGGCCGCTTCCACCCATCATTGCCTCTAAAGTTCAGGCGGCCACTAGGCCCAATTTCGACGGAGTCCGCCGTTCTGAGCGTCCGTTGAAGAACCCCAACGTTCTAGATCAGTTTTCAGCATCCATTATCAAAGGAGGATCCGTTTTGGGAACTGGAGGCAAGCCCGTCATCACGGACGAAGAGAGAGCTCAGTTGGAACGATTTTTATTTGGGCCATCAGAACAATACACCCCAAGATCATTCCCATCCGAGTCTTTGTTAAGGTAGTCACATTTTTTTTTTAATTTATGTTTATTGTCTTTCCTACTAATTATATGTTTTACTTTTTAAAGCAACCTCGAGGAATGGTTGTCCGGTGAAGCTCCTTCCGAATCTTTACTAAGGTACACAATAACTCTTTAATAACTCTGTTGGTACCCATCTAATGTTGATTCTTGTCCTTGTAGTAAAATTGCCGAAGTTTTATCCGTTGAAGCCTCGACGGATATTTCTCCAGAAGAAGATAGCACTGTTGAACCAGATGCCTCAACCACTTTACCAACAACCAATGATGAAGAGATTTCCTCTGTCGACGAAAAGTCCCATAATGTCTTAAATGATGATGACAATAAAGAAATCGATCGTGTTGAAAGCCAATCACAGCGACGGAAGCGACAAGCCGTCGATGATGAACGGAATGACAATCAACTTTTGGATAAAATTCCTCAACAGGATTCGAGCCAGCTGCCAGTTGAACACCGCGGATTGGACGACGAGGAAGTAAACGATTCTCATCAAAACAATAACAATAGTTCCACTAAATTTGCTCCTTGGTTCTCCGTTACTTCCGCATTATTCTTACTTATTGGTTTCACAGGAATCCAGTTAAATCACATTTAATAACCTATAATGTTTTTTCAATCTACTTCCTTATTGTAAATAATTGCCAATAAGCAATCGACTGACGATGTCAGCACATAACTCAGATTGAATTGCAACACAAAATGGTTGGGTTTCACTTAAATTGCATAACAGAACAGAAAAAAAGGATGGCTTGTTCTTAAATTTCACTCTTTTAATTTATTGCTTATTTATATTCCTTTGTCACGGTTTCAAAATTGGTCTTAGTTTAATGTAATAGGGATGTCTTGTTTTGCAGTGTAATGTGCTTTTCTACAAAATCTTTTGCAAACTACCTGATTTCTGACGGAATATAACAAGTGGCAATACACACAATTGGGAATATTGGTTAGTGTATGTTATCCTCAGATTTACTATAAAGATCGAGGGTTGCTGACAGAAGAACTCCAACAACAACAATAGAATCCCGATATTTTAAATAATTTTTAGAAATTTCTTATTCTGATTTCGATTTAATTACACCTAATCGACCCCAAATTTCATGCAGTCATGGAGATCACGTCACTAATTGTTAAAATTTAAAAAAATTATTCAGTGACTCAGCTTTAATAAAATTTTATTTAAGATTTAAGAGCTTTTATTAAGTTTGCTGAAATTCGTTAGCACATTATTTCCAAAGTCCAAATCGATTTATTTAACCTGTATTTAACACTTCGGATTGGAGGAAAGAAAGCTCCAGAAATCCCCCACTAGGTGCCACTGCAGTTTAATAACAACAATGGCTGCCATTCCCCACATTGATTAGTGTCGTGTCTGGTAGTTGTTGTTTAGTGGTCCGTCTTTCACGTTTCGATGCAATATTAGGTGAACATTTTGTAATGTTTTTTTTTAGCAGATTGAGTATTACCAACCTTCGTCGTTGGGTATTGCTGGCATATTTAAAGTTAGCCCAGTTAAAGTGTGGTTTAAGGGAGTATTAACTGAACCTGAAGAAAAGTCGCAAGTCACCATGTATCTTGGAGAAAATATTGCGTGAGTATCAAAGTTACTTGCCTTTGTTTGTTAGTTCTTTCAACTGAGTGTCAACGAGCTAGAGCAGATGCTAGATTTTATATATGTGTTCTTTTTTTCTACTTCCGGTTTTCTCATTTCAGTCAGTAGTTCAGTAAATATTTATCTGACGAACAAAAGAACCACATATTCGTGATCCTCGTCAAATTTGTGGTAAAGTTCATGTTTCTTTTTGTACGTACGCATACTTCCGGTTTCAAGAATTTTCCTGAACTATAGTTCAGGAAAATTCTCGATTTTGATCAAATTCTGGATTTCGTTTAAATTACACCAAATCGACCCCAAATTTCACGGAGATCACGAATATTTGGTTTATTTGGTCGGCATCTCAATGGTTAGGGCGCTATCGCTTACTTCCGGTATGCTTCCGGAAAATTTACATAAAACTAGCAAGTGAGCATTGTTTTCTGTACAGTTCTAAGGACTGAAGGCTAGGTTTAAGCAAACAAATATGACTTTTTCAAGTGTTGTGAGTATCTTAAGACCACCTGCAAATACTGAGTTTTGAGACGTGTCAAATAGATGGCGTGTTGATTGTGTCAATTATGGAATGGCGGTTTGTTGTCAAAAGCAGTCAAAAGTTAAGCTATCCTTTCTTCGAAAATTACCAATGAATTCATAGGTAAATTCGAGTGATTTCGTCTCTAACTTGTCGGTGATGTGTTCTATTCCGTGTATATGTTGGATAACCTTATTGTTTCTCATCAACTTGTAGGAGGAAACGTGAAAGGGTCGTGGCCGTGTGCAGCCAACCGTTAACTATTCTGTTCAAAATCATAGTATTCTACTGAATGTGCCATCGAAATGATACAGGTAATAACTAACACTAGTTTTATCCATTTCATGTATTGCTGAAACATATATTCTTCTCGTCTTTTATTAGGAGTCATAATTATCTGTTGTTTGTATTGGACTTGCTAGATCACCAACGGCCCAGCATAGACCAATCTCTCATTTCATCTTTCGAAAGAAGATTGGATAACTGATCGGTGGTTTCATGTGCAAGTTCACTGATCATGTCACTGAACTTTTTCTGTTGCAGTCTAATATGTATTCAAAGTATTGATCTCCACTTACGTCTATCTAATGTTTAAGAGACGCTTTTTAGTGTATACTGATAATTGTTTATTCTTTTAGATCATAGACAAAAAGCACATAGATGACACAAATTATAAACCAGGTAACTTATTTTTCTTTTTTTATTTACAGGTTCTAAACTCCAGGTTTCTAAATTTGCATGGCAGACTTTATGAGAAGTCATGTCCTTTCAAGAAAGTCAACAAGATTCCTTGTTTGCTAACCCGTTGGCTGCTACCCTTGAATCTCCCTTTATACTTTCTTAAGCGGGCCATCTTTATTTGAGGTATTGTTTTCTGTCGCTACAATCTTGTTTGAATATTATTGCCATCCAAATAAATGTGCATTCTGCTTACAGGGAAATTCTTCGCTACTTGTCATAGGCTTCATCCACTGGTGAAAACAACGAGAGAATGCTGCAATCCAAGACTGATAAATTGTTTAATCGTTAGATTAAATGACAAGTGCATATCTGGGCTCCCTTCTTTTCTGTGGCCCCGTTTCCCTAACTAACCACTAACCAACGCCCGCCGGTGGTCACTCACCCGCTGTGAAACCAGGAGGAGGGGAGGGCTCTGGTCGAACGGGGACTTGGAAGGCGCATGATCCGATGAAAACTTTTGGAGGGTCATGAGTCTAACCCGGAAGCCTAGTATGACTACATCTCCCCAGTAAAACTTGCCTCGTACTTCTCTCTTCTTCTCGGTCCAGATAAATATCTCTGGGGGCCGTAGACATGTCCTATAACAGCATGTGCGAGTTAAACAATGCAACCCACTACCCAATGAAACAAAAAGCCATGATTTATTTTTTGCGCAAATCTGCGTTGGTCAAGTTACAAATTTTTCTTATTCAACAACTTCTGTCGAATTTTGCATCTAGTCTATTAGTGCAAATCGCGATTCCATGTGTTTGGTAGTTAAGAAAATGGTTGTTTAAAAAAGAAACAATGGGGTGTTCTGAAGCCAAAAAAACTCACCATTGTTTGTTTTTTAAACAACCATCTTCTTAACTACCAAACACATGGAATCGTGATTTGCACTAATAGACTAGATGCAAAATTCGACAGAAGTTGTTGATTAAGAAAAATTTGTAACTTGACTGACGCAGATTTCCGCAAAACTAAACCATCGCTTTATGTCTCATTGCCGCAGCGGTGGTGGCGGGTTGCGTTTAACTCGTACAGAAGAAAAACGTTTTGAACCGGACGCTCTGTTTATTGAATTTTTTGAATATTTTAAAAATAAAATAAAAATTGGCTCATATAACATATTTATTTTTATTTATTACAGATATTATATGGTTAAGGTTTAACATTGGTTTATAGGGTTATGGGTATAAATGTAAGGGTTGGTATGTGTATGTTTTCGGGGTTTGAAGGATTGGAAGGTTTATGTTTGTGGAGTTTGGAGATTGATTGGTAGGGATACATTTATAGGGTTATAGATTAACTGAATTTTTATCCAAACTTTAAATATCCTCCCTCCCCCCTCCACTTTCTTTTCCCAATCCCGGAAACATGTTTATTATTTGTTGACATAAACATCCCATATTTGTTTTTGTTGCTTCTGAACTTATAAACGGTAAACTGCAAGTCACGATGACAATTTAACAAAATAATGATGCAACTTCGGTAACACGACACCAGCACCAAGGAACACCCAATTGAACTTGATGTAGAAAGATCTTTCACCAGCATAGGCTGCAACAACGTGCCACATTGACATCGGACAGCAACTACGCGAACATAAACGCTAAACCTATAACCAAAATTAAATGAATTAATCTTCAGCATCAGTGGAAATGCTGTCAATGAAAAGACGAATAAATGTCACTTTGTTATTTACAAGAGTTAACCCAAATCATAAGTTTACCATTAAGAAAATTGTACATGTCAAATTCAACAGACTGGCTGACAAAATCCATGTGTGATTTAGACTGGAACCAAGAAGAAGGTGACGCTAAGACTTCAACTAGCTTTATAACAAAAATGATAGAGGTATAGCTAAACTATGCAATCTCTTAAGAATTATCATTATAAATGTTCCAAAGGAATCTACAGTTGGCACACTTTTCCAATGAGCCATACAATTAGAAAGTTGATTGAAATAATTACTTCGATTGTAGCTAAGTGTTTCTTCGTGTGATGAAACACACAACAGTACAGGTAGCAAGAGGAACACCCTTATCAGATGGCTGCTTCAAATCCATATTTACGTTGGGCAGCAACTGAAAGCTCAACTCCACCAGCACATTATTCCTATTTAAAAAAAAAATCATAAAGCAACAATTTCTCAAACAACAAAACATAAATGATTGAAGTTAACTTAAACTACAAAATCCTTCAGAATAAATGTTGCAAAGGAATGTACAGTTGCAAGCTTTTCCAAGGTTCAATTTCCACAACTGAAATAGGATGAAAAGATAGGCACTAACTAAATCTGTAGTCTCACAGTTAGAAAGTTGAACATTATATTTACCCGAAGTGTTCCGAAGTGTTTCTGACAAACGTGAAGCTGGTACAAGAAAAAGAGACATTTTGGCAAAATGTTCAGCTGCTCAGGCCACATGATCAGATTAAATTGCCATTTAGAAATTATAGGCTGTTACCAGATAAATACCTAAATTCACAGACAAATAATTAACACAGTCACATCCAAGAATCCAAAGAGCAATTACCATTATTACGAATAAAAATGTCAAGAAAGAAAAGTACGCCGTATTAAGAAGTATCCAATCCAACGATACGTTTTCAACATGCGGTTTCCAATCAGTGTTTTAGGAAATGGCGGAATTTCGTCTGGACTCTTGAGTAACGAAGACACTCGCGCCATCTAGCAGACATATTTAGCCACTTAGTGATATCCAACATATTCCTTTAGCAAATGATTACCTAATTGCGGAAAAATTGCCGAATAATTAATCCCTAATATGGCCCCTAAGGTGAATGAGTAGCAGTACTAGAGCAACCAAATTCTATTTCTTTTCCAGTTCTTCTACATTATCTACAACCTGTACCTGTGAATTTATATCAAATGTTGTAGTTAGCTCATATCTGTAAAGCATGTGCTGTGCTGGAACTCTGTGGCTGGAATGTTTTAAATTGTGGTGATGCAAAGTAGCAGTTCTTCCAGGACGCTGTTGGACAAAGTGACAACAGCTCCAAGACATCTTCAAGGATTCATTTCGTCTTTAGAAAAAAGAGTAGGCTACTGAGTATGCTGCTGACTGCAAACTCTTGATTACCTTGTGTGATGCACAGATCTATTTCAATAACATGTGTGGTTAGTTGTAGTCTGTGGTTGTATTGACTTAAACCATACCTGTTATAGTCTCCTGAAATGATAAATTGTTGATGTTTCTTCTTACATTGTTTTCTGGCTTTTGCCAGGACTAGAAGCTGTTTTTTTGCTGGTGAACTGACTGGTTCACTGGAATTTCAGATACTCATGTCAAAGTGTGTCGTAGTATGGCAGCTTCTTGTCGTAAAATTATTCATGAACTATTTCATCACCTTTCTATGCAAATCTTGCTTTACTGAAAGAAACACAGCACAACTTCTTGATCCCAAGCTCCCATTGCCCAAACATTAACCGCAAGGTTTTGTTTACTTTTACTTTGACATAAACGGATAAACCAACGGTTGAGCGGATCGGTCATCGGTGTAGCCATATCGTGTGGTGTTGCCACTTGCCAGTTTGTGCAATTAAAATATTCAAAAGAATCAAAACGCGCATTATTTTTTCGGCATTGGCAACACCACACGATATGGCTACCCGCTACTGATCCGCAGTAGGCTACCGCTCAACCGCTGGTTTATCCGTTGATGTCGTAAAGTAAACGTAAACTCGTAAACAAAACCTTGCGGTTAATGTTTGGGCAATGGGAGCTTGGGATGAAGAAGTTGTGCTGTGTTTCTTTCAGTAAAGCAAGATTTGCATAGAAAGGTGATGGAATAGTTCATGAATAATTTTACGACAAGAAGCTGCCATACTACGCCACACTTTGACATGAGTATCTGAAATTCCAGTGAACCAGTCAGTTCACCAGCAACAGCTTCTAGTCCTGGCAAAAAGTCAGAAAACAATGTAAGAAGAAACGACAACAATTTATCATTTCAGGAGACCACAACAGGTATGGTTCAAGTCAATACAACCACAGACTACAACTAACCACACATATTATTGAAATAGATCTATGGCTCTATGCATCAAACAGGGCAAACAAGAGTTTGCAGTCAGCATACTCAGTACTCTTTTTTCTAAAGACGAAATGAAATCCTTGAAAATGTCTTGGGGCTGTTGTCACTTTGTCCAACAGCGCCCTGGAAGAACTGCTACTTTGCATCACCACAATTTAAAACATTCCAGCCACAGAGTTCCAGCACAGCATATGCTTTACAGATATGAGCTAACTACAACATTTGATATGAATTCACAGGTACAAGTTGTAGATAATGTAGAAGAACTGGAAAAGAAATAGAAATTGGTTGCTCTAGTACTGCTACTCATTCACCTTAGGGGCCATATTAGGGATTAATTATTCGGCGATTTTTCCACAATTAGGTAATCATTTGCTAACGGAATATGCTGGATATCACTAAGTGGCTAAAATTATGTCTGCTAGATGGCGCGAGTGTCTTCGTTACTCAAGAGTCCAGACGAAATTCCGCCATTTCCTAAAACACTGATTGGAAACCGCATGTTGAAAACGTATCGTTGGATTGGATACTTCTTAATACGGCGTACTTTTCTTTCTTGACATTTTTATTCGTAATAATGGTAATTGCTTTGGATTCTTGGATGTGACTGTGTTAATTATTTGTGTGAATTTAGGTATTTATCTGGTAACAGCCTATAATTTCTACATGGCAATTACATCTGATCATGTGGCCTGAGCTGGGCCTGAGCAGCTGAACATTTTGCCAAAATGTCTCTTTTTCTTGTACCAGCATCACGTTTGTCAGAAACACTTCGGAACACTTCGGGTAAATATAATGTTCAACTTTCTAACTGTGAGACTACAGATTTAGTTAGTGCCTATCTTTTCATCCTATTTCAGTTGTGGAAATTGAACCTTGGAAAAGCTTGCAACTGTACATTCCTTTGCAACATTTATTCTGAAGGATTTTGTAGTTTAAGTTAACTTCAATCATTTATGTTTTGTTGTTTGAGAAATTGTTGCTTCATGAGTTTTTTTTTTTATAGGAATAACGTGCTGGTGGAGTTGAGCTTTCCGTTGCTGCCCAACATAAATATGGATTTGAAGCAGCCATCTGATAAAGGATGTTCCTCTTGCTACCTGTACTGTTGTGTGTTTCATCACACGAAGAAACACTTAGCTACAATTGAAGTAATTATTTCAATCAACTTTCTAATTGCATGGCTCATTGGAAAAGTGTGCCAACCGTAGATTCCTTTGGAACATTTATAATGATAATTCTTAAGAGATTGCATAGTTTAGCTATACTTCTATCATTTTTGTTATAAAGCTAGTTGAAGTCTTAGCTTCCCTTCTTCTTGGTTCCAGTCTAAATCACACATGGATTTTGTCAGCCAGTCTGTTGAATTTGACATGTACAATTTTCTTAATGGTAAACTTACGATTTGGGTTAACTCTTGTAAATAACATAAAGTGACATTTATTCGTCTTTTCATTGACAGCATTTCCATTGATGCTGAAGATTAATTCATTTAATTTTGGTTCTAGGTTTAGCGTTTATGTTCGCGTAGTGGCTGTCCGATGTGGCACGTTGTTGCAGCCTATGCTGGTGAAAGATCTTTCTACATCAAGTTCAATTGGCCGTTCCTTGGTGCTGGTGTCGTGTTACCGAAGGTGCATCATTATTTTGTTAAATTGTCATCGTGACTTGCAGTTTACCGTTTATAAGTTCAGAAGCAACAAAAACAAATATGGGATGTTTATGTCAACAAATAATAAACATGTTTCCGGGATTGGGAAAAGAAAGTGGAGGGGGGAGGGAGGATATTTAAAGTTTGGATAAAAATTCAGTTAATCTATAACCCTATAAATGTATCCCAAACAATCAAACTCCACAAACATAAACCTTCCAATCCTTCAAACCCCGAAAACATACACATACCAATCCTTACATTTAAACCCATAACCCTATAAACCAAATTTAAACCTTAACCATATAATATCTGTAATAAGTAAAAATAAAAATATTGCATGAACCAACTTTGTATTTTCTTTTTAAAATGTTCAAAAAATTCAATAATCAGAGCGTCCGGTTCAAAACGTTTTTCTTCTGTACGAGTTAAACGCAACCCGCCACCACCGCTGCGGCAATGAGACAAAAAGCGATGGTTTAGTTTTACGGAAATCTGCGTCAGTCAAGTTACAAATTTTTCTAACTCAACAACTTCTGTCGAATTTTGCATCTAGTCTATTAGTGCAAATCACGATTCCATGTGTTTGGTAGTTAAAAAGATGGTTGTTTAAAAAACAAACAATGGTGAGTTTTTTTGGCTTCAGAACATCCCATTGTTTGTTTTTTAAACAACCATTTTCTTAACTACCAAACACATGGAATCGCGATTTGCACTAATAGACTAGATGCAAAAATTCTACACGATTTGTTGAATTAGAAAAATTTGTAACTTGACTGACGGAGATTTGCGCAAATAATAAACCATGGCTTTTTGTTTCATTGGGTAGTGGGTTGCATTGTTTAACTCGCACATGCTGTTATAGGACATGTCTACGGCCCCCAGAGATATTTATCTGGACCGAGAAGAAGAGAGAAGTACGAGGCAAGTTTTACTGGGGAGATGTAGTCATACTAGGCTTCCGGGTTAGACTCATGACCCTCCAAAAGTTTTCATCGGATCATGCGCCTTCCAAGTCCCCGTTCGACCAGAGCCCTCCCCTCCTCCTGGTTTCACAGCGGGTGAGTGACCACCGGCGGGCGTTGGTTAGTGGTTAGTTAGGGAAACGGGGCCACAGAAAAGAAGGGAGCCCAGATATGCACTTGTCATTTAATCTAACGATTAAACAATTTATCAGTCTTGGATTGCAGCATTCTCTCGTTGTTTTCACCAGTGGATGAAGCCCATGACAAGTAGCGAAGGATTACCCTGTAAGCAGAATGAACATTTATTTGGATGGCAATAATATTCAAACAAGATTGTAGCGACAGAAAACAATACCTCAAATAAAGATGGCCCGCTTAAGAAAGTATAAAGGGAGATTCAAGGGTACCAGCCAACAGGTTAGCAAACAAGGAATCTTGTTGACTTTCTTGAAAGGACATGACTTCTCATAAAGTCTGCCATGCAAATTTAGAAACCTGAAGTTTAGAACCTATAAATAAAAAAAGAAAAATAAGTTACAATTTGTGTCATCAATGTGCTTGATGTCTATGATCTAAAAGAATAAACAATTTTCAGTATACACTCAAAAGCGTCTCTTAAACATTAGATAGATGTAAGAGGAGATCAATACTTCGAATACATTTCAGTGACATGTTCAGTGAACTTGCACATGAAACCACCAATGAGTTATCCAATCTTCTCTCGAGAAGATGAAATGAGAGATTGGTCTATGCTGGGCCGTTGGTGATCTAGCAAGTCCAAGACAAACAACATATAATTTTGACTCCTAATAAAAGACGAGAAGAATATATGTTTCAGCAATACATGAAATGGATAAAACTAGTGTTGGTTATTACCTGTATCATTTCAATGGCACATTCAGTAGAATACTATGATGGGCCGTTGGTGATCTAGCAAGTCCAAGACAAACAACATATAATTTTGACTCCTAATAAAAGACGAGAAGAATATATGTTTCAGCAATACATGAAATGGATAAAACTAGTGTTGGTTATTACCTGTATCATTTCAATGGCACATTCAGTAGAATACTATGATTTTGAACAAAATAGTTAACGGTTGGCTGCACACGGCCACGACCCTTTCACGTTTCCTCCTACAAGTTGATGAGAAACAATAAGGTTATCCAACATATACACGGAATAGAACACATCACCGACAAGTTAGAGACGAAATCACTCGAATTTACCTATGAACTCATTGGTAATTTTCGAAGAAAGGATAGCTTAACTTTTGACTGCTTTTGACAACAAACCGCCATTCCATAATTGACACAATCAACACGCCATCTATTTGACACGTCTCAAAACTCAGTATTTGCAGGTGGTCTTAAGATACACACAACACTTGAAAAAGTCATATTTGTTTGCTTAAACCTAGCCTTCAGTCCTTAGAACTGTACAGAAAACAATGCTCACTTGCTAGTTTTATGTAAATTTTCCGGAAGCATACCGGAAGTAAGCGATAGCGCCCTAACCATTGAGATGCCGACCAAATAAACCAAATATTCGTGATCTCCGTGAAATTTGGGGTCGATTAGGTATAATTTAAACGAAATCCAGAATTTGATCAAAATCGAGAATTTTCCTGAACTATAGTTCAGGAAAATTCTTGAAACCGGAAGTATGCGTACGTACAAAAAGAAACATGAACTTTACCACAAATTTGACGAGGATTACGAATATGTGGTTCTTTTGTTCGTCAGATAAATATTTACTGAACTACTGACTGAAATGAGAAAACCGGAAGTAGAAAAAAAGAACACATATAAAATCTAACAAGTGAGCTTTGTTGCTGAAACAGAAACCGTCAATTATCACTAAAAATTTCCATATAGTAGCAGCGAGAAACTTATCCAGAGATGAGCAAAGTAAACTTAATTAAATCAACTAAACTGAACGGAAAATGATCAAAGGCTGTGTCGTCTAGCGTCGGAAAAAATAAACGCTTAACAGTAACATAAAAAAAACAATGTCTGCTCTAGCTCGTTGACACTCAGTTGAAAGAACTAACAAACAAAGGCAAGTAACTTTGATACTCACGCAATATTTTCTCCAAGATACATGGTGACTTGCGACTTTTCTTCAGGTTCAGTTAATACTCCCTTAAACCACACTTTAACTGGGCTAACTTTAAATATGCCAGCAATACCCAACGACGAAGTTTGGTAATACTTAATCTGCTAAAACAAACATTAAAAAATGTTCACCTAATATTGCATCGAAACGTGAAAGACGGACCACTAAACAACAACTAATCAATGTGGGGAATGGCATCCATTGTTGTTGTTAAACTGCACTGGCACCTAGTGGGGGATTTCTGGAGCTTTCTTTCCTCCAATCCGAAGTGTTAAAAAAATCGGTTTGGAAATAATGTGCTAACGAATTTCAGCAACCTTAATAAATGCTCCTTAATCTTTAATAAAATTTCATTAAAGCTGAGTCACTGAATAAATCTTTACTTTTAACAATTAGTGAGTGGATTTATCTGATATATTTATCAAAAGATCACGAAATTTAAACAGCCATGTCCATGGGAATCTTCGGATGGGGATCATACCCCTCCAAAACAAAATCATCAGCTTTAAAATCGTCAATATCGCTTACTTTTCGAACGATTTTCAGGGTGGGAAAAGGACGTGGCTGTCGCTCTAGTTGCTTTTCTAGTGCACTGATGTGATTGTTGTAAACATGAGCATCTCCAAGTGTATGAATGAATTCACCCGGCTTCATAATAAAAATAATAAGAAAATTAAATTGTATTTAGAATACTAGGCTAATCCTACAAAATTAAGAGAGAAAAAAAATGTTCTTTTCTTACGTTTAATCCTGTGACATGAGCAATCATGCATGTCAACAAAGAATAACTAGCTATGTTGAAAGGGACACCCAAACCCATATCAGCAGATCTTTGATACATTTGACAAGACAGTTCGCCATTTGCTACGTAGAACTGAGCCAAACAATGGCACGGCGGCAATGCCATCAGTGGTAATGCCGAAGGATTCCAAGCTGTAAGGATCATGCGTCGATCATCAGGATTGGTGCGGATTGTGCTTATCAAATTTTTTAGTTGATCAACCCCTTGGCAACTTCATAAGTTCAAAACATGTTTTAAAATCTGGTATAATGAAGAATAGTCTAACTTTTACCTGTAATCACTGTGCATGTTATCATAGTTAGCTCCAAAATGTCTCCACTGAAATCCATAGATTGGACCCAAATCACCTAATAGCATAAGAATCCAGTTATCTTTGTTCTCACAATCTAAAAAATAAAGGCATTACCTTCTTCTCTGTCTTTCAGGCCTAGTGAATCAAGGAACTCTCGAGAACTATTTCCATCCCATATATGAATGTCTTTCTCCCTGAGTTCGTTAGCATTGGTTGAACCTCTAACAAACCAAAGAAGCTCCTCCATCAGTCCTCTCCAGAAAACACGTTTAGTTGTCAACAGTGGAAACCTCCCTTTTTCAAAAAGTATAAGAATATCAGTTAACTGTCCTTGTAAGTGAATGAAACTACTTTTTATACCACTTCGTAAACTGAATCGCATTTGTGCTCCAAAAATAGATCTCGTTCCGGTTCCTGTTCGATCCCCTTTGACATTTCCATTTTGTAGGAGATTCTTAATAAGATTCAAATACTGATGTTCTTCATGCTGTGCCTAAGTTGTGTAGTTATTATCGTCAAAAGTCAAAGGAATAAACTTGAAACCAACACTTTGCAAACCTCAGACATTTTCCATTGAATTAAGAACTGAGAAGTCAAAGAGAGAAAGTGAGAAACTCCCTCCACAAGTTTCAAGCAAAATTCAACCGCTGTTTGCTTCCGCAAATTGTAGCAGACTAAGTTTACTCAACATGGTTGCCAAATCATGTATATCAACGTGGCTGTTTTTCATTTCTAAATTTTCACAAATTTCATTTTGATTGGAATATTAGACAAAAACAAAAACCCCCAAAAAATCTTTCAAAATTACTGAAGTAAAAGAGCTAGTGTATTGCAAACCCCCACACAGAAACTTTTGGCGGAACACTAACATGGGAGAGAAGAAAATATATATAGGAAAAAGACAGGAAATTTCAGTAGCCAGTACAGTACACAGCACGAATAAAACGAGGACTGAATTCGCGTTTCTTCACTTTCTCTTCCTTTCCTTTGTATATAAGACAAAAAGGGATGGGATATTGGATTGGCCGGAGCGCACTGTGTGACTAGACATCTAAATCAAATAAAACAACTACTAAACCTGCTGAAATCACCCCAGGAAATTGATCTTGCATACGCGAAAACAAATTTAAAAAGAAAATTAAGAGAAAACTAGTTCTATATATGTACGGCTAGAGAAAGGACAAGTCAGTAGAAGCTACAACCTTCACGTGATGGGAGGGAATCGATTGATGTCTCGTCGGAATGTACGAGGGAGCGAGCGAGAGAGAGAAATAGAGAGACAGGGGGCAGAACGTTGGCCGGAAATCTTCCAAGACATAACCTCGTCGTCAAATTCGGGCAGAAACAAACACAATTTCAAAGCGCATCGACTTGGCATCCAAGGAAACCACGCAAGTGTTAGAGCGAGGCACATTAAATGAGCTCAACAACGGAATTCGCAAGCAAATGGCATCTCCCCCAACCCCAGTTTCTTCTTCTTAATAGCGTTGCTGATACTCGTGGTGCCATTTATTGAAATCCACGTTTAGAACGACGATCGATCCCGTCGCCAACCCTGCCAACAAGTACCTAAAAGAAAAAATCAATGGATTAGAATTTTAGCCAACTGAATGAATTTTGGAGCAGGAGCTTTTTTTTTGGTTTTGTTTTTCTTATTTACTTGTTATCGTGCGACAACGCCAAAGATCGGACGGGACTATCAAAGGCCGGATAGGCATAGAGTAGAGCTAGGGTGAAGAGTCGCCAGACCTCGACGATACCTCGCTCACCAGCCGTCACCAAGTACTCCCCGTCTCGAGTCAATACAACGCACTGCAAAGGCAAGATGAAGTACAAATTACAAGTAGATAATCAAACTACGAACATAAGATAATACTATAATAGGTTATTTACGTGGATATTATCAGAATGGTTGACATGTCGCATCGTTTTGCCGTTGACAGTGTATGTAACAATGTTGCCTTTCTGGTAATGGACAGCAGCCAAGGCCTCGCGCGACAGGACAATATTCTGCGGACTGCCGTAAGATTCACGGGGTTCCAGCGACCGCAGCAAGTCTCCAAAAGTCGTGTGAACCAAAACCAACCCACCTGCATTGGGAATCAAAATTTGTAAATTCAATTTTTAAAAACAGAAGCTGACAAAAAGATTTGATTTTAAACTGACCCTGACTGCCACTGACGACAAGACCCATTTCGGCTGACACTGCTACGCTGGTAATGGCAGACTCGTGGCCGGTAAGGGCCGCCCTGGGAGTTGGGCAATCGGCTGATTCGCCAACAATGGTTTGAGTCCGTGCGTTCCAGTGCCACAAAAGTACAGTGCAATCTTCCGAGCCTGTAAGATGGGACAAAATTCACGATAAGAAACTTGTACTTGTTTACATTTTCGTAAGAGATGTGGCATTTTACCAGAAGCAATGTAGCAGTCGGATGTGATGTTGCACTCAGAGCGGCTGAGGCACGTCACAATACCGAAATGGCCGTAGACGATTTGGGCGATTTTAGCTGTCAAAGCAAACGAGAGAATATTTTTACATGAGAGGAATCTCGATAACTTGCACATAACGTTATGAACATACCGGTGTCAGTAGTGAAAACTCGGAAGCTGTTGTCCCAAAATCCACAGGCCATTAAGAATCGGCTGTCAACTGTCGTAATGAAGCAGTTGGAACGCATCCGCACTTTTTGGCTAAAATTGTCTCCTAGATGGCGACGAGCCAAGAATCCACTCTGGCTAGTCACGGTAGCTATTTGATAAGAACCAGACAGATTCGTTAGACCAAGATAGATTTCATTCGAGTCAACAGAAAAAACAAAAACAAAAACAAAAACAAAAAAAACAAAAAAAAAAACAAAAAAACGACGAATCGGCAAATAACTTACATAGGACGGGATCCATAGAGAGGGGCAAATTGGCGAGGACGGCTTGGGCATTGTCAGCATAACCCGAATTGTTACCTGAAGCTGACCGAGAACATCAGTCAAGACAATTAGAAATAAATAGACAATTGCCAATTTATTATTCTCGGATTTGAATGACGTACCGGCGTAGGCTGGGTTCCACCTGTTGAGAGCGAATTGCAAATTGGCGTGGACGGAGACGACAGAGGGCAGAGGTAACTGGGGATAAGTGTTGGCAGACAGATGAACGACGGCCGCGTTTGACAGGAACTTCATCGACATGCAAACATCCTCCGTCACAGAGCTGAACATCAGCGGAGACTATAAAACAAAACAAATTAAGACGGAAATAGTTAAAAATCGGTCGAGTTGACAGTTGACATCGAATTATCATTTACCAAATGCATGGCTGAGCTGCGCGGCGGATGAGGCTCCATCAACAACTGCGACGGAGTTTGGCCAAAACTTCGAATTTGATTCTCAATGGCCTGATGTTAGAGGATTGAATGTAAAGATTAATGACTGCTGAATAGTAACAGAATTAAAATGAGCTGACCTCTCGCGTCACTGGATCGGCCACACTCTCCAGATCGACACTGCCTTCGTACGTCAGGTAATAGAAAACATTGGTTGCTCGCACTGCTTCTGGACCTAAAACAAAACAAACAAATTCAATTGTGAAAAAGAAACGTTATTTATTTTTCACCACTAGATGGCGCGGGAGACCAATTGGAAGAAAAACTTTTATTCCGACGGAAGGGAAACGGCACATAGACACAGACTTGTCGTCTTAATTGACCACGCGCCAAATATCCGGTCGGAAGAGGAAGAAAAATGGGAAAGTATGGGGGGGTGAGAGAGTTCGACTCGGCGACGGCGGATAAATCTGGCGGGCGTCGCGACGTGGGACTCGTCTCACGGGACGTCGAGACTCTCGAGAGATTAGGCGGCGACAGGCCCAAAATCGAAACCATATGCGCCTTCCCCTTCTCATAATAGTGCTACTAGTCTCTCAGTAGTAGTAGCAGTAGTAGAAGTACAGAGTAATACTCAAAAATAACAAACAAATCCTCCGTCCGCCCCAACCCACAAAAGGAAAACTGGAATTCATTCCCGACATACCTTTCTGTTTGTAACCAAAGATAAGATCGATCCATTGGTGCAATTGGCACGACACGATCTCCGATTCCAATGCCTGAAGAAAAAGGGAGGGAATTTGATTACTGTCAACTTGATTAAAGCGTCTCGTTTAAATCAATTAACGCGCACCATTCGATGAATGCGGATAAATTCCTCCGGACTGCTGGCCCAGCGAGGTAGAATCACGTCCGAAACGGTCACGTTATCCTCCGTCTGCCCCATTTGGTATTGATTGGCATTGACCAGCAACTCGGGCAGGTAAAACAGCTCGGGAATCAGCTCCTGCAATGCAGCCAACACGAGTGAGAAGAGATTAAAGATCAGAACAGGACAGAAAAGAAAAGAAAAGGACTTTGATCAAGTGTCATTCCATACTTTGACATCTGAAGTGTCTCGCTGGCAGTTGCGCCAAGCCAACGCCATGGAAGTGAACAACCGGTTGGGGTAGTCGAATTTACCACCTTGCAGGTTCAGAAACAGGGTCGTATAAGGCTCCTGGGAGAGACAGACAGAGAGAACGGAAATGGTATTGTTTTCAAGCTCAACATGTATAATTATTTTTTCATTTGGAAAAAGAAAAAGTAAAAAAGTAAAAAAAGGTCGCAAACTAACGAGTCGCAAGAGCCAATTCAGAGCGAAGGCGGACGTCGAGTAATGTGTGCCGTAGTGGAAGGGCGGGATGCTGTCGTGTTCCCAGTTGGCATGACGCTCTTCAAAGTATTGCTTCCGGCTCGGATTCAAAGCTCCAATGGGCTAGAAGCGTTTGCAGAGAGAAAAACAACAAGATAAAAATATGCCCACATATGGTTAGCGCAGACTTTATCAACCCACAAAAAAAGAAAGAAAAGCATTGCTCATATATTACATACCTTGGACAGGTCTCGATAGTTGCTGGGCAGGCTCAGATCCAGCTCGCTGGAATCGTAGTTGGTCAGAACCCAGGGAAAGACCGGATACTGGCTCAAATCGTTATAGGTCCGTCCTACACAAACCCAAACAAAAAAATACAAACAAAATAATAAAATGTTTCCACATCAAAAACCGTTTTCTTAGACAACAAGAAGGCGGGGGAGGAGGAGGAGGAGGTGGGTGGGAGTTGTACTGTGCGTACACCAAGTCCCCCCCATTCATTTAGGCGGAGTCGCTCTTTGAGGTTGAATGAATAATAATCAAACAAAACGTTTTGGGATGTGTTGACTTGCACCTGGGCGGTGGAGGTTGGAGCTAAAAAGCGTCCCCCCCCCCTTTCGGGGGGAGGCCTAGTATATCCCCCCGTGATGGTACTACATGATCCTCATGTTTGGTTTCCTCTTAAAGAGAAAAGGGAATTTCTCCGACAGACTCATGATGGATGAGTGCGTCTTCTTCTTCGACAGTCATTTCGATGAATGAGCAACAAGTCAAACATATTACATCCCGCATAGCACAGCGCTGCCTAGTCTCACTGTGGGCCACACGCAACTTTCGCCTAGACAATCCAGTGCGAGGGAGCCCGTCCTTGCGAGTTGGCCTATTTGCTCTTTTGTTGAGAAAAAAAAAAGAAAATTAAAAAAACACCTTTTCTTTCTTTCTTTCATCTTGGATGAGAAAAGAAGAGCTCGCAATTGCTCAACATTGTATAAACATCCGTGTACAGAGAAACGGGCCCACCGCAGCGCTGGATCGAGTCGAGTTTGACTATTGTAGTACTACCACAGCGGGGATGATGGATTGTCTATGGCGAGGCGCTGCATGTTAGAAATACGAAGGGATAAGAGCAACAAGGGAGAGATCGATGGCATTTGCCTCTGTTAACGGATTGACATGATGGACTGGTGATTTGATCAGAAGAGGTACCCCCACTGCACCATCCCGAAGGGCGTCGACATTAACATAAGGAAATTGAATGTTGGATAAACACGCAGTCGGGAGTTTCGTCTGTGTGTTTAAAACACGCGCGCGCCCTGGTTCTCTTCCACCGGCCAAGGTAGAAGAAGGGAGAAACATAATAAATAATTGATTCTCATCAACATAAAAAGAACCCCAAAAATCTTTCTTAATAAAGTAGCGGCTTTCAAATTCTTATCGCTTCCCGCTCTTTTCATTTTTCTTGAAAGAAGAATTTTCTCTTCCGGGATGATGGATGAAATATAAAGCGGGTACAATTTTTCTTTTTTTCTCGTACTGGCGTCTTTCTTAAACGGATGTCGCTTGATTCAATCCAGTTGTCGTAGGGGCAACTGACTTTTTGTTTTTGTTTTTTTTTAAATAGGGGGAAAAAATAAAACCCCACGGAAGAGATGGCGCCGTCTGACAGAGTCGCGAGGGAGAAAGAAAAAAGCTAAGAAACAAACATTTTTTTTAACGTCTTCTTCCGCATCCATCCATCCTTTTGAAAAAGAAGCTGAGAGCAGCAACTGTTCGGTTGCACGAAAAAGACCCGCAGCTTCGACTCCAAAGAGAAACAACCCCCTCCCAACACAAAAGATGAATGGCTGTTGAGATATTGTCCACGTTTTTGTGTGTGTGTTTGTGGTGTTGTGTGGCGCAACAAAACGTCGAAATGACGAAGAACCTTCTGGTCATCTGGAAAATGTCCCCACCACCGCCACCACCACGACACTTGCGCCGAAGAGCAGCAGTTCGGCCGGGTCATTTTTATCGTGAGAAACACAAAGTTCAACTCATCTTTTCGCTCTCGTCGTCGTCTGTCGTTAAAAATCTTTAACGTTACGTTCGAATCTATATCCATATCGTTTCGAAATGCAAAGAAAGAAACTCCAAAAATAAAAGCCGGTTATTTTGTTTGTCGTTTTCGTGCGCCTTTTTTGTTTGTTTGTTTGTCTTTTTTTATTTTAGAAAAAAAGGGCAGACAGTTGGTCGCGTCTTCTCTTCTTGCGCGTGAATGTTCCGCCTATTCAGAGCTGGATGGATATTGGTGCGGACAGTGTCGGGCGAGTTGTCTGATTGGAGGCGACGTCTCCAAGACACCGTAAAGTTTCTCTCTCTTGCGGCTTCTCGTTGCCAGCCCCAAAGTCAGTCGACGGCTAAAAATACGAGATCCACACACACACAAACACACACAACATGTCGCCCCTTCTCTTATATATATATATTTTCTTTTTTTTTTTCTCTTCTACTCCCCAAAAGAAAAACTCTCTTAAATGTCTTTCTTGTTTTATTTTATCTCCCGTTTCGGGAGAGACATGGAAAGATTCCGACCTCGCAGCCGGGCGGAATTAAAAAAAGAAGAAAAAAAAAAGCCCCCCCCAACAGATTTTCTTTTCTTTACGTAAGTTGACAAGGGGCAAGCGCTTATAAAACGCACACACAACTGGGCAATCCAAACTATTTCTTTTGTGTGTTGCTTGTTTCTTATTGATTTATTTTTCTTACCTGCGATGGTGTTGAGAAACATGAGATACTCAAAGTTGGAGATCTCCCGGCGCTGCCATTTCTGCGTCATGTTGGACGAGCGCATCAGCTGACGGGAGGACATCATCGATGCTCGCCTGGAAAAAAAACATCATTCCATAAAATTGTAACCCAAACATTTGAATTTGGCGGGCGAATTTTTACCGTGATTGCGGGATGCCGTATTTGACGCCAACGCCGACGGGCGGCAGTACCTTGATGATCCTTTTGACGGTGGCTTGGTCGGGGAAGGCGAACAGGATCGAGGCTATATAACGCGTGAACGATAAGAAACGATAAAAATAAATTTTTTCAAAATTTTATTTTCATTTTTTTTTCTGTTGTAGAAAAAAAAAAGCTATCGGAGGAAGATGGATGACAGGTCGGAAGACTTACTGCGGCTGGCTAAAAAGATCTCGATGGCCACGTTCTGTAGCAGATAACGGCGGGTGAAGATGGCTCGTATCTCCGTGAAATACCATTTTCCATGAAGATTATCGCAGTACTTTAATACCTAAAAAAGAAGAAAAGAAAAAGAAAAAAAAAAAAAAACAGATGACACACAATGTCGTCATTCCTTTTCTTCTATTCTTCTCGTTTGTCTTTCTCTCTTTTGGTGATGTGTAGGGTGAGTTAGAGGGTAATCGAAAACCGAAATCTTTTCTACTTCCTTAGGCAGAAAAGAAAAAAAGAAACATCAACTCTTGTGAACTGGAGAAAAGTAAAAAAAAAAAAAAGAAACCTTAAAACGAAAATCCAAAGAGACAACTTAAGACTTTTTCCTTTTTTTTTTCTCCATCGTAGGGGACGACAGAGAAATAAGAAAAATAATAATAACAAAAAAACACACGCCAAAGAGAGAGAGAGTGGGAGTCTATAAGGAGACACACGATTGTCACCACCCACTTCACTATTACTCTATATTTTTTTCTGCTTTCCTCTCTTTAGAAGAGGGATTCTACAAATCCGTTGAAAAGATAACACAGAAAGAATGCAACGCGCACGCATTACACACAAAAGCCAGAGACTCTTCTTCTTCTTCTCTAGCTCTGACACACACGAGATCGAATTACCTCATGTACTACTGCTGCTGCCGCTGCTGTTACAGTTTCCCCCCTTCTTTCTTTCTTTTGCTTCTTTCCAACCCAAAATGGACCTGATTACTTTGCGCTCCCTCCTTATTGCGTTGGTTAAAGCTCGGAAGAGGAGGAGGACAAGCCCAAAAAGACAGCCGGCCCTATGGATATAGTAGCCTACCACCGGGCTCTGCAGTCTACAGCAGTTGCTCTATACTTCATTTCCCTATTCGACGTTTTTCGTTTCATCCTTGAAATGATATTTCACGAAAATGAGATCGACTCGTCTTATTTAAAAGCGCAATTGCAAAGAAAAAGTGACAGTAAGCAGAGATTTTATCCGCCGTTCTAACAAAAATTCGAGTGTGTCATCAAAATTGTTCTCGGATGGCACAGTCGATAATACCATCCTCCTCTTCCTCATCAGCAGATCCTGTTTAATGATGATCCGACGGCGACAGCCAACGACGGCGACCTAACGGATTATTAGAGGATCTTCTCGGGTGTCTACAACGTCACGTGTGTTCAGCAGTTTGCCAAGTGATTACACGAGCCGAGCCGAAATACTCGGAGGAGCCAGGCGGCTCGACGTCGTGTGTGTGTGTGTAATGATAGGGTTGTTAAAAAAATATCAAAAGCCAAATGGAATAGTAGGCCACGCCTTAATGGAATGGAGAGAGTGAGAGAGGGATGGGAAGTGTGTGCGCGTCTTTTATGAATAACAGGGAAAATTCTATTGGGGGGAGGGAAAAAAGATCCGCACGTGCCAAGTGCATCAAAGGACTCGAAGGATCGAGATGTGCGCAAGCAAACGCTAATGAGACCCTCGAGATTGAGTGTGAGCCAACTCCAATGTAATCCCGCCAGTGATTAACTGGGAATTAACTCAAGAAAAGGCGATTTCTTTCTTTTTTTTCTTCTATCCCCGCGATTGGCCTGAAATTTGAAAACCATCAAACGCGGAATGAATATAGCGCCATATCTATTACGCACCCACCACAGGCCTATTATATCGAAATTCGTGGTCGGCTTACACATCTCATTATCACCCTTCCGTATTCTCAAACATGTCCGGAAGAGAATCCGGACTGTAGTCGGAAGATACGAGTCGTCAATGTGTAAACACCGGCGGATGAATTTTAAAGTGATGAACTTAAATCATTTAGGCACGCAATATTTAAGTAGAAAACGAAAATGTCCGTCAGAATGGCGGCCATTTTGACACCGGGCATCAAATAGAAGGAAACGGGCGTCCAAGGAAAATTAAAAAAAAAAAAATGTTCCCAGGAAAAGTGAACAGATGACTTCCTTTCTAGAAATCTACTGCAGTACATGCACTTGTGTTGCGTACACAAAGTTTCCGTGTTCAAAAGAAAATGGCGGCCGAGAAGAGACAACATGATGGAACAAACTTTTGAATAATCGCCCCCAGAAACTTTTTTTTTCCTCTTGTGTTTTACATATTATGATAACTCTAGCGTCTTATTTTTTTTTATTTTCTCTTTTCTTCGTTGCCGATTGGATAATGACCGAGCGGGCGACGTTGTTGCATGGCAAGCGCGGCGCCGTGTTGAACTGCGTGAAACGTTGGCTGGTGGTGCATCGCGGCTCGATGCATCAAGTGAGTTGATGTCAGCCACATCCCCCAATCCTCGCCGGCCTCCACGAAAAATAAAATATAAAATAAAGCCTCACCTTGGTAAGACTGGCCGGGCTTATGTTAGTACCCGCTTGCCACGGTATCGTACTAGACTTTGATGGATTCAATCAAATTTCCAACAACAACAGGAAAAGCCGAAAATTGAAAATAAGGAATTCTTTTCGAGCTTAGAAAAAGAGAGAAAAAAGGAGAAAAACTCGTGTCGAATCGATCAGAAAACATTGCACCCAAAGAATATTTCCGATCCAATGTTTCTCTCATCTCTGATTTACACACATTGTACAATGCGCAAGTTGTAAACATTGATTGCCCATCCACCCACTCTGTCCCACCTCCTTGCCTTTATTTTCTCGATGGGTTGTTCTGTTTGGTGTAATCATTCCAATGGCTTCATCATCTAGCTGGTATATACTACACCAGTGCGTCTCTACCTACACACCAAACTCCTGCGAGTACTTTTGAAACAACTATTTACTGCAGCACAACCCGCTGATGCGTGTAGAATCGAGACTGGGGTGAGCTGGAAAAGAGGCAGATGGGGCCGGCCGGCCCACCAGCAATGCCCTGATAGATCAAAGGAGGAGGAGAGGGGAGAGGGAGGGAGTCACATAGACAAGCACACAACAAAGTCTATACAGTAGACTACAGTCACTACACACAACAACATTTTCACCAAATGTTTGAATAATCAGCGAGAGAGTGTTTTTCGGTTGATGGCGGAGGGGAGAGGCTGGATCGGTCGGTCAAGTGTGCGCCTCTGCCTCTCTCTTTCTCTCATGTACACTTGTACGCATCGGCAGTATTATATAGTAGTGACACTAATGGGAGATGTATGACACACGATAAAACCTGCTCTCCACCTCTACTCCCCCCCCCCCTCACTATAATAGCTGGTGTATCTCTCTCTAGCTCTCTTTTGTTGCCACGTAATCAAGTTAAAAACACGCCATCGGAGAGCAGCAGCAATAGCAGCAGCAGGAACAACAAGATGATTGGGTTAGAAATCGATCAGAGCAGCCACGCAAATTGATCGAGCAAATAAAAACAGCAGACAAAAAGAAAAGAAAAACGAATTTCCACCCAAAAGAACAGCGAAAACAACCAGAAAAAGGGCAGCAGTTTTCAAGGTGATGAATGGGAATCTTTTACTTTGATCATTTCCCTGTTCTATCCCGCCTCGCCTCACAGTCGGGAAAATGGTTTTTTCCGAGAATTTCGTGAGTCACACAAAAGTGACGTTGGAACTGCACAAACACCAGCGGGAGTGCCAGAGAAGAAGGGGGAGGGAGGAGGGACTAAATCGGATTATAGGAAAGAGCACAGGGTTGGTTGCCATGGCTACCGTCTAGACGGTCATACATCTTACCGGTTCAAATGTCGAGGGGGGGAGGAGGAAGAGGAGGACGAGAAGGGCATTACGGATGCATTAAGTTCCATCTAACCAACTTACTTCCGCTCAAAAAAACTCACAGACTCTCTTTCTCGTTCCAAAGAAAACTATACGGAATAACCGACCGACCGGCGGCGCCGACGCTCTTCCGTGTCGTGCGGAACTCGCACCCGGCGCAGCACAAGCCAAAAAACGGCCGCCATCGACTTGAAAATCCTCGTCGTCCACTTGGACACTTTGCTGCCAATCAAACTGTATTATTCACTACCGTATTTCGTTTATCTACATTTCGATTGTTGAACAATCTTAACAGAACCAGATGTTGTGTCGGTCGGTCTGAGCGCAGACCTCTCTCCCGTTATCAAATTGTGCAGCTGTTCTCTTTTTTGTCTTGTGTCTTGTTTGTTCTTTCCCTGGACCCTGTCGACTGTTGTGTCGACTGATGAAACTCTTTGGCTTTCGGTGGGCAATGAATGATAGCAGGAATACATAATAAATATGTAAAAAAAAAAAACAAAAAAAAAAGGAAAACAAGTTTTTCGTGAAGAGAAAACGGAGGTGACAAACGAGGCGGAATGTGTGGGCCGCAAAGTTGTTAGTTGGGTTGCGTTATTAAGAAAAAGAAAACAAGAAAAAAAGAGATAATTGATCCTTGGTTCGGCCAAAAGAAACCCGCCGCTCACGCAAGCCGTTCGAGAAAACACTAAACACAATTCCAACGAGTCATAACCGGTCATTTTTCGACCGCGAACGCTCGTCTCTCTCTCCTCTTTCGCTTTTATGTGAAATGTGGAGGAAACGCCAAGTAACTTAGGTGGTGTATATCCTCCACTTTGTTGGCCTTTGTCATTAGCCACGCCGACTGATGGACAAGACAACACGAGAAACAAACAAACAAACAAACAAACAGAAAGAGCTGCGCATTTGCATACGAGAGTTCTCAGTCGGCACCGTATCAGAGAAACAAAAACAACGAGTCGTAAAAGTAAAAAAAAGAATCCCGAGCTGGAAAAAGTAGAGTCGGAGAATAATTATTTCAAAAGAGGATCCGGTGCCGACGTCAACCGCAAAAAGCTCACGGGAGAGAAAAAGATAAAATGAAATCAACCCGAAAGTAAAATACAACAACAACAACAGCAACAACAGCCCAAACCCGCCCAACAGAAGAGAACCAAACCAAACATTACGTACGCACACTTTATATGTAGATCTTGCTGGGGAAATATTCGTTACGATAAATCAGTAAGGGAATACAATCCACCGTTTCCTCGAGTTTAACTCCCATCATATATAAATAAATATCCCACATCTATTCTATTCCTCCCGTCTGCCATTTCTTCGTTTCGACCCTCTAGCACCGACAAGAAAACATAAAGAACCGCCATTAAATGTAGAAACTTTATAACAAGAAGAAAAAGGGAAAGAGTCCTGGGCATGAATATACACACACAAGTCTAAGGGAGCGGGATATGTGTGTGTGTGTGGTGTTCTAATATACGAGGAAAGAAAAGAAGAAAGAAAGAAGCGGCAGCTTCTGGGTATGGAAGAGACGGGATAAGATTCCCGGTCGATAAAACCAACACGCAACGCCATTGGCCCGTTGCCGCCTGTGAAATGAACGGTCCAAGTCCAACCCACGGGCGTACACACACAAGTTAGCAGGTCCGGAGGTTTCGACGTCGCCCCAGCCCCGACATGGCGGACAAAACGAACCGCCTCGACTGCCAAAAGTCCACAGGGTCGGGCACCAATGAGAAGCGATCAGAGGAGGAGCTAGACCAGCCCATGCCCCCCTCCCGTCTCCCATCTCTCTTGTCTTTGGACGGAGGGTGGATGAGAGAGTGCAAGAAAGGAAGGAAAAAAAGACAAGAAACAATGGAGAGGCTCTTCGTGAGCGACCAGTGATGCGCCGAACGTGGTGAGCAGTGGTCCAGCAAGCCTCTCCTGCTAGACAATCTTCTCCATCCGCAGTCTACCACACCCCGCCACCAACTCGTAACAAGTCAGACCATTCTACACCCCATCACAACGATGTCTCTCACGGCAATTGAATAATTGAAATCAACTGCGCAAATCAATTAGGCTCCGAGTCCCGACTGATTTCCCTGGATAACACCGCCAAACCGATCCATCCACCATTTTTCACACAGTGATTTTTTTTTAACAAACCGGAAGAAAACGACGAAAATGTTGGTCCCTTCGGATATGATGGCGGCCCAGTCGAAGATGCTGTACCAGTTGAACAAGTACTACGGCGAGCGGGTTCAAACGCGCAAAGGCCAGATCGCCAAAACGTTGCGCGAAGTGTGCAAAGTGGTGCAGGACGTTCTCAAAGAAGTCGAGGTCCAGGAGCCGAGATTCATCTCGTCGCTGGCCGAGTGCAACGGGCGGTTCGAGGGGCTGGAAGTCGTTTCGCCCGGCGAATTCGAAGTCGTCCTCTATCTCAATCAAATGGGCGTCTTCAATTTCGTCGACGACGGGACTCTGCCCGGCTGCGCCGTCCTCAAACTCAGCGACGGACGCAAGCGATCCATGTCGCTCTGGGTGGAATTCATCACCGCTTCCGGCTACCTGTCGGCCCGAAAGATCCGCTCCAGGTTCCAGACGCTGGTGGCCCAGGCCTGCGACAAATCGGCCTACCGCGACATCGTCAAAATGGTGGCCGACACGACCGAAGTCAAACTGAGGATCCGCGAGCGCTTCGTCGTCCAAATCACGCCCGCCTTCAAGTGCTCGGGAGTCTGGCCGCGCTCGGCCGCTCACTGGCCCATTCCGCACATGCCGTGGCCGCACCCAGGCCTCGTCGCCGACGTCAAAACCGAAGGATTCGACCTGCTCTCCAAGGAGACGCCGGCCATGACTGGCAAACAGTCGGCCATGGAAGGCGACGCCTGGGTCCTCAGTTTCATCGAAGCCGAGAACCGGCTCCTGGTCGGCGGATGTCGCCGCAAATGCCTCAGCATTTTAAAGACTCTGAGAGACAGGCATCTCGACATCCCAGCCAATCCCGTCACAACTTACATCATGAAGGTAAATACCAAAACAAAAACAAACCCGACGGTCTCCCAATGATCAATCAATGATGTTATCTAAACCCAACGACAAATATCGAAAGGCCTATTGGAAAGCCGTCGGGATCGGATCCATTTCAAAAGGGGATAACTGATAATCATCGTTTTTGTTGTTTTTTGACGTAGACGCTGCTGCTCTACGAGTGCGAGAAACATCCCAGGGAGATGGAGTGGGACGAATCGTGCCTGGGCGACAGGATCAACGGGATCCTATTGCAACTCATCTCCTGTCTGCAGTGCAGACGCTGCCCGCACTACTTCCTGCCGTCGCTGGATCTCTTCCGCGGCAAACCACCCGCCTCGCTCGAGAGCGCCGCCAAACAGGCCTGGCGCCTCACCCGCGAACTCCTCACCAATTCACGTTCGTTAGAGAAACTCTAAACGAATTAATAAATTGAGGAGAAAACAAAAAACGGGACAAATTTTTCTTTGCCTTCGCAACCCAACCCAAAAGAAGAAGAAGAAGAAGACGGCGGGAGAGAAAGAAAAAGAAGAAATTCGAGGATTTTGTAATAATATTCGATATTATTCATTCATAGATAAGTTTGTTGGTTTGTTTTTTAATTCCTAGATTTAGGGTCGTCAATCAAATATTATTACTAAAGAGTGTCGCGATTCGTGGTGCTAACAATCTAGATCTAGACGCTCTTTGACATACTACTACCCCCAGTCTGTACCCTTGATGATTATTAAACAAGACGAAATTTCACTTCACGTCCTCGTCTTGAACTATTACGGAATTCTGTTTGTTTTTTTGCGATCGCTTTTTCTTCTACGCTAATTTTAATTTCTCGTCCGACAACAACAACAAACTGATTTTACCCGGTGGAAAAAGAACAAAAAGAATAACAGATCCCACCCCACTCTAAACGATTTGTCGTTTCTTATTTATTATTGGCGAATTTTTTTTTAAGAATTATTATTTTTGTATCCACCAAAAATCAAACAAAATCCCTAAAGTCTGGAAATAGAACCGCGATTATTGTGAAACGGGGAGTTGTTGTAAATATCAATTAATGTCTGTAAAAAAATACCAAAATTCAGAAATTCACATTTCGATTCGAAAAAAAAAATGTGTTGGTTATTTTCTTATCTCCTAACTGACATTTTAACTCAGACCAAATGATCTTCTTTTTTTCCCCCCGAACTCTAGTATACATTGAATTCTAATAACACGCTTCGCGCCTATTAACTAAATTTTTTCGTTTGTTTGTTGTCGTTGTTGCTGTTCATTTTAAATGTCTTCCGCTTTTCTATTTCCTACGCCACTTTCGACCGTGTGTGGCGGTCGGATAGAAATCAGTACATCTGAACAAGAATAAAGAAAATTTCACAAAATTACACTACCAATAAAAAGTTTTAAAAACAAATTATTTGAAATGACAAAAGTCCCCCATTAAGACCAACCTAACACCTGAACAATTTCCCATAGAGTTCGGTACGGTAGTAGTAGTCGTAGTAGTGTACTGGACGACAACAAAATGGCCGTGCCAGACCACTCCTCTTTTGTTGTTGTTTGAAAAATTGGAGTGGATGCGCAAAGAGCAACTGGAGGACTCCCCTCCAACAACTCGTCTATTTTTTCCCCGTGTAAAGAGTATTGATCAGGTAACAAAAGCGGATGATCTCATCAGAGTGGCTATGTCTACCCTCCTTTTTGAGGTAGGCATACTATAGGGCAAGGTAAGAGAGAAAAGAAGAGGGCCACCGTCCAAAAAAAAAAAAGATAAAGGCCTACACGCATTCCGTGGTTGCGCCAGCGTAAGCTTGCCCACTATATCTTATTAGATGCTAGTCGGCACGACAAACACAAACAGAACGTCGACGACCATCGGAAAGTGAATCATCGTAGCGTACGCGTCTGCACACAAGGACCGCCACCGCCTCTCCTAGAGCTGCTTTTCTTCCTTCATCATTTTCGTCTGCCGCCATTGTTGTCCTCGACAGGATGGAAACAAACTCGTTACTACGCCGAGTACTACTCATTTCCCGATTCAGTGAACATTCAAACATCTCTTACTACTCCCCCTTACTCTCTCGTCTATTTGATGTGCGGATGGTCTTTTGGAGGGGAATTGCGGTGGGTCGGCCACCAGCTGGATCCATCCGCAGCCCATCTCTCTCCTGTCCTCTTTCCCTCTTTATTCTTTTCCCCCCTTTCTATTTATTCCTCCAGTGTTCAAAACTCCATCAGGAGAATGTGCGCGCATGCATTTTGATAATAGGCGCCGCAGACACACACAAAAAGTTGGAAGGGAGAGGGTGCGATGGAGTGTGAAATGCGGAAGCGAAAAAAAAAATAAGAAAAAGAGAAAAATGAAAGAATCGCGGGACTGTGCGGGTCTGTCTCTGTTGTCCCAAGATTGAATCATCGATATCATCAAAAGTGTGTCTCTCTCTATCTTCTTGAATTTCTTTCTGTCCTTTTTTCCTCAATGCCGAAATGGCGTTTAAATATTTGATAATACCACACAACAACGACAGCGCGGACTCGGCGAGATGGGCCAAAGGTTGGTTCGCCGGCAACATTCCGGCACGTCAATCACGACCAACCCACCCCCCTCCTCTCTCTCTTCTTCACCCACCCAAAATGTTATTATTCATCATTGCCTTCCTTTTTAAGAGGTGGGAGCTTTGGAATGAAGACCCCCCGAAATCCTCTGCTCCCCCCTCTCAAAGTAAACAAACCACTTAATTCATATTACTTTCAAGAGAGAGAAAGAGAGGGAACAACACACACACACACATATCTCGCCTATTTCTTTCTTTTTCTGGGGGGTTCCGACAAGTTCGAAAAATGTAGAAAAAGACGGAAAAGAAAAAAAGACAGCGGGGCTGATTGAGCCGTCGCCATCGTCGTCGTCCCCATCGTCGGTGGGCGTGGGCGCGTAGGAGGGGCATAGAGTTGCTTTTGCATCTTTTACATGCCTATTATTATGATGTTTTACTTTAATGACGACCTCCCTAGCTCCATCCTTGCTCTTGGTATACGTTAAGTTCCTTTTGGGCATTTGATTATGAGACGGGCGTGCAAAAATGGTCGGATTTTTGGCCTTCCCCTCCACAGACAACCGAGAAAATGGGCAGCGGGTCGCGTGACGGGGCCATTTTCTTTTCTCACGCTCAATATTACGGATCATAGACTCGAGCCCTGCCCGGCACAAGAGAGATGAATGGGCTCCGATCACGCGAAATGGATCCCCCCCCCCCTGGTCCCCAACCCCATGAGCTCACCCCCGCACACATCCGAAATGCGACACGATCGTCACGAGCGAATCGACAACATCCTGCGATCATCGCAAATGCTTCCCCGCTGACGTCATCATAAATCTCTCTCTCTCCTTCGAGAGCTTAAACAAACAGAGGAATTGAGAGGGGGGTTCATTCGAGTTGTTAATGGATACCTGTCGACAAGAAGGGCCCAGCCTTCCAACCCTCCCACCGTGTGTATACACAATCCAGTACCTTTTAAGAAAAAAGGTGGAACCTCCTCATCTTTCCCTCGTCCAACATGATCCTCTGCCTCCCCTTTCAAAACGAGTGGAAGGTACTATACAACAACTCGCACAAGAAGAAGATGAAGAAGAATTCAATATGTGCGGCAAATCACGTCGACAAGACGGAACAGAAAGAGGGCCGTGTGTGAGAAGACAAAAACCCTGTCATCATCATCTTCATCTACCGGCTCAATTTCCATCTTTTTTCTTGTTTCAAATTGAAACTAAACCCCCCCCCCCCAAAAAAAAACCAACGGTGTCCGTGTAAGTACTTTGTAAAACGGAGCCAGCGCCGCTGAAAAAAAAGAGCGCGGGAAATTCAAAATCTCAAAATCTTTTTACCGTTTCCCAAACGGTTTCTGATTTTAATAATTTCGATCGACGGACAAATTTGTCAATCATTTGGGGCTACGAAAGAAGAAAGAAAAGAAGCAAGGCGGTGATTACCGGTGTGAGAAAGCTGGCAGCAGTGTGTCACATCCACGAAGAGACATTCGAAAAGAAGAAGAAAAAGTTTTTCTCCCAGTTTTATCGCTGCTAACAATCACGCCGGGCACACTCTCTTTTCTCTCCTGACACGTACGGCCACCAAGAGCAAGAGAGGGACCCGAAGCAAAGAAAAAAGTCTCACAAAACACATTCCGTTCGTCGGCCCGTTCGTCATGTCGTGTGAAAGATGTGAGGGGCACCAATTTTTCGGAGTCTTTTCTTTATTCTCCACAATCCTCAGTCATCTATCCGCTCGTCCAAAAAGGGCAAGGGCCCGTCATTAGAACGGGAAAAATTTAAACAAAAAAAAAAAAGAGACGGACGGACGGACCAACACAAATCAAACGATATAGGGGCGTGGCCCATTTGAGAGAAGCACCGGGCTGATTGAATTCGGCATAATAAATATTGATATTTCCTATTGTATTAGATAGGCCTTTCCGAGTTGCCAATTAATACTGAATTATATACACATTCGACTTGGGGATGCAGAGAGGACGAGAAGGTAAAACCGAAATCCCTGCGAGCTAAATATATAATAGTGTTTCTCCGGACGGCCATTATTATTTCTCTGCCTTTATTTACATCGTAAACTAGAAGCCGAAAATTTCTTTCTCTCTTTCTCTCTCTCTCACGGCCGGTAATAAATTCAAGTCCTGCGTGAGATAGAAGACGAAAAAAAAAACCAAAAAACCAAGAAGGCGAAGAAGAAGAAGAAGAGTCGAAAAGAAGATAATGTCAGCGTGATGGGGAGAGACCCAAGGAGTGGAGTGGAAAAAGAAGGAGGGTTCGGGGAGATGGGAGGGGGGTCACACAAGACAAAAGGCGAGTGTCAGGTGAACTGATAGTCGCGCAAGAGGATCTTTCCCCATCGCAAACACCGAAAAAAGGAAGAAAATCCAACCGAAATCAACCAACCAACGCCGAAAAGACAACAGCAACAAACACACGAGCGGAGCGCATAGGGAAGGAATAATAATAACACGCTATGGAAATTCACGGCGGTGGCGGCAATAGGCTCCGGCTCTCTCTCGCTCTCTCTCAGTCCGTCTCTTTATTTTCCACCCGACGTGTATGTGACAAGGCCACAAAACGATTGCACTCTTTTTTGCTGGGTGGCTGCTGCTGCTGCTGCTGCTGGCGCTCTGGGTGTACGTGTAGCAGTTGTGTAGCAACTGTACACTCGGCGTGAGGACGATCACGATCGTCATTCACGTAGAGCCACCAGGCCAGCGCTTTCGTTCCTGTTGTACACATGTCTCAGTTTGTGACCGACCGCGCCTTTTTATTTAAAAAAAAAAGAAAAAACCCAACCGCTCCTCTTCCTATATAAGATGACACTGTGTTATATTACACACAAGGAACGCTTATCTCTCTCTCCTTTTGTTTCTTCTTCTTTTTCCACTTGAATTTCAAATTGAAATTCGGAAAAAGAAAAAAAAAGTTTGTCCTTTTTTTTTGGTTGTTTCCAAACGACCGGGCCAACGTGTTGTGTCAGAGATGAATCGCCCACGTCTCACAGAAGCAGCTCACAGCCAGTTTTCTTCTGCCTTCTGCCTCCTTGGCGTTCTTGTTTGTTCCTCCTTTTTCTGAAACAGAGCTCACCTTACTCCTCACTCTTACTCTTTATTAGTTGACATCAATAACCGTCCAACGCTTTATTTTTCTTTTCTTCTTCTTCTTTTTTCTTTCCCGTCTCTCGTGTGGGGCTCCCATGTTGTTTCTCTCCTTTTTCTTTCCCCTCTCGTCCAACGTCTGATGCCGAGTTGACGACGATGAATCGATATATCTTCTTATCTGTCTTTATAGATATATATAATACTCTGCTGCTGGTGCGACAGACAGGTACCATCGGTCCCCACCTTCTTCTTCTTCTAACCTACACCAGCCTACTACAACCAGCAGCCTCCGCCACTCTCTCCGGTGTGCCGTACAACAAGCCCGTAACACTGACTCGTTCTGACATCACGAGGAGAGGCCCAGTGAAGATTATTTCCCGATTGTTTAAGTCAATCAATATTAGGCATGTCCCTCTCTCTATTCTTCTCCGAGCGCTGCTCCTTTCCACGTGCTTGCGTCTTTCCCCCATTTGATTTAACAGGTCCTCCTATCTACTAGCTCTCACCCCCTCAGCGTTGATCGGACCCAAAAATCCCAAAACTGGTGGACCATTTATTTAAATGATCGAAAGATGGTCGGGAAAAAAGAAAGACGAAAAGAAAAAGAAGAAGAATCTTTCAAGAAAAAAAAGAGGAGTTATATAATACAAGAGATAGTGAGAAGAAAAAGGAAGGCCGGTCGGTTCAGGTTTTCTCATTAAAAACATCTGATCGGCCGATGGGATATCAAAAACCATCAGTGTACCGCTGGATTCCCCCTCCGACTCTTTTTATTTTTTTTTTATTCCGAGACTCTCGCACATTTCGTTCGTTCTTTCCGCTGTGTGTGTTTGTGACGATGACCTAAACAAATAGGCCTAAAATGCTAAAGACATTTTCTTTTTGTTTGTTTGTTTCAAATTCGAAAAGTTAAGAAAGACAACGGTAAAGAAGAAAAAGGAATTACTTTTGGGGGTGAGGACCTCTTGTACAATGTCACAAGAGATTGTAATCCCCAATGAGAGGGGGCGAGACGAATAGAAAGGTCGTTTCATGTTGTGTGTGTCTTAGTGTCTCAGGTTCTGAAATATTTTCCCTCCAAAATAATGTAGTTTGAAAAAAATAAAATAAAATAAACTGTTTCTTCTTTTGGCACACGGGCCTGTACCGATGGCGCAACGACAACGACTCGTGTAGCGCATAACTCAATCTCAAATGCCTCCTCCTATTCGTCCCAGGAAACTCATTACGCAGGTAAAAGTGCAACTTCTTGTTTCACCTCTCCAACTGGTGTGCCAAAGGTCTCCTTGTCTGTCGTTTCCTTCCAAACACATTTTCTTCGCCATCAAAATAAATGCTACTCAGATTGCGCATGAACGGAGACTATGGGACACGGGTCTCCGTGTGCGCCATCCAGCGAAGAAGAAGAAGAAGAAAAGATAATGATCGATTCTATGAGGTCAACCCCCTGCTGGATAACCAACCAGGGGGTAAAATAAACACGGAACCTTCTTCTTCTTCTTCCTTCTTCTATTCCCTCAACAGACAAGACAGGGAGAGATACTTATAGGCCTATAGACGAGTAGGAGAGAGAGACTATATGATGGCCCCTCTTTCATGTCCAAAAGGGGGAGGCACGAGATAGAGAGGGGTCATCATCATGCCCGGCTATAGAAGAAGAAGAATGGTGAGGGCTATCTTTCTTTTCTTTCCATCTCTTACGACACACAGCTCTCTGAAAAAGATCAAATTTCCCTTTAAAAGAAATGGGGAAAAACAGAAAAAAACAAACAATCCGTTCGTCAATCGGGCGCGATGCGTTGCCCACTGCCGCCGATGGAACGTCATGGAAAAACCCCCCGCGACCCGTAAAATCACGGGGAGTCCTCTGATCGCGGGATTCGATGAAATCTTCACCCACGAAAGAATATCAAAAAAGGAAGAAGAAGAAAAAAAAGACGCCGCCGCTATTTTCCTTCTCCTTCTCCTTTGATCCGCGCCCACAAGTCGATTGAAACAGGAAAGTTACGAGTAGTCAGCCGCTACGTCGGGGTGGTGACGCCGGCCTCGGCAGGGGGGGACGCGCCGGGTAGACACAAGCTCCGCTGGGCACCGATTCACCGCCGCCACTGATCCTCCTCCTCCTTGCTTAGTCTTTTTTCTCTACTTTTGATCGCAAAGATTTTTTTTTGTTTCCCCTTTTTCGTTGAAATGACTTTAAATAAAACAAGATTTACATTTGATTTGGCTTATCAATTCCTCCCTAGTCTTTTAACGTTGCTACAGATTACAAAATAAAAGGCGGTTACGTAACGGCCGGTCACAATGTCTTGAAAATGGTTGGAAAATAAAACCTAACGTCGCAGTGGTAAGTAGCGGTCATATTTTAGCTTTTTATCTCGTTGAGTTGACTAGGATATTATAGGCCTCTCTTCCTATTTCACTTAGATATTTCTCCTTTTTGTCTCCTTCGTGTTTCGTCCTGTGTGTTGAATGCGATTCCTCTTCCCACGGACAGTCAAAGACCATAACACTTCAAATGGCCTGATACCTATCTTCTTTTCTTTTTAACTTTCCAGAAAAGGGGGGAGGAGGTTAACTGGAGAAAAGAAAAACGACATCCAACGACCAGGAAACGCAAAGGTGGTCGAATTGTTTTCTTTGATAAATTTGGGCAAAAAAGAAGGTAGAAATCAACTTGAAAACTCCTCCAGTTTAAAGAAGAAGAAGAAGAAAAAAGACAGAAGTTAAGAAGGAGCCAAACCAACATCAAGCTGTCATCATGTCAACTGGATTGGATCATCTTTCCTTGCAGTGGTAAAGGTTTTTCTTTTTCTTTCTTTTGGAAACCAGTTGCCCGTTCTCGGTTGAGCCTCGAGAGTTGAAGAGTCTCTCTGTCTGGTCAAGTTTAGTGGCAGACACACACAATAAGACAAAAACAAATGAAGACGTATGAAGGAGGAGCTGGAAAGCAACAAGCGCTGTCAATCATCGTGGACCCCATAGATGAGGAGCACGGTGACTACCACTGCTATGCATATAATAAGCCAGTCAGTTATAACTTATAACAAGCGCCCGTCCATATAGGTGGAAGGATGACCATCTGGTTTTTATTTTTTTTTCTGATTTTGTTATTTTTCCTCAACTTTATCTTTTTTCTTCCTGGGCAGTCCACGTCGCCTCGACAACAAGAAAAATAAAATACAAAAAAACGAACGCCAAAACTTTTAAAAAAAGAAAAAAAAACTGCCAGACAGGGGACCGAATTAACAAACAAGGCCAGCAGCACCTGAAACTCCAGGAGATAGAAAGGAAAAGACCGTGAAAAAGAACAGCAGCAGCAGCAGCACAGCCCAGCGCCGGCAGGGTGTGTGTTGCGCGGACCAACAAGTGTCGTGACGACATTCCGCGCTTCCTTTTACAGAGACGCGACGTTTCGGTTCTTCTTCTTCTTCTTCTTCTTGGGATTACCTTATTTATCTATTCCGTGGCGCGATCAAAGCCAACACCATATAAAAGATGCCACGTCCGAAGACTACACACACAGACACAAAGAGTGTGCAGCGACAGGTTTCCTGTTTCGTTTGGCATCGCCATCCTCCAACCTGATGGCGTGTCGTCGTCGTCGTCTCCCTGCGACTCTTAAAGGTGGTGCGCCCCCTGTTCCCTCCACCTAGCTCTGCGCCCGTCTTCTTCTATTGCCCTCGCGTGTATTTTCGAATTCTCTCTCTCCTCTCTCCCGATGTCTTTTTGGCTCGTCCCGCGTTATCTCGCTCGATGCTTTGCTCCTTTCTCACTGTCTTATTTCATGGCACAGACATTTCCAACTTTTTGTTGTTTTGTTTTTTTGTTTTGTTTCTCTTCGCAGCCATCCTGTGCCCTCCTCTTCTCTCCCGCCAAACACCAGCGGTGCCTATCAATATCGCATCCACCTGGACTTACAAGAGAGACGGGACTCGAATACCTAACTAGTGCGTGTGTGTATATTTATATAAAGGTCTCTTCCTTTTTTTCTTTTTTTTTATGCAAAGGGCTTCGGATTTTGTTTTGTTTTCTAACAGCTCCTCTTTTTTTCACTCGCACCACCACCACAGCACCTCTTTTTTGTTTTCATTCCCTTTTGGTCCGTCTCTGCAGAGACACATAGTCCAGTCTACTGGAGACTATTTTCGCTCCGACCCTTCTCAAGAAATAAATCTTGGGAAAAAAAGGGCAATCAGAAATCAAAAACACACAAAAATCAACCCCTCCGTCTGAATCGATAAATAATTCCGGACCTTCAACAAACAAGAAACAACAAATAGAAAAAAAAGGAGAGAAACAGAAAAGGTGGACGTTTAACGACTGAAGGGGGGAAGAATACTACTATATAACACCGACGCTTTTCTTTCAAGTTCTTCTTCAACTTCGTCATAATGAACGGACCGAATACATTAGAGACGATTTCGATTTGAATAAAAACTCCAAAGGAAGTTCAAGAATGAGCAGAAAGGGGTTCACATGCACACAAACGGCGAACCATGTCACCGCCATCAAGATGCAAATGATCTTCCAACCAAAATGCTTATTCATAACCGACAAGAATTTGTTTGTTTCTTTTTTGGGGGGAGTAAAAGAAAAGGCGCGTGGCGGAAGCGGTCAACTCGTCCGGCAATCGATCACAAGAGTCTCATTTAGAAACACACAAAAAATAAAAACAAAAAAAAAACAAAAAACAAAATGGAAAATTCAAACAACTCTTGATTCTTGCTCTTCCGGCGTACACGCCAACACCGGGAGCGTGAAAGATGAGCCGACAGTAAGAAATTGAAAGAGGAAAAAAAAAAACCAAAAGGGGAATAAAAAGTAAGGATAACGACGTGGTTTCTCTTAAAAATTTGAACGAATTGCCGCGCTTCTTTGCCTTCAACAAACACAAAACACAAAGTAGCCTTTTCTATTTTTTTTTTTCTTTCCGCAGTTGCCATAAAAACACGGCTCGTAATAATCGCAGTTGAGGTTGTCAAGAGGTCAAAATGCTTCTCACTAAACCATACAACAAGAGTTGGTCCGGTTTGTTGTTGTTTTTGCTGCCGTTTCCACCGAGGTGGAAAGGAGGAAACGAACAAAAAAAAATGGTTAAAGCGTTTACATTCTCAAGGCGGAGCTGGGAATCTTCCGTGTAAATCATCGACCGACAAGCTTTTGGCAATTTGTGAACGCATAAATCAGCATCTTCTTTTCTGGCCTCCTTTTCTAACCCCTCTTATATGGCTGCTTTACATACCACGGGATCGCTATGCAGATGAAGCTTCCTCTTCTTCTTAAGTTGTCGAGAGTTACCTTTTTCTTTTATTATTTTCTCTCTTTCATTCTCTTTTTTTTTCGGTGGAGGTTGTTGGATTTGGGATGGTTTTCTATTTCACTTTCGAGGGTCTGTGGGCTTCCCTCGGGTTGTAATCGCTTATTTCCCTTCCATTTTGTATTTACTTTTTGTTTGTTTCTTTCAGCTAAAAAAAAACTATTATTTCCCTTTTTCTTCTGGGGTTGCGTTCCCACACGCTAATCGATCATTAGGCCATTAAATACCGAGCGTCCTGTCCTTCATTAAAATCTGATCCGTATCACACTCGACTTGTCTCGTGTTATTTTCATTCCCTATTTTTCCTATTTTTTGTTTTTCTTTTTAATTCCTCTCTTTTTTTTGAACGGCCACCCAATCTCGCGCTGTCCTCCAGCGACTAATCATCCGACTGCATGGAAGATTCTCATCTATCTCGATGACTCGTTCAACAAAGAAAGGAGAAAGAAACAAGAGAGTGGAATGATGATCATCATCATTATCATGTACAAATCGCTTGCCACGACCATAACAAATAAACGCTACCCACGTCACTACCACCCAAGACTCATCAATCCGTTCTCGCTAACAGATTCCAAAAATCAGGGCCCTCTTTATAGAGTCTCATCCAGGATGCCATTCATCAAAACAAACTCAAAATGAAGGAAAGAAAAAAGACCTCTTTCCTGACCTTTGAACTAAGAGAGCTCTTCGACTAAGTGCAGAAACCATTCATAAGTAAATTGAGTGAAAAGTGTCTTCCTACCTCTTGGTCGTGTTTCTGGAACTCGGCGTCTTCCTCGTCGACTTCAAAGTAGAGTTCAGCTGATGTGATGGACAGTGTACCGGGCGCTACGAGGCCTGGTGCAATGAGTTTGGCACGACTACTCAAATTGACGGGACCTGGAAAACCACACACACAAACACAAAAAAGAAACGTAGACGTTTTAGAAATGCGTTTGGTTAGTTAGTGGTGAGATGATTGATGCATTCGTCTAGACTCATTACCAGTTAGTTCAGCATCCAGCTCTCGATCTTCAGCCAGAAGCTCAGCATCGTCCAGCAAGTCAGAGGACTGGAGCGGAGCCAAATTAGGTTTGCTTTTGGCTATTTGGGCGTGTAGGGCTTCTTCGGCCTTCAAGAGTTGATGATTCATAATTAAAACCAACGAATGTGAATGTTAATCAAAGTTGCTCAATCCTCACCTGGAGGACAGTCGCCTCAGAGGCGCCATGTTCCAGGGCGGCTTTCAATGTAGCTTCCGGATGGGTGGAACCCAACGGATTGCGAATCATACGCTTCCGCCGGCGGGAATCATCTTCCCAGGCGTCCAGCCGCCAAAATTCAAGAGGGGCCGACGGGGCGCCATCGCCGTCGGGCGATGATGAAGCCCAGGCACCCTGTTTCGAAACGATGATATTGGTTATGCGATCAACCAGACGCAATGCCGACGAGGCGTCGCGACGTCGAGCAGCACTAATGATGTGATCACAGACGCCTTCTTCTTCACGGCGCTCCAAAAGAGTCTGAGCGCATTGTGTCTGTAAAGCAAATATCAGATTAGAACAACTTCGCACTTCGCGAATGGGTAAAACGGATGATGAATTTACCTCGAAATCCGCATGCTTGACCACGTCTTCAGCCCGCATTCGGTTCAGAATAAATTCCGCTTCATTAGCAACGCGGACTATGTGATCCTTCATGGCGTGAGAGAGCAACCTACACATACAAAATGAGATTGAAAAGAATTCCGCGGTTCTAATAACTTCCACATTCTTCTTCTTCTTTCTTATCAAGAATAGCCAATTACCGTCCTTCGTTGATTAGCTCGATGAAGGCAAGCCCGGCGTTCTTCTGCAACGAGTTTTGCCATTCTTGCGAGCACAGCAACATCACCAGCTCCACCACTGATTGGCTTTGTTTGAAAGTGATCAACCCTGCATTCAGCGATGATGGATCCGTAGTAAAATCGAAAGTTTTTTAAAATTATTATTGAATTATAAGCTACTAGAAAATTGGACAGCAACAACAAACCTTTGCCTTCCAGCAGCAGTTCTTGGCCGTGCGATCCCAACAAAGTTTTGGACAGGAAGGGAGCAAAGTCGACCATAATTTCGCGCAAAAGTGGGCAAACTGATCCTAAAGCGGCTTCGAGTTGCTGCGTTAGAGAGGCTTCTCTTGTTACCAACGAACTACTGTTGAGTGCTGGAACGTTAAAGGGTCTCAAAACTGAAAAAAATTCGAATTGAATGATGAAGAAGCTTAAATTCACCTTCTACAATCGAAATTACCCGATTCGACAGAAGATCCTGCGCCCTGATGGTTACCTCGGCCAACCATAGCCTGTCCGCTAACATTCATTGTTCCAGGTGCTGTCCGAAATCGATTAAAAATGGTAAATTAAACGTTGAATTTCTTGTTACACACAGACGAATGAAAAATTACCCGGTCTTTGTTGATCTTCCCGTTGTTCATCAAGGTTCACATCAGTCCAGGACGTTTCTTCTTCGTTGACGACAGATGCCGCCCTAGAGGTCTCAGTCGGGACGACTTTTCCGCTTCTTATCGACACGCTGTCTCCTTCGTTCTGTTGGGAAAGACATGATGAATAATTGAAACAATAGGAACGAGGTCATCGGCACAAGTCAAATGAACTGCTTGCCTTAGAAGCAGGAGAATTAGTTGTAGCATTATCTCGGTTATTGGATAAGATTGGGTTAGAAGCAGTCGCAGACTTGGTAGAAGGTTTCTATTGCCGAATGCCGAAGCAAGGTTAGCACACTCAATTGTAAATTCAACGCAAAACTGGTAGCGATCTAAATTCATTTCAAACTAACCTCGGATTTATAACTGGATTCAGAACGGCGCTCTGCAATGACGGATGAGTTCATTTCGTCGATTTCAATGACTTCCTCTTCTCCGCCCCTTCCGTCCTCGGCCGCATGCTCTTCATCCGGTGTCAAGACTCCGTTACCATTGTGGCCTGGGAAAACGTAACAAAAACATCAATCAGCATGGATCATTGAGGAAAAAACTGCAACTACAACACAATGACCAAACAACCAAATACAACAATCAAATCTATTGGCAAGATAGAAAAAAGTTGGCATTCGCTTTAAGAGCATGCAATTCCGTTTCCCTACTGAGCATGCGTCCGACGACATTTAAAAGACGCATTGGCGGAAAGAAAAATACCCATGGCGGAGGATTGTTGCCATGGAAGCGGTTCTGGTCCGTACACGTGGTTCTTGACGCGCACAGACGTCTGAGAGTGCTGATGATTCGACACAGGTTGCTGATGATGAGGGTGGGATGGCCGGCCATGGGCGTGAGTCCATTCACGGCTCGAGCCACGCATGTGGCATGAAGCTGGCGATGATTTACGATCATGATTACCACATTCATCATTACAAATTTAAGGATTTTTTCCCATCCATTTTTGCTTCTTTAAAACTAAAACAAGACAAATAAATGAAATGTTATGTTATACCCGGTTCATGGAGGGCGCCTGGGCTGTTGAATCCAGTAGAGGGTGGTTCTAAAATGTCACGGTACTTGGAGACCATGAGGACCGAAACGAAATAAACGATAGCCAAAGAAAGGAACTGGGCTTGTTTGGTCTCTTCCACGTCTCGGTAAATGACGGCCCTCAATCGGTTCACGTCCAAGTCTTGCAGCAATCGGTCGACGTCGCGAATTGGACCACCGAAAGTCGGCAAATCTTCGCCATCCTAAACGATTCCATTAAGATCCATACTGAAGGTTGATTTCAAGATCAGCGAGGAGGTGTCAACTGCTACTTACCGCAGACTGGGAGTGAAGCTTGAAGTGACTGTGAGCTCCCTTAATGAGCGATACCAAATGAGACGCTCTGGGAGACAAACTCGATTCCTCGTTACAGCGAAGCCAGCTACCCAATCGAGTGCGTTCCTTGCACTCCAAACAATTGCGGACAGCACAAGTACACACCTATGAAATGGTAATGAGATACATGATATGACTCAACAGTCCATAGTGACGTTCACTCTCAATTGCAGTATTACCAAGCGCAGGCACTGACGGAGTACTCCTCCTGTCGCCATATTCTTTTCCGACTCCAACTCTGACAAGTTGATGGAAGAGGCGAAGACGAGAAGGTCGGCCATGGCTGACAGGCGCTGAAGGAAGCTGACGGCAACTTCAACAGGGAGCCCTTGAGTTGGCTCGACAATATCCAGCTCGCTCTACAAAAAAGAGGAATGAAGATAAGCATCTCAAATGTTAAAATTGACAAGAATGTCACATTGAAATGGAAAAGAATCATTACGTGAGGAGAAGTAGCTGAAGCCAGTAAAGGCAGTAATCCACCGCAAGCGATAATCAAATTATCCGACAATTGCGATATCAAATGGACGGCGTTGACGACGAATATGGCGCTCTCTCCGCTGTTGACAAATTCTAGCACCGACTTGGTGCTATGACTAAAAATGTTATGTTATTATTACACATTCTTTTTTTTTCCATCTAGTCATAAGTTTAAGGTAATTTTACTTTCTCCATGTGTGCAAATCAGCTTCAATGGACCCGAGCAAGTCAGATAGTAATCGCTGATGGACATATGACCATCGGAATTCCGGGATGCGGAACGGAGGCCGAGAAGGACCTGGACTGAATGTCTGCGACGTTTTACTTCGACCAACTTCTAAACCAAGGGAGCGAAAACATTATCGTAAAATTTGTCATAATAAGTCATGTCGGAATGGCGTACCTTTCTTGTTCTGCTTCTTTGGCGACGGTTCACGCGATTTTTCCGGAGACAAATGAGTTTCTTTACTTTCTTCCTTCTGGTGATTTTCGTTGGCAACTGCTCCTTCATCCTTGACTGCAGCGGTTGGCTGTTCTTGGGCGGGTTCGGAAGCAGCCGGTTGGTCCTGAATGCGTGCACTGTGGGACTCCATGGAACTAGTCATACTCTCTCCTTCTCCATCATCTTCTAGTTGCAAATCCAGCGCTCCTGATACAGTCTGCAAAGGCTTCTGTTCCACTATTTCTGGCACAGATTCCTGTTGTTCTGTCAATTCCGGCTCTGGCTTTTCTTCGTTGCCATCCACTTCTTCACTTAATTGAGTCGTGGGCGTGTCGCCACTGTCGTCTGTTTTAGGATCCTGTTTCTCTTCCATTTCGCCAACGATCGAATTTTCCAGTTCTTTGCTTTCATCATCTGATGCATCTTTTTCTACGGTTGCTTTCAGATTAAGTTTTTCTTCCATTTTAGTAACAATAGCAGAGTCGAGCTCTTTGTCTTCTTCATCTCCCGATCCACCGTTCAACTCGGTAAATTTAATTGGACTTCCACCATTCACAGGAATCTCCATGGTAACATTATCACTGTCTTCATCGCTAACTCCAGGAACCAATGGTTTATCTGGATGTGTTCGTTCCTCCATTTCCCCACGAATTTCATTGATTTCTTGATCCATGCTATCAGATCCCACCTCTTCGTTCGGATCGACAAGAGATTCGTGGCTCTGCACAACGCCTTCGGTGTCTTCCGGTTGAACAGGCACGACAATTTCCTCCTTCTGCGTCGTTGATTCCGCTATGGTGACGACTTGCTCGTCTGCCGACGCCGGAAAATCTTCGGAAAAAGTTCGATTGGATTGATTTTCCTTTTCCATTTCTTTTTCACCTTGTGATGACAAAGTGACACGTTCATTACATTCGGTCGGAGGATCGATTGGACTGGCGTTGTCATGCACTTCCACAATGGGGGCGGGCGACACCATATCCGGATAAGGGGTGACCTTTGAAGCTAAAACTGCCGATTCTCTTTGTCCTGAAATCGTGCTTACTGGTCGTTGCTGACGAAGATCAGGATCGGTTATGTGATCACTTCGATGACGCTCATAATGGGCGTACATATCGGCAAACTGGAGTTTGAATTCCTCAAAAGAAACCTTGGAATGAACAATGGCCAATGTGTCGACCCAGACACGCCAACCTCCGTATTCGTATTTGATGGCGTGATGAAGCAGTGTGCGGAAGAGCGAATAGACCATGTCGGATATCAAATGTTCTTCGGCCGTTCGAGGCACAATGTAAGCCATGGAGATAAGCCACTCCTGCCACACCGACATTTGCAAGACTGTACGACGATTTTCCCGATTGTTATTGCACAAAAACGCCATGTCTGTCAGAAAGATTTTTTTGATTTCCATCAAGGATTCGGAAGGCTTCGATTGCCGGATCAGAGTAGCCATCACTTTTAAAATCATCGGGTTTTCCAGTCTTACGTGAGACTCTGGTTCTGAATGGCGTACGCGTAGTATCTGCTGTGTCACCTGTGATTTTAAGAAACAGATAAATAAAGATTCGGACAAATACGTGAGCACTCAACTGACTTGTTCGGTGAGGATTTCATAAAGAACGTTGTAGGTTGGCAACGAGAGGCAATCTTCATGAATCGAAAGCCGGTCGGCTAGCAGCATGTGTAAATTGTGCGGCGTCATGACGTCGTACTTGCGCTTGTGCGTCGATCGAGCCAAAAAGAAACCTAAAAGAAGTTGAAGAAGTTTTATAATCAAAACTTTTGAGCACTTGACTAAATCCACGTAAAGCAGGTAGGAGGGGTTAGTTTCTGTATGTTTTTACCTAGAATTTTTAAGGCCATCAACCTGGTCGACTGGCTGGGTGAACCAACCAATTTGAAGACTGCCCTCACGCCCTGCTTGGCATCAAACGCTGGCACCATGGCAGCTGGAAATTCAGCTAACAAAGCCGTTAATAACTGCAATACGTCTTGGATGTTTTCGTCCTCATTCATAGTTGTCAAGTAGTTGAGGATACTCTGAAGTTCATCCTCTTTACTTCCATCTCCCATCATGGTCAGTTGTTTCAAGAAGAGCAGAATCAATGCACGGATAGTCAGCACGTCTTTCTGCGACGGTCGTATTCCATCCAAGCCCTTCGGCGTGATGCCGGAGGACGATCGCGGGTTGACGACCCAATAATAATACTTGAGCGTATGGACTGTTTGAAGAACTGTCGAGACCCTCCGGACCGTCGTATAAATGTGCGTATCGTGGACGAAATCGGTGGCCAAATAGGAATAGAGCCGCGTCTGTACTTCAGTCGTCGCATAAATCCAGAGTGACGGATTGAAAAGGACGTGATCCAACAGTTGTTTCAAAAGGATATCGGCATTGGGCGATGGAGAGGTGACCAAGAACTTGGTCAAGTTCAAAAAGGCATTGAGAACATCCAGCGTCAGGTGGTTGCGTGACAAACGTTGCAGCAGGTGGCTCACCACTAGAAATCCACGGTTCTGCATCATTTGCTGTTGGACGGTGGGCGAACTTTCAATCAGCTCGCAAAGAAACGCCACTAGTTTACTGCAAACTGTGTAATCCCGATCATCTTGACTCTCCGAGCCATCCTTTTTACCGTCACCAGTGGGGACAGAGTCCTCGACGGGCAGGTCCAGTTGCGTGAAGAGTGGGAAGAGGAGTTGAACGCCGCCGATGGAGTTGAGCGTGTTGTGAACCGAATTCGTGATGACAGCTTGTACACCAGACAACATGAGGGCGTGTGGAGTATGGACGAAGTAAGATTGGTTGCCTTTGGGGGCCGATTGTAAACAAAGTTGCCCGTCAGTAGCAACTGCATTGTACATAAAAACAATGGCATTGGCTAACTTTCCATCGTATAATACGCGTCGATGATTTTCTGGAAGGTGTACCGGGGTCTCGTTTTCAAAACGGAATTGGCTTTTATAGCCTGGCCCGAGTCGGTGCATAGCGCAGACCTGGTGAGCAGAGAGTGCTTCGCTAAAAAGGTAGACAGCTGCCATTTGACCACAGAAAAGGCGGTCATCGTCTAATTCTGGAGTGGCACCAATGTGGCACTTGTCCCAGGCTTCTCCTGTGGAGATGGACCACGTCATTTCAGTAGAAGAGGCGAGTTGGCCATTGACAAAACACTTGATCTCGCTCTTGGTCCATCGATTGTAAATGTAAACCACGGCCAACATGTACCATCGTCGCGGTTGGAATTCGTATTGGACGCAGTGCTGGAACCCTTTTCCCTTCACTTTAGTTGATGTCAATACGAGACAGCTACCAACAAAGTGGGCCGAGTAACCCAACCCTTTGCTAGTCCGGAAGCAGTACAGGTATGGCTTCTCTCTCTCAATGTTGACAGCATTGACAGGATCTAACCGAAACCAGGTGGTGAATGTGAAGCCGTTTTCTTGTGGCCACTTGGCCATGGGAGGCAACACTAGAGCCGATCCTACAACCAAAAGATATTTGACATCCGACTATTTGTTTAAAAAAAAGTTGACCATGTTTGCAAACCTTTGTTTCCTGGGAATGTTATAAAAACTTCCGGTCCGCTACGCAGCGGCATTTGCCTTAGGACATGAAGTAATTTTACTGAATGACGTGGCCAACGACCATTTTCTGCCCGCATAGCTCGAAACAGTAATTTCAATTCAGTCACTCGGATGCTGTAGCTGCTCAATACACCCAACACTTCGACGAGGAGATCTACCGAGATCGCACAAATGCGTTATAAAGCTATTTTTAAAAATAAAAAAAGCTACTTAAAATTCATACCAGCAACAATGGGCTCGGCTGTTTTTAAACGTGCCAGAACTGGCCGAATAAGTCCAACTTCAGTGCAGGCTTGTAAATTCCGGACACTTTTCCTTAGAATGGCGATGAATATGCTCCATATTTCCGCCTAGAAGAATAACAATGAAGTACGATAATTAGATGAATAATTTGACTATTATCCGGAGTCTCTTACCTGCAAATTGCAAGGGCAGTTGTCAAGAAAGGCGAGCATGTGCACAACAGATTCACCATCATGGATTACGAAGTTGAGCTCCATGTCGAACTCGCCACCAACTAACTATAAAATGAACGAAAACATAAGAATTGAAATTTTGCACGAACAATCAAATTTGAGGGGATTTTCAGGGAAATGAATTTTAGCTAAATTAGTCGTTTGCATCGCAAATTGGGACGGAAATGAGTGAAATTTGGCACAGCCACACAGTAGGTCTAATTTTAAATAGTCCCATGATAAATTTCCACACAAGTAGATTATCATTTAACTCAGCTGCCAAGGGAAATTTTGGTAGAACCATCAAAATTCTAAGTTATGAATTTTTGTTCAAAACATAGCATCCAGTTAAACTTTCACACATGATATCTATACACTTAAATTCATTAATGGCAAATAGGAATCAGAAAGACAAGACAACTGAGGACTGTAGAGAAACCAATTTACGGTTGAGTTTTTACTAGTCAAGTCAATGTGCAATGGTTAAACTCTAATGCAAGCAAACTGTAAAAGAACTATATTCTTGTTTTGTCTGCAACTGCATAGTTATATCTACTAAATTCTGTTCCATTTTATATCACACAGTGATTACTTGCAGCAGAGAAATATGGTGTGTGGTAACACGAATAATAATGTTTCTATATAACTAGCAATTATTTTCTCAAACGAAGAATTAGAAACACATCAAATTAACTGAGTAAGTTAAATTTTGAATTATTTGGATATTGTGTAACAAACCTAAAATACAATGCCCAGATAACTTAATAAGCTATAGAGATGTTTTCATAACAAAGGGTGCTCTAACATTTCGTTCTACAATAGTCCATATTTTTCTATGAGTCTTGAGGAATTGAAAAGTTACCAGGTAAAGGACGGATTCAAGGATTTCTTTGCGAGAGACATGGCTTGCTTCTATAAACCTCACTAAGCAAGCAAATTTCAAGCTAGTCTCTGTTGATGCCTGCAAGACAGCCGGAATCCCTCCATCACTCCAGTCAGTTTCTTCGGCATTCTTTCCGTTTGAATTCATTTTCGAAATTTGTTTTCTAATACTTTGAAATTAGCTGTAGGAGAGAAGTCTCCCGATGGCCCTGTAATAAAAACATAAGCTCCAACCTAGCAAAGTCCCTAAATAAAGAACTGATTCTGGACTGTTTTAAAAAACCGAAAGTAGTAGAACAAATTGTACACATACACATATACACTCGAGACAGACAGACACGGCTGAATGACATTAGCAGTAGAACTGTAGAAGTCACGACAGGGAAATAGAGATGAGCTCTATGATGCAACGTTCCGTAACCGGCAGCGAACCCTCTGGTGGCAATTTCGGAAAAAACATTTCTCAATCAAATCTTAAAATTAAGAATCAAAATCTTAACAAAAACGAATTATTTTATGTTATAATTCTTTTATGTTAAAGATATTTTAAAACAATGTATTATTTCATTGAAATTCTTAATGCAATATTTAAAACTTTACACTAATACGTTTATGGACCTGTGATAAAATTATCACTACTTTAATTAGGATTATCTATTATTTCTCGGACAACAAAAGTCAATTCATTCAGTTGACACTTATGTTAATTTGCTGCGGCAGTTGAACACAAGAGGACCCAACCGATATCGACTGGCTTCTCTCTTTTTTCTCTAATCCAGCTCTCAGCTGATTAGCATACAACGGCGCCACATCACTTTTGATGAATAAAAAAGCAATTGTAAATTTGTAAATTGTAATTTTTTTTTGAGCTTTCGAAACAATAAACCCAGCGTTATAATGAGATCGATTGGCATTATAAAACCACGATCCGTTTTCACTTGGAAAATGAAATCGAAGAAGGCGAATGGTCACCCAATAAGTCGATACTCATTGACGTATATACTGAAGAAAGCGCGAGTGGCAAGTAATCGATTGATTCCCTTGAAAGCTGAACGGCCCTCTTAAAGCAACGTAATACATTTCCAATGATAACCTCTCTAAAAATGTTATGTGTTGCCAGTACTTTCTATTTTTTTCCAGTAAACTCAGCAAATGGAGAATGCGTGCAATCGCTGAATCTCCCATGGCAATCCCGAACCGGTTCAAACACGACCGATTGTGAAATCGAGCTGCAAGCGTTAAGCTAGTGTGACGATAACACACGTTTTGCAGGGCTAAAGCTAAACACACCGCAAACACAAGTTTCATATAAAGCTAGATTTAACGAAGCATTCCAAAGCCATACTAATTTCAATGAGAAAATAGGAGAATTTAGGAACGAGAGGGAACCACGCCATTATCGCTGGAAGGGCGACAAGGCTACCATTTTTAATTTTCAGTTGGCATCATCATTATAACGCTATAGGGATTGAAGAGGATGATGTGGGCAAGTAAAACAATTAGTAGTAGGACCCCTACCCACCACCCCCCCCCCCCAAAAAAATAACCGTGGTCCGCATTATAACTACGCCATTACATCATCAATAATTCATTTCCAACTATTAGTACGTGCGAGCGTCCGGTTTACCCTCGTTAATGATGTTAACGAAGGGACGACGGGCGGTTTAGCGTCCAGGACCGTTAGATGGCAGCTGAATCCTCTATCCTCGTTTCTTTCACTTTTGACATTCGCTCTACCGAATTGCCTAATGAATAATTCACGTAGGCTTATATACTTGCCTCTGATGCCTGCACGGGTGAAGCTAGTGATCCACATGCGCAATCATTTTTGTCAGTCGTTTTCCCTCTGCAGGAATCGTCGTCGCCGTCGCTCTACATGTCGATCAATAAAATTCATTTTTTTGAAAGTTGTAAGCGGACGTGCTGCTCTTCCATTTGACTTCGACGGCGACATTGACTTTGACTGGAAGATAAACACGAAACTCCTTTGATATTTCATTACCTCGACTGGTTTTCCAAGGAGGCGTCGGCCTATGAATTAAAAATGGGCCACTTGTTATTTAATGAGCCCATGTGGATGCGCTGTGACGTAGATATACAGATCAAATGATTATTTCAGCGCACGGGTTGTTGTCGGTTGTTATAAACCGACTTTCAATCCAATTGTGCATTCTCGTGTTTCTGGAATGTGATCTCTTTTTTTCTTCTTCTTTTTTAAGGGATAAACAAGAATCCCAAATGAAAACATCTCTGATAAAATGGTTTTAGCCTTCAGCAGCAGCGTTTCTCCCCGTCCTTTTACGAGCTTGGCAACAGCTGTATTTAGTGTTTACTTTAATTCCCCATTTGCTATGGCGATCTGAGAGCAGATCGGATTCCATTTTGAGTAGATCGACGATGATGATGACCTTCCGATTGGAGCGAAAAACAAAAGTGTCAAGGCAAAGTCCTAGGTGGCGTTGCAAGTACATAAGAGCCAAGAAAAATGACGCAAGTCTTTACGTAACCACCACGCATACAAAGTAATAGAGAAGGACAAATCACAAAGTATTGAAAGAATTCTTTTTTTTTTAATGGCCACTATTTAACCTGTACTGAGAGACAGGTAAACCATTTAATTGATCCTGCCGCCCATTGCTCTGCATCTCACACCGAGCGATCAAAACTTTTTGGATTTAATGACGCTGCGATGATATCAATCAAAACACCATCATCACATAAAACGTTGAAGGCCCCAACGTAACGATCTTGTTCAACAACATCTCGCCGTCCCGTCCCTGCTCCTTTTGGACTGACGTCACGGGAGCACCGCCCATCTCCCACCTCCTTTCGTCTACCATAAAAGAAAAAAAACGAACGCGCCAGCAGCACAACCACCGTGCTGATTGGGTCCTGCGCGTTTAAGTGCCATGACATAGCGTCTGCGCGTCCACGGTCTCGCTACGTGATTTTCTCTTTTTCTTTTTCCTTTTTTCTTCTTTCTCTCCCGTCTATTCGGTTTTTTCTCTGTTCTTCCTCGTTTTCGTTGCTTTGGCTCACGGTAGAGCAGCAGCCAAGGACTGTGGCAGAGAGAGTCCCAAATGCTGCACCGTCTCTCTGCGCTCTCCCAGCTGGTCGTCCATTTCAAATAGGAAAACTTGGGCTGAAATTCACTAGTGTGGCTTTGAACGTGGCCAAGTGCCCAAGTCAAGAAGAGAGTCTCCCTAGCGAGCGCCAGTTTATTATTGTTTTCATTTCTTTTTCATTTCTCATTCGTGTCTGTGTGTTGTTGTTGTTGTGTGTGTGCAGCAGCAGCAGCAGCAGGGCTTCAAATTCTTTATTTTCCCCCCATTGTTTTCGCGACTTTTGTATAAGAGTTTTTTGAAAAAGAAACTCAGTTTCGGGTTATCTGTCGACCGAATCGGTTGACTTTTTTTTCTCTGGTCGCTTTTTTTTCATTTTGGTGATTTTTTTCGTTTCGTTTCGACCGCGTCTGACGTGTGCCGATGGAGACACCACAACAAGTTGCCTGTTACTCGTGTTTCTTCTTCTTCTACCTTGCCTGCCGAACGACGATGGATTAATAGAAGTGTCCCGGCAGCAGCGAATAAACCCAAACTTTTATCGAGACGCTAACTTATCCAATTGAAAGTGAAAAACAACAACACCGTTACCTGATTGTGAGGTGAGTAATTCTGACCCCGTTTGAAAGTATAGAATGTTGTTACACTGTTACGTAAGCGCCGTGTACAGAAAAATTCGTTGCGTCAAAAGAAAACCAAAAGTGTGTCCAATTTTGGTTCCGTTTCTTATCTCTGGGCGCACACTGAGTCTCCCAAACGTACAGCAAAAGAAAAGAGAAGAGTGAAAGTTTCATTATATTTATGAAATATCTCGCTCTCCATTTTCAATTGGGATTTGTTTACAATTAAAAAAAGGCGAACGGAGTTAGCCGCAAGCAGAAAGGAAAGATGCGGTCATCCTTGCGGAACAAGGAACACGTACACTGTCACAAATCCTTCTCTTTCTCTCTCTCTCTGTCGCGGGATTGTTTTTCGCGCAACAAATTCTTCTCCGACAACTATCAATGTCCGCTTTTCACGACATCGATCCGTGTTGGTGAAGAAGAGTAAAAAAAACGTGCAGAGATGCATGGATCGGATGTCTGGCCCACCTGTGCGCCAGTCAGTCACGACGAATAACGGCGTGAAAATGACAAAATACACAATCATCTTTTCTTATTTGGGGGGGAACTCAGCCTCTATACACGAATAGTAGCAATAACAGAGACGTTTGTGAATTTGCGTCGTGTATATTCGTGTGCCAGTTGCGGATCAAAATCGGAGAGCGCGACGCGCCACATGACGACACATAGTGTGTTTATATCATCCGTGTGTGTGTGTTAACGTTTCCGCTCTTATATACGTACACTTGCTGGTAAGCGAGGGTCAGTTTGTAACATGAGGAGCCACGAAAAATCTAATTCCGTCATAATGTAAACCGTACGTATAACTACATAGCAGTAGAGCAGCAGCAGGATCTGTAATAGGAAGAGGAATTAAAAAAAAAAAAAAAAAAAAAAAAACAAATAAGATAGAAAAAATGAATCATCTTTTTTATTTGTAACCATTTCTGGGGTCTCGGACGACAGACTTTTTCCTGTGTGTACACCTAATATGTTACTGAACAGTTATTTACCGTTTTCTAGATGCCAGTGTGTGTGTGTGTGTAGTGTGTGCGTTGGAAATCAGATTTGTGAGTGTCAGGCTTACGCTGACTTTTGGAAACTATAATGCGTCAACTTGTTTGGCTTCTCTCTTTCTCTCTCTCTCGACTGACAAATGATGTTTGACATTTACTAGACGCCAGTGTATTATTTAACCTTATCTCTAGCCAAGCAGAATTACGGGGTGGCAGCAGAATACGCAGTTTCTGATGAATCCGCTTTTTTTTTTCACAGTGTGAAATACCAAGAATTAAAAAAAGGTGGAATCAATGTTTAGCACCTCCGAAATGAAATTGGTTCATCGCTTTCATTAAAGACCAGTTTTTATTTTCAATTTTTTTTTTTTAACACTACCACCAAACGCCAGCAGGAGAATGTTACGTCGACTTCTTTTCTTGAGTCTTAATTCCTGATGCCTTGGGCGCGGAGAAACTTAGACGGTTAAGTTGCACGGGTTCCTCTGGCGCTTCGACAGAGAGAACGGTCTTGTCTGTGTGATGATAGTAACTTAAAAAAAAAAAAAAAATCCAAAATAGCTGCTGACTCGTGCGCGTTTGTTGTTCAATGAATTTCAATAAAAAATCGCCGAGTCGCGATTCGAGTCCCGCGGGATTTCTCCTTTTCAGAAAGAAAAATGGGAATCTATAAACAGCCAAATTATTTTATTTTTTTTCCCCACCGGTTAGAAGTTTTAAACCAAAAGGCGAAATAAAAAAAAAAAATTGTTTTACACTCGACTCGGCAGCCAACACAACAGGAATCAATAGAAATATGGGAGTCACCATTTCGGCGATTCAAACCAGCAGCAGCATATATACAATTCTAGTATACATACGGGAGAGAGCGATCACCCTTTTGGGCAATGTTTGAATTCATCCATCAAAAGACTTGGGCTATGTAAGTCTTCCGCGATCCGTCAATACTGGCTAATAATCTATAGCTCTCTATCTCTTGCCTTTGAAAAGGGACATGTATATAGTCAGCATGTCTGTCCTCTCTTGGTATCCGTCTGGCCCCATCATGCAGTTAGAGCTTTACAGCACTAAATTGTACAATAAATAACTTGTCTCCAACATATACTACAAAGTTACATGTCTGCGCCCACCCCCCTCTAAAAAAAATTTGGGGAGAAATATCTAAACGAGGTACGCGAATGAGCAGCAGCCAGCGGACTAGTAGGGACAGGGCCAAAGCGATCGATATCACAAGATGATCGTTTGCTCTTTTCTATTTTTACACGCGCCCTTCTTCCGTCTTATCTCTTGCCAATCGATACATTAAAATGCACACAATGCCGAGACCCCCTTTTACTTTTCCCTTTTCTTTTGGCTTCGGCAACTTTTAAAAAAAGTCACGCGGTCTCCGCTCGTATTAGACTATACATATGTCTGAAGGAGGTGAGGGCCGGCCCGTGTCTTGCCGCGTGTTCGGCTTACACACTGTCGTGACAGCCCCGTGAATTGATCCCTTTTTTTTTCCAAGTTAGACCATTTTCCAGCAGATCTCAAATTTCATAGTCTATTTTCTTAGTATTTCTTCATCTTATTTCCCCCTTTAAATATGGGGTTCGGCAACTTGCAAAGTTACCGGTCGACACTTATCAGTCTGTGCGTGGAACGTGTGTGTGCAGCAGCAGCTAGTGTAGTAGTCGGGGAGGTACGCACGAGAGCAGCTACAGGAATAATCATCACATGACAAGTAGAAGCGCCGCGTCTCATTACGAAGGAGAAATGGACCGTGCAAGGAATAAGGAGCAGCATCACACGTTTTCATAATGATTATACTACACCGGAGTCATGAAACCATTTCACGAGAGTTACCATCTATTCCGCCGACGTGGCATCCGGAGGAAAAAAGAAATGAAAGAGAGTTCCACCCGCTCTCCAATTATTTAAGAGACAGTCACGCAGACAGACACACTCATCTACTCGTCGTTTTCTTTGACTTGTTCCCACGTGTCGTCTGTTTTTTGTTTGTCATCGCAGAGGACATAAAAATTGAAAATAATAATTTACTGAAACTCAAACACTTTTGGTGTGTTTTGTACCTGATGCGAGCGAAATTCAGGAAATGACGCAACGCTGGAGAATCACGCGCCGCCAGCGTTGTTTGTTTTGCGTGAACGTCTAAATTTGGAACGCCAATCGAGATATGAGTCTAATAATTTTGTGTACTGTGGCGTTGGAAACAAGCCCGCGTTTAAAAATAAGAAAAGGGGGCAGCCGCTATATAGATAAATATGTTTTTTGGGGTTTCGTGACCGAAATAACTCGATTATAAAATTAAACGATGAGGATATGATGTAACTGGCACATAGAGCAGCAGCAGCAGCCACAACACGTATCCGTGTGCGATTGGGAATGGCAGCAGCAGGTTGCATTTACCAAAAGATTAAAAAAGAAACACAGTTTTAAAATAGCCACACAATATAATGAGCTGACCGAGTGGTGTAATAAGGAATATCTTATCAGTTCCACAGGCCAGTTGCCTATCGACAGCGGAGGTGAAGGGAAGCCAAACTGAAAAAAATGGATCCGATGGCCAATCCAATCAACAGCCTCGGCATGATGGCCAACTTCGATCCCATCGTCGACTCGGCCGCCTCCGCCTACCACAATTACAACTTAACTTCCAACATCATGCACAGCAGTGGCCCATCTTTGTCTCATCACCAGCACCAACCACAACAACATCCAGCGGTCGCCGTCAAATTGGAGAACAACGGCCCTTCGAACGTTCCGCTCCATCCGGTGATGCCGCCCAGCGGGAGAGGCGGAGTGGTCAAGTACTGCGGCGTTTGCGGCGACATCGCCAAGAGTTACCATTTCGGCGGATTGTCGTGCGACTCGTGCAAGGCCTTCTTCCGGCGCTCGGTGCAAAACGACAACTACCTCCACTTCCAGTGCTGTCACCGCGGCCAGTGCGTCATTTCCCTGTCGAACCGCAAGAGTTGCCAGTATTGCCGCATGAAGCGATGCTTCGCCATCGGCATGGAGAAGAGCTGGGTCATGACCGAGGAGGAGCGCAAGGCTCTCATGAAGGCCAGGGCCGAGAAGAAGCTCAGCAAACAACTGGCGGCTTCGGCCACTTCGACAACGACCGGTGGCAAATCCATTTACAATTATTCGTCGGACGACGGGGCTTCGACATCCAGCAGCAGCGACTACGAGCCACAGATCGAGCGGATGATCGATTTCTTGGCCCCACTCGAAATCAAAGAAATCGAATCGATCGTCACTAAATACATGCACGCTTACCAACACGTTCCCTATCGCACGGAATTGCGATTCTTCGATAGCGACCGTCCCGGCGTCCAAGTCATGGAGGTAAAATAATAATTCAAATAGCCCGCCATTTCCTATTTTAGCGATTTAAAAAATTCTTAATGAGATATTTCGATCCTGTTGTAATTAGATGTTTGGAACGCTGATTCGTCGATTCGCCTTTTACGCCCGACTGATGGCCGACTTCTCAAGTTTACCATTCCAGGATCAGAGCTGCCTGCTGAAAGGTGGCGTCCTGGAAATGTGCGTGTTGAGGGGGGCCCTGGTCTACGACCCGTTGAAGAATCGCTGGCCAAACGCCAACATGTCCATGTACAAGGACGCGCCAACTCTCAAGCTGGACAACATCGGCCACCTGACGTCGTCGCGCATCTTCCAGATGCACATGGAATTCATCAACACGATCCAGCAGATGGGCGTCGACGAGCCGACCATCATGCTGTTGATCTTGATTGTCCTCTTCACGCCCGAGCGGGCCGGACTGGTCCGCACCCGATGGATCGAGAAATACCAGGCCTACTACACCTCACTGCTGGAGCGCTACATGGGCTGGCGCTTCGGCACCACCCGATCCAAGTACATGTTCGGCAAATTGCTAACGAAATTGAGCGATCTGAGGGAATTGAGCGACACCCACAACCGCCACAATCTCCAATTAGGTACGTCGAAACAACGTCATGGCGCCCTCAAATGCCTTATGTGATTAATCCAATCCTTTTGATCATTCGAATTTTTCTACTACCCCCGGCAGGCAACGACGAGATCTCTTCGATCCAACACCAACTGCAGCATTTGAAAATCAATCCCTATCCGGAATGTAAAGTGATACCTGATGACGTCGATGGGCCAGCAGCAGCTCTAATGGCTTCTACTGTCGATCCTTCGGTCGCCATTCATCCGGGCGGAGGTTTCCCAGCCGAAGGAGCTCAGCAATCCTTCTACGCTCCGGCGTCCGATGCTCAATCAACGAGGACGTACACCAGTTGCAGCAGTGCCAGCAATATCCAGCAGTCCAATGTTTCCGACGGCAGCACCAGTTACGTGCCCCACCATCAGCAATTTCCACCCGTTCAACATCAGCAGCAGCAGCAGCAGCAGCAACAACAACAACAACATCCGTACACTCAGTCGTATCCCGCGAGTGGCATGGCCCAGCATCAGTCGAGTCAGCACTACATCACACGTGAACCATCCAGCTTGTCTTCTTCCTCCTCTTATTCCTCTTCGTCGTGTTGCGAAGAAGGAGTCCATCTAGGAGCAGGACAGCAAGAAGCCTACCAAACTTATCAGCAGCAGCAACAACAACAGCAACAACAACCCAACCCCGAAATGGCCAACATGGCCCTCCAGTTCATGCAGGCCATCCAGCAATCCGTCAACCAGGTGGTCAACGTTCCCGATTTCGGTTTCGACTGGGTCAAACCCGACTACCAGTTTGACCCGATGGCCGAAGACGATTTAATGGATGCTATTACCACCAAGACGCAATCACCGACCCACCAGACGTACTCCATCTCCTCGCTGGAGGATCCGTCGTCGCCGGAATCGAAATCGAGCGGCAGCAGCTGCAGCGGCAGTTGCAACGACTTCAATTCGTCGATGGTGGCGATCGAAAACGTCCCTGTGACTCAGACAACTATGGAGGAACTCTACGAAGCGCTGGAAGAATATTCAGAGCTCTACGACGCCCAGCATTGACATCGTTCATCAAGGAAAGATATTAATATTAAAAAAAGAAACGAGCATTTCCTTAGAAGAGAACATTGAATGCAAGTTGGTTATGTTTGATGTTTTGTTATATTTTTAGTCCCCTGTCTGTGTGTCATGTCATCATTTCCTGCAGTTCAAAAGGATCGGTAATGCATTTCTCTTATTGTGTTTATGCTGGTGACGATCTGGACCACCGAGTTGCCCAAAACATTTTTATCCGTCGACCCACATGTTGTAAACACACACGTACCTGCCCTTTTTGTAAAACCTCACCTAATACAGGAACGTCATTTGCATATTATATAGTATACGTATACATCTTTTAACTTTGGTTCTCGAAACATATGTCAGACTGTAAAAGAATGAACATTTTGCGAGGGACTCACGTTTTTCTCCTTTTGTATTTTTTTAGTGCGGTCAACTGCCCGTGATGGTGATATAGAGAACGTATTTGTCGTATTCTCACCGACTCTAAAAATCCCTTTCACTTAAAAATCCCAAAATCACCTTTTTTTTTGGAAATTTGATGTTAATACGTGACAGTTGTGTAGCTACTGTAAACTTTCGACATGAGAGTATATCGTCGGCATGATGTTTTCCAAAGTTTGTCAAACACACACCTGTAGCTGTTCCACATCATTGGTATAGTACGTTGACGAAATGTATTGCAGCTATAATTAGGTTAAATTTTTTTACGTAGGTCTACATGGTTCAAAATTGTTAAAAATGAACGTTGCAAAACCCAGCAGCGATGCCGTTATACAGACGAAAATTACACATCTATATATTATTATTATTATTCTATCATTATATTATCTGGACTTTGTTGCTGTCGGAAACCAAAATTAATTAGAAAATACACTGTGTGATGGCATACTGGCTGCGACGGGCTGGAATTTAATTATATCATTTGTCGAATTTGCAACCGTCTGCCGAAATCGGCAGACTATCAATTTGAATAAATCAAAATCCCGCCTCTCAGCAGGAAATGTGAGACGAGTTGACCGCGTAATCAAACTGGTGAAACTGCCCTGTGCCCATTTTTGTAACCCGTAGTCCAGTAGTCTGGCTATAGCCGTTCACATCTTCAATTCAAAATATGGATGACACAATCGCTGACATTAAATAAGTTTCAGATGTTATTGAGTGCTGATGGAGAAGAGGTTGGTTTTATCCCATTTGGAATTGATAAGAAATCGAGACGTTAGCTGCAGTTATACAGAATAATCGCCTGACGCCAACATCTGTTCTTTTGACCGGGCCGACCTTTGAGGATTTTTTCGGGTCATCACTTTGCTCATCTGACCGGGTCGTGAAACCCAACCGGTGAAGTGAGCTGAGTTCCTGGAATAATGACGATGAGAGTCTTAAAGCCTGCCTGCCTGCCGGTCTTATAAACTGTTTTTGCTTGTCACTCCTCACTCGTGATAATAAGTAGCCTAGCTATAATAGGGAAATACTATTGTGACGAGTTCTAATTTGAAATATACCTATATACACGAACTTTTCATATGTGTGACTGCTGCATTATATTATCCCGGCGACTATGCATTATCAGTTGGCTGCACAAGTCAAAAAGGCTCGACATTTTGTTGGATCCGTACAAAGGATTACGTCATCACCTCCACCGAAGTAGTATGTATAGGAAGTTGCTGGCGTCGTTTAATAAAGAGCGAAGGAAGTTGGTGACGCGCTGAATGTTATAAGTCACACATGGAACTTTGTCAAACAAGCGGCGTTATACGCTGGCAGCGCAGTCATTACAAGTAATGTTTGTTATCGATTGTTTTTACTGCACATATGTAAGAGAGGCCCTGCACAGATTCATTTCAACCGGGGAGAAATTGTAATGAGAATGTACAACTTATTAATTAATATAAAGAACTCGAGTATAGCGTCGACCTTCCGGATAAATCTGGATATAGTACTGTATGTTTACCCGGAAGAAAACTCAACAGATGTGAGTAAGTGTGTCTTGTAATACTTATGCAATAAATAATCATTTACCCAATTTGACATAAGGATAAATTGCTAACGCTCGGTTAAACACCAATCGACTAGACGCGAAAAAACATCAAATCGTATCCAACTAACCCTCGCACTTTTATTCCATATGTTGTATGTTATTTTTCCATCTTCCACTGCGTAGAGACCGTCGACACAAGAAGAGGCTCTAATTTTCCAAGGTAAAATTTAAAAAAAATAAAAAAAAAAACCTTTTTCATTTTTGTTTCCCATAAACAATGGCTCAGCGTGAGGCTGGTGGAACTCCACCTTCTTTATCTTTTTTTTCCCCCTTTTTCTCAAAGTCCAAACTCCAAAGGGTCCGAAGGTCCCAATAAAAACAACGGTCTAAAGGTGTTCATATTTCCCACCTTGTCTATGCTTCCAGCTGCTGTGACAAAATCAGACGTACTCGGTAACCCAATTTTTTATTACCTTCATGCCGGTAAAAAACAAAGTGTTTGTATCAATTAGGCTGGTTCCATCATTTTTTTTTAAACGAGGAAGGAGTTAAAGTACATGAAAAAAACGCCATCAGGTGGTCTTTAAAAAAAAAAAAAAATAGAGTCCAATTATATTTCTCATCGAAATTTAACTTTTTTTTTTTTCTTTTTTCTAGAACAAATGTCTTATCCGACTGCCGAATTTTAGGTTTCGATTTTCTGGAAGATTGTCGTAGCAAGAAAGAAACCCATAATTCCCTATTTACTGGTGTATGTACGTAGACACCAGCAATTCCACCAACTATCGATCGATTTTGCCCGCCAGACAGGAAGCGAATAAGAAACACGTTCGCATAGGATAGAGCCCCAGCAGCAGTCAATGGCATTTTCGTGCCATCTCTCATCTCTCCGAAACATGCTAGTCTCTCTACGTCGTATTGGTTTTACCTTTTTTTAAAAATAGGTTTTTGCGAGTGAAATATAAAAGTATCGATCGACAATATGGATGTAATAACCTATATTGCTATATACATCATAGATTATCCACAAAGTCCATCATGATAGAAGGGGGGGGGGAAGTAGACATGAGCAAGGCGGCGGCAGTAGAGTGCTCAGTGCCTGACGTCTAATTAAAATATTGATCTGTTTCGCCGCTGGTAGATATACCGATGAAAAGGTGGGCCGTCAGTCTGCGCACTGGGTACGCTTTTCTAAATGTCGGCAGTTAACATTTGAGAGAAATGATTACAGTCCGCGGCCTTGAATTATCGCCATTAAATTCCTACAAAAGAAGCAAACCAAAATTTTGTCGAAAGAAATTCAATACAAATTCTTAGTTTCTATATCCTCTCATTCGAATCCGATTCAATGCTGCCGGTGAACAGTTGAATGGGATTTGACAAATGATTGAATCCAGCTCCATTCAAAACGAGAAACAACCATTTCCTTTCTACGATTTCATCAGAATCCGAGTCCGCTAGTGTCAAAACAAAATTATTTGAAAATAATAAAGCCGAGAACTTTAAATTCTTTCTATTCCTAGTTGTTTTATTTATCGGTAAGAGTTTTTCATCCCGGGACTCTCGGCGTTGGTATTGTTTGCTTGTGTTGTAGCCAACAAAAGCCAGTCAGACTTTTTATCTCGAAATCTAGAATTTTTTTAAAATAAAAGATTAAGTCAAGATAAGACGAGGCTATTTTTAGACGACACCTGCACTTGTGCAGCAGCAGCAGTCCATTATTGGCTCGAACTTTGCCAAGACAAATACATTCAGCCGCTCCACTGCGCATCCTGGCACTTTTTTTTTTCAAAAATAACAGACTGTCGAATCATTGTCGCTTGTTCATCCTATTTTTTCTCCGTGGCGCGCTATTCAAAAAGTGCTGAGTAGTTCCGCGTTAAAAATTTAGTTTTCCTTTTTTCATTGTTAGATTATTTTTTTAAAAAATGTCTTTCTAAAAACTGCTGATGTTGGAACATGACTGTTGGATTGCCCACTCTTCAAAAGACCCCCTTCTTTTTCCATTTTGGAACAACAACAGACGGACCCCCAAAAAAAAGAATGCGATGCGCTTCACATAGTCGGGATGTTTTTCGAGATGAAATAATGGGGGAAGCAAATCAAAATAAATTGCAGATTCGATTATTAGCCGTCCTATCCCAGGAAATTATAGAAGCGGCGGCCGTATGACAGCGAATATGACGACATTATTGCCTCAGCAGCACAAAGCTGCTGGATCAATTCGACTACAGCCGTTCGTCATCCCATTTTTCTCTCCTTTCTTAGCCCGCACTTGGCACGTATAAAATAAGAATATGTCAATATTTTCACAGTTGAATGGGCCGACTAGAATATGGGAACTTTATTGTGTGTGGGAACCTCGACTCGTTTACGTCAGGTGCTCCGCGTGTTTCTGATGCGGCCAAGCGCTAGTCCAAGGCCGGCCGTTTGGACTATCTACGCAGCACACCTTTTTGTGGCGGGCCCTAAAACCCTATTATTCTCACCTCCCCTCCTTTCTGCTTTGCAGTTTATTCATTTTCTGTTTACACGTTATTTCTCAGACTTTCCGCATCGATGGCGGACACTTTTCCGTCTGGCACCGCGATTCAGTTCGTACCAAGAATATTCTAAAAAAGATAAATATATACGCACATCGATGCGGTATTATTAATACTTTAGACCGAATCTGTCAACAGGCATAAATACGAGCTATATATACCCAAAGACACGGTCTGACAGCGACAGCACATGTGTTTTCAGTCAATACAGTTGGATATTTACTGTGTATTGACGCAAATGGAATTATTTCTTTTCGCTGCTATTTTACGTCCTGTGCGGGATTTTCGATAAAAAGGGAAAAAACTTCATTCAGTGATACAACTGATGTGGATAGCCATCCGTCGATCCGTGCAATATAGACGAGGAAGCTTTTGATGAGACCTGAGCAGGTTTTTCTATTAGACTCTGCTGGAGCTATTACTATATATAGTCGCTTTTAGAATCCAATTCTATATCGAAGGATGATGTTCTGAAGTATATATCTAAAGGCTTCGCAAACGTCAATGGCTTCGGCAGCCAGGGCGGTGAGAAAAAGAGCTTTTCAAAGTTCTTTTTTTTTCTTTTTCAAAAGTATAAAAGGGAATCTCTTTTGCGACGGTATATCCGCTCGTCGCAGGTATAGTACACCTACTACATAGCTATAGACACATCCAAGTTGTATTCACTACCTTTATACGAATGGGCGATCAAAGCTTTTTGGCGTCGTCCCGTTCGCCAATCTCATTATAGACACGGCGGGGAGAGCCTATTTATCCGAGTAGTATTAGCCTATACACGCAAGCAGGCTATAGGAGCCAGTCATCGATGCATCGAACATTCAATCATCAATCTTATTAGTTTTTCTCTCTGGATCTACAAGGGTTTCAGCATTGTTTGTAGTCGCGGCACTAGCATTATCACCTTTTATAATCAATCGCTTTGATATTTCGTGTGTTTGATGTTGTGTACAAGTGATGAAATGTGTGTAGCTACCAGGGCTATTATAGATATATATCTAGTCGTCGGCAGGTTGCAGCTTTTGTACATTTCATGTCGGAATCAACGAGGAAACATGTTGGAGTTTTCTTTTTTTTCCTTGTCGAACTTGACTTTATTTATTGGACGTCTAGATTTATTTTGTTAAAGCCAAATGTGAAGTTGTACGTGTACCGCTGATGATGCTATATCATCTGGTTAAAACAAAACAAAAAGATGTAATATAAAAAGGATTGTAATAACAAAGAACATTTTCTTGGTACAAAAATAAGGCGATGAATTTCTGTTTTTCATTTCAATGCTTCACTTGCACCGTCAGCCGACTTATATTTATACCTACTTTATATAGTGTACAGTGTTGAATTGAAATCATTGTCTATTCCCTGATTAAAAATTTAAAAAAAAAGAAGAGAAATGAATGTTGTTGTTATTTTTTCTTTAGACATTAAAATGGGGAAATTCTTATCCCCGGTGTATAGTGAGCATAAAGAAACGGTGGCTCTTTTTCTCATTTTCGCCCAGCAACTCCCGAAATGTCTCTGTCTTGGTCTTCTTTATTATTTCCACAATCGTTGACAATGCATCGTCACAGACAATGCCCAATAGTGATTTCTGGCGAAGCGTGATGCGCGCAGTTGTGGAAGATTTTATGCTTCAAAAATAATCGATGATTGTTTTGTCTTCTTCTCTGCGACGGAATATCCTACCGTAGAGAAGATTAAAAAATAATAAAAAAAAACCAGCGCAGAATAGTAATAGTAGTCGCTTTCATTATCTGTTGATTCTTATTTTTATTTTTCCTCTTTTATTCTTTTTGAAAAAAAAAAAAAAGGTGAAGAAAAGAATTTTCTGATGAATAATGTATCGGAGACCGTAGTAATCAATCGAGTTGAACGTTGGCTTGGTTTGGCAAGTAGCAAGTATAGTTCATATACCTCCAGTCCTCCACGAAGTGAACGTTTTGAAAGAAAGCTGTGTATAATAAACTTGTTCGACAATAGTAAATCAAGAACTCTTCTGGTTCTGGACTGATGACATTATTATATAGTAGTATATACGGATATATTAAATGAGTTTAGCTCACCCCCCTCGGAGTAATACAGACGCTTCACTGCATTCTATAGTTTCACATCGGTATGTAATAGACAAGACGCTGTTTATTCATGTAAACTATCAATAAAAAAGGAGACTAAATCCAGGAAATGAATAACAAGATCGTTACTTGCTGTTGTTAATATGAGACATTCAAATTCACGCCCCAGGGGACTCAAAGAATCCCGCTGGGGAGTGTCAAACAATCGTTCGATTTCCACGAATAACACACAGGACTGACAGGAGGTATATAAGGTTCTGCGTATAAACGTAGGAGAGTCATATAGACATTTTAACGCTCCAACAAGAAATAAGAATTGACCCAAATTTTCTTGACGGGAAAACGAACTTTTTTACAGATAACAGCGCGGCTATTATCTCTGTGTGATCAAGATAAAGCGGTCTATTTCGGTACATATTCATGGCTGATAATTTTACCTTATTATTTCAAGTTTGTCATTAACAATTATAGAATTTTAACAAAACTATACTCGAACCACGCAAACAAATTTATGTATTTATACAAATGAAATATGAATTTAAAAAAAGTAAGCATCGCTCGTTGTTATTTTACGAACTTGTGCGCAACATCAATTTTCATTACAGCGGCGATCACCGTACACCATACCCATCCGGCCGCTACCTGTATGTTCACGCTGCATGGAAAATGGGAAAAAGACAGCACTGCATGTATACTGTCCAGTAATAGAAAAAAAAAACGACAAGCAAAAGCGAATGAACACGAACGAAACGATAAAAGTGTTGAAAACCATTGAACCAGTTCAGGTTGGGTCCGAGCGTCAGAAAATCGAACAATCGGATAATTTAATTAGCCGTATCCCCAATTTCGACTTGTATGATGCGGAGCTATTCCTATTGTCAATATGTTTGTCCTATTCAACAGCTCGCTAATTGTGAGCAATTAAAGCAGTCATTAAACAATGGGCTGCTACACTCTACAGTATATACCTCATTTTATCCTCTACAAGGAAGTGTGTATTGATGCTAATCATATAGGCTATTTTTTTTCCACCCCGTGAGATTTCACCAAGGATCGCCATCTTTTTGTAAAAGGCAGCAGCTCGTGTATGATTTAAAATAAAGAAATGCCCTTTAGAACGCAGAGTGGAAAAAATGCGGACATTGGACCGATTCAAGTATATAAACTTGTTGACACGTGGAAAATATGGAATATGAGTTCATCGTTATCGGCTCCATTATCGTGGCCTATACAAGACTGAGAAACATCGACCTCCCAGGCTAGCAGATAGCGCCATATTTGTTTACACGAATCACCAGCCGTTCAGCATTCTGGAAGCAACCGAAAAAGTTTTTTTTTTTAACTAAACATTTGTGTTTATTTTCTTTTGTCCTTTGTATTTATTTATTTTCGCTACAATGTATAGAAATGGGTGGAACAATATAAATAAGGCCGCTCGTCCGGAGTCGAGGTTTATGTCCATGTCGATTTCGTTTCATTGATTTGATTTTATAATATCGCAACGCTAATGTTTTAATAATAAAAATATACCCCGTAGTCTTTCCGTTCTAGATTTGTCTGGAAATGGTGTGTTACGTGTGCAATCTGTCGGGGGATGTACGTATGTAACGATGTTGTAGCTTATTCCATCCCCCAAGGGGAGAATTGAATATACAAATCCTTCCGTCATCTAAAAGCTTCTTTACTTTCTACGTTTGTTTGAATTATTTTTGGTTGTCAACTTAAAAAAAAATAATAATAATAATACAAAGAAAAAAAAACATTTGTTAAATCTTCTTATGTAGAATAAGAGCTGAGAGAATCTGCGAGTCACGACGGAGCAGTACCGACCGTGTCATCATCTGTGGGCGGTTTTATTTTTTGAATTGGCAACGGAGGGAGAATTTGTGTGCGCCAATGTTCTGCTTTGGACGACAAAAGAGGAGAGAGACGAGGACTTTTGATTAATCGACTATGTGCACGTTCATCATATTCCCCTTAGCTCTTTGCTGAATCGCTTGCTTCCATCAACTTTTGCCTGGCCTTTTCAAAAGAATTCGAGACGTTTCTCTCTCTATGTGTGTGTGAGGGACTTTGGCAAAGATCAGCATCTTAGACGGACGTGATCCCCCGAGCACGATTCTTATTCAATGTCATTGCTGATTAAAAAAAGGCGGGATTTCCAGTTTTTTTTATTGTGACACGTTCGACGCGTTCAGAAAACCCAAACGAGTTCGTGTCGGCTCCTAGAGGAAGCCACTTTCGTCGGTTGTTGTAATCGGTTCTAAAGTCGAACAATAGATGGCGTTCGTCAGCTGTTATTCAGATCGGCCTGAGGGGGGAAACGAGGTAGAGCAGCAGCAAGCTCTTTCTAGCCAGCCCTACCCACTAGCCCAGACCAAAGTCTCCATTTCTGCGTGTCCCTGTCCCACACGGTGGCCGACATTGTCTGGCAGAGCCAGTCGTTCACATTATTAGTGTGAGTTTTTATTCCCAATTTCCTTCGTGAAATTGCTCGTTGCAAATACGGATATTCGTTTGTGTGTGTGTGCGAAGAGAAAATCCGATCAGAGAGAGAACGTCATTCACGCGCATAGTCAGTAACTCAGTACCGGTGGTGATGTCGTACAATGTCTTTGAGTTGGTCTTCTACGTCTTCTTTTTAAGAGGGGAGAGAGCGTGAACGTATCCAGTGAACTCGGGTGTGTATGGGTAAAAGAGGACGGCGTGACTACTGCGCGCCACACCGATGGAACGGGAACTTTGTTGCGACTTTTTTTACGTACAGTGCCAGATGACGTGGGTGACTGCAGACGCTAACTTCCATCTGTGCTTCTGCTGTTGGCCGATTAATTCTTTCGTCTAATAAACTGGAAAAAGGAGAAAAATCGACACAGTGAACGTTCGATCTGCAGTCGTGAAAAAATAGGCGTTTTAAAACTAATCGACATCTTACCAGCAGACGTCATTTGTCGATCGATTTAATCGAGGTAAGTCGTTGAAACGTTTCTCTGTACAGTGTGCATTTTATTGGAATTCATAATATTATATCTCGAAACTCGCCAAAGTATTACACCCAAAAAAGACGTAGGGCGCCATGTTTTTCCCGACCAACTGCCTTGAGGCGAATCCAGCCTTTTTTTTCTTTTTTAGATTTGTTGTTTTTTAAAAAGGACTCAGAGACCCTCATTTCTTTTTGGGGGTATCCAGTCCATGAAAAGTGTGTCTAGTGTTTCTAATCAGTTTCTTGTTTCCAACCAGAATCGATGAGTCGTAGTATGAATCTACATTTTTAATAATTTTTTCGACGCTAACCTTTCGGTATCGATTACGAATTTCGCTGTTGTGTTCAGCCATGGTCTGGTGTGTGCATTGATCGTGTGGCCTTGTGTGTGTGTAGCGTGACTTTCTTGTCTCTCCCGAAACTACTTTTGGAGAAATTCACTGGCAAGCTGACAGCGTATCGACTACATAGTCTCGACAACAATGTCGGTTATACAACTCGCCGTGTGTTATATTGCCCTTAGCGTGTATACTAAATACTGTGTGACGTAAAACACACCCACCGTAGGCAATCGCAATTGATGGGCTGTGACGTACGTGTAATTTTTTTTCGCTTATTAACTGTGTGGCCTTTGGTCTTATTCTTGAGACAAGAATTTGGCGAGGATAAGCGGTTGCAACAAGTTTTTTTTATTTTATTTTAGAGGTTCAATTAATAATAATTTCTTTTTCCAATTTCTTTTTTTTTCTTTAGCCGGCAGGAGAATCAGACTGAAGTAGCCTGAAGGCACTGGTCGATGAAATTAACGACTCGTGTCTTCGTCCTACCGTGTCCCCTTCTACTGGAAGAGGAAAATAAAATAAAAACCCTGGTTGATGTTGTTACATGGTAACGTTCTTTGCTGCCAGTTGCGATGGATCAGCTCGTGTTTGAAAGACTTTAGTTTCCCCCAATCAACTTTGTGTGTGTGTGTCTGTGTAAAAAACCCGTTGATAGTGATATTTTGGAGTAGCAACTGTTCTTTTGGCAAATTAAAAACTGTTATGATGGAGAGACTTTACAGCGACAGCGGTAGCAGCGACTCGTCATCTTATCCCGATTTACGTTACAACCCATCCTCCCCAGTAGTAATGGACGGAGGTGGCGCCGGTGGTAGTTCCGGTCGGAATGGAGGAGTCAAGTACTGCGGCGTTTGCGGCGACATCGCCAAGAGTTACCATTTCGGCGGATTGTCGTGCGATTCGTGCAAGGCCTTCTTCCGGCGCTCGGTGCAAAACGACAACTACCTCCACTTCCAGTGCTGTCACCGCGGCCAGTGCGTCATTTCCCTGTCGAACCGCAAGAGTTGCCAGTACTGCCGCATGAAGCGATGCTTCGCCATCGGCATGGAGAAGAGCTGGGTCATGACCGAGGAGGAGCGCAAGGCTCTCATGAAGGCCAGGGCCGAGAAGAAATCGTGCAAAAGGTCGCCTACCGTGTCAACTAGCTCCAATGCGAGTGCTCAAAATTTAAATACTTCGTCCAACTCGAGCGGAGGAGATCAGAGTCCTGGATTCGCTGCTCCTACTGCCCCCACCAGCGCCGCCGTTGCCAGTGCTGACTACGAGCCTCAGATCGAACGAATGATCGATTTTATGGCTCCGCTCGAAATCAAAGAAATCGAATCGATCGTCACTAAATACATGCACGCTTACCAACACGTTCCCTATCGCTCAGAACTGCGTTTCTTCGATAGCGACCGTCCCGGCGTCCAAGTCATGGAGGTAAATTTTATTTTTCCTTATTTTGGTTGGGTTTCCCCCCAAACCATTTGCCATTTGGTGTCCCGGTCTGTGTGAATCGATGAGTAAACTTTTCTAACCGCTAATGTTTTTTGTAATTAGATGTTTGGGACCCTGATTCGCCGATTTGCGTTTTTCTCCCGAATGATGGCCGACTTCTCAAGTTTACCATTCCAGGATCAGAGCTGCCTGCTGAAAGGTGGCGTCCTGGAAATGTGTCTGCTGCGTGGGGCCCTCGTATTTGACCCTCAGACCAACCGTTGGCCCGCTGCCAACATGTCCATGTACAAGGACATGCCCGTCCTCAAGCTGGATAACATTGTTCACTTGACTTCAAGTCGCCTCTTTCAAATGCATCTCGATTTCATTTCGTGCATCCGGCAGATGTCGGTCGACGAGCCCACCATCATGCTATTGATCTTGATTGTCCTCTTCACTCCCGAGAGGGCAGGTCTCATTCACACGGACTGGATCGAGAAATTCCAATCGTACTACACTTCGCTGCTGGAACACTATTTGAATTGGCGCTTCGGTTTGGCCAAAGCCAAATTCATTTTTGGCAAAATGCTGACCAAGCTGAGCGATTTGAGGGAGCTCAGCGATACCCACAATCACGCCAATCTGCGATTAGGTGAGACACGAGCAATTTTGACTTTTGATATTATAGATAGGAAAATATCGGATCATTTTCTTTTTAGACTTTGGAAAGTATTTTCCCGTTTTTGTTTTTCTTATCGTCGCAAGTGAGACTATTGTTGTTATTGTTAAGGTTTTTTGACAGAAGAGAAATGAGGACGAATTTTATCTCCCTTCAAACTTTTGTTTGTGTTTGTTTTCCTTTTTTTTGTATTGTTTAATTTATTTATTTCATTTCGTTTATCAGGAACCGACGAAGTCTCATCGATCCAGAGCCAGTTGAACAGCTTGAAGCTCAATCCTTACCCCGAATTGAAAGTGGTTCACGACGGTAACGAAACACCATTGGACGAGGCTGATCAACCATCGTTCAACGATGAATCCTGCCACAGTCCGACTTTGAATGCCAAAGTAATTTCCAGTCGCTTATCAGACGTGGAATTGGGCGGGTCTTCGACGTATCAACAGCCAGCAGCGCATTCGCCACCTTTTCCACCATCAGCAAACCCTTACGCTCAACGACAGCCGCCGCAATTAGACGCAGCCGCGACGGCCTATCAGCAGCAGCAGCAGCCACGTTGTCAGAACGGTGAAACGAACGGATTTAACGCTCAACAGCTGCAGCAACAACAACACCAGGCTCAGCAATTTTTAGCTCAATCCCAGCATCAGACGAACCACCCCCAAGAATATCAGAATGGAATGAATCAACAGCAGCAGCCCCCTGGCACGAATATGGCCATGCAGTTTATGCAGGCCATGCAGCAATCGGTCAGTCAGGTAGTGAATGCTCCTCATTTCGGCTACGAATGGGTCAAGCCCAATTACCAGTTTGATCCCCTGTCGACGTTTTACGACGGGGAACAATCCTTGAGCGACAAGACGATGCCACTGCTCAAGAGCTCCCCAGTGTCGGAGAGTCCGCCGTTGACAGACAGGGAATTGGATGAGCTCTACGAAGTGATAGACGAGTACACCGACAAGGACTTGGTTCAAGGACGGATCCTTCAGGCCCCCACCAGCCACTTATATTCCGAATAAAAGAAAATGAAAAATCCCCTCCTCATCAGCCCTAGGAATTGAATGGAACAGAAGAAATGTCTTTGTCGTTTGTCTACGTATTTTAGAGCATTGGCATTGGAAGGGCGCAACCCCTGGCCCCCCCTCCATCGTCTCACTTTCTTTGAAATCTATACACATCCTGCTTACTGGTTATGAAATTCTGTCTTTCCTTCCTCGGTTCGGTAGCTCTCTTTTTCTGTGTCGTTTAAAAAATGGAAAAAATCAAACCTTCTGTGCAATGATAAAAAGAAATCAACATTTAATGACTGGGCCCTTCTCTGTGTCGTTTCGGACAAAAGTTTTCTTTGCTGACGAATGGAAAACTAAACTGCAAATGCCGGGTATACTACACAGCTAATGAGCTTTTTTTCTTTGAATGGGATTGTTTCTTACCTGATGTCTTTAAAAAAAAACCAATTCTGTCCCCCCCTATACAAAACAAAAAAGTTGGAAAAAACAATTTCTGCTCACGATACCTCGTCTCCGGGAGAAATAAAAAACTGACATAAACCAAACAGCGAAAAAGTTAAAAAGTTAAAAAAAAAAAATTGCCCCAAGAAAACCATTATTACAAATTATTGATTGTGTGTTTGTTTTGTGATTTCATGCACCACCGTGTGTAATACCTCTTATTGTTTGTGTGCCTCTTTGTTGACATCTTGTGTATATGTATATTACATAATATATATATACATGAGGCAAAAAAAAAAATATCTATCATCTACTATTATTCTGTTTGTTCACTCAATACTTATAATATCGTTGTGCTTCATATTGTCTGTTTAGAGAAGGAGATACAAAAGAGAAAAAAACAGAAAACAAATGAGAAATACATACAGTAATTATACTCAACGACCCCCAATCGAAACATTTCGATTGTTTTTTTTTATTCCGGGACGTATTTATTTCCCCACAACGTCGAGCTATTAAACTAACTCGTTATCGGATGTTGCAGGGAAATCATTTGGTTCCATCACTTCCATGGGTGTGAAGGGGAAGATATCGTGCGGGTTATACGAACGAGTTATGCAGGACAAAACGCCGGCAGCCACACACACCAACAGAATCGAACTTATTATTCAATGTCGATTCAATAGGGGGGGAAAGACCGGTTGCTGCTGTGCTTGGTTGAAATGTACATATACCGTTCCAGTTCTGCCCAGCGACAGTCGACAACACATTCACTATATGTTAATCGATTTAATGCTCTAGGAGAGTTTGGGCGTTGAAAAATGAAACCTGTTTTTATTTTAAAAATTTGAAAGTAAGTAAAGCGATGGAAATATTTAGACATTTTTATTTTAACCTATAAAAGACAATTTTTAAATTTTTACTTGTGGAAATTCGGATGAATGGAACTATAGAAAATAATAAGCCCGTAGATTTCTAAATTCGGGATCGTGACGAAGCTGAAAGATCGAAAAGAAATTGCTAAAAATATCTCGACGAAACTGAATACAAGCATTTAGGGGATCGTGACTGCCCAGAAAATGGTAAAAAAAGGTTTTTATTCTTTTGTCATCTTTCTTCTTTTTCACGGTTCCGCATTTATTTGTAAGCATCAGTCGTTGTGGTTCTTTAGTGCTCTACGCTTCGGCGAAGAATGATGGGGCAAAAAAACAAGCAGGTATAGGACAGACATTGTTGGATAAGTGGCCAACAAGTAGCGCGCACTAATATAGAAGGCCAACGACAAGCAAAGGACATGCTTCAAGGGTTTCCGACTTACCTGGGCACCCAAGTAATAGCCCATGCCTTATTATTCTGCCGATTTTCTGATCAAATAACAATTCTTGTTTGTTTTTATCCCGATATCAATTTTCACAAGCTGCGCAGGAGAGGTCGACACAACGAAATTCGTATTGTTATATTTTCATTCTGTGGGGTTTTGTTTGGGCTAGGTTATATATATATTGGCATATAGCTCAGCGGAGAGACACGAAATTGTTTGTTTGCCGTTGGCTCCCCCGGCAGCGAAATAGAAACCTATCCAACTCTGAATTTATTTTTCGAGCAACCGCTCTTCTTTTTGTATGTGTGTGGGTGCATCTAGAGCTCTCTACCTATTTCACCTTGACGGCTCATATTGAACAAACAGAAAACCGCAACCTTATACGTAATAATTTCCTCGAGGAAAAGACACGCGTATACTCTGGATATCTACTGGCCATGATTTCTCTTCGCTATATGTATACAATCTGCCCGGCGTGAAAACAAATCGAGAATTTTCCAGGTGAGACCAGGTGTTGGCATTAGAGCTGGAGGCGATTGACAGACCCTAACCGTCTAAGGAGAGAGAAATGGTTCACGTGACATTCGGAATATTTAACTACACCAGTCGCATATTTCCAGCTGGCATGGAATAAAAAAAAGGGGTTGTTTGATGCGTTCAAATGGGCAGCAACGCTTCGGTTCGGTTCGGTTTTGGCCGAACATGTATGCACAGGTGGAATCCAGAAAAGAACCAAAAATATGACGACAGATGGTCAACACTGTTTGTTGTTGAATCGTTGTTTCTTTTCTTTGCCATTGATAGAAATTTCATTTGAAGTTTGATGATAATCGTTACTTTTGGTGTTTGTTTATCATCTGATGAAATTGGGTGCTGTGTGCATAAATATATGGATCGCCGGGGATACAAAACTTTCGATTTCATTGAAACTTCCGCTTTTCACTGCTGCTGCTGACGACGGCCACGTATGTAATCTCCACTCACGTACCAAATTCGTGGAAGACGGGTCGTATTGATCGTCTTTTTTCTTCTTAATCTTTCCATCTTGGATTTCCGACTGGGAGATGTATTATACAACGTCGTAACTCGTATGTAATATGTATAGTCGATTGCTCGGTGTACTCTACTATTTCAAAGAAACCTTTTATAAGTGAAAGAAAATGCACAGTTTCTTTCACCCTATATAGCTGACGAAATGACGCAAACGGACTATAAACAGCATCGAGAACAATTAGTCACGGAATAAATGCAAGTGCTAATTCAGCGTGATGATTTACATGTAGATACAAAGCCTCACGTCCAATTCAATTTGTATTTAGTCTATAATTTCTTAGTCGAATAGAGAAAAGCGGCAAGATGGTGGTAATTATTTCCAGGCCGTTCATTAGATACGACTAGACGACAGTTGCCGTTAAAAAGACGAGCGTGTACACAGTGACATTGCCTCTTTTATTTTTAAATTTGAGTTTACAGTTATAAACTACACTATGCTGGTGCACACGTCGGCTTCTGTGTTGGAGACGACTCCAGACTCCACAGTCTCCGCCGCCATAAAAACACCGATGTGTTTATATTTCTCAGTTCGTCTTCTTCTGCTTGTTTCTTCTTCTTTCCAAAAGAATGAAACTAATTTTTACAGTCCCAGATGCTATTGACATTCCCATGGGGAGAACCGGACGTGGTTCCTACGATCTCTTGTAAATATTGTTGGATTTTACGATAAGTCCGTTTCTTAATTACGGAGACCATTTCTTGATCAGCCCGCGCTGGTTAAAATTCGGTGTAGTATTTGTTTTGAACGAGGCTGCTTTGGGGATGTTGAGTGGCCTCTGCGGTTGTAATCGAAATGGTATACAAAAAGACCCGACTGTTTGGTCTCTATAGGCCAACAATGAAATTCTAAATGATAAATCCAACGTTGGCAGCGTTAAGATTTTGGACTCCCGTGTGTATATACCATTGGATAGTTTTGACAAAAGAAACAGCAGCGCCGTACTGTACAGGTATACTGGTATACACACACGTATTGATTGAAGCTATACGAGCTGTAGAGCGGAGCATATCAAATGATACAACCTCTCAGTTTCAGACGGAGCGGGACTGTTAATGTTGTGCAGTGGCGGGAGGGGTTATTGATCGGCACCAGCAGGTTCATTCGCTTCTTTTCTCGACGTGGACGGACCCAGTCACCTTATTTATTCATAAAGCGGAATATTGCCTCCCACAATCGACCAAAATTGATTTCCAATTTCTCCACAGCTGCGAGCACTTCGATTCGAAAAGATTAAAAAATTAAAAGACGGCCCAGTAATTTGAATGGCAATAATAATGGCAAAAGTGCTGGACCACTCCGGACTTTAAGGATAATAATGTGCCATTGACCGTATTATTTATAATACAAAAACAGTCCAGTACACTCTCACAATTACACATTTTTAGAGTACGTACCCTGGTTGTCGTTAGAACAACATTTCCAGTGATCACAACTCATTAATTTCGGGGCTATAAAATTTATATAATAAGAATTTCATTGTAATGAAGGTTTCACCAGCAGCCAACTTTTTTTTCCTGGGTGATGGAGGACGTGGGTGTTCTCACAGACCCGGCAGCGCAGTTTTTCAAACACGCGTTTACAATGGCGTATTTTATTTCGATCGACAATTTTGGTATTTTGAAAAATGAACAAAAAGCCGACAAAAAGAAACTGGGTTCCTCAGCTTTGTCTTGTTTGCCCAGTAATTTGGTCGACGAACAAAAGAGCCCAAAAATGATCACGTCCACCCCTTTTCAACACTTTGTGCAATCGAAAAAAGTTGCACCTTCATCAATTCCTCATCCCGCATTCATATGAAGGAACAAAACAACTCGTGGGACAGAGAAAAAGTGTTGACAAAACTTCTCTTATACGCTGCCGAACAACAATAGAGTTCATCAGAAGAGTTTTCCAGCTGATGCTGTTGTATAATACAGTATGTGCGAGAGTATGTGCGTGAATAATCAAAAATAAAAGAAGTGATTCTTCTATATTCTATATGCGACAACAGACTTACTCACGAGCTCTTTCGCATCGATTGGCGACGAACGTGATGAATCCATCCAGACAAACAGTAAATATGTCAAAAGACATATTGTGGAAAAGTAGTACGTGTGTGTGTCTGCGCTGTACACAGACATAGTTTGAGTGGCTTTCGGTTTTTAGACATTTCAAACAATGCATACAGTTGCCTAACAAAGGTATTACCTACTACGTCAGACGTCGGAATGGAATACGTAATATAATAAGCGCACAAACACTGCTGCTGACGGGGTCTGCAGGTCGACAACCGTCGAAATATGATGTCACTATTTATATTGAAATAAGACCCGCATGAATCAAAAAAGTTGCTAGCTCGAATAGAGTTATTATTACGTTTGATCGATGACTCTATACTGGGTGTCATCTTTCCTTGTTATTTGGCCGCATTACTAGGTATGCTAACTGAGCCAGCTATACGTACACAAAAAGAACGACCTTTTCACGGGTGGAATGTCTGTCTTATAAAAGGGCGGATAAAGTTTTACCTGTCTATACAATATGTGTGTGGAGTGTGTGACTGAGCGTTAAATATTTCAATATTACCTGTTCCCGGAAAGGCTTCAATGCACGCTTTTGCTCTTTTATATACATCCCAGCGCTGCGAAAAAATAGGGAAGTTTTTGGAGAAGGAAGCTTTCAATCCACCGATCACGCAACCCGGGATAAATACAAATGCGAGCGTCAATATAATTTGGAGTTTGTTTGGGGAGTCCGGATGGATATATACTACTACAGCTCTGGCCTGTTTCGGAACTGATGAACGCCGAACCGACTATAGGGCTTCTTGCTAAGACTTTTGTGGATACTTTATTGATGTATTGATGCTCGCAAATCTGGCATAAGCTGATGGATAGTGAAATCACGAATTATCGCCCATAGCTGAATTCGTAATAACAAGCTTTTGTCCATTTTGGATTTGTCTAAACGTAATTATCTTAATAGAAACTCAAATAATCCCAGTGGATGGTGAGAAAACCGCTTTTATCGTTTTTGAGCGGTTAAATTTAGAGGGGGGGTTCGATTGTTAATCATATCGATATCTTAATCAAAACATGGCTAATTACAATATTAGGGTCGTCTGCTGCTTTCATTGTTTCAACTTTCAAAGTTTCGAAATAGAGACGAGGTTTAAGATGTAGAAAAACGGAACGACCAGTCGAAAACTTTTTTGGAAACGTGTACGTGACTGCACAAAAAATTGGGTAACAAAATTATACAAAAAAGTGGTCGTCCTGTGAACAAAATGGTGTGAACAACTCTGGTGTCTCTTTCCATGCTCTCCACTCCATCAGACTCCATGCTGTTTGGCAGGTTTATAAAACTAGCAATAGAATAATTATGCGAGGATAAATAGTAGAGTTAAACCTGTTTCAACTTTGTGAAATGTTAGTTTTTCTGACTGGCATTTAACATGTAAGCCCCCTGTCAATGCATGGCAGTTTGTTTGCATTACGTAACTTTATCCTTTGTGCAGATTTGATGAGGCCTGATTCAGCCATCGTAACAAAAAGATATGCAACTTGGGCTGGTATTGACCTGTTCACCTGTCATCAGCAACAGTCTCACTATAATATCGCTTGGAAAATAATTTTGTGTTACTTTTATTCCTGCAATCTGCTAGATCATTTTTATGCATGACTTGCATAAATGCCATTTATTAAAAATTAGGTTTTACCAATTCCTTACTTGTTCTTTCTGCTATTATTTTTCGTAACCCATTTCTTATTTTTTATTTAGATAAACAACCATCCCATTTGATTGAGAAATGTCGGTCGAGTTACTCTTCAGCTCTTTTCTTTTAATCGCCCTCGTGTACTACACCCATATGAGTGTGTGGGTGTATTCACGAGGATGCGGGACGGACGCCCTCTTTCCTATCCCGCCTGGTGGATTCAACTTCTCTGCGGATGGAGCAATTATGGATGGATGCCTGGCCGTACTTTCCAGGATGAAAGCGGATGAAAGGTAGGAAAAATTTATCTCTAATACTCTTTTCTCCCATGACTATCTGATGGCGTTAATTATAAATCGTTAGATTACTCCTGAGCTAGGACGACTGGAACTTGGTTTTCTCTTGTCTTTTTTGTTGAATCAGTCAGGGTTCATTAAACAACTCGTTTGTAGAACGACTGTAGATCAGGCCTGTTTTTGTACCTCGCAACTTTGTCTGCGGTTAATAAAATTCAAGAATATTTGAACTTTAAACACTTCAAGCAAAGTGCAAGTCGAAAATTGATTTTACCAAGAGGGACCTGCCGCCACACCGGCGGCACCTCCTCGTTTTCCCTTGATACAATTAAAATTTGTTTCGATTTACTGGCATTATTGTGTGAAAGTCAAAGTCAATTTAACGGGAAGAGCTCGCACTACACACGGGAGTGAGGTGAACGAGTACTACATAGTATTTTTCATACGGTACGTGTTAAATAATTCAGTACGGGAAAATGTCCAGGTCCTGGGTTCTGGTTGCTAAGGCGGATGCAAAAGGCGGAGTCGATCGATAGACAGGAGGGAAAAACAGCCACCAGTGTTTGCAAGAAACATCTCAGGGTGATGGTACACTCCTACCACGACGTAATAGGTTCCGATCTAGAATGCCAGCTATAGCGGCCATATCAATGGTTAGTGGCAATTTTGGGGAGAGAAACCGCAAAGTAATTGATCAGAAAGCCAGCCAGCAGCAGCGCACTATAGCTGGCTGGATGAAATAGACGAGTTCGCCAATGCATGAAATCGTGATGAAAAGAGTTGACATGCTGAGCGCATATCTGAAATTACTGTTGGTGTAATATATGTGTGCATAGATCAAAAGAACCAGATTTCGATGCTGTGGAGAAATGTTGAGCATTGGACAAGCTCCGCTCGTGTGATTAAAAAGAAAACCTTAAAAAAGAGATAAACTAATCAAGCTTTAGTATGTATTGGTAAACTTTAAATTCCCTTTGAAGTTTGATATTGCATTGGAAAATATGATATGTCTATTTTAAATGTAGCGCCTGTACGCTATTATGTATCCGTCGAGTGAAAAATGGACCTGGCTGTGCGCTACGCAATTTGTCGAGAGTGAACGCTAATAGTATACAATATTGTTGGTTCCCTCAATATAATCCAGATATAAGGACTAAGTATCAGGAGCTCATTAACAATAACAATCGTGTTTCAATAGCAGTAGGGGAGGGGGGAGAGCACCGGGATATTATAGTATATAGTAGCTGCCTATACACACATATTTGATAGGCACTCCGAGGCCGTATGGAGCACTTTGGTAATTTGTGAACGTTTCAGAGTCTCTCGTCGTATGGGCAATCTCTTTTTGGCTATCCAATGTAGAATTCAATAACTATCCCCCCCGGGCGTGCATTGTGTTCCTCGCAGGATCTATAGAGCTTTTTTCTCTGTGGAAATAAGTTGCGTGTAGCGGATATCCCCTTTTTTCAGATGGTGGGCGAACGATAAAACGCCATTGAATGAATGATTCCGTATCATTTACTCATCATCACCCCTTTCTTATGACAGCGTGAAAAATACAAATCCATTCCAATATCTCTTTCCTTCCCCCCATCGTTCCTGTATTATAACTGCTGAGACGATGATGGATGCAAGCCATTCCATTCCATTCTTCTTCATTCAGGGGGAAATTGTGTCTAGTTCGTGATTCTTGTCAGGAAAAAAGGGGCGCCACTGTCGTGATGAAATCAGGACTCCCTTTTTTAAAAGTCGAATTTGAAATACACAAGTCATCATGTTTCTTTGGCAAGGAAGGGGGGGGGGGGAATCTGCAGGGTTGGCTACGTGCATGGACGGATGGGGGACACAAGTGGGATAAAGATGTCTGAATAAAAGCTAGAGGAGAGCTCTAGAAAGAGAGTCGGTGATGAAGGATCTGTCTGCCGACTCTCAAAGAAGAAAGAAAGAAATCCCCTTCTCAAGTGAAGAAGAATAAAGTCGGAATAAGAAGAGATATGAGTCGTGTGTGACTTATACAGACGGCCACGCATGGCGTATCTCGTTCCACGTCAAAGGCCCTCTCCACTTTCCTGTGCGTTCGATGGCGGCGCCAATGTGATGATATTCGCGTATTTTGGTGACACGTGTATCGGATGAAACTTGTTTTCTTCATCTTCCTCTGATCGGCCATCATTATCTGCGTGCGTTCGTGTAAAGTGTAGAGAAGTTGGGCGTGCCGTGGGCTTACTTTTCCACCTATTCTTCGGTGAAAAACAAACAAATGTTGATTGCATCATACATCCCGGAGATTTGATTTTTTTACCACCTCCGCAATTCCTCCCAGCACCTGCATTACGTAAAGGCGTAATAAGAGACTTGCGTCAGACATTTGAATAAGCTCGTGTGTGTGTGTGCGCGTATACATATTTAATAGCCGGCGCATATAATATAATATCCCTTTCTAAACTATTTATCTTTGAGCGCCCAGGTTGTAGTATGTCTACGTTTCCCTCCGTATCCCTTGGCGAAATTAATTGGATACCCCCTCCTGGCCATGTTATTGTATTTCAGAAGGGCTTGTTTTATGTAAATCCAGGAATTTTTCTTATTAGAGATGACGTTGGATGTTGGCGCAAATTTCGCCCGGGTAAATTGTCGGAAATGTTTTGTCGTCACTTCATCAACAGACCGTGAAACGTTGGCTCCCGTGTTAGACGAAATTCACGAGAGAAAGAGCCTCGTTCAACATCATCGGGAAAAAAAGAAATTATAAGAGAGGATTGGGATCATTATCTTTCGATGATTGAGAAAAGGGAGAAGTGAAGGACGACGATGGCAGATTATGCAAGGTCGCGGAGCTTGAGCCTATTAGATATTCTAATGTTATGCGCAATAATTTGAGTATAGACAAGAATTTCTTTCTTTCTTTTCCAGACAGTCGGTAGAGAAGCTATATAGGAGACATGGCTGGAGGAGGAATCCATCAGCGTGACCATTAGATGAGTCCGTTTCCTTTTCGGGCTTGGGTTGGGTGAGGTTGTTGCCTCTCTATATTCGGCGTTGTAATGTCCGCTGCTGCTGCTGGTGCCAGCCAAAAAGGAGAGAGAGAGAGAAAGGACATAAAAATGGCCGTCGATTGTAAAAAGAAAAAAAGGCCTTGTGCTTATAGCCGCCGCCTTTTTTTTTCGACCCAAAAATCCTCAACGCTACACGGCGTATTTTTTTGTTTTTCTTTCCGAAACGGTTTTTGGCATCGTTCCACTTGAATTCCGTTATGATGGTGGTATAGACACGCAGTAGTTGCCACGACTAGACGCTGCCAGCCCGAAGCCGCCACATAGCGCCCGTCTGAAGAAGCGGAATGAGAAAATGACCGAGTTGAATGGGAACGAATGCGACGACTCTCAAGGCTCTAGAGAGAAATTGATGGACGTCATAAATTCACCCATCTTATATTCTACGTGTATAGTCACTTTTTCTTTTTTCTTCGACTTAGATTTGTTGTTTTTTTTTGTCCGTTAAAATAATTAGCCGAGAGAGACGGGCCTCCGTCCGGCCGCAACATTTTACTTGAAACATTTTTGCGGTGCCTGTACAATGTCTCAACTTTTCATCGGGGGAAAAAAGTCCATGGAAAAAAAGGTTTCGCGATGAATTGAAGCGAATCAAACTCTGCCGACTTTGGGTTGAATGGAATATAAGGGAAAATGTGATGACGAGGAATGAAAAGCTCATTTATAATATACGCCATAGCTGGAAAGAAAAATTTTCTGTCTGAAAAGAAGTACGGCGACTGTTTGATGTTGCACATATACAGCGCGGGATAGAGCTATAGCATTTTCGTCTATACACGCACACACAGTAATATAGTATACATCCTCCTCTATGTCTGGATGAGGAGGAGAAAAGCTTTATTTCACGTCCAACATATTCGAGTCGACTGTATTTAGTCAGATGGACGAAATAGTTTGCACACACAAAAGAGACTCTCTCTCTCTTTTCTGTCCTGTTGGACATTGCCCCGGGAGTAGGGGGGAGGGTCTTTTTGATTAAATGGACAGGAGGAGGAAATAGCGCTGGATGAGCGATACACGAATGGCTCGTTCGTTTCGCATCGGGATTGATATAAAAGACGTTGAATGCACACACACACACACACACAGGGAAATCCAGGAGACTCTGTCAATATGATGTGCATGTGTGTGTGTGTGTAGAGAGACTAGACATATTCTCTTGTCTTCCAGACATACATATATATTTTCCTGCCTTTACAAATAGACGCAGAGTTATAAGATGGCCGCTCTTGTTTGGAAATTCTTTTTTCCCCCTCACTACACACTGATGTGCACTGTGCTTGTATACATATACTTTGTGTATTTAAGGGACTCAAAGTTGAGTGGATTTTGCCCAAATGGTAAAAGTCTCCAGTCAGCAGCTTTTGTTATTGATTTTCTTGTTACATAACGTCTCTTGTTGCAATCTCTTCTTGGCACAAGGCTCGGCACGCTGTGCCAAAAGAAAAAAAAAATTCGATAAATTTAATTGCAATGATTACATTTTCCCCGCAAGAAATTCAAAGGCAGCACCATCGGAATACGATAATTATTGCGTGATGACTCCCACGAACTTTGATGTAAAATATATGCTAAAGGTTCATCTTTGTATTTATTATTTTTTCTAGTAGTCTGATAATAATAATTTGATGAACTTTTACATTCGTGGGAAGTTACTGACGCCTGTTGACGTAACTGTAAACATTGACGGGAAGAAAAAGAAAATAACGAGCTGAGCCAGTTTTCGGGCTGGCCAATGAATTTAATTCTCCATATTATTTTTTGGGTTGGTGGGGACGGATTTGTTCATATCAAAGATTAATAGACAGTCCGTGTTGCTATCCGCCGCCGCAATAACATTTCGGGAACCTTGACTACATAATTATTATGTATATACAATAATTTGTGATGGACGGGTTGATTTATCATCAGACTGGATTCCCTTCGTACAAGTTGACCCGGTCTACTTCGTGTGACACAAATTCCATTGTGCGGTAAAAGTTAGCGATGGCAGACATTTTTTGGGGTTCAAAATGTTATTTGTTTGTCATTTTCAGTCTTGATGCTATCAACAAGTCGTGTATCATGGCGGTGTAAATTGCTTCAACTCGAAAGAGATGGGTGGGGGGATCAGTGTTATTGGTGTGTGTAGTTGGACAATGGCCTCATCACAGCTGATTTGATTAGTCTCTGTCGCTTTTACCTTTTTATTATTAACTGGACGTCGTCTCTCCCACTCTACTCCGGGCAATTCTATTCTCATTTCAATTGAGAATCGTGAAGGGTGTAGCCGTCGGTAGGTGGGGGGTCGTATTTTGTTATTATTGCGGTGATGTGTCCATTCGATTCCGTTTTCCTTATAGATGGATAGACACATCCAGCGGGTTGTATACCCCGCAGAAGACAAGGTCATCAAATGGTCGCCTACCGACAAAACAAGAAAAGAAAAAAGGAAATAATAGATGGGATATCTAATATTTTGGACGCCAATCAATTGTCCCATCGATCCGCACGCACCACCTTTATATAAGTGTGTGACCGGATCGCAGACTTTTTATTTTTATTTTTTCTTATTCCTTTTCTTTTCGCTGAGGGATATCTGCAGTATATAGTAGATATAGTAGATGACTCACTCCATGGTGTAGATAGATCTTTCTCTCTCTTTTTCCATTCCACCCATTTGGCACAGCAGTTGCTCCTCCGGGTAGGGGGGCTGAGAGGCTATTGCTCCGGCCCGTTTTCCAATAAAATCCCATTTCCGGAGAGATGTGTGTATATTTCGCTCCTGGGCCTACATGGCCAGCAGAGTCCATTTATTTCATGTCTTCTTTTTTTCCTTCTTCTTTTTTATCGCGTTGGGGAAATATTTGTTGGAATTTAAAAGAATTCAATAGGATCGCAGGTGCCGGGTCGGGCCCAATCGACGGTTGTGCGTGCCATTTAACAGAAAAACGACACCATTTTCATTTGCACAGAAAACGTCCGATTAAGACAAAAGCCAGTCGGAGCGAATCCAACGGAAGAGAGAAAGTAGAGATCAATCCATGCGCGGCCACACGGGAAGGAAGAAGAAGATTCGCTCGTGCTGCGGCTGCTGCTCTCCCCTTTATTAAAGAAATAGCAGCTGCTGTTCGAGAAGATCTTTGCCTGGCCTATTGTGTGCACATTTTCCGTTAAAAGAGAGAGAGAAGCGCGTGCTGCTGATGGAATGATATCACATAATAAGCTTATCGAGCTTATACAACCCCTCCGTCTCTCTTTCTCTCTCTTGTCAAACTTCTATTTCCACTAAAAGGATAGTATCGAAAAAGGAAGAAGAAAATAAAAGAGCAAACAATATGTATCGAACCTTCCCATATGGTGTGTGATAACCCAACACATCTCAAGGAGATCCCGAGAAAAAAAGTTGGGCGTTTCTTTTCCTTTGGACACTCTGAGGAAGAAAAAGGAGATGGGACACTTTTGATAAGAACAACACCAACAAAGCCGCACCTTTTTTTCTTCTTTTTTCCATTTTCCCCCCGGTGCTATACAATATTTCTCGCCCAGCAGGATCTCTATAGAAAAATGGTGCAGCTTCGTTTGCCATCGAGGAAAAACTCGTTTAAAAACAGAAAAGAAAAGGGGGGGGGACACAGCATCAAACATTGACAAACACTTCGTTTTCGCCTCTACAGGAGATCATTACGATTGAATGCAATTTTTTTCCCGACTCTGGGGCCCGTTGTGGTACCGCTGGACGTGGGTCGACTCTAATCAACTTACCAATTTATGTATATACATGTACAACACGGACACTGTCGTCCTATAGGTATATTCGCATCTCATCTCTATTGGATGGCCCCACGCACTACACACACAATGTACAAACAAATTGATGGCATGACGCCCGAGTTCGATAATTGAATTCCAGTCGAGCTACGATCGCGGTCGCCCGGTCTACCATCAATTCGGCTGGACTTGTGTGTAAACTTTTTTGCTGTGTGCAGAGCATGCTGGACAAGATGGGAATAAGCAATAGAGATACTATAGTTCTTTACTAGGTTATTTCTTTGAGAGTTGAATTTTTTCTTTTTGAAATTCCCCCCCAAAAATAAAGATGTACGTAGAGATGTTGTTTAAGATGTTGAGCCATCTTTTCCTATCGTGTTTACGAGTTGCGTTGTTTTCTTTTTGGCCGCATCATCAAGGGCTTTATGTTTATGAGGACCCCACGTGACTCTCGTTAAAATAAATAAAATTCCTTCCCGATGACTCGTCGAGATAAAAACAACGCACTTTGTAATAAGACCATTTAAAAGACGCGGGTGGAAAATGCGTTGCCGTAAATTAAATGCGTGACGGCTTGTCAATGAAGGAGATGTTGTCGTTTGTTTCTTTCCCTACCATGAACCGAGATTGGAGTGTGCGAGCTGTGCACTTTTTATGGAATTTTATGGGTCCTATGGAGGGCCGTCCAGTTACGCCCAATATAAAACATACAGATAAAAAAAAAACTGTTGAGAAAAAAGAGGATTTAATATTGTTAGGCCATTTTTTGAAGGGGAAAAAATTGACTGAAAGGTATTTATTTAATTATTCATTGAATAATATACGTAGTTCCGGAATGATTAGTCATCCAACTAATATGAATATGGTATTCCGTTTTAAAATGATTTAATACAGAGTTATTCCTCTTGAAGGCTTTCACTGGTGAGATGAATGTGCCCTAGAGCTTTGTGTGTGTAAAGTTCATTTATTGTTTAGTTCAAACATTAATGCGCACGTTGTTTTTCAGACAAGACTGTAGACTACAATCTATGTGGGGGCGGGAGACGCGATATAATAACAAAAAAAATGCCAATTTTTATTCTTTTATGGTTACCGTCTACGTCACATCACGAAGGCTACGACGTAGAAATTTTATATGTTTGTGCCCGGTATTGGCTGTATCACGATTCACGTTATTATACGAGACGATCTTTTTTTGCTTTCGTGTCGTGACCATACTGAGAAAATCGTTCACAAACGCCATCTAACGGCAATGGTGCAACTAGTCTGTGTTGCAGTCGTGTCGTTGTCTACCAGCCCAAAAAATCGAATAATCAATCAAAAATCTTAAACGATTCTCAAATAATTTAAAATAAAATTGAAAGATAACTAGAAACTAGCTTTGGTTTAAACCAAGGCAGTCATAATAGATCAGTTGATTTCAAACCACCCAATAAATTTTGTCATGGAAGAAGCACTTGTTTCTTTGAAAAAGAATGGTTGGTAAGTCAGAAAAATTCTCTTACCATTACATATTTGAAACGTGAAATTGACTCTTTTTGTTTTAAGGAACCTTTCGTTAGAGAAAATAAAGAAACAATTTCAAGACTTCGAGTCGGAAGCAGGCAACGAGGAAAAAAGATTTTTAAGGGACCCTGAGGTGTGTATCATTGTACGAAAGTTTAATTTATTTTCATTCTGTAAACAATATTCTACTTCAGAAATGGATCATAGATGAAGACTTGAAAAATTTAGCAATCCCTAGTCTTCCAGATGGAGTAAATTCGGGTAAAGTTACCCAGGTGATTATTAACCCATTTGATTTCTATATAAGGTTGTACAATAATTCTAATTTTGCAGACTTTCTCTCACATTTTCAGATTTCAACACCTATAGTCTTGCAAATAAAGGCTGTTGAAATAATTTCTGCCCCAAAACAAAATGTTGACTCTGAGGCTGCGCCTCGAATGTTGAAAGTTGCCTTAAGTGATGGAAAAACCATTTGTTATGGAATAGAATTTGAACACATTTCAAAAATAAGGTATGACTGCAACAATTTTTGGTTTATTGCTAAATTAGTTCGATTACAAGTTTAAGGTTTCTATTTAATTCGAATATTTAATCATACATCTATTACATTATTCACTGTATTACAGTTTGGCTACACCACCTGGGACAAAAATTCGATTAAATAGAGAAGTCAAACTCTGGAATGGGTTTATCTTGCTTGATGCCAAAAATCTTCAGTTCATGGGAGGAGAAGTGCCTGATTTAATTGAGGAATGGAAAGTTCAACAGGTGAAATCAAAAATGTTAATTTCAGGACAAGCTGAATTACAGAATGAACTTTCTCCTAATTATCAATTTCAATTACAGTTGCTACTTGGTCACGTTAGGTCACAGGACCAGGATGGCCCACCTCCATGGGTTCCTTTTGGTCGCAGAATACAACCTCTCAATATCGTCGATGGACAAGACAAAAAGACTTTAGAGGAAAAGGAAAAAGTCGTCAAAGATGAAGAGTTTCTTAGCCAAAGGCAAGATGCTATCGCAGCTGCAGCTGACGCCAGTGGCGTAACAAAAGTCATCAAAGGTTCCGGACGTCAAGTAATTACATTTTTTCTCTCTAGTAGCTTTGAATAGAATGTTTTAAAACCGTATTTTTGTTGAATTCGCCTTAGCTGGAAATGCAACAAACTGAGAGAAGAGGACGGGGACGAGAACGCCGCGAAAGAAATTCGTACCGAGACGAAGAGCGTTCTGCGAAACCTCGAGATTCAATTCGTCTTTTCGAATTTCTCCAACCGCAAATTGGTGAAACACCAAAGGAAGAAGACAACGCCGCCTATTCTGATGAAGAAGATTACGTCGGACTAGACGAGGCAGAAGAAAATCGACCCAGTTGGGAACGTGACGGCGTCTACCGCCGTCCCGGCTATGGAGTTTCGGGATCGGGAGAACAATCGTATTCTCGGGGACGGGGATCTTACCAGGATCGAAACGACCAGCAGAATGGTCGTGGACGCCGGGGATCTTATCGTGGACAAGGAGGTTCATATATTCAGGACGATCCATATCGGGAAAGAAGAGATTCTCATCGCGGACGAGGCAGCTCCAATCAGGACGATTCTTATCGAGACAGAAAAGAGTCTCATCGTGGAAGAGGTGGTTCCAACTACGACGATTCCTATCGAGACAGAAGAGAATCGCATCGTAGCCGAGGGTCTCATCAAGAAGACTGGAGGGGAGTCTCAGCAGGGACAAGTTCTCGAGGAGGAGGAAACTCCCACTTTGATCAAGAGCAATCTTACGGTGGGAGAGGGCGGTCTTATCACGATCGAAGAGGTTCGTCTCGAGGAGGGAGAGGAGGAAGAGGATCAAGAGGATCTCATCGAGACATTGAAGATTCATATTCAAACCAAAGAAGCTATAGTAGAGATTATCCATCCAGCAGAAGTCCGGTTGATGCTCTGGTCGACGACTTCAAAGCCTGGCCTGGCCTGGAAGCCAAACCCACTGCCACTCAGATTTCAACTCAAGTAGAAGTCCGGACTGCGGCTCCTCCCAAATCTCAGGAGCAATGGGCAGTCGACGATTTCTGTCTGGCCAAATGGGAATCTAGTGACAAGGTAAGCGAACCAACAAGTTTGAATTTCCAACAGTTTTCATTCATTCCATATGTATTGGTTTTGCATTATAAAGCATTATCCAGCTGTCATCCAGCAGCTGCATCCAGCTCGTAAATCAGCAACAGTCATGTTTGTCGAATCAGGTAATCTGGCTGGTACTTTTTTATGCATTGATCCCACAGTTCATCGTAATTGCTTGTTTGCTTACACAGGTGCGTTGCGGATCGTAGAGAACAAGTATCTACGCCGTGACCCGCAAGACGAGGGGCCGACAATTACCAATCGACCCAGAGGAGGCCAAGCGACTCGTATCTATACACCACGGAATCGCGGTGCTCACGGAGGAGGAGGCTGGTAAATAGCTAGAAAAAGAATCGCAAAACAGGCGTGTATTTATCTCTACCCTCACCCGTTGTCATTTGAAACAGCGTTCATGATAATTGGTACCTACGCATTACAAGTGACACGTCAAAATCAGAAACGAGAGAAGAATCATTTTGTGGTTTTAGTAAATAAATAGTCAATCCGTGGAGCCATTTAGGATGGGGTTGTCGGAATCAAATCAAACTTTTAAGAGGGTAAAAAAAAAAAACGTTTCAACAGGATCGTAATGGAGCTGGACAACAGAAATTACGTATGTACATTTTTTGTTTGTTTTGTTTTATGATTCTAAACGCACAATAGCTTGTTCAAAACACCATTCGCTTGGCTGGCGGAGGGAAGTAGGTCAAAGTCGACGACGAGTGAAAAGTGATCGGAGGGATACTGGAAGGAAGGAACACGATCCGGCCCAATCTGTTCTCCGGTGGGGAAAGGCAAAACCTGATTGACGCCGAGTTGTCGCCGGCTGAAGAAGACGTAATCGATAGTGTGGCAGCTTTCCCCTTCACCGCGCACTTTCCACGTCGTGTAAGGCGGCTCCTGGCCGGCCTCTTCGGCTCCGTCGACATCGCAGCGATAAGCCGAATCGAATCCGAAACGCGTGTCCGATCTAATGGTTGAGTAGACGGGCTCATTTGGCTCAGCGTTAAAATCACCTGCCATGATGATGGGACAGTCGGCGACGTCCACGTTGTTCTGCAGGAAGTCCAGGATGTCTTTGCCCTGCTCGTTGCGCAGCGTCGATAATAGGGCGCCTTGGCGGGCCTTGAGGTGCGTCGTGGCGACACAAATCTCACGACCGCTGGCTTTGTGTCGCAGCATTGTCAAGATAACCACCTTTTTTCCGAGTCGAGTGAAAGCGAAAGTGAGTTTCCTGATAGGAATTGATAATTGAGTGGTGACGTTTTTTACCTGGTTGCTCTGGACACGCCAAACTTCGACGATTCGAGTTTCAACTTTAATCAATTCATAATCGTTGGCGCGATAGAAGATTGCGCATCCATCAGGCCCGTTGTTGCCCTTGATGTAAATGCATGGGGAATCCGGTTTGGGGAAATAGATACCCTCGTATCCCTGAGTGCGCAAGGCCCTTGATAGAAACTGGTAGTGGTCAACTTCCTATTTTCAATCATAACAGAAAAGAAACCGGTTAGCGTCGAAAACAACAACAGGTTATTAACAAAATATTTTGTGGAAATATAGGGAGGAAATAGAAAAACGCCGCACCTGAAGGCAAATAATGTCAGGATTGTATTCGACAATCTCTTCAACGATTCGGTAACGTCGAGTGCGCCAATCAAGAGCTTCCAGTGGGCAACGAACGAAATTATCATTGTGTTCTCCTAGGGCTTTTGGGCCACGAAATCAATGTCATTAATCTTAATGATTACAGGACAGGTGAAAGAGATAGAGAAAGCAGCCGATATACATTGCGACAAGATGTTCCATTGCAGAAGGCGGATACTTCCGGCTGGGCGATCACGCGGGAAATTGCGTTCAATGCGGATTGGAAGAGCGGCCAATTCTTTGCGACAGCGTTGCAACATGTCCTCGACAGTGGTGATACCTTCGAAATCGACATCGTCGTCCTGGACGTCGTCGTTGACCATTTTGGGTGCCGAAGTGAAACTTCCCATCCTGGACGGTGCATAAGAAACAAAAGCGAGAAAACACGTCAATAATCAAGGTCGGAAACAACAACAACAGAGTGACAAAATTCGACAAAATATCCAAGGCTGATTATCAAATGAACCTAGTAATTGCCGGTAGGAAGACAAATCTGAGGTGATCGAGTCTAAAATGTGACTTTCGATACTAGGAAGAAAATAGATCAACAGGAAGAATGAACTTGTTCTCACCATTTACAGTCAGGAACCATGAAAATGTGTCCTTAATCAATAATTCCAAACTGTTTACGTCTATCACAAAGCTACGACACGAGGAGAATTTCAAAACCAACGTGGATTTGGCAAGGACTTAACGTCATAGCGCTATACTTTTCCAATCTCGGGCTTAAAATTGAGACGAAGAAAAAGTAAACTTCAAAAGAAAAGAGAAAAAAAAAGGAAGTTGGGAGTGAAATTTCACCAGGAGATTTCCCTTTGGTCGGATTTCTCTCAGAGAAAAGAAGCTTTGGTTTTATCATCCGAATGAATCCGCTTTTCCTTTTTCTCTTGCACGAGATTTGAATGCCGTACTACTTGACATGAATTCGTAAAAATGGGAGTTGAAGAAAGAAACTAATAATAATTCGAAATGATGCCTCATTTGTTTTCTTTCTTTTTCGGTAATGATTACATCATTTCGGAGAACACTGAAAGAAATTCACATGTGCTGCCTACATGTGTTCCGGTATTATTATTATTCTAAAAAAGAAAAAGTTCATTCATTCCCAGCCACCACAAACAAAAGGTGGGGGGAAAGAATCAAGTTTGATCTACGATCATATCGCACTTTTTGTTTTGTTTTTCCATTCAGGATATGCACAGCCCAACTTTCCCTTCATTAACCGATGAGGAGGGATTCACACTCTCGACATACATATGTCGTCACCCGCAATTGGCACGGTCGTGACGTAACCCACTCACGGATATCACGGCTCCTTGTTTTTGCGAAATCTCAACAGCGATCAATTCAACAAAGGGACTTATCAAGAAAATCTGAGGCAATAGCTAACCTGACCAAATAGAGAAGCAGTTGCTTTGGAGGAACGTAGGAACGAGGCGTTTCCTCTCCTTCGTTGTTATTGTTGGCGTCCAGTTGTTGCAGCTGATGAGAACGTCCCTTATTGCTCGACATGGACGCCTTGGCCAACTGCTCGGCAAGTGCCAGCGACTCGCGCATTTCGCGCATGTTGAAAACGGCGGGAGCTGCCGGTGGCGGCGGCAATGCCGGATTACTTCCGGACGAACTCATGATCCCGATGAATGGATCAAACAAGAATTGAATTTCCCGGCAAAATCAATTGAAGAAAAACACACTCCAAAGAAAGGCACCGCTGGGAACGTTGGTATTCAAAATCAAAAAAGTAAGTGGACCAGAGAAAGACGGAAACACTCGACAAGAGCAGACGGGCGGCGGCTGGAGTATAGCGCAGCGGGTCAATCGATCAAACGGAACAACGTTGGCTGGGATGACGCACAAAAAGGTCTGCCGTAGAGCAAAAACACCAGCCAAAGAGCGAGCGAGCGAGCGAGAGAGAGAGAGAATCAACCGGCTCTTTGCTCATGTAAAGGCACTACAGTGAAGAGCTACAGACGTTCGTCCGTCCTTTTTATGGGCTCCGGGTATCCGACTATAGCCCACCCCTCGGTCCCTACATCATTCCAATGCTATCCAAGACCACCTTCTCTCTCTCTTTCTTTCTCTCCTCGTGTTGTATTTTTACAACTCTACTGCTGGATAAATTGTTCAAAGACACGAGAGAGAAAGAGCAATGCGAGGTGGTTGGTGGTGGTGGTGGTGGGTGGGAAGGAAAAATAACAAGGCAGACTCTAAGGTTCCGTACGCCGTGGCAGCAGGTTCTTATTTTCCACCACCCTCTTGGCGGTGGTAAGCGGAGGGGAGGATTGTTTTTCTTTCGTTGACGACAATTCCAGTTGCCCAGAGTGCGGTGAGTGCGTGAGCACGTGGCCTTCAGGACGGCCGCTGCTGCTGCTTCAGTCAAGGAAATGACCTACGGGGTGTACTCAACCTACTGGTGGTAAACAAAGAAACGTACATTTGGGATGTGGAGGGACTACTACTGGAAGGATAACAAAACAACCGTCTGTTGATTTAGGCAACCCAAAAGAAGAAATAACACAAAGAACCCAACAAAATCTAGGTGAATTGGGAACTTTTTTTTGCAGCCACCGCGGGATGCGGATGTCGAGGAAGCCACAGACTTTTTGGTGTGGGTGGAGAGAGAGAGAGAGAAAGAGACGTCGTGACTGTGTGAATTTGTCCGACTGTAACCGATGGTTAGACTAAAACATTTAATACAGCCTTGATCTAGTTGAGTCGCGCGCAAGTCTTTCACTTGTTTCATTCTGACGTGCACGTGCTCACGGCGGAATCACGTTACACACACACACAAACGCCCCGGAATCCGCTTAAAAAGTTCGCACACTCTACTGCTTCTGTAATTGATGACGTTGGCAAATTTTTTCTTGGAAACAAAACGAAACAAAATACTGGCGAGCTTCTCTTTCATCCGTCAGATTCTGACACCAGCGTGATTGAAACAGTAGAACAACAGGATGGAAGGCCGTTCCACCCAACCGAATCTCAAACCCTGACCCTACCCGAAAGTATGACTTATCCATCAAATTTGCTGGTGCAACCGGCGGAGTATAGTCTGATTATGAATTTCGACATGCATCTTCCGGTAATTAAAGTGACTAGAAACAACAACAACAACAACATGTCCTTGCAAGTCACATCAGCGACTGGTAGCGCAAGCGTTTCGTAACTTTGTTTGTTGCACGTCAACAACAATAAATTTGATTGTACTTAAACGTGCCGTCTGATCACGTACAGCAAATTCGGACTCGGAAACCTAAAACAAAAAGTCGATGTTACGTCAAGGACTTCAAAAAAAAAAAGGGATTGATTTCAATCGCCACCTGGACGACCTTGAACCTCTCACGCACGAACGTCCAGCAAAGGCGTTCGAGCGTTGTGAAAACCGGGAAATGACATGGCAAAAAGAAAAATAATAATTAAATATATGATTCGGGAAATTTCAGATTTCTAACACGCGGAAAAAATGTCTGTCTACGCCCGCGTGAGCCCGGCCTTTGACTCTTTGGAGCTTCCAGGGAGGTCATCCAGGGATTATTTGCACAGGAAAATGGAGAAAAAAATAAATATGGATGGGAAATCCCTTTAGGAGTTCCGTATGACCAGGAGGCACCACCCACCCAATAGCTGCTATATTATATGCAGTGAAAGGGAAATTTTGAGTCAGACGATCAACAAACTCTTCGAATTTCTCATTTTAGTCCCTCAGAAATAATGTGTGAAAATAATAACGAGAATTTGATTAAAGCTTTTGTTTTTCAAAACCGGATCCTCGATGAACATAATAGAAAACAATCAAATGACGTCAGTCCCATTTCCCGATGTTCATTAAGTGGAGGGACTCACCGCAGAGAGTTGAACAATTCACAATTGTTTTCGAAAGGGATTTACGTGCAGTCCGTGACCCACTTTAGTTTTCTTCTTTTTTTCGATTTATCCCATCAAAAACTTGTCGTTTATATGCTTCACTTCCGTTTTCTATTTCAGTCGGCAATAATTTGTTGTTGAACCGGTGCAGCTTTGCTTCATCTTCCTTTGTAAACAAAGCGATAGCGACTGCCGACTCGGGAGTCTGTTTGACCGATACGAACGCAAAAAAAGAAAATTAAGCGATTCGAACCGGTCATGCGCGTTTTAGCACCTCGGAATTCCCCTCCAACCGACCACCATTTCACCGGCTAATCAAGCGTTCAAATGTCGCGCTCTCGACAAAATCGATTCAGGCCGCCTGCCAGTTGCCCGCCAGTTAATTCAATCGTTAAAACGTGCTTTGTGGGAACGCTACTGACCCGAATTCGCCTAATCACCTCGAACGACGACGAGAGTTTTGTATCGTCAACCTTGACGCGTTAAACACGAAAAAACCGCAACCGCTTTTGATTGTAGCAGATGCGTGCGCGCACCTTTTTTTCAAATTTTAAACGTTTCGCCAAATTTTCGGTGGATGAAGTCATTCATCATCGAATGAGTCGCTTGAACAAACTTTTGAGCAACGAATACGAAACAAATCGTTTCTTTCCAGATTGGAGGACGTAATAAATACCCCCCATCACACAAAGTCTTTCATATGAATCGTGACCCACTACGCGTTTACTTCTCCTCGAATTCTGTTTCATGTGCCAAGGACAGAGTTGATGAAAACCAACAAATGTTGTACCGAAAAACCCAAATAACAGCTTGTATAAAATGGGTCTAGCCTTGGCCAGGTATACAGGAGTGGTAGCACACAGGAGTGGTAACATAGGGGAGAGAGAAAAAGAAAAAAAAAGACCCTGTCAGGTAAAAAAATGGAATATGGAGAGGAGCTAATTGGCCCACGCTGTCTACGGCACGTTGCTGACCAGTGACGAGCCTATAATATCGTGGCCGCCTGGGCCCCACCAACGTTCCCGCACGACTGGTCACGGACATTGCTGAGTTGAAAACTTCGTTTTACGGTTGATTTCTGGTGGTGGTATTCTCTTAAAGTAGGCGAATGACTGGCCTCGAACCCCATTTTCAAATTAGTCACAATACTTGAATAAGGGACCCTTTCAAGATTTAAAAAATGGGAAAGGAGGAAGCGAGGATTTCATTTATCCCAAAGAAGAAAATGAGGACCCATTAATGATGACAGATTCATTCCGAAAATATTTCTTTGTCAAAACAAAGGGATTCCTTTTTAAAAGCCCAGGTATTAAAGAATCATTTTATAAAATATAAAATTAAAACCGAAAAAAAAAAATGCGGTCAAGGGAATCTGAATGCACGTTCACTCTCGGCAGTTTGTTTTTCTTCTGCTGGGGAGAATTTTTATGACTCTTGGGGTGAGATTCGACAACCAGAACAAAACAAAAAAAAAAAAACTGTTTTAAAGTAACCTTCACGAACGATTTCGTAATGTAGCGTTACAGGCAGTTAAACGTTAATATCCAGTGCGTGGTATCCTCTCTTTCAAGGTCTTAATCCATGTGTTCTTATTCTAAAATGCAATCTGGATCAAACACAAATCGATTGATCAACGCTCAAGCCTCAAAGCAACGATCTTCGAGGTAGATAAGAGAAGGTCGCGACTGAATTCGAACAGGGCGCCGTTATCTTGCAGAGGCCCACCAGAGCCTCTGACGGAATTGCATTGCAAACTTTGGAAAAAAAACCAACATCAGCCTCCAAATGGCAAAACTCCCATCCATCAAACATTAAAAAATTCTAAAACTTAGTGAACGGTACACCACAAAGCACGAAAATTTGGGAAACCTCGTGTTAGTCACGTACAACTCTTTAAAGATAACGATAACAAAATTATAAGTAACAGTGAAGTAAAAAATGTACTTGCCTTTTGAGCCCTCGAGGCACGTCCTTCCCCCAGATTCTCAATGAATTATGTGAAGCCTTCGATGCATCAACCGAGTAAATTGACTTGTAGATAAGATGATGTGTAGATGATATAACGATCGATAGGAAGAGTGGATGACTAGTTTTGGTCACTGTGAAAATTTCTAATCGATGAAAGGAAGACACCGATCAACGAACAACTCTGTAGTGCTGTGGGAACTTCATAGGGTCTGTACGAAATCAGCTGATCGTCAGAGAGAGCCTGTTGACGATAAGCCCCCCTCGTTCAACTTGTCCTTTATCGTCCGGATGTACTGAGGTATCTTATTTATGTAATAAATTTAGCAATAGACATAGTAGCAGATAATTGTTGGTTGTAAATAATCTAAGAATTATGTTTCCTATACGGTATCACCTTTTAACTTGAGTTTTTTTTGGTTAAATTCACGCTATTAGACTCGTTTATTCCAGCAGCTGTCACCCACGGCGTGACTTTCATTTCAAGCTCTTTTCGTTATTGGCTCTCTTTGATTCTGTTACACGCAGTTATTTTGATGAATGTATGAACCGGTAACATTTTATTGTTGAGCTTGTATGGAAAATACTCCTTTAAAGACCAACCGCATGCCTTACTTCAATCGATACCAGGCCATGGGTAGACAAGTGAGTAATGTCACTCAAACCCTTTCGTCAACTCATTTGGTCTGTGTGTCTCTACTTTTCCTTACTCAATTTGCCTGCAGGATCTAGAAGAGTCACAACGGCTAAGGAGAGACTCGGATAGTTCAGATAACCCAGAGCATGACTGCATCAGCCTAGATATTCAAAGACATCCTGAGGAAAACAACATGCCTTCTCCTGGTAAATATGACATCTGTGATTCAATATTGATATCATTTACACCTTAATTTTGTCGATTTTTTTAAGTTGTGGGAGAAAATGAAGATGTTATCCCTGGTTTGGGGCAATATGATGACTTTCAAACCATAGATTGGCAAAGAGATCTTGCCAGGGATCGCATGAGACACAGATATATAGTAAAACACAAGAAGGACTCGGTTTGGGATTTTATCAAAGCTGCCCACGATGCCTGGTCAGGGTGGATGTGTCTCTTCCTGGTTGGATTGGCTGCTGGTAATCATTTAATTCTATTCTTTTATTTTTCATAATTTTTAACATTTTTTATTTTAATACAGGAACGGTTGCTAGTATCGTTGATATTGGAACGACGTGGATGACCGATTTGAAATATGGAATCTGTCCTGAAGCTTTTTGGTTGGACAGAGAACAATGCTGTTGGTCATCCAATCAAACGGCTTTCGGATACGACAACTGCTCACAGGTTTATCGTAACAGAATCGAAAACTTGTTTCGTTAACTTATGTTTGGTTTTTGCGAATATCTCTAGTGGTTGACGTGGCCCAAACTGGTCGGACTCTCCGATGAAAGTGCTGGTGGTTACATCATCGCCTATATTTCTTACGTCCTTTGGGCATTGTCTTTTGCAGGACTCGCCGCCGTTCTCGTCCGTATGTTTGCTCCATATGCTTCAGGCGGTGCAATTCCTGAGGTTAGTGATTCAAGTACAAATTTGTAGTCAAATCATTACTATTTAGTCGATTGTACTGTACAGATAAAAACGATCTTGAGTGGCTTTATTATTCGTGGTTTTTTGGGGAAATGGACCTTGCTTATCAAATCGATCGGCATTATGCTATCGGTAGCAGCCGGCCTTAGTGTCGGTAAAGAAGGACCTATGGTCCATATCACCATTTGCATAGGTAAATGTCGTTTGTTCTTTAAGCTAACAATCGTTGTCCTCATTTCAAACGTCCGAATATAGGCAACATTCTTTCCTACCTCTTCCCGAAATACGGTCGAAATGAAGCCAAGAAGCGAGAAATCTTGTCGGCAGCCGCAGCGTCGGGCGTATCCGTCGCTTTCGGTGCACCAATTGGAGGCGTGCTTTTCAGTTTGGAAGAAGTATAAATTATTTTGATTTATTTATTCGAATATCTTCTCACCTTGAATTCAAAATATTTTGTGTTCTCCATCTAGGTCAGCTACTATTTTCCCATGAAAACTCTGTGGCGCTCATTTTTTTGCGCTCTGATTGCCGCTTTCGTAGTCCGCTCTATTGATCCTTACGGCAATGAACATTCCGTCCTGTTTTACGTGGAATACAGCAAACCGTGGATCTTTTTCGAGCTGCTTCCATTCATTCTTCTCGGCGCTATCGGAGTGCGTCACGACCCGTCACGTTGGGTTTATCATTTGAAGAAATATTTGTAATTGAAAAAATTTGTTTCGTACTTTTTCCAGGGTCTTATTGGAACCTTGTTCATCCGAGCAAACATTTGGTGGTCAAGATATCGTAAACAGTCACGCATCGGACAGTACCCGGTTACAGAAGTCATCGTCCTGACACTTATTAATGCGGTCATCTCCTACCCCAATCCGTACACCCGTATGAGTTCCACGAGGCTGATTTACCTCCTTTTCAGTCAATGCGGAGTAGCCAACAACGATTATCTATGGTAAGACTTCAAAGTAGTTTGTATCTTATTTGCGGCTTGGTAACCCTATTCGGAAAAAAAAACAACAACCCTGTTTTATAATAGTGATTACAATCGGAATTACACCAACGTTAACGGAGCTATTGAGAGCGCAGCTGCCGGAACAGGCGTCTACACTGCCCTGGCTCTTCTTTTCCTGGCGTTAGTCTTCAAGATTGTCATGACCATTTTCACGATTGGCATTAAAGTACCCGCCGGATTGTACATTCCGTCGCTCTGTATGGGGGCGATCGTGGGACGTATCGTTGGCATAGCAATGGAGCAGTGGGCCTAGTAAGCGAAATTTGATGACTGTTACTGTATGAAGAGCACACTAATGATTATTTGACTTGTGCCCACATGATTGCAGCCATTATCCACAGTTTTGGGCCTTCAGGGGTGAATGTTCTACTGGAGATGATTGTATAACTCCCGGGTTGTATGCGATGGTGGGAGCGGCTGCTGTTCTTGGTGGAGTTACACGAATGACTGGTATTTTTTATTTACTTCTTAAAATTTATTTCCTCTTTGTGTTTTGAATTCCTGGGTGCGGTCAAACACATTCAAATTTTTTATTGTTTTCTTTCTTTCTTTGATTTTTAGTGGCTTTGGTGGTTATTATGTTTGAACTCACCGGAGGCGTTAGGTATATCGTCCCGCTGATGGCGGCAGCTATGGCTAGCAAATGGGTGGGCGATGCTTTCGGCAAGGATGGCATTTATGATGCACACATAGCTTTAAATGGATATCCATTTCTGGACAACAAAGAAGAGTTTGATTGTACCACCATCGCAGCCGACGTGATGCAGCCTCGGTATTACACACACACACACGTCAATCACTTTTTTTCTTTAATGTACTCACTGATTTGTTTCTTTGGCGGATATTCAATATTCTATAGAGGGAACGCTCCACTGACGGTCCTCACTCAAGATTCTATGACACTGAGCGAAGTGGAAAGCATTTTAGAAAATTCCAAACACAATGCCTTTCCAGTCGTTATTTCTCGGGAGTCCCACTTTCTGGTCGGCTGTGTGTTGAGACGAGATCTGATGTTAGCCATAGGTAAATTGATTCTGACCTTTTGATCTTTGGCCTTTTAAGTCTGACGAGGAAAAAAAAAATTGAAATTGGGTAATTATTTTAGGAAGTGTGCGCCGCAAACAAGACGACATCAGCGATGATTCGCTTGTGATCTTCAACGGTTTTGTGCAAGGAAACCCCTCGGCTTCATCGCCCGTAAAATTGCGACGCATTTTGGATCTCGCTCCCATCACCGTTACGGATCATACGCCGATGGAGACAGTCATTGATATGTTCAGGAAATTGGGACTGAGACATGTTCTAGTAACTCACAATGGGTACGGTTTTTTTTTTTCCCGGTTTAGATTGCTGTCAATATTCTTCATTCAGTTTATTAAATGAATTATTTTACTTTTCAGGCGACTATTGGGAATCATTACAAAGAAGGATGTCATGCTTCACATGTCACATCACCAGAGGACTATACCTTCCGTTTTCCATTAAAAATTCAGGTTCATCTTTCGTTTAGTTTTGAATGTCTGCTAAAAAATTATATTTTCACTGTGCATGAAATTTCCGTCGATCGTCATCTACGTGCAATGTTTGTTTGTTGTTTTTTTCTTTGCCGGCCATCCACTCACATTGTGCAAATTCTACAAAAAGGAAAGGTTTCTAGTCGACCTTGTTTACATCAACTGCTTAAATTCAATGGAAAATTATCTTTTTTTACAATTGGTATAGCGGGGCCGCTTTTCTTGAGCTTTTTCGGCTAAATGAAACTTGCGCGTTTTCTTCGTCGATGTTACGAGGATGTTTGAAATAAAAAATATATATATTATTCAGAAAAATACAGAGTTCTCGGATCGTTCTACCGCTTTTGCCGAAGCCGTGCGTCTAGAGATTGTGTTTTGTTCTTAGAAGAGAGAAAACAACAGGTAGTTTTCATCCGGCGACTAACCCTTTTTCTTCTGTTTGTTTTCTTAGTTGTTTTGTTACTCCTTTGAAGTTGTTTTTCCTGGGCATTAACTTGTCAGTTAAAAGTTGCCGCTTGCCGCGCCAGATGTCGGGGATAAAAGCTCATTCTTATTATTACTGTTCCGTGGCGGCCAGTTTTTCCCCTCGTTTTTTAACTGTAGGTAAACCTTTACCCGGTTTGCATGATGTGTTATTATTGCGCCTGACGGGTTTCATTGTGAAAAAAAAGGCTTTATTTAATATCCAATTGAGCGGATGCGACTGCGTCATGCAAGAATTCTGCTGCTCTCCGTCAGCGCAGAGTCCACTTCCTCCGCAAAAGTTGGTTAATCAAGCATTATAGAATTTTTTGATCTTACGAGTCACGAAATAATTTTTTTTTCTCTTCTTATTGTCCAGTTTAGTTCCTGTCTAATTGTTAATCCTTCAATCCGTTTCGGTTACACTGAAGGGTGTGTAATTACACGCCAATTGAAGACATTCTAGCTCTCCCACGACAGTGTTAAGAATGTTTGAAGAGAGTTCATTAGATGAATGATTAGCTGTGTGTTTATTCAGCTGGGCCCCTGTTTAGTATGCAGTCGGCAGCTATAACCTCTTAGGAGGTGAAAATGTCAGTGAACTTGAGCTACCGGTTATTAGCCATCCGCGAGTTTAATTGAAACATTTCCCGCAATCGTGATAAAAGATTCTCATTTGCGCTGACAATCGTAGCCAACTCAGACAACTTGAATAGCCAAAATGGGAGCAAGGTCGGAATTTGTTTTCCTGTATTCACATATATTCGAAAAGAGACGAAGATGATGACCAGTAAGAAATGAGAATACAGCCGAAAGACGAGCTCCATACTCCCGACACAACAACAACAACACAGCAGTCATCCAGCAGCATAAAAAAATGTATACATATAAATATAAATAAAATTGGTATACTGTAGGAAATGAAGGGCTTTGGTCTATCTATTGCTTTGGGGGGTTCCACACCACAGGTAGAGAGACTCTGGCGTTCGGTACATTGACTCGAGCCTTTGTACGCAAACCTGTACCGGTACCTGTCCTAGCCTCCTGTCTCCTACCCCCTCAAAAGTGGGAAGAAAAAAGAGATAGAAGACCCTAACTCTAAAGTCTCCTACACTCGGCGTCAGTCTAATTTTCACCGTCGGCCATTGCCTGACGTGTTCAAGATCAATCGGAATTTTTATTTCTACGAAAATTGGACCCAAATTAGCTAAACACACCACGTACATTTCGTAAGTGTTTGAAGAATTCAGTTCAAGTTATTTAATTACAAGCCAGTTAGAAGTGGATTGGTGAATCGAAAGGGAGTGTTGAATTTAGATTTTCAAGGGTGTACTTTTGTATACCACAGGTAGGAGCTTCGAATGGTGTGCTGAGGCCCGGCGTTGGCCAGTCAGTTCGTAAGCCAGGTGGAGGACTAACACCAAGACTGGCTGGCATTTTTGGTATCAAAAAGCTGGAAAAGTGCACAAAACAAGAGTCTCACCAAGAAAAACGAAATCGCATGACTCGGTGCCGCCACGTAGTCAAGTGACACTTCAAAACTTGGTGGATCGAGGAGTTAATTTTGTTTTTGTTATTCTTCACTAGTTTGAGGTGAAGTTTATTTTTTTGTCGAGTGATAATCAGTGCAAATACGAAATTTTTTAAAAACGGCTCAGCACCCGAATAAAACAAAAAAGCTGAAGTGACATTGTTGCCACTCGAGCATATCGGGCCTTCCTTTCGACTGGATTTCTTTTTTTTTTAACCCATAGGAATTTGTTTTTATACGGTGACTTGCTGCTGGCCAGAGATCAGGTGAGCATATCGGCCTCATTGTTCCTCTTCTTCTTTCTGTTCAGAAAAAGGAAATCCATCAATTCCATCGTGCGCTTTTTTCCGATGGAAGACGCATACCTGGGCCCGTTAGAGTAATTATACTTTCCTCGGGGGGTGGATAGTATAATCTGGCTGTCCATGGAACAGATGGGAACGCACGTATTCATTAAGGCCATTTCAAGTGCAGTTGAGATAACAATATAAATTAGTTGCCGTGTGACGAAACAGCAATCATTTATTTATTGAGTTTCAAAGATTTTGTGTTCGAGTTATCCAGGGCAGGCTGCTGGATAATTCCGTTGTGTGCGTAGGCTTGTAGACGAAAAAGAGTCCATCAAACTTTCTGGTTATTCCTCTTCTTCTTCTATATACTGGTCTTTTTTCCTTTTTTCTTACCTGTTGGCTTTTGGATGGCAGGTAGGGTAAAAGAAAAAGAAACCCTCGAGCCAGCCTCTTTTTCTTTTTTGCTATTGCTCTCTAGCCAACATTCAAGGCCGCCTAGGTCTTGGGAAAAGAAAAAAAGGTAAAATACAAGAAATTAGACGAAGAGGAAGATAACTACCACTGTCTGGAATAAGCAGAGGAAGACCGACAGACACAAAAAGTTAATGTTTCCCCCCGCGAATCAGTTTTTTTTAGTTTTGATTGCTTCCATCAATTGAACGAAATCACGGAGTCAAGCGGATTTTGTTTTTTTGTTAGGTCACGATGTCATGCAACTTTGAAATTGAAACAAAAGAAACTAAACATTTAACCACGAATCGATTCTATTTTTTCCATATTAAGAAAAGTCAAAACCAGTCGGATCAGCCGGCTCAACAACCGTAGATTTTTCTTGGTTTTCGTGATTTCTCTCACACAGCCGGCGTTCGCTACGCGGTTCATTCAGTAGGCCCACACCGAAACGGAAGCGTCAGCTTGACCACGCTTTCGTTTTTTTCCAGACATATTATTTTTACTACCTGGGCTATTCTCTCACAGCGCGCAGTAAAATGTATTGAAGCGGAAAAGAATCCTGACTAGAAAAAATTCAAATCAAGAATCTTCCATTTTTCTTCTTCTGGGTTCTCTCTGATTACCTCATAATTAAATGTCGTCATCCACCTTCGCTTCCAAGAATTCGTAACACTGCCGTGAATCTGTTCGAAATCAAATGTCGGTGCGATCTAGTTCGATTTTTCATGTGTCAATGCGATTGCCATACAGGATTGTCGGGTCATTTCCTTGTTATTCTGGTTTTTTTCTACGATGACTCGCCAACATGTTTGTGTGTCTTTGCAGTGGACGTATAAGGTAATATGTGGACAACTAGACATAGAATTTTGTTTTATTCTAAGGGAATAACTGGGTGAGATCGGTCGTAACGGACTTGGTCGAGGTCTAGAATCAGATAAAAAAAAAACTATTCCCGTTTTCTTTTTTCGTGTATTCTTGTTTTGCTTTTTTTCTTCTTCTCCTTCATTTTTCTTCTTTTTTAAATTCATTTATTTCCACGGAGAGTTGTCTGCTGCATTGATGTTAACGGATTGCTCGTCAGAAAAAAGCCACAAGAGTCACAAGCCTCACCTCAAGTTCTTGTCCACTATTAAACACGAAAATCACACGTGGCGTCGTTTCTTTTTTGTTAAAAATAGAAGAAATAACCAAAAAGCCGAGAAATTTGAGAAGGAAATAATTTTATTGACATTTAATTAAAAAAGATAATCGATTAAAGCCAAGGGGGGGTCGCTCGGTCACGTGAGTTTAACGATCAAGTGACGATGAGCTCATAAAAGCTCGTGAGTGTACACCCGGGAAAACAACTAACCAGATTTCTAAAAAAGAAAGAAAAAATGTGAATAAGGAAAGAAGGAAAACACGCACTAAAATTGTGACGAAATGAAAGAAAAGAAAGAAACCTAACTGGACAGAAACCTTTGTAATGTGTTACTCCCCTCCAGTATTGGACATGAATATAAAGCACCCGGAGAACTCCATTTTCCACCTTGAGCTCTGTGGCTGTCAATTGGTTTTTTGTCAACCTGATAATAATAACAAACGTCCTCATTTCCATGCATAATAATAACGTACCAAAATTATTGATTTATTGCGTATTTTCTGTCGTTCTTGAGCTGCTGCTGACCGTTGAGAGTTTTTGATGGTGTTATTATTTTTTGTGGTATAGTTTTTTCTTTCTTTCTTTTTCGGACTGACAGGCGGCGGAAAATAATTGCGTGCTGTGCCGCAGTGGCGGGCAGCGGTGAATAACGGCCCGCGCGGACGACCGACGACGACGGCGGCCTTGTGTGTGGACTTTTGGACGAATTGCCACGAATCTCCAGGACTTACCAAAAAATATAAGAAAATGGTCATCGTTTCTCGGGTAAGTCATTCATTTTTTAAAAAAATTCCTAGTCATCTTGTTGTTACTTGGTTCATGGAGGAAAGAAAGAAAAGGCAACGTATGTCAGTCATGGAAATGTTGAATAATGGGCATGGCCGCTATTGAAATTGACATTTCTCCGCCGTGGGTGTTTGTGTAAATGTATTTACTTCATCACGCGGCTGCTGAGCACACGGCTGTTGTTGGCTGCCTGTTGGTCAATGACCCTCTCTCTCCCGGTGATGGTGTACCTGCGCTCTCTTCTCCACTGAGAGATGAACAGCAAAAAAAGCCAACGCCCGACACACGTAACATACATTGGTCGACCGCAGCCAGACATTCAGTAAAATTAAACAGCCGATGAAACTCAACAACGCGCCTTTCATATATCCGAAACGGAAGTTTTATTTCCGGTTTTGAATGGCGGGCGAGCGGACGTCCGGTTTTTAAAATATCGGCCGACTGATGATTCCTAATAAAGCGAAAGGGGGTTAGACATTTTTGTTTGGGTTGGAAAACATTTTTAGGAGAGAGAAAAAACAAAAACAAATCCAACTGTGAAACCCAGAACGAAACAACAAAGACAGACAGAAAAAAGTGACGCAATTGGGTCGCGCAGTGATGATTTTTTTTCTTCTTTTTCCGGTACACACATCTGCTGTTATGTGTTTAGGTTACACCACAAGAGTCACACAAGAGAAGTGAGACCTCCACCACCAAGATGTTGTTGCCTTTTCTTTGGTTATATTGTTCTTCCAGGGCCATATTGTGTAATAGCGCATGGACTAGAAGAAGAAGAAGAAGAAGAAGAAGAGACACCCACAAAAGTCAGTTGACGGAAGAAGGTTCAAAAACATGTACTGAAGGAGATAACGGGTTCGGCAACAGTCTGGGTATTTTCTCTTGGATGGTGCGACCGCAGTGTATAGTATATAGGAGGTCGTCATCGTCATTTACCACCGTGAAAAAGAATCGGAAAACAATATCGCAGCTAATGCTATACACACACACACACACGAGATGAGGGAGTGCGTGTGTGTGTCTCTACACACATGTGTCGTCTACCGCCAATGAACGTTTAACGATTAAGGACAACGTATTCTGAAAGATGCAACGACGCGGAACTAAAAGTCGAGAAAACTGAAAAAAAAGAAAAGAACCGGAGGTAAAACTGCTGGCTGAAGAACACAGAGAGGGAATCTGAATCTATTCAGCGAGTATAGTATATAGCTGTAACTTAATGTTTTATATATATTTTTCCCCTAGCTGCGACTCTCAGTGTGGCTGCCAACTCATTCAAAGGCGGTTGTTGGAATCTCTTTTCGTTGCAAGGCGTACGTGCTTTAGACTCTTGCGGCCATCCACCTGCTGTTCTTTTCTTATTATTATTACGTATACAGTATACCTTTTGGGCTCTGCGAGTGTTTCCAAATATCTACTAAGAAAAAGAAAAAGAAGTGGACACTGAGAAAACAGCTGACTGTTCAGGGCGGTAGCCAAGCAATAAGTGGAAAAATAAAAGAGAATGTAATCAAACAAGGAATGTTTTTTTCGTTGGGGGGATTTTTTCCCCAATCCTTGTGATACGCAATGTGTGTTTGGACTAGACGTCAGTTAATGAATGCCAATTGATCACGTGAACTTTGAGTCATTTTCATTTTTTTCCTTATCATTTGGGAAGTAGAGATAAGACGGTGTGCTGGCCTCTCCCTGCTCGCCATTATCACATCAAACAGTTTGTTCGCATCGAGTTTGAAGGTTTGACGTCGGTTGAATTCTCAAGTTTCTGATTATTCGGGAGAGTGAAAGTTTTGATTTTGGAAATTAAGGGCATACGTTGATTGTAGTTCAATCAAGTCACGATCGTCCATGGTCTCTCTGTGTTGTCGCCATTATTTGTCAAGTCGAGATTAACGTTGGCGGCTGGAAGAAAAGATGTCGGAAGAAGGCGATGGCTCGTCGACTCAGATTCTTACCTACGTGAGTTCCTAATTTTCCCTAGAACTGGTGGGCACTTGTTGCCGCGTCCAACTTTCCAAACTGCCCAGTGCCCATGTGTTTTGTTGTTATTTCGAGGTCAGCACGGTTTTCCCCTTGCCAAACAGAAGGTGGACATACGGGCCAATGATCATGTCAATGTCCCATTCTTATTGCACGACAATCCTCCGCTCTGCTTCGTCCACAATCCCGTTACAACTTCATTTTTGTCTGTTTTTTTTCTTTGTGAACCAAGTCCACCCCCCGTGGAGATTCGTTCCAATTTCGATGGAAAAATATAACAAAATGTTGTGACACTTGCTCGTTTAATATGATAATCAATTTGGAAATTAATTTCATTTCTATTAGGGCGACTATGTCTGGATCGAGCCCAGCACCAAACGAGAATTCGATGTGGCGATCGGGGCCCGGGTCGTTTCGGCCGAGGGCAAACGGATCCAGGTCGTCGACGACGACGGCAAAGTAAGTCTTATGTCACCTTTTTGTCTTTTATTTTTCCCCATCAGCCGTCAGCACGAAATGGTGAGGCAACAGCACCCCACCTTTTGTTTCAAACCGTTTCGAAATGCGTTGGTGACCGCAAGTCTCGATCTAAGCCACACAGATAAGAGCAATTTAGAACGTCACAACGTCAAATTGGTTTTCCCCTCCTCCTTCTTGTGTATTTATTTGCTTAAAAGTGTCATTCACAATTTTGTGTCACATTTTTTAAATTGAATTGCGCAGGAACAATGGCTGACGCCGGAACGACGCATCAAAGCCATGCATCCGACGTCCATTCAGGGCGTCCAGGATATGATTTCACTGGGTGATTTGCACGAGGCTGGTATCTTGCGCAATCTGCACATTCGCTACAATGAAAGCATCATATACGTACGTCATAGACTCATTTCATTGATTTATTTTTATGAGATGATCAATTGTTGATTTGATTTTTTGGTAACAGACTTACACCGGTTCGATTCTGGTGGCCGTCAATCCCTACCAGATTCTGCCCATTTACACGGCCGAGCAAATTAAAATGTACAGGGAGCGGAAAATCGGCGAATTGCCTCCGCACATTTTCGCCATCGGCGATAATTGCTACTCTCAAATGAAACGCTTTCGACAGGATCAGTGCATCGTTATCAGGTGAGACTTGTACATTGTTTAATAGATTACATAAAATTACGGTCGAAATTCCATTTCGTCTTGGTTGTTTCTTGATGTTCTCAATTCTCAGCGCACACCTGGGTTACCCGAGATTAATCATTTATTTCTTTTCTTATTGCGTTATCAGCGGTGAGTCTGGCGCTGGTAAAACTGAAAGTACCAAATTGATTTTGCAATACCTGGCGGCCATTAGCGGGAAACATTCGTGGATCGAGCAGCAAATCCTTGAAGCTAATCCCATCTTGGAAGGTATTTATTAAAATAATTCCCCTTAAAGTATGAAATGACGTCATTTGATTTGGTTAATTAGCCTTCGGAAACGCCAAAACTGTGCGGAATGACAACTCGTCTCGTTTCGGCAAGTACATCGACATCAGCTTCAACAAACACGGCACAATCGAAGGAGCCAATATCGAGCAGTACCTGCTGGAGAAATCGCGCATTGTGGCCCAGAATCCTGGCGAGAGGAACTACCACATCTTTTATTGCATGCTGGCCGGCATGACCAAAGAAGACAAGCAGAAATTCGATTTGCAGGATGCCAGCCAATACAAATACCTCACTGGGGTATATACAAGTTCAATTTATTCCCATTGTATTTGTTATATAGTGGAATGCGTTATTCAAAATTGGGTTTTTTAACATGTTACAGGGCAACAGCACGACGTGCCAGGGAAGGAACGACGCCAATGAATTTGCCGAAATCCGATCGGCCATGAAAGTCCTGCTCTTTACTGAGCCGGAAATTTCCGACATTCTTCGAGTTCTGGCCGCTCTTTTGCACCTGGGAAACGTTTCCTTCAAAGGAGTTGTCATCAGTAAGAAGTTCATTTAACATTTTGTTCACGACTCGGTAAACAAAATATTAACGTTGGAAACATTCTCGCCATTCTTCCCTTTGTCCAGGCAATATGGACGCTAGTGAAATTCCAGATCCTTCCAACGCTATTCGCGTCTCCAAGTTGCTGGGTGTTGATCCTCGAGAGATGGTTGACGCCCTTACCACTAAAACCATTTTCGCCCAGGGAGATTCAGTGGTCAGTTAATATTGAAATTGAATTCCCATTTGACAGAGATAATTGAATTGTATTTGCAGGTATCGAGGTTATCCAAAGTGCAAGCTGTAGATGTTCGAGATGCTTTTGCTAAAGGTATTTACGGGCGACTCTTCATCTGGATTGTTACCAAGTTGAACTGTGCCATCCGCAAATCCGACGAAATGGACACGAGCTCCATCGGAGTCCTGGACATTTTTGGTTTCGAAAATTTCAGCATCAACAGGTATTAAAGAATTGACTGGACACTAGTTGAAATGGCGGAATCTAATTTGTGTTTTTGGATCGAATAAAGTTTCGAACAGTTTTGCATCAACTACGCCAACGAGAATCTGCAGCAATTCTTCGTCCGACACATTTTCAAGTTGGAACAAGAGGAATACAATCAGGAGAATATCAGCTGGCAGCACATCGAATTCGTCGACAATCAAGACTCGCTTGATTTAATCGCAATTAAACAGATGAACATCATGGCACTTATCGATGAAGAATCCAAATTCCCAAAGGTAGTATTACTCGGTTAATTTCAAATAATTGTCTTTCGTTTAATAATTGGGTTTATATATAATTCGTGTTTTTTTTTCCAGGGCACGGACCAGACCATGTTGGCCAAGTTGAACAAGACTCACGGCAGCAACAGGAACTACGTGAAACCTCGTTCCGATCTGCAGGCCTCGTTCGGTTTCAATCATTTCGCCGGAGTCGTGTTTTACGACGCCAGAGGATTTCTGGACAAGAATCGAGATTCGTTCAGCGCCGATCTGATGCAGTTGGTCCACGTGACGTCCAACAAGTTTCTGCGAACGCTTTTCGCCGAAGACATTTCCATGGGCTCGGAGACCCGCAAAAAGGCGCCCACTCTGTCGGCCCAGTTCAAAAAATCGCTCGACTCGCTCATGCGGACTCTCAGCGCTTGTCAGCCATTTTTCGTGCGTTGTATTAAACCCAACGAGCTGAAACAATCGATGGTACAATAAAAAAAAATTTTTTTCATTAAAACAATTAATTCAATTGACACATATTAAAAATAACATTCCGGTAAATTCAGGTTTTCGATCGTGAATTATGCTGTCGTCAACTGCGCTACTCGGGAATGATGGAAACGATTCGTATCCGGCGGGCCGGCTATCCTATTCGCCACACATTCCGCGAATTTGTCGAACGTTACCGATTCCTCATTTCTGGATGCCCACCACCTCACAGAGTAACGATTTGAAATAATGAAATAATTTTAATTATCATTGCAGATGTTTTTAAAATGAATCGATTTGTAATTGCAGGTGGACTGTAGGCAAGCGACGGCCAGGATCTGTTCGGCCACACTGGGAAAGACGGACTACCAACTGGGTCAGACCAAAGTTTTTCTCAAGGATGCCCAGGATCTGTTCCTGGAACAGGAGCGCGATCGAGTCCTAACCAAGAAATTGGTCATCATCCAGCGTTGCATCCGCGGATGGATTCATAGACGTCGCTACGTTCGCCTCAGGAGCGCCGCTGTAGTCATTCAACGCCAGTGGAGACGTCAGGCCCAACGCAAGCGCTACCTGGAAATGCGTAGCGGATTCCTGCGGCTGCAGGCTCTCATCCGCTCTCGAATCCTGTCTCATCGCTTCCAGCACTTGCGCGGCCACATTGTCGGCCTGCAGGCCCGTTGCCGCGGCTATTTGATCCGTCGCCAGTTCCGCATGAAGACTCGGGCGGTCGTGGTCATCCAGAAACACGTCCGGCGGATGATCGCTCAACGCAACTACAAGAAAATGAAATACGAACAACGACATCGACTGGAAGCTCTCCGCTTGCGCGACCTGGAAGAGCGGGAGCTCAAGAAAGCCGGAAACAAACGCTACAAGGAAATTGCTGACCAACGTTACCGGGTATGACATCAATTTGATTTCCAACCTATAGTCCAGTTTATTTAATTGTTAATTATTTATTTGAACAGGAGAGGCTGATGGATATGGAACGTCAACAACGTGAAACGGAACGAGTCAATCGTCAACAGCTGGAAAGCAACCGCGAGAAAATGAAGGAGGCGGCCATCAAAGAGCAAGAGCCATCGAATATCGACAATTACATCGATGATCTTTTCAAATTGCCGCAAGATTCCGGCAACGAAAGGGAGAAGGAGACGGAAGGCAAGCCGCAATGGGTAAATTTATTATATTTTCTATTGATTCAGTTTTCTGGTATTTAATTTTCGAATTTGGCGCACAGAATATTCCCATCAAGAAGGGCGACGTGGACGAGCTGATGCTGGCCATTCCGCCCAGTACCGGACTGGGCCCAACGGAAGATTTGTCGGAATATCGTTTCCAGAAATTCGCCGCCACTTTCTTCCAGAGTAACGCCACTCACCAGTATTCCAGGAAACCGCTCAAGTCTTCCCTGCTCTCTCTGCAAACGCAGGGCGATCAACTGGTAAAATGAAAAATCAGTCAAAATTTAAAAATGTGTCTAATTTTTTGTTTCAACCTTCCGTGCTGTTGAATGGTGTAGGCGGCATTGGCTTTGTGGGTGACTATTCTCCGCTTCATGGGCGACATGCCCGAGCCGAAATATCACTCGACCGAGCGAGACAACACTTCAGTCATGACTCGCGTCTCGGCTACGCTCGGCCGCAATTTCATCCGCACCAAGGATTTCCAAGACGCACAAATTATGAGCGCCGAATCGGTAAGACTACGGGTAGATTTTGAGCTTGCGAAACGACGACAACCATTTTTAAATGGCGTGTTTCTTTTATTATTACGCCCATTAACAGGAAGCCTATCCTAAAGGCACTTCGAAACAGCGTTCCATTCGCCACAAATTGGTTTCTTTGACGCTCAAACGGAAGAACAAACTCGGAGACGACGTGCGGCGCAAGTTGCAGGAAGAAGATTACACGACGGAATCGTACACTTCGTGGCTGGATTCACGACCCACATCCAACTTGGAGAAACTTCATTTTATTATCGGTCACGGCATTCTGCGCGCCGAGTTGAGGTAATTTCCTTAATCCATTTGGTTTTCTTTGGTTGAGAATCAATTTCATTTTCGTGACGTGTACAATAGGGATGAAATCTACTGTCAGATTTGCAAACAGCTGACCAACAATCCTTCGAAATCGAGTCACGCACGCGGATGGATCCTCTTGTCGCTCTGCGTCGGCTGTTTCGCTCCGTCCGACAAGTTTATCAAATACCTGCGCGCTTTCATTCGCGACGGACCGCCCGGCTATGCACCTTACTGCGAAGAGCGTCTCGCCCGCACCTTCAACAACGGCACCCGCAACCAACCGCCTAGTTGGTTAGAGCTCCAGGTAATCAATAATTAAACCTTTTATCAATTTGAACATCACCGATAATAGTATCTGTCATTTCCAGGCCACCAAATCGAAGAAACCGCTGATGTTGCCCATCACGTTCATGGACGGAAACACCAAGACTTTGCTGGCCGATTCGGCAACAACAGCCCGCGAATTGTGCGACCAACTGGCCGAAAAGATCGAGCTCAAGGATCAATTTGGATTTTCCCTGTACATCGCCCTGTTCGACAAAGTGTCGTCGCTGGGCAGCGGCGGCGATCACGTCATGGACGCCATTTCCCAGTGCGAGCAGTACGCCAAGGAGCAAGGAGCCCAGGAGCGCAATGCTCCTTGGCGGCTCTTTTTCCGCAAGGAGATTTTCGCTCCTTGGCACGACCCGACCGAAGACACGACGGCCACCAATTTGATTTACCAGCAGGTGGTCCGCGGCGTCAAATTCGGCGAGTACCGCTGCGACAAGGAGGAAGACCTGGCCATGATTGCTGCCCAGCAGTACTTTATCGAATACGGAAGCGACATTAGCATTGATCGATTGCTCACCTTGTTGCCCAACTACATTCCCGATTACTGTCTCTCAACCGGAGACAAGGCCATTGACCGATGGGCCCAGCTAACTGTCGCCGCTTTGAAGAAGGTAATGTTTTAAGGTCCCTAACTTTCCCTTAATGTTACTTAATTCTCTAATGGCTGTTCTTTTTATGGTTATTGACAGAGCTATTACATTAAAGAGCGAGTTCCTTCTAGTCGGGTCAAGGAGGACATTGTCAATTATTCCAAGCTCAAATGGCCGCTACTCTTTTCTCGCTTTTACGAGGCTTTCCGCTCTTCAGGTACATGTCAATTCATTTCGTTTCTCGCCCCCCCTGGCTCCATTATTGTAAACTCACAGTTCACCTTTTTGAACCCCCCGTTTACACGTCTTGTTTATAGGTCCTAACCTGCCGAAGAACGACGTGATTATAGCCGTCAATTGGACGGGAGTGTACGTCGTCGACGATCAAGAGCAAGTGCTGCTTGAACTTTCATTCCCTGAAATTACGTCGATTTCTTCTCAAAAGTATGTCGTCGTCGTTATTAACATTTGCACCGCGTCATGGCGAATATCTTTTGATATCGTTTGTCTTTTCCTTTTTGCGTGTGTGCAGAACGAGCAAAGCTTTCAGCCAGACTTTCACTCTGAGCACGGTGCGAGCGGAAGAGTTCACTTTCCAGAGTCCCAACGCTGAAGACATTCGCGATTTGGTTCAATTTTTCCTCGAGGGATTGAAGAAACGATCCATGTACGCCGTGGCATTGCAAGATTACAAAGGTGAGATCATTTAGAAAGTCATCGACTCGTTCATTCGACATTTCGTTCGCCTCATTTGAGAGAGAAACCGCACGCTGGCAATTATAACTTTTTATTTGTTATTAATAATCAACAGACGAAGGTGCGACATACTTGCAACTGAGCAAAGGCGATCTGGTGGTCCTGGACCCGAATAGCCGCGGAGAGGCCGTCCTGAGTGGCAGCTGGTGTTCCGGTCGAAGTGAACGAACCGGCGAGCAAGGTGACTTTCCTTCCGAGGTCGTCTGTATCGTTCCGGCCATGAGCAAACCGCCCGCCGAGATCATGGTAAGTCCCCCCCCCGTCTAATATAGCTACGGCGGAGCAATAATAGCGCACCACACCATTTATCCGCGTTTATTCGGCTAAATTGTTGACGATTTTTCACGGAGCCTATGCGGGGTGACACGTCAAAATTGGCCGGCTGACTATACGTGCTCTAATTGCATGCCTGATTTCCTCATTGGCCACAGAGGGTCTGCGCTCTTTAGCTATTTGTGAAGGAAATCTAATTGAAAGTGTGGGACGACAGTGTCCTCATTCTTTTGGCGCTAACCGGTTCTTTTTTTTTCTTTTCTTTCTTTTTTGTTGTTGAAAATATCATCGGGACAAAGTCGTCATCATTATTCTTGCTGACTCTGGACTTTGGGTCTGATACTCTGCGTGCCCAGGGTTCTTATATATGAGACTCGATTTTTTTGGTTTCCGTGACATTCCCGTTGGCTTGTGTGTGTGTGTGTGTTGTTGGGTTATCTTTGGCGGACGAAGCGGAACCCCTTCTGTGCTGAACCGGGCAACTGTATTGCGGTCTCGGCCAGTCGACGACGGCCCATAAGCAATAATCGTAAAAACACATTGAAGCTTCCTTACATGCTCCTTTAATTCCACAATTCCTGGACAGTTGAAGCCAAAATAACAAAAAAGAAAAGAGAAACAGGAAGGAAAACCCGAAATACGCCATCATTTTTATTTTTCAAATCATTTAAGCTTTTATTAGTCGTTCAAATGTTGCACTTGACTAGCTTCGCTGAGGTCAATTATTTTTTCCTAATATTAGCTATCATATGGTCGTCGACCCATGTTCAACCGAGTGTCTAAATCAGCCACTCCTTTCTAATTTATCCAAGTTAAAATCTGGAATGACATGGCCTCCGATTCCGCCTGTTATTTTCTACCGACTCCAAAATAAATGAGGAGTGAAATTTCTCGTAAAGTAAACACGCCAAAAATGCCATCAAGGAAGTCTGTTTTATGGTGAGCCTCCGACTCTCCCGCCACCTTTAACCTCTCGCTCATTTTTATATCTACTGTGTACAAAAAGAGTCAGAAAAGAAAAAGAAAGATCGTTGGATAAGTGGTAGAAAGTCATCTGAAAAAAAACAACAGCGACACACTCATTACGTTAGTATGCGCATGTCGTCGTGCTCGTCCCTCTTCTTCTTCTTGGCATATCAGCTAATTTAATATTCCCGTCTGGCTCACGGAAAAAAGCAGTTGACGTATTATAAAAACTCTCAACCGAAATAAGAAAAACTCCTCCCATAATATAATAAGAGAAACCGATGTGACATATATTTTTGAACGTTGTGCGTTCAATTTGTCTCTTACGTTCGGGGGGGAGCGTAGTAGGCGGATAAACAAACAGGCGGGAGATTCAAAGAGCAAACGAAGGGCGGTTTTTATTTGTAACAGAGTCGTGAATTTAGCTTAGAGTAATCAGGTTTAAAAAAAAAAGAAAAATGCGTAGTAGTTCATCCTAGTAGTAGGCTCTATTCGTATCAAGGTACTTAAACAACAAGCAATTATATATCCAGCCAGTCGAACGACTTGAGGGCACATATACAAGCGCCATGTGTTATTAAAGGGACGTCGGGACCGGTTGGTTCTATCAGTTGGCGGGACGACGTCGTCGAACTCGGCCGCATAGTTTCTTCAAAGCTCCTCTTTCTCTCTATCCTCTTTAAAGTTTGAGCTAATTAAAAATAAAAAAAGAAGACGAACCAGTCAAATAGTTGTAGTAGTAGCTATTTCCTCCTCCCCCCGCCAGTATTTATTACATGTGTGTGAGAGGTTGTGCAGGTGTTGTGTTTTGTGGCAAGTTTGTACAGTTAGTTGAAAACAATGACTGACGCATGAACGCGTGATTAGTGGTGCGTCTACCCGGTTCTGCCAGCAGACGGAACCTTTTGACTAGCCAAAGAAAAGTCGGGAAAAATCTGTCGAGAAAAAGAAAAATCTTGAAAAACAACAAAAGAAGATAGAGCCGAAACGACGACGTCGAGGAAAAATAGATATTTTACACGGGGCTATTACGAGAGAAAAAGCAAGAAGAGGAGCTCGTCGGCAATGGCTTTAGTGTTGATGCCACCGCCGCCGATCATGGAAGTGGCCACCTACCCGTTCTTCTATAATGGGGTTTACTATCCGGCTGGAACGCCCGTCTGGCCGGTCAGCCAAATTTTTTTTTTGCCAAACAATTTCTAACGTTTTGTGTCCGCACATCTATTTTATTTTCCAGCTGTTTAGTTCCGTTTTCTTAAATTCTTGTTAAGACAAGACGCAACGTAGAGAATAAACCAAAAAAATCACATGAAAAAGAAATTTTGTTTTGCCGTTACGTGCGTGGACTTGTGGGTTTTTTGTTATTAAAAAAAAAGCCGAATAATAATAATTATTATTCTTTTGGGTTGTTGTTTCTAAAATAGGCACTTTTCACGCTGGAGGGAGCGGAGCAAAGCCGCCGGATGGTGACTTCGCAGCAGGGCAGCAACGGGACGGAGCCGCAGGAGAAACCGCACACCCTGGAGGAGTACGCAGTCGATCACTTCCGGTGAGATACCATCACACGTTTGCTTGAATTACTTTTTCTTTCCCCCCTGAATAAATTGTATAGAAGATAACAATAATAATCTCCACCAATTTGTGTGCTGCCCCCCTTCTATAGTACATTTTTTCGCCCCTTTTCATTTTCCCTTATCAATTTTTGGAACCCGCATCATCGGTTGTTTCTTTTTTCCAACGTGTTATTTGAAAACAACCGGGAAAAAATCAAATTCGACGATATTATTCTAATACACATTCTATATAATACAGCCCGCCGCAGAAGAAGACTGTGCCCAAGGGATTGACGGCGGCTCGTCGCGGGAGTCACGACGAGCTGTGGCGTCATTCGCGTGATCCCCTCAAACTGCCGCTGCTTCGCAAATTATCGTCCAAGGAGGAATTGAGTCACGAAGCCATTTTCGCATTCCAGGCTTGTTTGAAGTACATGGGTGACATTCCTTACCGTCGGGCCCGCTCGGCCAATGAACTGACCGACCAGATCTTCGAGGGACCCTTGAAACACGTAAGCACCGAAAATTCGTCATCTCTCCATTCAAACATTTCGTGGGGCTGAATAAACGAGTTGGACTCGTTTCACCGACATCATCATAATCGCTGCCAACTGTGCTTTGACTATATACAGGAACAATTACGAGACGAGGTGTACTGCCAAATCATGAAACAACTGACTGACAATCGCAATCGATTGAGCGAAGAACGCGGATGGGAATTGATGTGGTTGGCTACCGGATTGTTCGCCTGCTCGCAAAACCTACTCAAAGTACGTCACTGGTTTGAATTTTGCCTCCACTTTTTTTTACAGTTATATGGGGGGTTTTGGTCCGGGTTCGCGTGCCTCTCGGATATCACCTCATTAGACCGTCAATAAGCATTTTTAAAAAGCCCGCATTTTTCTATAATGGACGTTGGTTTTTTTCTTCGGCACTGCTGCCCATCTGCTGCCGCAGTTTATTTGTTTGCTTGTCTTTTGACCTTGGCACGGACCATCTGTCGCCTCGGTTTTTTGACGTTGCGTCCAACAGGTGTGAGATGTAAACGACAGCGATATGCTTCCAGCGTTCTTCTGAAATGTTGTATTATTATTTATTTCGGGCTCGGCGCGGCCGCCCAGCGCACAGCGTGATATCTACTCCCGACATTCGTTTCACTTGTCACGTCTGTTTTGTTTTTGTTTGTTTGGTTTTTTCCCGAAAAAGGAATTGACGCTATTCTTGCGGACGCGCCGTCATCCGATCGCCACCGACTCGCTTCAGCGGCTGCAAAAGACGCTGCGACACGGACAGAGAAAGTACCCGCCTCATCAGGTGGAAGTGGAAGCCATCCAGCACAAAACGACGCAAATCTTTCACAAAGTTTATTTCCCCGACGACACGGACGAGGTGAATACTCGGAATTTTCTTTTTTCCCCTCTCACTTTGAGTGTCAACAACATCGTTTCAATTTCATTGGGTTGTTTTATATTTTCTGTTCTCTTTTCAATGTTTTTATGCGCAATTCCAGGCCTTTGAAGTCGATTCTTCCACCAGAGCTAAAGACTTTTGCCAAAGCATCTCGCAGCGACTGGCACTCAAGTCGGACGAAGGTTTCAGTCTCTTTGTCAAGATTGCCGACAAGGTCATTTCGGTGCCCGAAGAAGACTTTTTCTTTGATTTCGTCCGCCACTTGACGGACTGGATCAAAAAGGCCAAACCGACCAAAGACGGTAACGTTCACATCGTCTACAATTTTATCGTTATCCCTTTTTCTTTATTATATGTTTATGGCCTGGACAGGTATCACGCCTCAATTCACCTACCAAGTGTTTTTCATGAAGAAACTGTGGACCAACACCGTGCCGGGCAAAGACCGCAACGCCGATACCATCTTCCATTTCCACCAAGAGTTGCCTAAACTGCTGAGAGGCTATCACCGCTGCAACAAGGACGAAGCCATCCGTCTGGCCGCTTTCATTTACCGCGTCCGCTTCGGCGAGAGCAAAGCCGAGCTGGCCAACGTGCCGCAAATGCTACGCGACCTGGTCCCGGCCGATCTGATCAAACTTTTAGGCAACAATGATTGGAAGAAAACTATCACGGCTGCTCACGCTCAAGATTCAGGTTTGACATTTGATTGAATGATTGACTTGATTCCATTTGGTGTTGACGCCACATCGTTTTGAATTGAACATTTTAGGAATGAGTGCCGAAGACGCCAAGATCAACTTTCTAAAGATTATTTACCGCTGGCCAACGTTTGGTTCGGCCTTCTTCGAAGTCAAACAAACGACCGAGCCCAATTTCCCCGAACAGCTTTTGATTGCCATCAACAAAAGCGGAGTCTGTCTGATCCATCCACAGACTAAGGTGAATATCGCACACCCGCCATTATCTTTCTTTTTTGAACTCGGAATTAACATTTGTTCGTGTTCTAGGACATTTTGGTGACTCACCCGTTCACGCGCATCTCCAACTGGTCTTCGGGCAACACTTACTTCCACATGACTATCGGCAACCTGGTGCGAGGATCGAAATTGCTGTGCGAAACCTCGCTCGGCTACAAGATGGACGACTTGCTCACCTCCTACATCTCCTTGATGTTGAATACCATGAACAAGCAAAAGTCCATGCGGCTCTAATAATTTGCTCGCTCTTATTCTTCACCATTTTATCCCATTCAAACGAGAACGTAAATGTTGGCTATCGAGATGAGCTTCGTTCCTTTGGTCAGTTTATAGATTGATTTTCCATCACGAGAATTAGCAACTTTGTGAATAGTTTCTGAATTTTGCGATATTTTGCCACTACCTAGTTTTCCGTGTTTTTTTTTGAATTATTTTTAATTGACACCGGGGTCATCTGCTTTTGACGGGGTCTACTATTGTCAATGCATGCTTCGCTAGCTCTCCTCAAAAGCAAGGAACGATCCCGTTTCCCCTTTGCAGTTTTCATCGCCCTCATAATCGTCTTTTAACAAATTTATGTATATGTTATTTGAAAAATGAAGAATTATAATAAAGCATTTTACACTCGAAATCAATAGATAAACAAGTAAATTAATTTTTAAATTTTTTTAAACAAAATACGGATATGTTGACGTTTCGGCTAATGTGGCAACCCGGTGAGCCATATGTTTTGCAGACGACATGAATTGTCAATTTGTGGAAAGTAATTCGAAATGGATGCACTCAGGAACGTAAGTTTTTAGAAAATGTATTTGAATTGTAATTAATGCCAGAAAGTTAATTGATCTCTTCTTCCTAGTTTAAAGATTTTCTCTTAGTGTTCAACAAAATGTCAGAAACTTGTTTCACGCGATGCGTGAACACATTTCAGACTAGAGAGCTGACTGAAGATGAGGTAGGCTAAGAACATGAGGTTTCTCTTTCATAACATATCAGACCAATAGTTATTTTTTTGTTTTTGCTTTTTTTTAGGATAAATGTGTTGAAATGTGCTCAACGAAGAACATTAGAGTCAACCATAAAATCATGTCTGTGTATATGGAAGTTCAACCTCTAATTGTGCAAAAGCGAGTGGAAGAGATGGAGAAACTTAACCCACCACAAGCAGTCGCAGAAACTATTCCTGAAGTTGCTGAAATTAACACAGTTGCACAGTCAGTCATAATAGCAGAAACTGAGCCTCAACATGTTTCACAAGAGACCTCATCTTTAGAGCCTCAAGTTGTGTAAAATAGTGACACATACCAACAGGACAGAAATGAATCAGTGTTATTGCATTGTGGTGTTACTAGGTTTGCCTGCCAGTGGAAAGAGCTGGTTAGCAGGAAGATTATGTAGTTTTTTAACAGAAAACAATTGCATTGTGAATTGTGCAACTTTTGATACTATTGTGAGTTTAGAAAAACAGGCTGAAATTGCTGTTTCGTCATCTAGTGAAATAACAAAGCATTACCGTCGCGAGATGAAAGACACTGTGGAGTCTTTCTTGAAAGTGCCCAATCCTTCTTCCAAAAAGTGTGTCGTAATTGTTGATGATAACAACTACTATCGAAGTATGCGGTATGAATATCATCAGTTAGCGGCCAAATTCTACACAGGCTACCTTCAAATTTATGTCAAATGCGAAGTGTCTGAAGCGTTACTCCAAAACAACAGTCGTCCGCAAAGCAGCCGTGTTCCTGACATTGTAATCACTCAAATGAACACCAAATTTGAAGATCCCTGTGAAGCGTGGGAAAATTCTTTGACGATTGGACACATTGATTTAAATGATACAGAAATATTGAACAAGATATGGAATTACATCCAGAATGCTGTGGATAGTCCTGTCTCAACATTGAAGACTCTAGAAGAAAAGAAGCTTGCGTCCGAGCAAAGCAAACTACGCAACGATCACAACATCTTTCACAATATCGACAAAGTTCTTAGAAAAAGATTAAACCAATGTATACGCGAACGTAAAGAAGAAAAAGACGCTCGTGTATTGGCAGCACAACTAAACGACACTCGACAATCTATTTTGGAAGGGATCAAAACAGGCGCCATTGCAATCCCGACAGACATTCTGAAGGCGGATGGATCCATCGATTTATCTATCCTTGAGGTTTGGTCCATTTCAGCTTTTATCCAGAGGTGTCCGTTATAACATGGACATGATTTGGTCATACTAGAATACAATTTGTTAAAAATAGCTGAAATAATAATAAACAACACAATAGAGATCACCTCTTCCTTTTTCTCTTGTTCCTGAGCAACAAGTTTTGAAAGAGCCATCTGAAATCTTTGCTTGAGGGCGGCGTTTTCAATTGTAGCTAGCTCGTTTTCTTGAGCTTGTCTCATGTTCTTGATCTCACGGATTTCATCCCTCAGTTTATCAGCCATTTTTTGCAAATCGTCTTAACGACAAATGATATTAATTTTTAAAGCAGAAAAACAAATTTGAAATGTTTACCTTTTTGTGTGTCGATGACCTTTTTTTGTGGAGATAGATTAGAAGAACTGCTGTCATCCCGAAACATATCTCCGCTAAATTGGGTTATCATAGAATTGGACCCCTAAAAAAGAGAATGTAACAACTATCGAAACAAATTTAATTATTTTAAATTTGGTACCCTGTTGCTTCCTGCATAGAACTCCGAACCCGATCCACGGGATTCGTCACTGTTTTCGTAGTCTGATTCCATAATGTTGATCTTGCTTCCATGTTCTTCATCTGAGTCGCTTAGTGCCTCACCAAAAATATCGTGTTCGGCTATAGATAACAGAAGTATGAAGCAATTTGAACGAGTGCTGAAAACCGTTGGTTTTTACAAAACATACCCAAGCCACGGTTTTGTGTGCTAACGAATGTTCCGGATGCAAGAGGGACGGTCATTGCTGCCCCATCTCCCAACCCAGCTTCATTGGCTGCCTTTACCTTAGATTCATCTTCTTCTGTGATCAGTTCCCATCGTACACTTACCGCTTCATTATCAACACGCAGTAGGCGCCTGACTTCTTTTTCGATTTCAGGAGCCTCAACGTACTTCTTTTTAAGGGTTTTTCGAAATCTCCTTTTCCTGACATTCTTCATTGGTGGAGCTATGCCGTGAGGCATAAGGAATTTTTTATCGACCTTATGAGGATCTTTTTTCTTTGGTTTAACAGGAGTTTCTTCTTCACTACTTGACTGTTGTTCTCCTTCTTTACAAATCAATATCTTCAAATTTTAAATATCAGGTAAAATCAATATTCTAAGAATTTGAATTGAATTATTACTCACCTGGCTGACATCAGCGGCTTTGTAAAATGTTTTATTGTCAATGGTTTTTTGAGATTCCATGACACATGGAAGATCTAAAACCTAAGTAAATATTTGTTTTACAATTGAATATCAAATACTCTAATTAAGAATAACACCTTGGCAGACATAGTCCAATTGTCAAACTGAACCTGTCCTTTCCTCATGTCATTATCCATTCTAATATTTAGGCGGTCCTTCAGATTCATCACACCTGTCCTTAGAGTTTGTCGCAAACTTTCGGCACATTCCTACCACAAACACATTAAAGAATTTCAGTTTAAGACAATAATAATGTGAATACAAGTGTCCAAAGAACTCACTGGTAAGGTTGGTGGGAGTCTCAATATAAACTGATTTTCCAACTCATCTCCTCCATTATCATTTGTACTGCTAGGTGGTAGAACTGTAGGTCTATTCATTTTTTAACAATTGAGCCTACCACTAATATTATTATATCACGAGTCACTATAAAAATTAGAATCAAATATTCGTGATTCGTCGTTCACGAGCAGACGCCACAACAATGTCGGACTGTCACTGTAGGCGTAGGCCGTGTAGCAACGTCAGCGTTGTACTGTATTTTAGACGTTGCTATACTTTCATACTTTTGTATTACTAAACTATTGTTCCAGGATTCATTTCTATTTAATAATTGGTAATTTAAAGAGAAAATAAATTTATCTAAGACAAAACGGGGATCAGAATACTTTTCAAATAAGAAATAACTCTTTACTTTTGTTGCTCGCCGCTAGGATCAAGAGCAAGATATCTCGAATCTCGATTCTCGAGTTTGTTTTGTTGTCGAGTCTGCAAAAACTTTTCCAACATGGCAGCCGCTAGAGCAGTAAAAATTTTGCCCCATGTGAAAGAGATTCGGATTCATCTTTGCCAAAAGTCAGACGCCAGCAAAGGGGTTAGGTAAATGAAGAGTGTGTTAAATGAAATGTAAAATGCGAATAATCTTTTATTGTGAAAGACGTGAATTATTCTGTGTAGACGTATAATCATGGTGTAATCGTAGAGAATAGTCTCATTCAGTCATTCCCTTAATTTTATCATTTTAACTCTTCATCTTCATGGTGTTATTACTATTCATTTTAGAGATTTCATTGAAAAGCATTACATCGACTTGAAGAAAACCAATCCCAAAACACCTATCCTCATCAGGGAATGCAGTGGTATCCTGCCAAAAATCTGTGCCCGACATGGTTGGTTTACATATTCTAATTTGGATTCATAGTAAAAATTACCTTAATTGTCTTTTTAATTTATAGAGAAAGGCCTGGAAGTAAGTGCCCCAGTAATGAACCTGTCTGCTGAGAAAGTTCACTCAGTTTTGGAAAGTCTTGTTCTAAAGAAGTAAAATATTGTTCTTTATTTGTAGAAGTATTGTGTAAATAGAAAAGTTAGGATGAAAAATTTACACAGTCCTTGCCATATTTCATAGTTTATTTTCATTATCACCATTTGACACTTAATTCAATCTTATATTGATTTAGCCTGGTCTATAGTTATTCATTTTCATCACCAGCAGGTGGCTTTGTTCCTTTGGAAAATTTGCAATGGAGGTTCATATGTCTTTTTACTTTAGAATTGCTTGTGAATTTTGATTCACAGTTTAGACAACTGAAAGCTTTTTCACCTAGTTTAAATTGTAAATTCATATTATAATAATAGATATTTCAATTTGGCAATGTGCTCTGGTTATAAAAAATTGACAGCCGTACCTGTGTGAGACATTTTATGGGTTTTAAGTCGGTGTGTTGTTCGGAAACATCTACCGCAAGTTTCACACTGGAATGGTTTCGCACCTGTATGTTCTTGTTTGTGTATCTTCAAATTCATTGGGTGAGTATATGCTAAACGCAAAATGAATTAGTAAGTAAATTTAAAAACTAAGATCCACAATGGTTAATTACCTTTATCACAAAGATCACACTTAAATGGTTTCTCCTTTGTGTGAGTCAGTTCGTGCATTTGCAGATTATTTTTTAATCTGAAAGCTTTGCCACAGAACTCACAAATGAATTGATAGTCAGCAGAGTGTAGTTTTTGATGATTTCTTAAATATGACAAGGTAAAGAACTGTTTGTTACATTCTTCACAAACATATGGCTTATTCCCAGTATGACGATTAAGGTGGTCCATGTACTTTAGCATAGATACAAAGTTCGCTCCACACTCGGTGCAAAGATGTTTATCACGGCTAGAGTGCCCAGTATTTTTTGTTTCTTTTTCAACTGTATGCACCAACGGTTTGCTAGTGCAACATTCTTGAGCTTCTTTATTTTCTTCAGTTCCCTCTTTGTTTATTAGACCGTTTTGAACATCAACTATTTCAGTTTCTTCAACTTTTATAAGAACTTCCATTATGATTAAATACCCCTTTTTATACTAGTTTTGATGCCCATTCAGAACTTTCAACCGAATAATGATGCAGCACTGTCCTATAATAAGAAATTTTATACAAGATATGAAGTTAGTATTAATTTTGTTTAGTTCAAAAATTCAATTAAATAGAATGACATTTTTGTTAAAGACTTTACCAGTGACCAAACAGCAGGAACGAAAATAAGTGTTTCACTGTTTTGACTGTTTTCTAAAAACAATCAAGAGAGCGTCGTCTGCAACAAAGCATGCAGTCCTGCCAAACCTCGAAAGTCGGCACTCGCAAGTCGCAACTCGCAAGTCGCAAGCCTGTAAAGTCGTAACTCGTAACTCCGGTAACTCGTAAGTCGCCAGCCGCAAAAGCGGTAATAAAGACCAAGTGGACTTTATTAGTGGAAACTGGAAAGTACTACCTGAGTACAGGTAGTGGTAGGAGGGCAGTAGCTAATAGCTATGGTGCTCAGACGTAAATACCAGTCTTGCTGAAAATTACGCCTGCCCATGTGCCTGTCTAGGCGGACTACTGATTCAACATCCAAAGTCCGAACACTCTGATCCGAAGGCGCAATAACCAATCCAAAGTGACTTTAAGCACATAAAATTATCCAAAGGTACAGCTAAAATTAAGTTCAGACTTCAGACATATCAAATAATGTTTTGAGGAGGTTCATTGAGACTAAATAGTAAAGACAAAAATATGGTCCTTTGTGTATTTACAAATTTCAAAATGGGTTCTATAAATCAATGCGAAGACTGGCAATTAAAGGAGAGATGTATTACGAACATCACGAATTTAATGATTCTTCCAAGGAAGGAATTTCTTGAACATCGTCTTGATCAATAGAAAATTGTACTAACATAGGCCCCACACCGGATGGCTCCACAATATAAGTGTTTACAGGGAGGACTTCTAAAGATTCTGCTTCTATGATGGTTACCTAAGTATTTTCACCGAAAATTTTAACATTAGTAAATTCTTTCCCAAATGTAGATTACATTAGATACAATTACATACCTCGTGATCTGTATCAAGAAAATGCGCATCATCTATATTTTCTATGTAAGCAACATTCTGCAAAGTTTCCAGGCCCTGGTCCTCAGTATCTCTTTCCAAATCTGTAGTAAGCTTATTGTTGCAACGCTTGGCTTCATGCAGTTTTAACATTCCACTAGTTTTGAAACTTTTGCCACAAGCCGAACAGTCTAGTGACTTCGAGGAGCTGTTTAAATAATGATGTTTACCTCTCACCAGTATACTGTAGGTAATGCAAATGTTTTAACACATACCGATAATGTGTAGCTAAATGGCACGCTAAACGATGCGGTTCACGAAACAGCTTTCCACATAGATCACAACAACAGGGCTATTGAATAATCAAACAAATTTAGTTAAATTTTTAACACAAAAAGTTATTGATGTAACCAAACAACCTTCTCCCCAGTATGCACTTGTAAATGTATCTTTAGCACGTTTTTGTGAGCGAACGTCTTTTCACAGTAGGGGCAATTGTGAGGTCGTTCTCCGGTCTGAATTAATAATTAAGTATTATTTATCGTCGCAATAATTTATTAATACTTTATTATTTACGTGACGCATTCGGTGTTGTTTCATGTGACAAGAATTCCGAAATTTCTTCCCGCAAAACTCGCACTCAAAAGGCGCTTTCCCGCCTAAAAAATTTGGTTATTACTTTATGAGCAAATATGAATTATTTTAGTAATGCAAGATGGAAATTACCGTGCATATCAAGGTGATGTCTCATAACAGCCCTTGTCTGAAAAGATGCTTGACACACGTTACAGATGTAAGGTCGAGTTCCGAAGTGCTTAAAAACATGTTCGACATATGGGAAGTAGGAGGTCATTTCCTCTTCACATTGATCACACTTAAATGGGTTCTGACCAGAGGGAGTTAGAAGTTTTGCCAATTCTCTCATATTTTGCAAAAAGGTGGAAGTATCTGGTCCACAACCAATTTGGTCTGGAACAATACACTTGTCCATTAGTTTTACCTATATTTTTAAAAATTAAATTTTTAAATTTTTTGTAAGTTGAAATCTTTATATTGAATAAAATTTGTGGAGGTAAAGGAATTCAATTCACTCCAACCTGAAGAAGTTCCAGTGAGGCTTCAAGGGTAGATCTTTCTTCCTCAACAACAACTGCTTCTTCAAATGCCTTGGTATTAACAGACGAAGTAGAGTATTTCTTGTTTTCAATGACAAATTCAATTGCTTTGGTTGGCTGTGTTATTGACTTGTTTGAAGTGGCAAAATTGTTATTGGATGGCTCCACATTTCTGTGCTTTTTAGCTGAGAATGTGCTTCTTAATTCAAATACCTTCCCATCTACTTCATACTGCAGTTGTAAATTCTTTTGCCTGTTTATTGTGATGTCATTCTTGATTACTTCACATGTTGGTGAAGGTTTTCCTACATGTTGATGTTGTTCCTCTTTATCACAATTGGAAAAAGTGAGAGTCCATTGATTTTTGCTTGGAATGAAAGAAAATACTCCCTGTATTGCATGCGAGTGTTCAGTTTCTCTCGATGATTGTAGTTTATCTATATCAGAATCCAGTTTGAAGTCGCAAAATCCACAGTGTTCCCAAGTGGTTTCAATACTTGGTTTTAGCTGCAAAACCATTTGTTTACCTTCTTGTGCTGTTTTCAAAACACCGAGAATCTCTAATCCCTCACAACTTCCCATCTTGATTGATGGAAGATTTTGTCCCCTATTACAAATTACGACACTGTTTATTTTGGCTTAGCTTTGGATTTTTCTTCCAAAGTTGGTAGCCAACAGCTGTTTCATTCATTACTCAATAGATGACTTTGTACTATGTAAAAATAATTAATTTTTGATTTTTGATTTACAGATTACATCATACTTTTGATTTATAACTTTAACAAAAATGTAATTCAAACACAGTTACTAATTATCTTTATAAGTTTATAACATTTGTAAACTTCGAATTGTGAGCCAGCAATTTTTATTCGGCAACGCCGCGCCATTAGAGAATTACGCGGGAAAGAGCTGAAAGACTAATTCGGCCATTTATGTGTAGACAACTGTGCCTTTTGTCCAGTGTTCCTGCATTATAGCTTTTATCGGTTGATTTTCGTCTTTCCTGATCGTTTCAAAATTTTCAAGACCTGCATTAGAAATTTTACTCGTCATTTATTGAGTGTTTTTTTATTTTGTGTTATTTTTAAACCATTGTCATGGCTGATGACAAGGAAATTAGTCAAGAAAAGGAAAGTGGTGAGTTACCTTTACATCTGATTCATTTTCGTGTTATTTGTATTTACCACCTGATTGATTTTCAGGTCGTACACGGAGAACTAAACAAGACCGTGAAGGGAAATTTGCAGCCTTTCAAAAGCTAAAAGACTTAAAGGGTACTAAAAACAAAGTTACCTTGACGGAAGTTGATAATGTTTATGAAGAGGTTGATGAAAGAGAGTACTCCAAACGAGTTCAAAGACGACAAGAAGATGATTGGATTATTGATGATGGTAATAGAGTAAAGCCAAAATTAAATTATAAAATGCCTTGTTCACAAAATATTTTAAAAATCAGATGGAAGTGGATATGTTGAAGATGGTAGGGAAGTGTTTGATGATGATCTGGATGATGATAATATGGCCCAAGCCAAAGGAGCAGCCAGGGGTCATAAGAAGAAGGACTTGTCAAAAGGAGTTCCTGGAAAAAAAAATAACATTAAAAATATGCTAATTGGCATGTCCTCTAAAAACAAAGAGGTCTGTTTTAGCACTTATATGAATGTTTTATGGAATTTCAAAGGTTTATTACTTTTATTACTGATTTCACTTTTTAGAAAGATGCCAAAACTAAAGATGATGACATTTTAGGAGACATCATGCAAGAACTGAATTCCACCCCTTCAAATGCTCCCTTGAGGCAATCAGTTTCCACTCTTAAAAAGAAGACCATTACTTCTGGGTACCAAAAACTATTAGAACTAAATTAGATCATGTTTTGATTCTGTGTTTTGATTAAATTTTTTTGAAATGATTAGATCGTTGATAAGTCGTACACCAACTTCGATCCCACGGATAACCAGCACTTCAGTGGCATCGAGGCTATTGAAAGCAGAGGTATCAGAAAAATTTTTTCTTTAATTTTCCCCTGTAAACTCCGTCCTATTCCCTGCAGCCCAAACGTCTGCCTTTTGGCAGAGGGGCATCCAATGTAGAAGACAATACCTACGACTGTGCATCAATCGAAGATTCAAATTCATTATGCGATGATAATCCTTTTATAATGGATGGAGTACGTATATTATTTTATTTCTTTTCTAATCTATTTAATACTAATAATAAACCGTTCCATACTACCTTCACTTTTATGTGCTGCCAGCCTATGGACATCGACCAGTTCGATTCGCAACCAGAAATCAATACGCAATCAAGTGAAGCCTCAATTACGACATCTTATACTCCCTGTGAAGAAAGTATTGATCTTCAAGAACTGAAGCAAACTCCTACCATCAGGTTTGTCGCATTTCCGCCAATCTAATATTTATTTTAGATACATTCTTTCTACTTGCTGATGTATTTTTAGCGAATTCGATCTTACTTCGGGATGGGAAACCATTAAAAATAACGTTGACGTTAACCAGAGTGTAGCTGTTTTGGATTTAGGGAGTAATGAGCTTCCCTTGACTCAAGGGGAAGATGGAGAACAGGTTCTATAAATACTTGACTGTTATTTTGCAGTTTCAACTAACAATTATGTTAAATAGTTTTTGCGCATGTACTGGTTCGATGCTTACGAAGATCCGTATATGCAACCTGGCACCGTGTTTCTTTTTGGGAAAATTTTCATAGAGTCGGCTAAAGCGTATGTCAGTTGCTGCGTTTCCGTAAAAAATATCGAGAAGCATATATATGTACTTCCACGTGATACGGTATACACATCTTTATCTAACCTGAAAACTTTTGGCAAAAACTCAACTTGCCAATATCATTTGTATAAATTCATGTACGGAACATTTGTCGCTTTCCTTTTTCATCAGGTTGTCGATCAGCGTACTGGCCAGGACACGGGAACTCCGGTTAATTTTATGGATGTATACGAGGAATTTAATACGCGGGTAGCAGATCGCTACAAAATTTTGCAGTTCAAATCACGGCGTGTATTGAAAAAATATGGATTCGAACCACCGAGCATTCCTCGCGAGAGCGAATATCTTGAAGTGAAATACTCTGCTGAACATTCCTTGCCTACGAATTTGAAAGGTGCAACATTCAGCCACGTCTTTGGAGCCAATACTTCGGCATTGGAAAACTTTTTGTTGGAAAAACGCGTTAAAGGGCCTTGTTGGCTAAACATCAAGAACCCCCAGAAGGCCAACCCGCATGTGAGCTGGTGCAAAGTGGAGGTATAGAAAATATTTTTTTAACGAAATCAAAATCGAAAATTAATTAATATGATTTTTATTTTGTATTCAGGCGTTTGTTTCTAACATGGATCAAATTGAGTTAGATGATAAAAGAGAAGCGCCGCCTCCATTGGCTGTAATGGCGCTTAATTTGCGCACTGTCGTCAACAATCGCACTCAGCAAGTGGAAATTGTCGCCATCAGTTGTTTGATACAAAACGAATTTCATGTAGACCGTGCTGCTCCTCAACCTCCGTTTCAACAGCATTTTTGTCGTAAGCTACAATTATGGAAACGATTGAATGAAGATACATGTTTAAAAAAATCAATTTTCGTAGTTGTAGGCCGTCCATCTGAAGAACCTTGGCCACTAGATCATCGCGATACCATGAAAACGACAAAACTAACGAAAATAGAACTAGCCGAGAACGAACGAGCCCTGCTTAATCTTTTTCTGGCCAAAATTAACAAAATCGACCCCGATGTAATTGTCGGGCACGATGTAGCTTCCTACGACTTGGACATACTTCTCCATCGTTTCACCCAGAACAAAGTAGATCAGTGGTCTCGTCTGGGCCGACTACGTCGCACCAATATGCCTATGTCTAAGGTTTGCTTAGACATTAGATTAACACTCAAGTAAGAATAATAATAATAAAAAAATTTAAAGGGTGTCAGTCGCAGTCATCTTGTCATGAGTGGGCGTTTGGTGTGTGATGTGAAGATTTCGGCAAAAGAACTTATACGCGCAAGGAGCTACGACCTCGAAACGCTGTGTCAACAGGTTTGATAATTGAACCACACCTTATACATCTCAATTAATGCATTGTCTTGTTCAATAAGGTTTTACATTTAAACGGAGTTCGCCCAGATTTGAGTTCAGATTCTGTTAAAAAGATGTACTCGACTTCAACCAGTCTGTTGGGAATGATAGCCATTACTATGCAAGATGGCGCGAACACACTAAGATTGATGTATGAATTAAACGTCCTTCCCTTAGCTTTGCAAATTACTTCGATTGCAGGTAATTCGAAGGAATCGATTTTAATGAAAAGAATTATGCAAATTTTTCTAATATTTTAGGAAACTTGCTTTCTCGAACTCTTCTGGGAGGTCGTTCAGAACGCAACGAGTATCTATTGCTCCATGCATTTCACGAGAAGGGGTTTATCGTTCCAGATAAGCAGGCTTTTAAAAAATCAAAGAAAGGAGAAGATTCTGATCCTGAGGATGTTTCGACTGAAAATGCTAATCGTAGCAAGAAAGGTCGTCGGAAACCAGCCTATGCTGGTGGTTTGGTTCTGGATCCCAAGCGAGGTTTCTACGACAAGTTTGTTCTTTTAATGGACTTCAACTCGCTGTACCCGAGCATTATTCAAGAATTCAATATATGCTTTACCACTGTCGATCGACAAGTAGCAACTAAAGCAACTGAAGGACAAGAAGAAATTCTTCCCGACCTACCTGATCCGACGTTGCCCCTTGGCATTTTGCCTACTGAAATTCGAAAGTTGGTTGACAGTCGACGTGAAGTGAAAAAGCTCATCAACGATAAGTTATCTAAGGATCTTTTACTTCAGTATGATATCAGACAGAAAGCATTGAAATTGACGGCAAACAGCATGTACGGCTGCCTGGGATTTTCCAATTCACGTTTTTACGCCAAACCTTTGGCCGCGCTTATTACATGTAAGTTACATTTCAGCTTTAACGTTATGCATTTTAATTTCCATTGCATTTTTCTGTAGCCAAAGGACGTGAGATTCTACTGCAGACTAGGGATCTTGTCCGTAAAATGAATTTGGACGTCATCTACGGAGACACTGATTCGTTAATGATAGATTCTAATTCAGTTGACTATGATCAAGTCATGAAAGTGGGTCTTAAGGTAACCATTATCAGCAGAATTTATTCCTAAATGTTATTTTATTCAATTGTTTGTTGTTTTGTTCAGATTAAACAGGAAGTCAATAAGTTGTACAAACACCTTGAGCTCGACATTGATGGGGTATTCCAGCGCTTACTTTTGCTGAAGAAAAAGAAATACGCAGCCGTTACAGTTTCTCAGGTGATCCGTGATAACAAAAAAGAAATGGTTACTCAACAAGAGGTCAAGGGTCTGGATATTGTACGAAGAGACTGGTCGCAGCTTGCTACTCGGGCTGGAAAGTAAATATCTTCAGTATTGATTCTTTGGGCTAGCGACAGCATCTATATTTATTTATTACAATTTGGTTTGGTCCAGGTACGCACTGGAACAAATATTAGGTGATTTATCGGCAGATGAACGAATCGCTCGGATTCAACAAAATTTAGAAGATATTCGTGATGGATTTCAGAACGGAACCATTGATCTCTCTTTGTTAGAGATTACCAAACAGCTAACTAAGAATCCAGAAAATTACCCCGACGCAAAAAATCTTTCTCATGTCCAAGTTGCAATCAGGACAAATTCCCGGGGTGGTAAGAAACTTGTACAAGGCGATACAGTTTCGTTCATCATTTGTCAGGTATTTAATGACTCGATTGAATTGCCAATGCAATAAAAACAAAGTTTATAAACATATGAACAAACTTGTGAAATAGGACGGAAGCAATATGGCCGCCACTCAACGAGCGTATTCCATGGAGGAACTCAAGATGCCAACAAATGGGCATTTAAAGCCTGACATTCAATATTATTTGGCACAACAAGTTCATCCAGTTGTTTCTCGATTGTGCGACCTTCTAGAAGGAATTGACGCTGTTAGAATTGCTGAATTCCTTGGTAAGTTGTCATTGTAATTATTTAAAATTTTGTATGGTGAGACCGCGAGAGTTAATAAATGGTATTTGTGCAGGCATCGATGCTTCTGGATATCGATCGACACAAGCAGCCAGCAACGAATACGAAACTGGTAGTCCTCCGGTGACTGACGAAGAAAGATTTCAATCATGTGAAAAGTAAGACTCATAAAATTTAATCAGGAAAATGGATCTTTGACAAATGAATTTCAACGTCTAGGTTTTATTACCAATGCTCTGACAAGGCTTGTGGTTTTGAAATGTCGATGGACAACGTTTTCCGCAAAACGGTATGTAGGATATGTTACCTGCTTGAAATGATTAAATTTATCAAGCTTTATTATTGGTCGATGTTACATAGGACGACGGCAACATCGAGTTTGCGTTGTCTCGGTGTGGAAATCCCAATTGCAAGAAGACACCATTTAGTGCGGAAAAATTTCTCGTCAACCGTTTGACGCATACCGTTAGAAAGCACATTCAACTTTATTATGCGGTAAATAACTCGGATATATTGTGTTAGAAATTTTATGTTAACTACTTTGTTAATGAAATAAAATAAATAAATAGGGCTGGTTAGTATGTGAAGACAGAAGTTGCGCTACAAGAACCAGGCGCATACCGTTGAAGTCCACAAATACACATCCCGTTTGCATAGGATGTGGAACCAGCAACATGGATCCTGAGGTATTATTTTTTCGTTGCTTTATTTTGCTTTTGAGTTTTAGAGACATTAATACTCGTTGATGATCACAGTACAATGATTTGGATCTATACACTCAACTGTGTTACTACCAACACATGTTTGACGCATCCAAAGCCATCAGTCAGCTTCAACCAAGCGAACGAGGTATTTTTATTTTCACTACATATTGTTCTATCTTTCATTCACTTTTCTTCTTTTTTTTTTAAGATAAAGTCAAATTGGCGTACAATAACTCCATGGATAAAGCTTATAAGGCTCTCTTAAATAATATCAATCAGATTCTTTTAGAGAGTGGATATTCACAGGTAAACCTTGCTGGTCTCTTCTATGGTCTTAACCGCCCGAAAAATGAAACATAAATATTTTACTAATAGAATGTGACTAGCTAATTTTTAGTTTCGCTATAAAAATATGAATGTTTTGAATAAATTACGTGTCATTTTTACAGCTGGCTGTAGCAACTTGTACAATTTATGATTTAAAGATGATTTGGTGTACTGTATTTTTCATTTCACTTACAAATGTGAATATTTTAATGAATTAAATAATTAATCTTAGAGCAGAATTTGTCCACCTCCAGAATATTCAATTCTCTGTTGAGGATCAATAAAAGCCAACCAATCTGATGAATGAGTAGGAAGGAGGCCCATGGATTGGCACTTGTAAAGAGCAAGCCCCAGTGCAACCAACTGGCCCAAGATGTAGACTAGGATTTGTCCAATTGCCTGGGTTCCCTCCAACATCTTGAAAGCTGAAAAAAAAATTATACTGTATTTAAAAGGTATGACTTGTTTGAATAATAGTTGTGAAAATATACTTTGGTTCATGCTGAACAACGCACGAATGGGCCTCACAAACATCATGCCAACCATCATAATTGGAAATATGGAAATGGAACTTCCCACCATGTACATCATGAACAAATTCATAGGTACCTATTTCAGAAACAGACAAATTTACATTCTATAGACTTATTAACCTTTAAAAGGCACAAGACTGAACTTTATCAAATATTCGAACAGAATAATTCTTTCAAATTACAATTTTTTCCCTTACAATTATTATCTTTTTTCATAAATTCTAGCAAGAAAAATACACAACAGAACAAATGGTTTTTAACCTGTTTTAGTGGTTGTAAAGCAACATCCCAAGATCTCTTAATAAGCAAACTAGAATCATTTTCCTTAGCTGATTCGGCTACTGTAGTTGCAATCGATGGAAGATATCCTGGAGGAGATGCGAGGTCACATGTTGATTTATTCCTGTAAATCTATCATTAAGTAAACTTTCAAACATGCTTTCATTTAAAGTATTCATTTACCGATTGGAGAGATCGATAGACCATTTAAATTTCTTTGCAGTGTTTCGGTTCGCCATTGCCATTGTAAAGACTGATTTTGTTGTGGGACTAGGGCTTCGATTTTTGACATCTAATTAGTTGTCTGCTGCAATATCTCAACAAACTTTTCGGAATTATGTTAGATGGCGTTAGTTGTGCTGCATACTGTTTGAGTCTGCTGTTTTTCTGCACAACCAAACTCTCCACACCATATAAGAAAAATCACTGTTTTATTCTTTTTTGAAAAAGTAGGATTGTTTACATTAGAACTGGATGCCTGGTAGGTAAATTTAGCTTTCGTATATAATATGGTACCTATTTCAGATATTTTATTTCGAGTGAGGCATTGAAGTATTGGTATCCGAAGTATTCATTGTAAGTAGTACACTTGGTGCCAGTCCAGAAAATAGGCTTGTATAATTGATGTGAATAAGGTGTGCCTTGAATGTGTGTTGACCTTTTTTGTCTTTCTGCCCTTCCCCAAAAAAAGAAATTTATACACATCAATATTCAAAATTGTCCATAGATAACCGAGACTAGTTGGTGTTTGGATGCAATATTAGACAATTCAGCAATGCAAGAATGGCTGAACGGAAATTTAGTCGTGGCCTTAGAAAGCCAGGTATGGCAGCACAGCTCAGAGAATCAGTTTCTCAAGTTGTCAGAGAAACAGCTGTACAGGTAATTCAGTTCATGCTAAAAACATGTCTCTTTGTTAACAAAATTTCTTAAACAGAGCAAGCCCCAAAGGGCTGAACCTATTGACTATGAAGCTGTACTAGCTAAAAATAGAATCATTTTTAACAATGATCCTCACAGAGAGCTTCTATTGTTTCCACCTGAAGATGTATCTGTAAGTATTTGTCTCTTTTATCATTTCACAAAGTAAGAGTTGGAAATCATTTCTTATTTCTCTTTCAGCAAAGCAAAATAGCCAGACAATGCCGCACAACCAAGTCTACAGTTCCTGAAGAAATTCTTCAGAATGAAGGCAGCTATTTCACACAGAAGTGTGCGCAGTTCTACACGTGTGATTGGTCCACACTCTCATTCAAGTATAGGGCCTACAGTGGTAGCTGCCTTGATTTACCAAGGTACGGTAACCTACATGTATAAATATTAATTTGGCTTTCAGTAATAGTATTTTTTTTTCCCTTGAAGGCTAGAGAGACTTAGTTTGCTTACTGATCCCAAGCATGAAGTCGACGTCGAGGGAGATGCAGATGATGAGATGTTTTCTCCTGAATCCCCACCTACTTTAGAAGGATATCTACTAAAGGGACCTGAAGGAGCTTCAGAGAAGATGTTTGCTAATATTGCAACTAAATCCTTTAAGCGGAGATTTTGCAAACTACGCCAAGATATTACTGGGTCATATTTTCTTGACATTTGTAAGGAAGATAAAAAACAGGATGCTGCGCTTTCCATAAGCCTTGATGAATGCGAGGATGTTGTAGCGTAAGTTTATAAACTTTAACTAAATTATTGTCAGAAAATTCATGTATCACATTCCATTTTCACGTGAAGGAACAAAAGAAAGAACAAATTCGGATTCCAGTTGCGTTTGGTCAATCAACGATCTTATGTATTTGCAGCTAGCTCTGAAAGTGAATTGAATAATTGGCTGGAGAAATTGTGCATGGCAGTGCATTCGAGCAAACAATTTTGTGACGACAGAAGAAGTCTGCCCGATCCTGGTAGGTTATCCTAAAGACAAATTTTTTGTTCATGAAATTCTCGAATTTCTTTCCGACAAACCTATGTAGAACTTGCATTGAAATCAACCAAAGTTCCGTCATCCTATGGCACTTTAAGATCACTTGAGTCATCTTTGAATCCACAGCTAACCAAGTATGCTCGTGAAACGGAGATGTCTATTAGTTTAGCAAGAAGGGAAAATCGCAACTTACTTTTTAATCTCAGTCCAATTAAACCGGTAAACATATTTTTCTTTCTAAAAAGTAGTAACGCATTTAATCACAAATATCTCATTTAAGTTCCCTGGAGCAAGCGATAGTTTTATGCAAACTAAAGTAAAGCCTTTTGAAGATAATTTTGGTCACCGTTTCTTTGCACGATGCGAATCTATCAACTTCCGTCTGCAGGCTCCAATTGATGGCGATAAAGGACCGCTTGGTCAGGTAGGGCGTTCTTTTATTCCAGTGATATATTTTTGCTTAAAAAAGATTTTTCTTAGGTTGAACCGTATTTTATAACCTTGGCATTGTACGACTTGAAATTAAATAAGAAAATTACAGAAGATTTCCACTCTGATGTAAATCATCCACTTATGAAAGCAGTTATACAATCAATACAGGCAAATTCCGACGAACCAAATAAGATTTTTGACATTCCAGGCGATTGGCTTGCTTTCCCTAAACAAGTGCGTGTTGCATTTTTTTTTTTTTTTTAAGTTAGCAGAATTTTACTTTTGTGTGATTATTTTCAGGCCGTTTTCAGTGTAAGGCATATTCATAGCGAAGTGTTCTTAGTTATCCGAATAGAGACCATCCTGCAAGGATCTGTCGTGACTTCTGCTGAACCTTATGTGAGACCTAATTCGGATATCAAAACCGGATTAAAAGTACAAAAATCAGCCCGTTCCTACTGTAGTAGGTAAACGCATAATATGTAATATTTCATAAGATATCCTTGATTAAATTCTGCTTCACCCTTTCAGATTAGGCCGATATCGAATGCCTTTTGCATGGGCTGCCCGTCCCTTGTTTCGTTCATCTGGTGAACTTGATACGACAAGCGAAATCTCCACTATTTATCGACAAGAGTCTCATCGTAATTCTGACGAAGATTTAATCAAAACCCTGAATGATTTTAGAAGGTTTTTTCATTGTATTTTTTACATGAAATCATCATCCATTTACAATGTTAAAAATTTGTTGTGTTTGATCAGACCAGAAAAACTCAGCCGATTGACAATTATCCCAGGAATGATTCGAGTCACTGTTGAGCATCTTAAAGAAGCTATGCCAAGTATAAGCCAAATCTTACTGTTCCATAAATATTCAATAACTTTGCTATTCAAATCGTTTTTATAGATATGTTGACTGCATCATTAGTGCCCATCAAACCATTTCCGTTGCCACCTGTTCAAGAACCTACGATTGAAATTGCTGAGTTTCCTACTGTCCGCGTGGAAGACGGTTTTCCATATATGAGCTACGTCAATCATCTATACGTTTATCCTCGTAGTCTGAAATATGATACCCAGAAAACTTTCCATCGCGCAAGAAATATTGCTTGTGTGATTGAACTACGAGACTCTGATGCAAAAGATGCTCAACCATTGAAGGTAATTTTAAGAAATGGGGAGAAAAAATCAAGAATATTGTCAAAGTAGTATTTGTTGTTTTTAATCCACATTTTAGAGTATCTATGGTCAAGTGGGACAGTTGCAAATGGTGTCTCAGTGGGTGTGCTCAGTCTCTCATCACATCACGTCGCCGTGCTGGATGGACGAAATCAAAATTAATTTGCCTACATCGTTGAACAACAAACATCATCTGCTCTTTACTTTTCTTCACATTTCCTGCGATTTGAGCAAGCAAAAGAAAGATCGTGACAATAAAGAAGTCCTTGGTCCAGAAGTAGTGGTTGGCTACAGTTGGCTGCCACTGATGCATAAAGGACGATTGCGAATAGAACAGCAGAGCCTTCCAGTATCAGCTCATCTCCCGCCTGGTTACCTATCGTTCGAACCCCTTGGATTAGGCAGAGGAGTAAGACATCATTATCAATCATATTTTTTGTTTAACTCGATAATTAATAGTGCAATTTGTTAGTATGCCGGACCTGAAATTCGGTGGGTTGATGGTCAAAAACCCATTTTTCAAGTTCATCTTGAACTTGTGTCTACAGTAACGGCCCGAGATCAACATTTGCACAATTTCTTTCTCCATATGGCCAAGCTCAATGAAACTCGTTCAATTGCTTCTCTGTTCCCTACAGCAGCCGAGCTGGATGCTCACAAACCTCTAGAGGTAATTTACTATTTGGGATACATACATGTTTGAAACACAAATCGATGAGTAGGCAATTTTTGGAAAGTATAATCCCCATATCAAGTGCAGGAATGGTAAGATTTGGGACAGATTGCGGTTTAAATTGATTGAGTTATTGGCTCATCGAAAATAGATCAGGTAGAAACTGCAACCAAGTTAAGATTTTTTTTAGCGCAATCCAATTCCCTTTGTTTTACTTCGAAAAATATGCATTTCGTCATCAATTTAACAAGAAGTTAACTTGATTGTCAGTTTGTTTGATTGCCTGATTTAATAACATGTATCTAGTCCTACTGTGCTGTTCTAACATTCAGCTTTAAGATTAAGTTTTATGTTATGTACATTACCAATTTAAATGGTAAGTGTCAGCAATGCTTCAAAACGTTAAGTTGGTGTGTGATTAAATTAATCAGGAGGCGCCAAAAAGCCCTGCTATCCAGGAGAATGGATCTCGTGAATTATCAAAGCTGGTTAAGGTATGTTGTTTACTTTTACTTATTTATTATCGACAAGTTCGCCAAAGAGCGCATGTTTTTCAATGTTTTTGCAACCAAACAATTTCGCTGCAATTGATATGCCATGAGTGCTACGTTATTCAACCATTTTAATTTCACGTCAAAAAAAGATTGCTTGTTATTATTTTAATCTTTGCAATTTAACTTGGAGTTCTAATTTATCCCTCACAAATTTTACCATCGTATTTTGATTTTTAACCAATATTTTGTTCGACAGGCTTCGGACTTCGTGTCCAAGATCGTCAAGGTGGGAGAATTAATATGTTAATCCTCTATGCATGCAGTTTGAATTCACATTCTGTTCAAGCTTGTAGCTATAATCTCTTGGTTGTGATTTAGTTCAATCTTTATTTTTTTCGGTCTTGCATGCGGTTAATTGGTTGGATGTTCTGTATCTTTAAAGGGACCAACCGGAAAATTGCATCCCTTTTAACAATTTTGTATTATTTGAACAGGCTTTACATGCTGTTGATGTGACTGAAGTAGTCCATCACCTCCCAGTGGTTTTAAACCAACTAATGTGGCTCATGGTCCGTATTAACAGCGAGGAGTTGTCCGTCAATGTAATTAAAGTACTTATCCACATTGTCAACCAACTTCACGAATTCGAGAAAGCAAACATTTTGGATGCCTACTTGGAGTATGTGTTTGTTACACCAACTCTGACGGAATCGGCAAACAAAGCGACAGTTCACGAAGAGATGGTAACCTAATCAGTTCGAGTTCTTTCTCTTAATCTAGAAACGATACCTTAAACTATTTTGATTTATCAGGTTAAAACGTTGTGCGTCCTTTTACGACCTTCGAACACCGACTTTTTGGTTATGCACAAGTTCCTTCGACACGCCAATTTCTTTCTCAAACTCATTACACGCAGTATGGCTCAGCATATCCTGGAAAGCGGGAGAATTAAAGTAAGGATTGGCATTTTGAAAAAAGAAATTTTTATCGATAAATTCGTATAATATTTTCTTCTAATTTAATAATAGATGCAGAGGCAAGAGCGATTTCATATGGATTACATGCGCAACGTAGAGAGTCTTGTGGAAACGATTTCACCTCATATTCAAATTAAATATAAAGATTTGCCGGACGAAACTCGACATGCAAATCTAGCGATAGCTGAATTCGTCAAAGTAAGACATTTACAAAAAAACCACTTGTTTATCTTGATTTAATTTTAAGTCAAAACTTTTTTGTTTGCAAACAGAAATGTCTGTCTTTGATGGATCGAGGTTTTGCTTTCAGACTAGTCAGTATTTATTTGAACACTTTCCGACCAGACGACCCTCGAGCTTTGTATGAGCTTAAGTTTCAGTTCTTACAATCGGTTTGCTTCCATGAACATTACATCCCTTTAAACTTCCCACGCGCTCCAAACTGGGCGGCCATGCAAAAAAGCATGAAGGAATTGGACATGGAATTTCGGTTGTGCGACTCTTTCTGTCGAAGTCATTATCTAGCCGGATTGATTTTGCAAGAGGTCAGTTCTGCCTTAAATGAAGTGGCTGACATTCGCAGAATTGCGTTAAGATGCCTAAAGGATTTACTAGCAAAACATGAACTGGATGATCGTTATCAAAATAAAGTAATTTTCCTTCATTCTTTTATTATGTACCGTAAATTTAAATTTTTGACTTTATTCATCCTAGGGACATCAGAGCCGAATCGCATCACTTTATTTGCCTTGGATTTTCATTGTACTTGACAACTGGAACAGATTAAATGTTTTGTCTGTGGAATCCACGGGTCCGTCCAGTTCAACTGCTTCAGCTATTGGCTTTTCTAGTATTGCGAGTCCCTCTGTAAAAACTGGGAAATCATTATCTTTGCCAAGAAACATTCGACCACCTGTTTTGACACCAGTAAACTCGTGGAAACGGTATAACACTTAAAAATTCAATCTCAAGTTCCTTTTCATACCGAGCGAATTCTGTTTCAGAAATCCTGGAACTCCTTTGTCCCAGACTTCATCTCCAGTCCGATCTGACTTCAACCCTAATAGAAATTCTTCATATTTAGCCATAATTGCTGGTCAAGGTACTGCAAATTAATTCGTTTTCGGCATATAAAAGTTGTTTTATTATTCTGTTTTTTACACTAGGGGTTCCATGTTCTAGCAGTCAGGCAACTTTGACTAACGGTGGCTCAGTAGGCAGTCTAGGAGAATCAGACAGCTCTTCCACAATGTCGTTGGATAGATCTACAGTTCGTGAATCACCTGAAAGTGAAAAAGGGGTTCAAGGAGCTCCTAGGGAGTCTACTGACACTGAAAAAACGGACAAAGACAAAATAAAAACTCACTCAAGGTATTTAGTATTCGGTTCTTCTTAAAATCTTTAAGTAAAAAATGTATCAACATTTTTCTCTTGTTTAGAAATGCCAGCCTCGTAATTTCTAACACACCAGTTATACGTTACGACAAGTTACAACCGGACGAAGTAAAGGAAGTACTTTTGTGCCTGATGTACGTCCTGAGACACGCCGACGAGGGGGCATTAATTGCGTGGTGGCACAATGCCTCGCAGCATGACCTTATTTGCTTCTTCCATATATTAGAACTGAGTTTGAGACAGTTCAAATATATGGGAAGAAAGCGTTTTGGGATTATGGGTGACGGAAATTCATCTAAATCCTCAACTCTTCCGCCTCGCGTTCCTCCACCTGTGTTTGGATCCAGACCATCAACATGCTACGAACCCGACGGAAGTAATATTACTGATCTAATGAATGCTTTTCTTTCTTTCAGCATTTTTAATGAAGTTATTTTTTAATCCAGGTTCTTGTTCGGATGGCGACAGCACTTACCGATCTTTATTAGAATCAAATTTGACAATCGAGGTTGGCCTGATAGTTCTTGATGCAGTAGGTCTCTTCTGCCTTCATTTCAAGGAGGCGTTACTGAGTGAAGATGGGGATAACCCCTTAATGAGAAAAGTTTTAGACATCTACTTGTCGTTCCTTCAAATTGGTCAGTCTGAAAGTCTTTCGAAGCATGTGTTCGCAGCTCTGCGGGCGTTCATCAATAGTTTTCCTCTAGCACTTTACCAAGGTATCGTCTTTATTTGATTTGACCAATTTCACACATTATTTACCATTTTCTGTTATGACTATAGGTAATGCTTGGCTTTGCGGTCGCTTATGCTGTGAGCTGTTACGGTGTTGTGCTAGTAAATTGTCATTGGTGCGACAAGAAGCTTGCGCCGTCCTTTACTTGCTAATGCGTAGCAACTTCGAGTTCAGTGGGCAAAAAGCCTTAACAAGAGTTCACCTGCAGGTGATCATTTCTGTATCCCAGTTGCTTGGAGAAATTGGTGGTTTGAATAGCACTCGCTTTGGAGAGAGTCTCAATGTCATAAACGGATTCGCAAGCAGCGATAAAGCTATGCAATCTACTGGTAGGTTTCAAACTTGTATCGTCACCTTTAAGTATAGTAGTCATATAATAATTTATTTGTTGCAGTTTTCCCCGGGGAAGTTCGTGACTTGACAAAGAGGGCACAGACGGTACTTAGAGCAACTTTACAGATGCGCCAACAAGCCCAAGACCCCGAACTGCTTATTGATCTGCAGCATAGTCTTGCTAATTCATATTCTGCCACGCCTGAACTAAGAAAAACTTGGTTGGAAACAATGGCTCATCATCATACTCGCTTGGGGAATTGGTCCGAAGTTGCCCAGTGCCGAATTCATGTAGCAGCTCTCATAACCGAGTACCTGTACCGCAGAGGACTCCGACAACAGGGATGCGAAACCTTTAGTTCCTTGTCACCTAATATTGTTCAAGATGAGAGCAACCTTCGTTTAGACACAGGTTTACATCTAAGGCGCATATGACTATTAAAATTATTTTATGATGAATGAACTCTCTTTTTCAGGAATCCATGATACTCAGTATGACGAAGCCATGCTACTCGAACAGTTGGAAGAATGTAGCCGTGCGGTAGAAAAAGCTGAACGCTACGAAATGCAACTCGAAATTTACCGACTTATTCTACCAACTTATGAAAAACAGAGGGACTACGTTGCATTAGCTGAGTGTTTTAGTGTCCTTTCCCAGGCGTGTTCTCGAGCCAATGAAGTAAATCGAACTGGGAAACGGTTGCTTGGTACTTACTACCGAGTTGCACTGTATGGAAAGGTATTTCAAGTAAATTCATTTGTGTTCGTTACTGTTAAGTTTATTTTAATGTTTTTGCACTTTGTTGTTACCTTTTCAGGCCCGATTCGGAGACGAAGCCGGTACCGAGTACATCTATAAAGAACCAAAAGTGACAAATTTGTCAGAAATCGCCGAACGTTTAAACAGGATGTATTGTGCAAAATTTGGCACGGAACGGGTGAAGTTAGCAATGGACTCGAACCCAGTATGTTAGTTATGTAACCGCTAAATGAAAGAGTTTTGCTGATTTCATTAATTCGATTTAGATTGAAGATAAAGATATGGAACCGCAGATGGCGTACGTTCAAATCACGCATGTCGTTCCGTATTTTGAGGAGAATGATTTGACTGAGCGTGTTACGGAGTATGAACGCAACCACAATATTAATCGCTTTATGTATGAAATTCCATTTACTACCGATGGGCGAGTCAGAGGATCTCCTGAAGACCAGTGCAAGAAACGAATTATTTTGACTAGTAAGCAAATATTTCTATAAAACTCAAAGTCGCGGCATGAAGACATTCAATATGTGATGCCACGACAAAAATGATTTTTAAAACACTTTGTATTGTCAGAGTGAAAAGCTTCCTAATTCCACTACTAGTAAATTATTGTTTAAAGAAACTAATCTGATTTTTTTTTCGTTATTTTTAGCTCAGTATAGCTTCCCTTACATTAAAAAACGATTGAGGGTTATCCAACGTGAATTTTACGATCTCTCACCGATCGAAGTTGCTTTGGATGAAATGCGCTTGCGCGTCAAGGACATTGCGGAGGCGGTACGGACAGTGCCTACAGACTTAAAGAAGTTGCAATTACGACTGCAGGTTTGCAAAAATGGTGGATTTTGTTGACTGCCTTGTATTACTTAGATTTACTTTTCCAGGGAAGCATCAGCGTCCAAGTTAATGCCGGACCACTAGCGTACGCGTCAGCGTTTCTGGTCCATAACACCCAAAATTACCCGGATGAACAAATCCAGCAATTACAGGAGCTTTATAGGTATGATACACTTATCACTGCTAGATTGTGAAGTAAATGTTGATGTAGTGACGTTCCATTTAAATATTGCTTCAACTTATTGCAGGGATTTTGTGCATATATGCGGGGCCGCCCTAGAATTAAATGGAAAGCTAATCTTACCAGATCAGCGTGAATATCACGAGGCTCTACGTACAAGCTTTCGAGATTTGGTTAATTCTCTAGGCGAGATTTTTGATGATCCGTCATTGAATAGAGACTGGGACGGTTCAATAAGTTCGAATCCTTTCCTTAAACGAAACTCTGTGTTGGTATTTTCAAGTGGTGTTAATAACTCTACCGATGCTTGAGTAGTTTTTCTTCGATTTTTCTTTCTGTTTACTCCCAAAGACAAGTACATTTTGCATCGAAAACTGCTTGCTAATCAGCACTATTGCTGTAGAGGAGTAGTATCAAATGATGTGTGTCGAATGTTAATTAGTCGTCAATTGTACTTCCGGCTCCAGGGTATATTTGTTTCTTCGAGAGATATTGCCATATTGGAATCTCCCTTTTACAACTGACACAGTTCCAGTAAAGCCTATATTAATCTCAATTGTAGACCTTTCAATTCCGTCGCATTGCTACGTTGGATAGTAACAATCCAAAGTAGCATCAAACTGAATTTAATTGTGTAAAATCTCTTCTAATAATGTAAGATGGCTTCGCTTGACCCAAAAAACTTTCTCAACTTCACGGAAACCTGTATACAGCGGCCGCATCTGTATAATATCTTTGTGACGTTGTTGATTTTTCTAGAATACATATGTTGACTCTGCTTTAAGGAACTTTTATTTAAAGATTAAGGAGCATTATATTAAGGTTGCTGAAATTCGTAAACACAATATTTAAAAAACGATTTTTTCAACACTTTGGATTGGAGGAAAGAAAGTTTCAGGAATCCCCCACTAGGTGCCACTGCAGTTTAATAACAACAATGGCTGCCATTCCCCACATTGCGTCGTGTCTGGTAGTTGTTGTTTAGTGGTCCGTCTTTCACGTTTCGATGCAATATTAGGTGAACATTTTGTAATGTTTGTTTTAGCAAATTGAGTATTACCAACCTTCGTCGTTGGGTATTGCTGGCATATTTAAAGTTAGCCCAGTTAAAGTGTGGTTTAAGGGAGTATTAACTGAACCTGAAGAAAAGTCGCAAGTCACCATGTATCTTGGAGAAAATATTGCGTGAGTATCAAAGTTACTTGCCTTTGTTTGTTAGTTCTTTCAACTGAGTGTCAACGAGCTAGAGCAGACATTGTTTTTTTTATGTTACTGTTAAGCGTTTATTTTTTCCGACGCCAGACGACACAGCCTTTGATCTGATTTTCCGTTCAGTTTAGTTGATTTAATAAGTTTACTTTGCTCATCTCAGGATAAGTTTCTCGCTGCTACTATATGGAAATTTTCAGTGATAATTGTCGGTTTCTGTTTCAGCAACAAAGCTCACTTGTTAGATTTTATATATGTGTTCTTTTTTTCTACTTCCGGTTATCTCATTTCAGTCAGTAGTTAAGTAAATATTCATCTGACGAACAAAAGAACCACATATTCGTGATCCTCGTCAAATTTGTGGTAAAGTTCATGTTTCTTTTTGTACGTACGCATACTTCCGGTTTCAAGAATTTTCCTGAACTATATAGTTCAGGAAAATTCTCGATTTTGATCAAATTCTGGATTTCGTTTAAATTACACCAAATCGACCCCAAATTTCACGGAGATCACGAATATTTGGTTTATTTGGTCGGCATCTCAATGGTTAGGGCGCTATCGCTTACTTCCGGTATGCTTCCGGAAAATTTACATAAAACTAGCAAGTGAGCATTGTTTTCTGTACAGTTCTAAGGACTGAAGGCTAGGTTTAAGCAAACAAATATGACTTTTTCAAGTGTTGTGAGTATCTTAAGACCACCTGCAAATACTGAGTTTTGAGACGTGTCAAATAGATGGCGTGTTGATTGTGTCAATTATGGAATGGCGGTTTGTTGTCAAAAGCAGTCAAAAGTTAAGCTATCCTTTCTTCGAAAATTACCAATGAATTCATAGGTAAATTCGAGTGATTTCGTCTCTAACTTGTCGGTGATGTGTTCTATTCCGTGTATATGTTGGATAACCTTATTGTTTCTTATCAACTTGTAGGAGGAAACGTGAAAGGGTCGTGGCCGTGTGCAGCCACCGTTAACTATTTTGTTCAAAATCATGGTAGAATCTATTGCAACGAAATCTTTCGTTGCACTAACTAGCCATTTTGGCTATTGCAACGAAATCTTTCGTTGCACTAACTAGCCATTTTAGCTATTGCAACGAAAGATTTTGTTTTTTAAATAGAAGAAGGAAACCATCATATTAAATCGAAAAACAATTTTTTTTTTTTACGAAATTTGACTTCTGTCATGCTGTGCCGCTTCGACCCATTCCTCCTTCATGCTTCGACTGTGGCGCTGATTGATTTTTTAAAATATTTTTTTTACATATTTTATTTTTTTTATATTATGCTTCAATTTTTTATGCTGTGATAGATTTATCGAGTAACCATCAAGTAACCTTCATTTCTAACAACTTGTACTCTTAAAGGGTTACCATCCAATTTTAATTTTTAACTTTCGACATTCTATGTTTTTCAATTACTAGGCAGACTTATGCAGATTTGGAAGACACTCAACAGTGTACCACTATTAGCCTACTCGGCTACTCCTGTACATAAATTCATTATACTTTCATCATTAAATAAGGCAGAGTAACTTAGAACTGGGGAAGCGTCGTTGGTTCCATCTTTCCCTTGATTCTTTACAGCTGGATTTCCCCCCTCCCCTGCTAACCTGGAAGTTTTTAAGGTCGTCGTGAATTTAAGCCGGCAAACGAACTTTGGCAAGCACTGGGAAGCAGGAGGGAAAAAGCTAGCTCTTGTCGATTTGTCGGTCGGCTCAAAGATTCAACACTTCCCCATTCTACATTTCCCTGTCATGATGAAAGTAAACTTCATTTAGTAACTGGTGATGGTAGTCCACTGAGGTCAGACTGTGATAACATCTTCCCAATGTGCATGTAATGTACAAGAAAAAAGTTGAGTAATCGAACCGAGGTTGTACCTGCCGGGAATGGCCAAATCATAGAAGAGAGTCCCATTGCAAAGAATTTTGAAAATAGAAAACGTCAAATGTTATTTAATTATTTTAGATTAAAATTTGATGGTAACCTAAAGGGTACAACTTTTTAGCACCATCAGAAATATAAATTATAGCCTACACACTGAGACAATGTCGAAAAGAAGGTTACTTCATGGTTACTTGATAAACCTATCACAACATAAAATTGACACATATTACAAAAAAATATGTAAAAAAAATTTTCAAATCAGCGCCACAGTCGAAGTCAAACAATTTCACAGAATGACAGTTTAAGTCGAATTTCGTAAAAAAAAGAAATTTTTTTTTTATTTAATATAATGGTTTCCTTCTTCTTCTTATTATGTTTAAAAAATAAATCTTTCGTTGCAATAGTCAATATCTGTAGTTAGTGCAACGAAAGATTTCGTTGCAATAGCCAAAATGGCTAGTTAGTGCAACGAAAGATTTCGTTGCAATAGATTCTACCCAAAATCATAGTATTCTACTGAATGTGCCATCGAAATGATACAGGTAATAACCAACACTAGTTTTATCCATTTCATGTATTGCTGAAACATATATTCTTCTCGTCTTTTATTAGGAGTCATAATTATCTGTTGTTTGTATTGGACTTGCTAGATCACCAACGGCCCAGCATAGAGCAATCTCTCATTTCATCTTTCGAAAGAAGATTGGATAACTGATCGGTGGTTTCATGTGCAAGTTCACTGATCATGTCACTGAACTTTTTCTGTTGCAGTCTAATATGTATTCAAAGTATTGATCTCCACTTACGTCTATCTAATGTTTAAGAGACGCTTTTTAGTGTATACTGATAATTGTTTATTCTTTTAGATCATAGACATAAAGCACATTGATGACACAAATTATAAACCAGGTAACTTATTTTTCTTTTTTTATTTACAGGTTCTAAACTCCAGGTTTCTAAATTTGCATGGCAGACTTTATGAGAAGTCATGTCCTTTCAAGAAAGTCAACAAGATTCCTTGTTTGCTAACCCGTTGGCTGCTACCCTTGAATCTCCCTTTATACTTTCCTAAGCGGGCCATCTTTATTTGAGGTATTGTTTTCTGTCGCTACAATCTTGTTTGAATATTAAATTGCCATCCAAGTAAATGTTCATTTTGCTTACAGGGTAATCCTTCGCTACTTGTCATGGACTTCATCCACTGGTGAAAACCAACGAGAGAATGCTGTAATCCAAGACTGATAAATTGTGTAGTTAGATTCAATTACAAGTGCATATCTGGGCTCCCTTCTTTTCTGTGGCCCCGTTTCCCTAACTAACCACTAACCAACGCCCGCCGGTGGTCACTCACCCGCTGTGAAACCAGGAGGAGGGGAGGGCTCTGGTCGAACGGGGACTTGGAAGGCGCATGATCCGATGAAAACTTTTGGAGGGTCATGAGTCTAACCCGGAAGCCTAGTATGACTACATCTCCCCAGTAAAACTTGCCTCGTACTTCTCTCTTCTTCTCGGTCCAGATAAATATCTCTGGGGGCCGTAGACATGTCCTATAACAGCATGTGCGAGTTAAACAATGCAACCCACTACCCAATGAAACAAAAAGCCATGGTTTATTATTTGCGCAAATCTCCGTCAGTCAAGTTACAAATTTTTCTAATTCAACAACTCGTGTAGAATTTTTGCATCTAGTCTATTAGTGCAAATCGCGATTCCATGTGTTTGGTAGTTAAGAAAATGGTTGTTTAAAAAACAAACAATGGGATGTTCTGAAGCCAAAAAAACTCACCATTGTTTGTTTTTTAAACAACCATCTTTTTAACTACCAAACACATAGGATCGCTATTTGCACCAGTAGACTAGATGCAAAATTCGACAGAAGTTGTTGAGTTAGAAAAATTTGTAACTTGACTGACGCAGATTTCCGCAAAACTAAACCATCGCTTTTTGTCTCATTGCCGCAGCGGTGGTGGCGGGTTGCGTTTAACTCGTACAGAAGAAAAACGTCTTGAACCGGAGACTCTGTTTATTGAATTTGTCGAACATTTTAAAAAGATAATAAAAATTGGTTTATGCAATATATTTATTTTTATTGATTACTGATATTATATGGTTAAGGTTTAACATTGGTTTATAGGGTTATGGGTATAAATGTAAGGGTTGGTAAGTGTATGTTTTGGGGGTTTGAAGGATTGGAAGGTTTATGTTCGTGGGGTTTGGAGATTGATTGGTAGGGATACATTTGTAAGGTTATAGTTTAACTGAATTTTAATCCAAACTTGAAATATCCTCCCTCCCCCCTCCAACATCCTCCACTTTCCTTTCCCAATCCCGGAAACATGTTTATTATTTGTTGACATAAACATCCCATATTTGTTTTTGTTGCTTCTGAACTTATAAACGGTAAAGTGCAAGTCACGATGACAATTTAACAAAATAATGATGCAACTTCGGTAACACGACACCAGCACCAAGGAACGGCCAATTGAACTTGATGTAAAAAGATCTTTCACCAGCATAGGCTGCAACAACGTGCCACATCGGACAGCAACTACGCGAACATAAACGCTAAACCTATAACCAAAATTAAATGAATTAATCTTCAGCATCAGTGGAAATGTTGTCAATGAAAAGACGAATAAATGTCACTTTATGTTATTTACAGGAGTTAACCCAAATCGTAAGTTTACCATTAAGAAAATTGTACATGTCAAATTCAACAGACTGGCTGAAAGAATCCATGTGTGATTTAGACTGGAACCAAGAAGAAGGTGAAGCTAAGACTTCAACTAGCTTTATAACAAAAATGATAGAAGTATAGCTAAACTATGCAATCTCTTAAGAATTATCATTATAAATGTTCCAAAGTAATCTACGGTTGGCACTTGGCACACTTTTCCAATGAGCCATACAATTAGAAAGTTAATTGAAATAATTACTTCAATTGTAGCTAAGCGTTTCTTCATGTGATAAAACACACAACAGTACAGGTAGCAAGAGGAACATCCTTTATCAGATGGCTGCTTCAAATCCATATTTATGTTGGGCAGCAACGGAAAGCTCACCACCCCGCCAGCATGTTATTCCTATTTAAAAAAAAAAACTCATGAAGCAACAACTTCTCAAACAAAACAAAAATGATCGAAGTTTACTTTAACTACAAAATCCTTCAGAATAAATGTTGCAAAGGAATGCACAGTTGGCAAACTTTTCCAAGGTTCAATTTCCACAACTGAAATAGGTTGAAGAGATAGGCACTAACTAAATCTGTAGTCTCACAGTTAGAAAGTTGAACATTATATTTACCCGAATTGTTCTGAAGTGTTTCTGACAAACGTGAAGCTGGTACAGGAAAAAGAGACATTTTGACAAAATGTTCAGCTGCTCAGGCCACATGATCAGATGAAATTGCCATGTAGAAATTATAGGCTGATACCAGATAAATACCTAAATTCACACACAAGTAATTAACACAGTCAAATCCAAGAATCCAAAGAACAATTACCATTATTACGAATAAAAATGTCAAGAAAGAAAAGCACGTCGTATTAAGAAGTATCCAATCCAACGATACGTTTTCAACATGCGGTTTCCAATCAGTGTTTTAGGAAATGGCGGAATTTCGTCTTGAGTAACGGAGACACTTGCGCCATCTAGCAGACATAATTTTAGCCACTTAGTGATATCCAGCATATTCCGTTAGCAAATGATTACCTAATTGTGGAAAAATTGCCGAATAATTAATCCCTAATATGGCCCCTAAGGTGAATGAGTAGCAGTACTAGAGCAACCAATTTCTATTTCTTTTCCAGTTCTTCTACATTATCTACAACCTGTACCTGTGAATTTATATCAAATGTTGTAGTTAGCTCATATCTGTAAAGGATATGCTGTGCTGGAACTTTGTGGCTGGAATGTTTTAAATTGTGGTGATGCAAAGTAGCAGTTCTTTCAGGACACTGTTGGGCACAAAGTGACAACAGCCCCAAGACACAAGGATTTCATTTTGTCTTTAGAATGAAGAGTACTGAGTAGGCCTATGCTGCTATGCTGACTGCAAACTCTCGATTACCTGAGTGATGCACAGATCTATTTCAATAACATGTGTGGTTAGTTGTAGTCTGTGGTTGTATTGACTTAGTTAAACCATACCAGTTGTGGTCTCCTGAAATGATAAATTGTTGATTACATTGTTTTCTGGCTTTTTGCAAGGACTAGAAGCTGTTGCTGGTGAACTGACTGGTTCACTGGAATTTCAGATACTCGTGTCAAAGTGTGTCGTAGACTCGTAGTATCATTTTGCAGCTTCTTGTCGTAAAATTATTCATGAACTATTTCACCTTTCTATGCAAAATCTTGCTTTACTGAAAGAAACACAACTTCTTCATCCCAAGCTCCCATTGCCCAAACGTTAACCTTAAGGTTTTGTTTACGAGTTTACGTTTACTTTACGACATAAACGGATAAACCAGCGGTTGAGTGGTGGCGGTACTGCGGATCGGTAGCCATATTGTGTGGTGTTGCCAGTTTGTGCAATTAAAATATTCAAAACGCGCATTATTTTTTCTATTTTTATTAGTTTCGTTTATTTTAAGGAAAGGATTCGAACTTACTGAAGTAACGAACCGAACGAACTTAAGAATAATGCGGAAGCTTTCACACAAAAATTCTAGATGTTCAAGTTTCTGGTAAAAAATCCAATTTGCCAAAAATCTCGAAGCATCATTTTCAATGCGATAAATCAAAATTTGCCGATCGGAAAATGAAAATCTTAAAATTGTGGTGCTAGAAATGACGTACTTTACTTATCGTAAGAATGTGTTGAATTTACAATTCGACTTGAAATACGTTAAAAACGATTCATGGGAGAAGAGGATGCCCTTCTTCCAGAGAGAGGAGATGTGTTGAGAGAACCGCTGACTCCGGAATTTGTACCAAAGCCACGTATGAAGCTTCTGAAAGAGCGACTATGATTGTCTGCTGGTGAAGTATCTCTAGATCAAATAAACAAAAAAATCCACTGTAAATTTACTTAACCATTCTTTAAATTTGGAGAAAAATCGGGAATAAAGTCATTTGGGTGGTTATAGTCAACTTACACAGGTATAAGATAAAACTCATCAATCAAATCCAGACCTGGAGGGAAATTATCTGATGACAGTATGTTTGTACCGCCTGACTCGTGAGTCTCGCCAATATTTGTCCTCGCCAACTTCGACTTAAGTTGATCATTTTCAGCCTGCAAACGAGTAATACGCGAAGCCTCTTCATTGTATGTGGTCAGTTTTGGTTGAGGTAAGCACTACAACAAAATAAAAGAATAGAAAAAGCAATGATATAGCCTATCTATGAACAGGATGAAAACAAAATATAACACATCTTACCTGGAAAGAAACAGCAAGTAAATTATGCAATGAGATTAGCATTGTATCCTGCCATTGTCTTGTAAAATAGACCATGAATGTTGGGTTTTCATCCGGATTTTTAATGAAAGGTAAAGCTATAAAGAATAAGTATGAGCTAAAGAGTAAAAAGAATAAATAGTTCGTTTAAATTACCAAACCAATCTTTCCACTCAAGTTGATGTTGCAAATCACTTCCAAGTTTTTCAAAGAACTCTTGGACCTTTTCTTGTTTACCATTAGTGCATGCATTTATCAAGTACATCCGTAGTAAAGAATTTTCCATTTTCTTGATAGCTTTAGAATAAAATGATGAATTTGGATTGAATTGTAATGCAGAAAACTTTCAATAAAAACCTGGCATGAAATTTGGATCAAGTCGTTCAAAAACAGACTGATCAAAGTGATTCCAATAATCTTTCAGACCATTAAGATCATACAAGGTAATGAAGTGAATAAACTGCTCAACTATTTTGTCAGGCTGAAAGATCAAAAAATACAAATTTCGACTCAAAATTGTTAGTAACAATTGATTTGTATAGAATTGTCTTTAACTTCACTCTTACCCGAAACGCCTTGTCCTTCTCGGATTTAACTTCAGCATCTAGAGCCCGTACAGTTGTCGTGAATCCTCTAAATAAGAGATACTCCTTAACTAATTCATCCATTTGCTGAGTACAAGACATTTTTCATGACTCCACTTTAAAGGCTGTAACAGCTGACACTCGACAGAAAAACAACAATGACAATACGCCATCTATAAGTACATAAGTAAACTAAATGCACCAAAGAGTTTAAATAAAATAACGTACAGCAATAGGAATATTTAAAATCTACAAACGTTATAAACACGAGGTTACGTGCAATTCATATTCAATAGTCGATCATTTTCTTTGAAATGCCCAAACTATTTCAAAGTAAAATACGCTAAATTTCGATTCCACGTACATCGAGAACTGTTCAATAGAGGGCGTCCTGTTGATTGTTGATTTACGAATTCGCGGATTCACGGACAAGTTCTGTCATACTTCTTTCATTAGTCCGACATAGTGTCATACAGCTTCTATCGCAGAAGTTAAAATATTTCTGCCATGACTGATGACGCACGAGATTACAGTTTGGTTGTTTTCGGCGCAACTGGATTTACCGGACAATATGTTGCTGAAGAAGTTGCACGAATTGCTGATGAAGAAAATATCACTTGGGCCATTGCCGGTCGTAACAGCGAAAAATTGAATGCCATTATAGAGAATGTTGGAAAAGTAACAGGTATTCTACTGTTCTGTCATGATAAAACAATTTTTTTTATGTAGCCTGGTTGCTTAATTCTTCCAGGTAAATCTCTCAAGAATGTTGGAATCATTCAGGCTGATATTAGTGATCCAAACTCACTTAGTGAGATGGCGAAGAAAGGGAAGATTGTTCTCAACTGTGTGGGGCCCTACAGGTCTGAAGAAGAACACACTATTATATATTATTAGAATGTTTAAATTCCAAATAATTCATGTTCTACCTGTACAGATTTTTTGGAGAGGCTGTAGTGAAGGCCTGTGTGGAAAATGCAACAAGTCACATTGATATTAGTGGCGAACCTCAAGTAATATATGATTTTACCTTGTTAAATTTTGTCCTACATCCTAAAATGTGTTTCTTTGTCCAGTTTCTTGAAAGGATGCAACTGGATTACAATGTTGCTGCTCATGATAAAAAATGTTATGTAGTAGGAGCTTGTGGATTCGACAGCATCCCAGCAGATATGGGTACTGTTTTCTTAGAAGAAAAACTTGGTGGGCAAGTCAACTCTGTTGAAACATACTTGAATATCAAATCTAATAAGGTGTGTTTCCATACGACACAAGCAGCAGCTCTTACTAAATGATAGCTTAATATAACGATTTTTTCCAGGGAGCTCGAGGGCATTTTGCAACTTGGCAAAGTGCCATTTACGGATTTGCTCATGCCAATGAATTAAAACCTTTGCGCAAAAAGCTATTTCCGGAGCGTTTGCCAGTGTTAAAGCCTGCTCTTCAATACAGGTTTGTCTTATTGTGAAGCATAACCATATAAATAATTAAAAATGATTTGAAAATAACAGAGGCATTCTTCATAACAATCCTATCGTCAAATCGTGGTGTTTACCATTTCCCGGTTCTGATCGCTCTGTCGTGATGCGATCGCAGCGGTACTTTTTTGAAAAAGAAAACAAGCGTCCCGTGCAGATGAAAGCTTACGTTCAATGTTCTTCATTAATAGCTGCCATAGCCATGGCCTTATCGGCTGTTCTTTTTGGTCTTCTGGCAAGTTTCAAATTTGGACGCAGTCTATTGGAAAAAGTATTGACTCTATCTCTATTTACAAAAGTGATCAACAGTGATATCAGAAATTCTTTTCTTTACACAGTATCCACAATTTTTCTCCTTCGGTGTTTTTGGTCACGACGGACCTAAAAAAGAGGAGATGGACTCGACATCATTCGTTCTAACATTAGTCGGCAAAGGATGGAGTGAAAAGCTAACAGAGCCAATGGATGCACACACGAACCAGCCAGAAAAAGAGTTGGTAGTTCGAGTTTCAGGGCCTGAGGCAGGGTACGTTGCCACACCTATTTGTATGGTTCAGGCTGCTCTTGTACTTCTCCGCGATACTGACAAACTACCTGCTAAGTATGTACAGTTTTTCTTCCGTATTTAATAAATATTCTAATATTTATCCTTGTACAGTGGTGGAGTTTTCCCCCCAGGGGCGGCATTTGCGAAGACTTCACTGATAGAGCGCTTGATTAAGCGAGGAATTAATTTCCAAGCGGGTGTCAAGAGCTCTCTCTAACTTAACGAAAGGACATGTACCATATGTACTTGATCTTAGCGCGATCTATAAAACTACCTGCTTGTAACGTTTCTGCTGCTCAAGTTGTTTGATTTATATTGGCACTTGGGCAGTATGCCATAATTCAAACAGCTTTATTCGTGAACCAGACATTATTAAAATATGAATAATAGAAAAAAAAAATAGTTTTTGTTAATTTACATGAAATAAATATTCTTGGATCAACAGAAGTAAGCTTTATTTCAAATAAAATCACGTTCCTTAACACGAATGGTGTAAGCTTAATGGAGCACAAAAGAAAAGAACTTGTTGGAGGTAACGAAAGTTCTAACAATCGTATTCTTTCGATCGATCGATGGAGTGCGGAGAATTCCTAATGCAATCGCAGCAACTTTATACCCCAAACTAAACATTAAAAAGCACTTCACGGAATTCAAGGTAGATAAGAAACCGAATAACATTACTCGCCTGGTCGCTTGCTAGATCTCAGATTCACATAGCGTTGCTTGTGATCGATCAACGCTCTACTGAGACTTCCAAGTTGTGCCAGATGTCACGTGGTTATTCTCACTCTTCCGTCACGACTGCCAACGATTTTGTTGAGAAGGAAACACCTTGTGCCTTACTTGGTCATTCCACACACAATGAAAGTATATGCCGCATACGGAAATACGCAAAGCCTAAGGTTCACATTTTTAACGGTATTATGACCTACAATTTGCCTGCATGTAGTAACGCCAGAGGCTTTTAATGTTCCTTTTTCCTTCATTGATTAACTAAGCAAAGAACAACAGTAGAATTAATTAGGAAACTCTAGAAGCCTAAGTTAAGTTAATCATTCCAAAACATAATGGCTAATTAATAATCATTAGTATGCCTATATGTCCAAAGCCATTGCTATGGAACAATAAATTCACGGAGATATTTTGGTGGGTTACACCTGGGTATGTATAGTCAAATACAACTTTGCCTTTCTCCACCAATACCAGTAAACATTGGACTACAAAAGTCAAGTCATCGAGTACACCCCAGGTAAGACGATGAGACGCAAATTTTTCATATAAATTCTTGGGAAGCAAAAGAGAATAAGATGAGAGAAGAGCTTTAGAGTTTAGACTTATACAAGCACCATAGAATATCTAATACTACCTGGTAACTATAATACCCTCAAACAACGAAATTATCACTTTGCGGATAAGAAATCCTAGTTCCACGCCGAAAATCCCCGCATCTTCCTTTCGAAAGTTACCAAACAAAGAAAGATGCCGTCTTGAACGCCCACCAAAAAGGTAGGCAGTCTCTTGCTCTATGCGAACGCAGCACGAATGACTATCATGGCATCTGTCTAACCTTCACGAGTTGGCTTTCAGACCTCATAGGATGTGCAAGTCTCAAAGAAATGGACTGTTGTTAGTTTCCTTGTTGTTTTTTATCCCAATTCTTGCCGCAAGTGAACATCGGTATCACGGATCAGACTATCAAATTACCGGCTTATTAAAATCCCTGCTCAACATTCCGTACAGATGGGGGCAAAATCTGCTGGACAAAACGCAATGGAATTCAAAGAAATTGATTGAAGACAACAGGGAAACAACAGATTTGTCTGCACTGGCAGAACTGAAGAGGTCAAACAATTTAGAATTACCAAGCAGGACTATTGAAAGCTCAATAGTTGCAAATGAAGATTTACAGGTATCACATTTTAGACCATTTGCTGTACGGGAGAACCGACAAGGAAACGGTTGCGTCTGTATACCAAATCCAGAATGTTTAATCACTTGTTCAGCACTGGAAATTCAATGTGGACAAACTTGTACTCGCGTTACCGTTTACACTGCTTGCTATGTTCAAGGACCTGTATATGAACCTCCATATTTGTCAACAAGTGTAACAACCTACAACAATAATTGCATCACCGGCAATTGCTTGGTCAACTATGTGCCTCCTGTAGCGATAGTAGTAGGTGGTATGGTAGCAATAGCTCTAGCTGTTGCAATTCCGCTCGGTATTAATCCACCGCCGGTTGAGCGTATTCCACCCGAACCGATCGCCGACTTTTTGGTTATCGAAGATAAGATTCCTTTCAACAATCAGCCATTTATTGAAAAAGACTTTCCTCCGGACGGATGTGGAAATAATTCCGTGCAGATGGAAATTGGTGATTTGAATAGGAATTTGAATCGGAATAGATCCAGTGATGGAAATAGACCTAGTGATGAAAATTGCGAGCCGCTTTTGAGAAGAGGAAATTGCCGCAGTCCACAATACTGGGTCACCGTAAATCCCACTACATTGAAGGTATAGATACTAATTAGATAGACAAGTATAAAAGTTCAAAGTTTGAATAAATTTGACTCATCTTAGGGACGTTGCACTCCACGTCTTTGCGGTCGGGAACGAGTGTTCGTCGGTCGTGATGGACTTTGTCACGATATTTACGATCCAGGCGAGTGCCAAGGTGGCCGGCGACTTTACTATTCTCCTTTTGGAGATCCCATCTGCGATTGTCCAATCGGAGAATATCCTTTTCCGAACGCCGAAAACAATTGCGTTGCACTTTTCACCCAAGGTAATAGCAGTAGCCTAGTTTTCTTCTAACGTCTGATGCTTAGCAACAATGCGCACTATGATTCAGCGAAATAAAATGGTACGGTTTTGTGTTTAAAAGGACCCTGCCGAGATGGGAGTATAGTGGGCATTAGTTCACAGGGTCAATTGGAGTGCATGCCTTCCACATGTCAATCAACCAACGTTGGAGATAAATCTCTACAGTTGCTGCCGGCCGAGGATGGACAATGCTACGCTCTAGGAACACAGGGTCCCTGTTCACCTCCCTCTTTGTTGGGTTATGACATCTTCAAACGCCAAATGGAGTGTGTCAATGTTCAAAATGATACCTCGCCCTATTTCACTTCTCCTGAAGAAGAGGCACTGGTCGATAGCATCTACAACCAGCTCTCTCCGGACTTTGACGACTTCCGAATTTCAATGGTCTTTGAAAGTTCAGTAGGAACCAACGACATCGGCCAGCGTAGGCAAGGTGCTACCACCGGTGGAATATTTCAATTCCCTAGCTCTTCACCGGAAACACTATTAAATCCTTGTCGACCTGGAGCACGACGGGAGATGAATTATAAATGCACGAATCCATTAGTGTAAGACAATAAGCATTTTTTTCTAATTTAATCAAGTTAATTATATAAATTTGCCTATTTCGTTTTATTAGACCCAATCCGAGAAGAAGGGAACCGTTGCAAGCTGTTCGGCCGGCATTTCAGTGTCCGCCGAATAGAAATTTGCAAGCAACGGGCAGGTGCGTGACCGATAATCGCAGCACGAATTGTGGACCATCTTTTCGGTTCAACCCTGTTACTGGACAATGCCGAAGTATCTTCTAACGTATGTGGAATGCGTTTAGCCTCTATCCAAACAAGATACGATTCAAACGTTGAGAGAAAAAAGAATGCTTGGCGGACTAGTTCTGAAAAGCTTTAATCAAAACAGACGCTTTAAATAAGAATAAAATGAAATGAATAAGTTATTTTCTGCTCGACCTAAACATAATCTAATCACGGCAATATTTTTTGCAACATTTCAACAATGTAATTATTCTATCAATGAAATTGATGATAACTTTGATGTACCTCAATGAAAAACAAATTGTTGAACAACAATATAGAAATATTTCTGGTTGTGACTTAAGTTTAGGCTATCGTTTAGCATTGGTAGTATTGGTAGGATTGTGATATTTCTGTCTGTTATGCAACCAAACTTGAAAAAGAAGTATAACGAATCCGCCATTTATCTTAACGCGTATCTCCAAAAAAGGACGGAAATGATGAAACAAAACTTTCTTTGGCCAGCTTACCACAGCTTTTCCCACAGTATACAGTAAATCTCCGACAGACTCGCAGACAGACAGACAACATAGCTTTAGGCGTTTGAATAAAACTTTTGAAGCAATGCCTAGGTCGGGTATGCAAACATGTGCTTTCAACAACCGCTATAGTTCAAAAGACAGTCGGCTTAAGCTAGAAAACAAAGAGACATAGGGGCATATAGCGGTGTTTTTACACCAAAAATGAAACATTCTGAGACTTGCCCATCTCTTCGAACTACATACTAGAACCCGCGAACATTGAATACCATTTGTCGTTAGTTTTACAATGGAATCTTTCAGCGACGTACACGTAAAACAATACCGAATGAAATGAAAGAATGTATACGGAGCATCTGTCGCATTTTTGAATAGGCGGTCTATACATTAAAGTTTCCAGATGAAATATGTACAGTCAATTACGAATGAAACTAATGCGTATTCAAACATCTGCCATTTTTAAACAGGTGGAATGTAGGTCAAAGTTTTCTGACTAGGCGACGTATCTAGCAGTTTAATGGAAAAAGAAACTGGTTTAATAAGATTTGACCCATACACCAAAAATTTAACACAGCATGGGCACATACAGATGGTTCGTTCCGCAAGAAACGGATAATGTTCTTTTGGCAGCCTTTTAGAGATGGTTGAACTTCTAGTCAATGCCAAGGTCGGTTCTAATAACTAATACCGCGCTAAAAAAGAAATTTAAGTGCTTATCATTTGATGACCTTATCGTCGTTGATAGATTTATGACTAATTACAGGTTAGCACTTTATACCTGAATTATGAAAACAAAAATTTTTAAACAATACCAATTAATAATTGATGGAGGCGGCTGATCTTTTTCGAAAGATTATGTTTCATTTACTCTAGGCTAAATAGTTTTATGACGCAGTACCATATTTGTCTATTGACAGGACACGACTTGATTTTCCTAAATGTGGCCACGAAAGTCCATGTAGCAAAGAAGTTCCCTGCACCCCAGGTCAATAAAGGAAAAAAAAAAGACGCAGCAAAAAGCTCTTCGGTCAAACGGAAAGGGTCCGTCAAAAGGGAAGGGCTATCTGAAAAATGACACGAAACTCATTGGGGCCATGATGAATGATGGAGGCAGCAGCCGTGCGGGATTTACGATTTAGTTCCTCCTAGGAAGGGCCATCTCCCATCAATCAGAATTCTTCGTGCTATCATCATCATCATCAACGGCTTTAACCAAACCGGCAGTTAAAGTTGTTGTGAGATATCACTACCGTGGACAAAATCCAAACAGTTGCAAATCCAGTGGCGCAGGCAATAAACTCGACAAAACCTCCAATTACCGCACCCAACCGCCTCCTTAGGAAAAAAGAAAGAAAGTCGAGTGTTTGTATAAAGATGATTACAGAAAAAGAGGCCGCCGCGCTTGCCTATAAACTTTTGTTATATATTAAAATTTGAAAATCATTGTAGGTGAAAAAAAAAAAAACCGCAGTAAAACTACGCTCCACTTGGTTCTTACGGTGGCTGAGAGAAACCGCATTTTGGAAAAACACTTAGCGTAAAAAGATGCGACACCAAGAATAAGTTTGGCAAATACAGAAGGAGTAGCCTACACTCGCGCTATACTGCCTATACTGCTGCTATTAAGAGCTTCGAGGGGGACTGAATACTCGGTGAGATGGCGCTGGTGTAAGAGACAAATTGAACAGCAAGTGAAGAGGGGCAACCCTCTAGAGTCACGACGTGAGTTTAATTTTCAACCGAGAAGTAACAGACACCACTAACTGAGGCCCCAGACGCACACGAAATAAACAAAAAAAACCAAGGCACGCTAACTGAGTGGGACGACGTCACCTCCGTTTTGAATATTTACTATGAAACCAGCAATGTAATTTATGAGAAATGAGTAAAACAAAAAGTACACAACTGGCTGAAGACGTTCATCCGCGAATTAAAGCGAATTTGAAAAAACAACGTCACTGCCAATTATAATTCAATCGATTTAAAATAGAATTGGAAGATAAGAGCAAGAATACGTATTGAGTGTGATGTACAGTTAACTACACATTACACTACGCAGTTTGAGCAAACAACTGCCCTTTTGTTTGCAAAAAATCGATTTTAAGAGTTTTCCTCTAGTTTCGAGTGTCGATTTATCGACGTCGGAATTACTCCCGAGGTGAGAAATAGGACTAGGGATCTTTTCAATCAGCATTTCTTTTGATGGGAACTGCTCGAGGCACTGCGTATACAAATTACAAAGAGGTTTCCCTGTTAATTGGAAACGGTGTGCGGTAACTGGTGACCTTAAAACCCACAACAGGGATGCAAAAAGAAATAAGGCGAGAAAGATTAACCGCTAGCTTTTCAAACAGTTCCTTTTGATCAAACCGGTTCACAGCCTTTAACTGTAAAATTGAAAAAGGTTTTTCCTCACAAAACTCTATACCTTGTTCAATTATTCATCTTTCCATTAGTTCCGTTTTGTCACACATGATGTGTTGGTTCGCTTTCGACATGGTGGACACTAATATTCAAAATGAATTAAAAAAAACATCGGGGGAATATTCGTGACAACTTTACGTTTTGCGTTTCTAATCCTAATTCAAATTATAACGAGCAAAAATTGACAAGAGGACATATGAAAAGCAGAAAAATCGACAAATTAATTTCTTCCGACGTTCGCTGGTATAGTACACACAGCTGCAACGTAAACACAGGGTACCATATTGCAGTTCTCATCCTCAGACTCACAAAAAGGATCAATTAACAGAACTAGTCGATTAAGGTAAGCGAAAAGAAAAAAACCAAACAAAGATGAACTAAACAATTAGAAACCGGATCAATTTTGGGGCAAACAGATATACAATGCATAGCACAGCACTGAGCTCTGGGCAAGAGGATCAATTTCTCTTCACGAATAATCATCAATAACTTGAGGATGAGAGTACAAGTATAGTACGCCGTGTATGTTTATAGGACGTCAAAAGAACAGGATGCATAAATAGCTGAATTTACAAAAAAAAAAAAACCCTAACTCCTTCACGTAATCAAATTATCATTCATGGTCAGACAAGCAATCTCGTGCCTCGGTGTCCATTCGCATTCAAACCGGCAATTTTATTCGCACGGTCAAAAACGGAAAAACTAGACAGCTGACATTCTGACAATCTCTTGGGAATCACGTGAGCATTTTCACACTCGAGTCTATTTTTATTTTTTTTTATGAATGTTTGACTACGGGAGGATCTGCTCATGTAGCAAATCAAGAAAATCAAATGAAGTCATGACGTTCATGATATACGTAAAACAAAGTTTATAATGAGAAAGGAAAAGTCCAGGCTGTTGATTTCTAAGTTTTACTCAGTCCTAGATGCCTAATTCCCCATCTTTCCACAGCAAAGGGAATTAATTGCCTTGTCTAGAGTGCTCTCAAGACGACAAAAACTATTAGTTGTTAAATTCAGACCTCAAGAGCAAAGATTCACCCTCATACGATTTGGACGATGGCAACAATTCAACATGGCCGGAGATAAAAGTTTATCGACTTTCTTCTCTAAAACTAACACAAAACTCCTCTACAGGATTGCATAGCTCCAGCCTACGTCTTTCACCAAACAAAATTACAAAAATTTGAACTAACCTGGATTCGTGATGACGACGAAATCTCAACCACGACGCCTCCATTTGTTTTCGATGCCAGGCGTGTCGTCATTTTTCCAATCACATGACGGTCTAGGCAGCTAACAAATAATTTTCATATTTTGGATCTAGAGCAATCAACAGAATCAGTCTTATTAGCACAGAAGAGAGGCAAGGTAACAAAAACGTCGAATGAGAACCTTACACGATAAAAATCACGGAGCACTTGCACGTTGCTGTTGTTCGAGACTTTTGGCGCGTAGCAGACCACACACGTGGAATCGTTGAGACGCTCAGACACAGAATCAAAATGGCGAAACTCGAAGCAGTAAAAGTCAACTTTGCCGATTGATCCATTTTCAGTTTGCGAATTGTCTCGAACGCAAATCCTTCACTCGACAGTTAAATCATTCTGATAAGATCAGCTTTCTTGAAAAGTCACGACGACGAAAGCTTATTTCGGGAGCCTGTTGGAAGTACCAACTTGTTCTCACTGTTCACTTTTTCACACTAAAATAGCTCGGCAGTTTTGCAGTGTTGCACTGTTACACTTTTATTTTAAAGTGAAGGAGGGTTCGAATTTTCTTAATACGCAATATTGCATAATCTTGATAAAGGTGGGGGATTTATTTTATTTTTGTTCGTATATTTTTTTCTTTTTTCGTCTTTTTTTCCGCCTCAGGATTTGCGTTTGTGTAGTGTAGTATGTCTCCTGATCACTAGATGTCGATGCTGTGTGTTTACGAATATATGCCTTGAAGTAAACACCTTGTATTTGTATCGTATCTTACTAGGACATTCCACACATATTCCACAGCCATTGGATTTGGAAAGATATGTCGCCAACGGAAAATCTGCAAACCTGAAAATTTACATGTTTAACGGTATTATGACCTACAATCTACCTGCTTGTAGTAACGCCATAGGTTTTCATGTTCCATTTTTACTGCATTGATTAACTAAGAAAAGAACAACATAGTAGGATTTTAAAATTAATTCTACTGTTGAAAGGGAAACTCTAGAAGCCTTAAGAGAAGTTGATAATTCTGTAACATATTTGAAATGGCTAGTGGCTACTGGCTAGTAATATGCGGGACAGTTAATTCACGAAGATATTTTTGCAGGACACACCTGGGTGTGTGTAGTCAAATCCAACTTTGCTTTTCTCACCCAGTAATTAAACATTAAAGATTGAACTACAAAAAAGTCAACTCATCGCAGCCTACATACCAGGTAAAACAATGAGACGATAAATTTTACATTTAAAATCTTCGGGAGCAAAATAGAATAAGATGAGCTTTGAACTTAAATGAGCACAATAGTATACTCAATATACTTCCTAGTAAACTGTAATACCCTCAAGCAACGAAACTTTGCGGATAAGGAATCGAGTTCCACGCAAAAATCCCCACATCTTCTTTTAGAAAGTTACCAAACAAAAGAAGGGGCCGTCTTGAACGCCCACCAAAAAGGTAGGCAGTCTCTTGCTCGATGCGAACGCAGCACGAATGACTATCATGGCATCTGTCTAACCTTCACGAGTTGGATTTTTAACCTCATAGGATGTGCAAGTCTCAAAGAAATGGACTGTTGTTAGTTTCCTTGTTGTTTTTTATCCCAATTCTTGCCGCAAGTGAACATCGGTATCACGGATCAGACTATCAAATTACCGGCTTATTAAAATCCCTGCTCAACATTACGTACAGACCGTGGCAAAATCTGCTGGACAAAACACAACCAAATTCAAAGAAATCGATTGAAGACAACCTGGAAACAACAGACTTGTCTGCACTGGCAGAACAGAAGAGGTCAAACAACTTTGAATTACCAAGCAGGACTATTGAAAGCTCAATAGTTAAAAATAAAGATTTACAGGTAACACATTTATCATCCTTTGTACGGAAGAACCGACAAGAAAACGGATGCGTATGCACACCAAATCTAGCTTGTGGTTGTAATTGTGCGACTACTTGTTTGGTGCTGGACTTTCAATGTGGACAAACTTGTACTCACGTTACCGTTTACAACGCTGAGTATCTTCAAGGACCTTATAATGAACCTCAATTGTCAACAAGTGTAACAACCTACAACAACAACTGCAACGACGATTGCTTCACCAGCGATGTTACACCCGATGCGCCCCATGTGATCACCGATGCGCCCTATGGGACCACCGGAGCGCCCCATGTGATCAACGATCCGCCCTATGGGACCACCGATGCGCCCCATTTGATCACCGATGCGCCCTATGGGACCACCAAAGCGCCCCATTTGATCACCGATGCGCCCTATGGGACCACCGGAGCGCCCCATGTGATCAACGATCCGCCCTATGGGACCACCGAAGCGCCCCATTTGATCAACAACGACAACGTGACCATCAACGTGTCTACCAATGTGAGCACCGATGCTACCGTGCCCATCATCAACATAACCAACGTTGAGACCAGCAACGATGGGACCAACGATGGGGCCAGCGTTGGGACCAGCGTTGGGACCAGCGTTGGGACCAGCAACTCTGTGACGAACTATGTACCTCCTGTAGCGATAGTAGTAGGTGGTATTGTAGCAATAGCTCTAGCTGTTGCAATTCCGCTCGGTATTAATCCACCGCCAGTTGAGTGTATTCCACCCGAACTGTTTGTCGACTTTTCGGTTATTGAAGATAAGATTCCTTTCAACAGTCAGCCATTTTTTGAAAAAGACTTTCCTCCGGACGGATGTGGAAATAATTCCGTGCGGATGGAAATTGGGAATTCGAATAGGAATTTGGATTGGAATAGACCCAGTGAAGTAAATTGCCAGCCGCTTATGAGAAGAGGAAATTGCCGCAGTCCACAAGATTGGGTCACCGTAAATCCCACTACATTGAAGGTATAGATACTAATTAGATAAAAAAAGTATTAACGTTTTAAAAGTTCCAAGTTTGAATTAAAGCGACTCATCTTAGGGAAGTTGCACTCCACGTCTTTGCGGTCGAGGACGAGTGTTCGTCGGTCGTGATGGACTTTGTCACGATATTTACGATCCAGGCAAGTGCCAAGGTGGCCGGCGACTTTACTATTCTCCTTTTGGAGATCCCATCTGCGATTGTCCAATCGGAGAATATCCTTTTCCGAACGCCGAAAACAATTGCGTTGCACTTTTCACCCAAGGTAATAGCAGTAGCCTAGTTTTCTTCTAACGTCTGATGCTTAGCAACAATGCACTATGATTCAGCGAAATAAAATGGTACCTTTTTGTGTTTTAAAAAAGGACCCTGCCGAGATGGGAGTATAGTGGGCATTAGTTCACAGGGTCAATTGGAGTGCATGCCATCCAAATGTCAATCAACCAACGTTGGAGATAAATCTCTACAGTTGCTGCCGGCCGAGGATGGACAATGCTACGCTCTAGGAACACAGGGTCCCTGTTCACCTCCCTCTTTGTTGGGTTATGACATCTTCAAACGCCAAATGGAGTGTGTCAATGTTCAAAATGATACCTCGCCCTATTTCACTTCTCCTGAAGAAGAGGCACTGGTCGATAGCATCTACAACCAGCGCTCTCCGGACTTTGACGACTTCCGAATTTCAATGGTCTTTGAAAGTCCAGTAGGAACCAACGACATCGGCCAGCGTAGGCAAGGTGCTACCACCGCTGGAATATTTCAATTCCCTGGCTTTTCACCGGAAGCACTTTTGAATCCATGTCGACCTGGAGCTCGAACGGAGATGAATTATAAATGCACGAATCCATTAATGTAAGACAATAAGCAATTTTTTTCTTTAATGTAATCATGTTTTAAAAATATTTCTTTTTATTAGACCCAAGTCGAGAACAAAAAGGGAAACGTTGCAAGCTGTTCGGCCGGCATTTCAGTGTACGCCAGATAAAAATTTGCAAGCAACGGGCAAGTGCGTGACCGATAATCGCAGCACGAATTGTGGACCATCTTTTCGGTTCAACCCTACTACCGGACAATGCCGAAGTATCTTCTAACGTAAGCGGAATGTGGTTAGCTTTTTTCCAAACAGATGTGATTCAAACGCTGAGAGAAAAAAGAATGCTTGGCGGAGTGTAATCAAAACAGACGCTTTCAATAAGAATAAAATTTAAAAAAAAAAAAAGTTATTCCCCGATCGTTCGACCTTAACATCTACGCCGTACCTTGCCTCTCAATGAAATTGTGGATAATTTTGATATACCTCAATGAAAAATAAATTGTTGAATTACCATTTAGAAATATTTCTGGTTACGACTATCGTTTAGTATTGGTAGTATTGGTAGGATTGTGATATTTCTGTCTGTTTTGCAACCCAACTTGAAGGTGAAGTATAACGAATCCGCCATTTAGCTCAAAGCGTAGTACCTTCAAAAAAAGACGGAAATGAGGAAACAAAACGTTTCTTTGGCCAGCTCACCACAGCTATTCCCGTAAATGTCAGACAGAATCGCAGACAGATAGCTTTGGGCGTTTGAATAAAACTTTTGAAGCAATGCCTAGGTCGGCATGCAAGCATGTGCTTTGAACAACCGCTATAGTTTTCAAAAGACAGTCGGCTTCAGGCTAGAAAAGAAACTGACATAGGGGAATGTTGTGTGCGGTGTTTTTACACCAAAAATGAAACATTCTTAGACTTGCCGATTTCTTTAAAAAAAAATATAACTACAAAAAGTGAATCTACACGCCATTCCAATTCAAGTATACGACAAGCCCACAATATTATTCACAACGGTTGTTTACATGGGAAATAATCCGTTATTTAGATATCTATAGAATTTATTAAACTGCCTGAATTTTGAATGACATTAGAACCCACGCACATTGAATACCATTTATCTTTAGTTTACATAATGGAATCTTTCAGCGACTAAAACAATGCCGAATGAAATGAATGAGTGTACGGAGCATCTGTCGCATTTTTGAACAGGTGTCTATACAATTAAGTTTACAGATGGAATAAGTACAGTCAATTACGAATTAAACTAATGCGTATTCAAACATCTGCCATTTTTAAACAGGTTGAATGTAAGTAAAAGTTTTCTGACTAGGCGATGTTTCTAGCAGAATGAAGAAAAGAAAATCTGGTTTAAAGCTATAGATTTGACCCATATACGAAAAATTTAACACAGCATGGGCTGTAATGCTGCATGGCCTAAAAAGTAATGTAATTTTCTGGATCACGGCAAAATGATTGCATCTCCTGGACTTTCCCGCATCACTTTCCAAGGATAAAAAAAAAGGTGAAAAAATTGGGTGAAAAATGTGGACGTGACAACTCTAACAAAGCAAACTGGAAGTAAATGACCCAGATGTCTGCTCTCCTACGGCACCCACCGATTTCCGCACCACTGTTGAAAACTCTAATTATGTGCATTTTAGTCTTTTACAAATTCAAAACAAGTTTTTCCACATTGCAATTTACAAAACAGATAACTAAAACCAATATCGGGAAAAGGACCTTGCCTCAAAAAAGAATTTCGCTCCACCTTTTACACAACGTGGTTTAGTGTGAGCAAAGCCATATAGCGTCCAGTTTTAAAAATTTTCTATTGGTCCTCCCCAGGTCCGTGTTGCCTAGGATATATAACGAAGATTGCTGACAAACAAAGCAGTTTTAACTGAGTAGGCTACCACAAATCTCAACATATTTTGAAGATAAGTTTTTGCTAGTATGCTTACCCTCTAAGATGACCTATGTTCAAAAATATCTTAGTTCTTGGTAGACTACTTTTTAGCGCGTGAGTCGCATCTCGTCAAAATCTAGACCCTTGTTTGACCTACTTTTTTTTAAACTCGAAAAATCTATTTTCACATTTACAACCAGCTCAAACCAGAAAAAGTCTCATCACATCTAGTCTATCAAAACCTTTTATAGATGCAAAACGCGACACGGGCCAACGAAGACTTGAATTCCCCTGGAGCATCGCATTTTTCAAAGCCTCAGTCAGATGAGACACCAATGCAAATGTGTAAGAACATACGTATCATATTATGCGTTTTTCCTTTTACAACGTTTTGACTAAACGCAGCCATCACCTTAGAAACGAGAAATTGATACTGTCAGTTCGTTCCGCAAAAAAGGATGACTTTTGGAGATTGTTCAACTACTAGTCAATGCCAAGGCCGGATCTATTAACTATGCTAAAAGGTCGAAATTTAAGTGCTTACCTTTTGTTGACCTTGTTTTCGTTGATGGTCTTGTGAATAATTACAGGTTAGCGCTATGTACCTGAATAATGAAAAAAAAAGACAATACCACTTAATAATTAACGGAGGCGGCTGATTTCTTTCGAAAGATTGGGTTACATTTACTCTGTTTAGATAGTTTTGTGACGCAGTACCATATTTGTCTGTTGACACGACAGCCTACTTGATATTCTTAAATGGGGCCACGAAAGTCCATGTTGCAAAGAAGTTACCCGAATCCAGCAGGTCAAGTCGCATCAAAACTATTTAGTGATGCAATGACACAGTTTTACGAATCTTTTTAAAACCTTTTAAATCTTTTCAAAACTTACCAAAAGAAGCGGCAAAAAGCTCTTCGAGTAAACGAAAAGGGCATCATTCTTTAAAAAAAGACACGAAACTCGTTGGGTCATGAAAAATGACGGAGGCAGCCGTGCGGGATTTACGATTTAGTTCCTCCTAGGAAGGGCTATCTCCCATCAATCAGAATTCTTCGAGCAATCATCATCAACGGGTTTAACCAAAGCGGCAGTTAAAGTTGTTGCGAGATATCACTACCGTGGACAAAATCCAAACAGTTGCAAGTCCAGTGGCGCAGGCAATAAACTCGACAATACCTCCAATTACCGCACCCAACCGCCTCCTTAGGAAAAAAGAAAGAAAGTCGAGTGTTTGTATAAAGATGATTACAGAAAAAGAGGTCGCCGCGCTTGCCTATAAACTGTTGTTATTTATTGCTATTTGACAAGCATTGTAGGTGGAAAAAAAATACCGCAGCAAAACTACGCTCCACTTGGTTCTTACGGTAGCTCAGAGAAACCGCATCCTGAAAAATCATTTAACGTAAAAAGGTGCGACACCACGAATACGTTTAGTTTCATTTCGGACACCACGTCATGAACTAGCTCATTCATACGGTCAAGCAACAACAGTGTGAAACACAGACGAGATGTTTGGAAATGTGAGTCCAGCTGTTGTTCTACTGTTTAAAATATCAATTATTGGTTATTGTTGTTTTGGTGATCAACAGAGCTTCTCGGAAAGGCAAGTGAGTAGACCATGGATACAGGAATTGTTAACACAAGAGAAATCTAGAAATCTTACCAGTGCGACGACAAACGCGGATGGATATCTGAAAAGCCAAAATGTGCAACTATCCCGGATACCAACCGATGTTAGTTTACAAGTTTTCCGTTTTGCGGGTAACAAATCACTACAAAGAAGAACTAAATCAAATGCAGGAACGATATTATTCGTCCCCAAGTTCGTTATAGCAGTAGGAGCCATAGCAGCGGCCATCGCTGTGGCTGTTACCTCGCACGGAAAGCATACTAAAATAGAAGAAATCGATATCGACTTTAGGCTACTCAACATTCTTACACCTATAAACGACTTACCGATGCCAGTTACAGGAGTAGACTTTCCATCCGACGGATGTGGAGACAACTCGGTGCGATTCAATGGAACTTGCTTTCCGGTTTTACACAAAGGTCCATGCCATCGAATTGAATGGGTCACCATAGATCCCATTACATTGCAGGTAAATTCACGACAAAATGTTTGGAAATCCAAGGATCAGAATTTCAAAGGGATCCTTTTAGGGACGATGCACTCCACGTCTTTGCGGTCGAGAAAGGGTATTAGTTGTTCGCGATGGACTTTGTCACGATATTTACGATCCTGGCGAGTGCCAAGGTGGCCGGCGACTATACTATACAGCTTACGGAGATCCCATATGCGATTGCCCAATTGGACAATATCCATTTCCGCACCCCCATGACAACTGTGTTCCACTTTTCACCCAAGGTATACACTTTCAATATTTACTTTTGTGCGTTCAAAGATTGATCCCGAATTTCAGGGCCTTGCCAAGATGGATACGTAGTAAGCATTAATCAAGATGGACGATTGGGCTGCACGCCAGCTGAATGTGAATCAACCGATGGGAAAGACTTTTTACAACAGTTGGTGTTGGCCAATAAAGCATGCTACGTCCTAGGATCCCGTGGCCCTTGTTCGACTACTTCCCAGCTACTGGGCTACGATATCTTCAAAAGGCGATTGCAGTGCGTCAATCTCTTGGATCCTTTCTCGCCCTATTTCTCTTGGCACGAAGAAAACAATTTGCTTGATAGCATCTACAATCACCTGCATCTGGAATCCGATGAATTTCGAACATCCTTAGTCTATCAAAGTCTAGAGGGGAGAAACGACACACTCCGCAGGCAGGGCGCGAACACCGCTGGAATATTTCAATTCCCTAGCTCCTCACCGGAAACACTATTAAATCCATGTCGGACTGGAGCGAGACAAGGGACAAATTATAAATGTACCAACCCTTTAGTGTAAGACAAAAAAATTTTCTTTCATGCAAATTTGAAGCTTTTGATTTAAACCTACCCTTTTTTATTCAGGCCCAACATGAATCGGAGAGACCTGCTGCCAGTTGTACGACCCGGAGTGAAAACCAACTGTGAAGGTAACGCTGTGTTCATCGCTGTAACTGGTCAATGTCGACCACGATTTTAGTTCAAATGTCCAAATCACAAAATTTGAAATCTAAATGTAACGACTGATCATGGCAAATTAGCCATATCATAAAAATTTTGAATACACAAGCGAGTTACCTTTGACAATGAAGATTTCGTGTTCTAGACGACCTGCTCAGCAAAAGACTAGTGACGAATTGGAGGGGAAATAACTTGCCACGAACATCTTGCAGTAGTAGTTGAGGGTGTATTTTTATGCAAGGCGACGTAGGAAAAGTTAGCGCGGACTGAAGCCAAAAAGAAGTTTCATTGATCAAGCTTGGAATCACTCCATGAACTCAGCTTTTTCTAAAATACGGTGGATCTGATTAAAAATTAAAATTTCGCAACATAATTGCTCTATGGAAGCCAGTAAATGAGCTAAGTAAGTTTCACACGTGCTAAAACAACGAATTTCTATGTTTAACTCAATCAATTTTCCATTTTTGGACGTAGTCTACCTGATAGTCGTCTCAGTCCAACAATCACGTGTAGCACTTTCCGCTGTTCGCATAGAGTGTGACCACGCCCATGGGTGCAAAGAGATCTAATTCGTGACTTCTACAAGTTAATTATTAAATAGAAAAACAAATATGGAAAGGGCTTTTCAAGGCTAATGTTAACTTACCCTAACCAGCTCATTTAATAGTTTCTATTAAGCAATTAGTTCTGGAAAAAGCTTAATTTTTATTCAGATTGACCGCAGAACTAGAAACAGCTGATAAAATGACGTTAGTTATTTTGTTTGTTCAATCATCTAGTCGTCTAACTGTCCGCATTGGTACGCGTTCTGGTAACTTTGCGTGTTCTTATCTTCGGAATCAAGCTTGATCATATCATCAATACGCAGAATGGTGATAGCGGCCTCTGTAGCGAATTTGAGAGATTTGATCTTTGAGACAGCGGGCTCAAAGACACCGGCTTGACGGTTATCCCTGACAGCACCTTCCATCAAGTCCAACCCGATCCTTGAAAGAAACAGCAATCAATAAAATATTTTAAAACAGATAATCCAAAATGATTTACCATTTCAAATTAGCATGCTCAGGCTTTGACTGCGATGAGTGATGGTAGGAACGCATCTTAGCCACCAGATCAGTTGCGTCTTTAGCAGCGTTGACTGCCAAGGTCTTGGGAATAACCAACAGAGAGTGAGCAAACTCGGCAATCGCCAACTGTTCTCGGGAGCTCTGCATTTTAAAACGAAAAGTCAATCATGTGATCAAATTTTGGCATTCAAAAGTACCACTTACCAATGAAGTAGCGAAGCTCTCCAAATAAATAGAGAGTGCAACTTCGACAGCGCCACCACCAACGACTAGAGTTTTGGATTCTAGAACACGTTTGACGACGCAGAGGGCATCGTGCACCGAGCGTTCCATCTCATCACAGTAGAAGTCGTTGGGACCACGAAGAATGATGGATGCAGCAGTACGCGCTTTGGTTCTAAAAAAAAAAAACAATAAATATGTCAAATGCTAATTCTGATAACATTAGCTTCCACAAATAATTCACCCTTTGATAATAATGAGCTCGTCGTCGCAGATGCGCTCCGTTGAGACTTCAGCGGCCTCACCGATAGAAGAAGCTTCGAAACTTTCATCACCTAAAGAATAAAATATATATAGTTCCGAACATCACTGAAAGGTTGAATAATCAATAATGTAATACCTTCGAGATTGGCCATGGAAGAAAGTAAAGTGGCTCCTGTCGCTTTAGCAATACGCTTCAAGTCAGCTTTCTTGCATCGACGAACAGCCATGGCACCTGCTTCTACGAAATACTGAATAAACAAATAAATGTCAGTTAGCGATTAGACTTCAGATTATATGTACGCTATTTACCTTGAGGCACAAATCGTCAATACCTCCAGTAGCCAAAATAACATTAGCTCCGGCATTGAGGATTTTCTGAATTCTCTCTTTCGTAATATCAGATTCTCGAGCACGGATAGCATCGAGCTTCTCGGGGTCTGTGACGAGAACCTGAACTCCCATTTTCATTTTGGTTTTTTGAAGAGAGAAATCAAGGCATGCAATCTTGGCGTTGGTGATCTTCTTAACCATTGCCTGGGAAGCAACCGAGCAGTTGAGGGCGTAACCAGTGATGAGAAGGCTTTCCCGAGCACTTTTGCCATGAGCCTTAAGAACGTTGATCGCCTTGATTGGATAGATAGCTTGCCCTTTGTTATCTGTAACGCGGACAGCATTGGCAGCGTCAACACACATGGCGGCGAAGAAGTTCGCGTCGGCGCTGATGATTTTGCTCGACATAGATGTCTTGGCGGCATTGATCAAACAGTCCTTTCCAAGCTCCTCGACGCTCAAGGTCAAATTGTCCTGAATGTACTTCACTGCCTCCCTTTAAAACAATCACATGTTTGTCAAATCAAATCACATGTCAAAACAAGAGATTTGTAGGTGATCTTACTTGCAAGCCAGACGATAACCACTGATGACAGAGGTAGGATGGATCTTTTGTTTAACCAATTCATCTGCATTTTTCAGCAACTCAGCTGCAACAATAACCTGCAACAAAAACAGTTTAGACCTTTGAAAGCAAATAAACAATCCAGTACCGAGCAACTAACCACTGAGGTTGTTCCGTCTCCAACTTCTTGGTCTTGCAATTGAGCAAGCTCAACCAACACTTTGGCAGCAGGGTGCTGAACTTCAAGTAGATTTAGGATAGTAGCACCATCATTAGTAATAGTGACATCCTGAAACAACAAAAAAGGGAGGTTACAGAAAATTTTCCTTTGTGTCGAAATATCACAATTTGCATTACCCCAACATCATCGACCAGCATTTTGTCTAGTCCCACAGGGCCAAGAGAGCTTTTGACAATATTGGCGATAGAACTTGCAGCCAAAACTAGGATAATTAAAAACATGTGTTATAAAATGTCAACCGGTACCGGCACTAGGCGTTATAACTCACGGTACAAAGAACAAAATAATTACCATTTTGGGTGCGAACTGAATTGCCCGTGGTACGTTTTCCAGGAAGAGACAGACTTGAGGAGAACATTTTGGTACTTTTTTATGAGACTATTACTAAATCTGTATTAATCAGCTCCTTTCTTTGCTCACACTTCTTGACGTTGTTCGAGCACGCTGCACGTGAAAGATGACGGGCAGAACGTTCTGGCTCTTGGGCTAAATGACTATTGCCACAAGTGAAGTCGAGCTAGTACTATTAAAATGCGACGCCGTCGCAGTCACATGGGGCATTTCATATTTGGTATGCTTTGCAGGTAAATGCAGCATTCTTGAATTTAGGAAATCATTTTCAGCTATATTTAATACATAGATTAATTAGAAAATAAATTAGTAAATAAAATCTTATGGTAAATTTATTTAGGTGCTCGTCTGCCATTTTTTTTTACAATATCATCCATTGATTCCTTTCATTCACTAAAATCCGACCCTCGGGACATTTATTAGCTAGTCGAACGAGAGGCCCATTACGTAGAGCACGCGGTTCGAGAACACGATATGTCAGGCATAAATCAGCATGATATTTTGTAAGCTAACTGAAACTCAGGTGATTTTTTCAAAACTTGAACACCACAGTTGTAGTATTTTCGACTTTAGCTAGATGGTCTATGGATGACTAAATATTATTTTGCTATCTTCATTAAAGTGAATCGACTTCAACTCGGATACAACATTGTGATAGACTCTTCGCCATGGCAGCCATCGACGCAGGACCGAGGAGGCAGCGAGGACTATTCGGACTTTTGTGTGGTACCATCAGTATTAAGAAAAGTATATTGGTAAGTCCCGCAATTCAATATTAAAAGTTGCTGTTCAAACGTATTATTACTTATTGTATATGCCCCATAGCAATAATAACCAACGGATGTTTGTGGTGAATCTCTTTTATAGTGCATCGGGGACAACAGTATTGCAGAGAACGACCCAACGGATCGAAGTGGGGATAACCGGCAGCAGCCGGATATAGAGAATCCACATCCGTCTGTAGACGACCCCAGTACAGATGTGAAGATCCCGTCACCTGTATTGGTCTCCAAGAAGCTTGCCGAAGAAGCTGTGGCCAAGAGACGCAATGTTCGATTTAGACATCAAGCTACCGTGATCGAAGAGGAGGAAGAAAATGGTTTTGAAAATTCCTCGACGGTCGAGGCGAACCAGAAACTTTTAAATGAACATAGTAACAATATAACTTCGACGGATGTGAAATGTAACAGAAGAATCAGGCAAAAGAAAATGGCCCCGGCTCCTCCTCTGCCCGGAATCCTTGGCAATGCTTCTTAATGAGGATAGCCACTTGCCGTTAACTACATTAATATTTATACCAAGTTTATGTCGTTTATAGAAGCCGTTATTAGAGAAATTTTCATAGTTGTTTTGTTCACATTGTTAAATCCAATTTGTTGTTGATACCGGAGGAGAAATTTCAGTCGTTTGCCGAATCATGAGCTTATTAATTAGAAACTATTTCTAGGTTTAATGGCGTTTTCTCAATACAGCTATTGTTACTCCTTCCCGTTTGATCCGTGTTAAAAGATCAACGATGCATGACATGATCAGCTCAATGTGGATGAGACTTTGATACATAATAAACAGTGTACACAAAAATGGGTTTGGCGTTGGTGGAACAACAAGATGGAAACAACACCCACCCAATCCCGGAAGGATCCATGGGTCTCGTTTCTCACCATTCGTCAAAAAGAACTAGACTGGCGCCGCGACGCCCCTTCTTCCCACGAACATGAACTTAAACATCGCCGAGACACAATGATGCGGCTACAATACAATGTGCTGCGCCACTTCCATTTGTTCGACGGAAGTTCACGACTTTCCGTCGATGGTAAGAGAATGGCCTATTCATTTGGTGATCTACTTACACAGCAGCCAACACCAACCGCATTCAAAATCATTTCACTGCTCGCATGTTGGGTTCAATTTACTTGCCGAACTGCACTGACAAAGGCAGAAAATGACACATAATTGGAAAACATTGTATACTGTCAGGGTGGGGAGGAAAAAAAATTCTTCATTTAAAAGATTCTCTGAGTAAACGGTCATACAGCGAAAGAGAAATTAGCCTCAATCCAGGTGGTCTTTTCTTCTGGGGACCTGATGACACGGTTACGTGAGACGAAACCAATCACGAACTCAAACCGAAACAAGGCAACAACATGCATCCTGTTTTTGTAGCTAATATGGAGGACTTTTATTTTCTTTGATGGAAGTAGTGACTACATTGAAAATAAATCTCGCACTTTAATATGCTTTACATAAGAAAGGAGATGGGGCGGCAGGAATTCCGATCCCTGACACCATAAGTAGAACATTCTACCTAAAATACGGGGATGATTGAAAACTTAAACAACACAAAAACCGTCTGAGCAAAATAACCAAAACGCGTGACGAAAACAAAGTCAAAGAACTTAAGTCTTTTAAACCTTAATGGCTTTCATTTTGGGCATTCTCTTCTTGGCCAACCGTTTGTTCTCCTTTTCCTCCCATTTTCGCTGCTTTTCTGGATCATCGTCTTGGAGAATTTTTTCCTTTTCCAGACGGCGCTTTTCCTCGCGTCGGGCAGCTGCAGCTTCGGCTCGGGCAGCGTGAGTCGATTTGAGGAAGGCCTCCTCAACTTTCTGACGATTCTTCTCCGCCTTTGATTTAAACTCCTTGCTCAAGCGGAACCGCTTGACACGGTCAATGCAGTAGAAAGTCAACATGATAGCTGGACGGATAATTTCCACCGCCTCAACGATGCTCTTGCCTGCAATTTTGGGAAAGAAATTGCGTAAATTACTGTAATTAGAAAGAAAAATCACGACACGGTAGCTTACCATTCTTTAAAGGCAGGTTGAAATTGAAGATGAGCATCTTTTTAACTTCTGGCATCTTGCTGGGTGCCGTATCTTCCGTCTGTTTGGGTCCGGAATACTGGTCTGAAAAGTGGATAGACTCGATGACTTCCGGGATATTATTGATGAGGGAACACACTCGAGCATCCAGCAAAGTGGTGGAAGCTTCGCCGATTTCTGACATCAAGACAAAGTTCGTTGGAAGACCAAACTTTTCAACGGCAGATTTTTTCTCTGGGCAATACACACTGATGTCTGCCATCTCTCTGATGAGGCGGGTTGCCGTCTTTTTGGCAGCCAGGCACATGACGAACGAGTCCATGTCTGAATCGTTCATGAAAACTTTGACGTGCACTTGATCTTGTTGTGGCCGGAAAAGATTCATCACCATGGCCACCAAATCTTGCCGTTTCAAGAGCCTTAGCTCAAACAAAACAGCTTCACAACCAGTTCTACCACTACACCACAGTAGGTAAACATTTTCAGATTCTTTCATGAGGCCAGGTTGACTGTTTTCCAATTTTCCGTCATCTCCTACCAAAGCAAACTTCTCAAGAAGAGGCCCTTTGAAGGCTGAATACCAAGTCTCAGCAATGCGCTGATTTTTGCTGCGACCCAGAAAGAAGTTAAAAAAGTAGAGAACAAGACCAGCAAGTATCATGAGTTCCAAATAATAGCTTTCCCAGTTGGATCGGAGATGAGCTGGAAGCTGAGCAAAAGTAATTTTGGGCCCTTCATTCAGTTTGAGATCAGGTTTAGAAGTAGAATCTTTTTCGTATCCCTCATACTCATCTTCATCCACATGTTCAAACTCGTTATCTTCTGTTTCGACGGTAGCTTCATCTTCATCAGCTGCTTCCACTTCCTTATCGGGTTCGTGTGATGGTGGATCTTCATGTTCATGAACCACATTCTTCTGTTCAGAAGCCACTCCTGCAACTACATCTTCCACATCAAAATCTTCAAATTCAGCAAATTCATTGTCTTCAATATCTAAATGATTGATTCCGGCATTGGCTATGTTGTATGATACGAATAGCAGAGTTAATGCAAATATGGTGAGCCAGTGAGAACGGTCGACCGGCGACATTTTCCTGGCTAAAGAAAAGAAAGTAATGAAAAATTTCTCTCAAAATACCGTTCAATAGAACTATAAATATAAAAGGAATAGCTTACTCGGGTTCACCCTGCAAACGAAAGTATTCGAAAATCAAAGAAATAATTTGACAGATGAAATTTGTTTCTATTCACCAATTCAGACGCGCCATGACAGTTCAGAAATTAATAAATGCCTGTGTTGCCTGTTCGAAGAGAATGAATCGTTGCTCGTCACAGAAAACAAGAAAAATGCATAAATCTAAGGTAAAATGGGCGGAGAAAAATGAAATATATAAACAGTTTAAATGTTTGTAATGTCGGCATGAGCTTTAGAGACCTTTAGAGCTCGAATGAGGAAATAAAATACTCGTTTTTCGTATGAAAGAAGAAGAAGCACTCGGTATAATTCGTTTGCTCGTTTTACACAGTGCAACAACGTCTCTAGAGAGCGAAATTCCGGCGGACGCCGGAAATCTTGTTAGTAAGAAGTGGTACAAAAATTTAATCTTGTTTACGGCAAATCAGAGTCACTTGACTGATGTGGAAAATCAATAACAACCCCCTCATTATGCGATGTAACCGCGGCAACAAAACCAACACTTTTCCTGCTGCACACACCTAAATAACCATAATAATTGCAAATTACAACAGTAAAACAAAAAATTTGCTACAACACAACGTGCCAATAAAACGGATCTATTGCCCAGAGGCAATTGGTTCGTAATCGATTACCGTGAAACCAAAGAAAAGAATTTTCAAACAAAAAAAAAATTCCGGTGGGCGTAATTTTGTCGATTTTGAATAAATTATTCCATTTCCACCTGGCTATTTTTTCGTTTGAAGCTAAAAGCGCCCTCTTTTTTTACTTACTCTACCTCCCCCGCTATTGCCTTGCTCAGTTAAAACTTGAGAGGGACCCCATCAGTTGTGAGAGAATAGCAGAGACGTAAGGACGTCCTCGGCGTGGTGTGTTCGCGCCACAGTGTGTGTGTTCTGCACTTGTGTGTTTCGATCAACAAGTTCTTTTCGATCTCGGTGGGTATTATTACTTGTCCCTCGTGTGTGTGTGTCATAAGATATTTGTTATCGAAAAATGTTTCGTCAACATTTCTAGTTTCGAGAAATAAGGTACAACAACAATAATAATAATACTGTTTTTGGCAAAATATCAAGGTGTGTTTCAGTGTGCTGTGAGTCTCTTGTGTGTGTGTGTAAGTTTTGATGTTAGAACCCTAGAGGCTTTTTTCGGTCGGGGCGGCAATGACCGCTGGGTGTACTACTATACACAGCCCGTAGATGCACGCGTTATAGACCAACAGCAAAGGGGGATGCAACACAACAGTTGTTTTATTATTTTTCCTAGGAATGTGAACGCATAGCCCCCAAAAACTTGTAATAACAGCTTTCTAACTGTTCTTTTTATAGATTTTTACGTCTTTCGAAATTTTCTGGGTACTGTTTTATACTAAAAATTGATTAGAGATCCATTTCCTGGTGTAATAATGTAGCGATTTTATAGCTCGTGAGCCTGTTTTTGGTCGCCATCTTTTCGCCCACCTCGTTGTCGGCCACTTTGGCACCTTTCTTTTGATAAAAATGGGAATTTCTTTATTTTGGATTTGAAAGATGTGGTAGGTACCACGCTGCTTTTGGCATTGGGAGGATTGAGATTTTGACAAAACACGCCATCTGTCTATTTTTTTTTTGTGGCGTCGGGAGTCTTGGATCATTTTGGACTTCGTGAGAGCCAAGTTCAAGGTTCTTTGAATCTTGTCGGTAATCCCGAACTGAAAAAGTTACGATTGTCCCTTTCGATTTTGACTTTTTTAAATTGATGTCGTGACATCATCACGTGCGCCATTTTCGACATCTGGCTGGTGGTACCGTGTTCACGTACCGTTCGTGATGCTAGCGTGACTAACCGAAAAGGAAGAAGAAGGCACACACACACACAAAGAACGAAAAACATATACTTTCTGTTGGGGGTTTCTGCATCTCAAGGTGACGGTTAGAGAATATAATTAACTTTTTTTCGGTTTGGCCTGACCAGGTGTGTGTTTGTGTGGCATGGTGGGCAGGTAAAAAACGAAGAAGAAAAATGCACGTTGTTTGCTACTGACCGGATGGAAAGAAATTGAGGTCGGTATGACAAGCACCGGAAGAACTGCTCCAGTGAAATATGCTTTTCCAATGTTATGCCACGCGTGTGTGTGTAGGCTTGTCGAAATGTGAAATTCGTTTTAGTCTTTTCTCCTATTTTTGTTAACGACAGTTTACTACCTTGACGAGATGCTCCCATTTCTGGGGCTTCTGCTTCCTAATCGTAGATAATATCCAGTTTATTAAAGAGGTGCAGGAGGAGAAAGCTTGGGACACTGTGAAATGGTTACGGGCTATTAGGTCAGTGTAACTCAAACAAGTCCATCCACATTTTCGTCAAGTTAAGATGTTGTCTGTTGTCACTGGACAGCTGATTTCCATCCAGAATCTGGTTGAACTATATATCTTTTTTTTTTAGATTATTATATTTCATTTGAATAGCTGTGATGTTTTCTAAAATAGAGAGCGGCCGTACCAGGTGTAACTATTTTTGATCGTCAAATCATTTTTCTCGCTCTCCATCATGGCTGTCATCTTTCTCCGAACTTTCATTTCGTACCTGGTGAATTGGTGAAACCTTGCGTAATTTATTGGAGGAAAGGTGTGATGCTTGGTTACCTCCAGTATACGGCTGTAGGATAGCAGCTCGGATGGAACATCTTTTTCAGGGGAAAATTATGGTTGAATGGTCGCGTTTTTAATTGCTAAAACTTGAGAATCAGGTTGGGAGTTATCAGCTTTCTTGAAACGAAAGACAGGTGCAACTTGGAAGGTCCTATTTGAACACATTTGTAGGTTTCCCACAAAATTTGGCTCTTGACACGGAGTTGCCATCTAGCGGCGGGAATTCTAATAATGCTTGAACGTTTGCAGCTATGCGAGGGAAAAAAAATGGAATAATATTTGTAATACGTGTGATGAAAGAAAGGCAGCAGCAGCAAATGAAGATTGAGAACGAGTGGGAAAACACAACAATGCGATCAAGCGACTGGTTTTTAAGGGTAAAGAAAAACATGCTGATCAATTCTTGCGGTACTTTTGTTTTCGACCGTTTTCTGTGCTCAGTGAGTCTCTTTGTTTTGATCCGTTACGACGTCCCCGTGTCCAGTGACGCGTTTATAAGAAAAGAGATTTTCTGGTATTTTTCATCTTGGAAGGGAAAAAGCCTAGATGTATTTTTTATCCATTTCTGTTTTTAAAAGTTGCGTGTGCTGCTAGGGCAGCGCAATTCAATTCCGACTAGCGTCCGCTACCATTTTTAAGATGCCTAGTCACGGACTTCTTAGCTGATTGTTTTTGATTGTGAGAGTTTTCGTGCCGTTGGATTTTTCTTGCTTCTTTTTTTCCCTTTCTTGTTGCCAAGTTCTCAACCAACCCGGAATTGTGCAAATTCGATGAATCGAAACCCACCGAGGAATAGAAAGCAAAGTTTAAGTAAACATCTAGCTTTGCTCCCGTTATCCAAACGAGTTTTAACGAGTGATGTGCTAGTCTTACGAGCTGTCGTCTGTCATCCTTATTTGTTTATTTTGTCTTTTAAATTATGTATTTCTCAAGCAGAAAAGCCAACACGAGATTATCACGTTATTTATGTTCTGCGCCTTTTTATTAAATATTTGTCTAGGTCCTCAATGGGATAGCCGCGTAGGTCTATCCAATAGCAGCGCCGCAGCGTGACACGCCCTTCTGAAGTAAAAAAAGAGAAGAAACGACAAAGGAAGAAAACAGAATAAGACAAACACGAAATGAAGATGGTGCCGGCCCCGCCGCCGATGACCTCTTCACCAATTATGTCGTCTTCTTCTCACCAGCAGTTCCAGGTGACGGAAGACACACCCGTCGACTTCCTGGAGGGTTGCATGGAAATTCTAGTCGTCTTCCCCAACGAAAAGAGTATTTTGATGTCCATCCAGCGGCGGTACGTTTGTTTGACTTGCTTTTCTATGTTTAACCTAATTTTATTCATAAAAACCAAATTAAGAGGGACACGGAAAATGGGGAAATTGAAAGAATTAAAACCTGTTTGTCGTGACATTCCCGGTTGTTGTTTTCTTCTTCTGTCTGTGCAACGGTAAAAATGTTGTTGCGATAAGACGATGAAACGGGTGGAGAGAGAAAGCATTCCTGGTTTTGTAAACACAACAAGACACGGTCCGCACACTCACGAGTTTTCTTTGACTGAACGCACTCATTTGAGCTGCCGGAGCTGTGACCCTCGGTCGTGATTGAAATCAACTATTGTTTTGTGCTACCTTACCTGTACGAAATGCGAAATTTTTATATTCATTATGATTGTTGTGTGCAAATGGAAAACAGGCATCGTGATGGTTTTTGATTGTTTTTGTTTGTCTTAGAATGCCAATGTTGGATCTGTTGATTCACGTGACGGCGGCCAACAAGATATCGCCGGCAGCCCACTTGCTACAAGTCACGGACGAAGAGGGTCGACTGCTGCCTCATAAGCCCAGCACACCCATCGGTATGAATTCACCCGCGACGTAGTTGGGGTACCACTACGCTACCCCCCTTTTACCAGTTGTTCTGCGGATCAATATTAGCTCTCTCTCCCCCAGCGGCTTTATTGACGAGGAGGAAATTGAAAAGCTACGCTAATGAGAGAAAAGGAAAGCGGGCAGTTCTTGGCTTGTTGCCCTCCTACTACCCCGTTTCTCCGCTTTTTTATTATTTTCTTGCCATCTCATTAGTCAATAATGTATCCATCCATATACGTGTATTTTACGTGACAGGTTCGCTGAATGCTCACAAGGTCTACATCGTGGCCAAGAATCGATTGATGGCCGATCGATCGGGCGGCCGCTCAACCAACGCGAAATCTTCTTCAGCCTCCCAGTTTGAACAGTCGTTTCGTGTCCAGGTTAGTAAAATTTCTTTTTTGGTTAAAAGAACTTTTTTTTTTTGTGGAGGGGTCGTGACTGACAAACGAGTCCGTGTCTAATCTTCATCAAAATAGAAGCAGAAAACATTTTTTCGCTTCCGGCGTGATACACAAATTCTTAAAAAAAAGAGAAAATAGCTCTTCTCTCTCTCGTTTTTTACGTTCTACAAGGATTTTTTTTGTTCGGCAAACATAAATAATTTATGTTTTTTTCTCTCTCTCTCGTTCTTCTCTTTTTGACCGCCAGGTGCGCCTTCCTCGCAATCAGTTGTTCGTGACCCGCGTGACGGGGCGGACGCAACTTGCCGACCTGCTTCACACCGTGTGCAACGAGAAGGCTTTGGATCCACGACACTATGAGCTCAGACATCCAGGTATGTTTGCCATCACTCCTTTCAACCCCCCTCTATCAACATACCTGTGTGTGTGTCGCGATTTGAGTGTAATCCGTTGTCGGCCCCATCCATCCAGTTGGGAGGGGAGACGGTGGGCTGGATAGATAAACAAGACTACCCAACTCCCGTACCACCTTGGAGAGTTTTTAACGTGTGAACCAACAAATCTTGATTCTACACTTTACCTGCCTTTCCCGCCCTGCCCTTCTCGGTGTGTTATCAGTTCGAGAAAAGGGAGAATAACTGCGTATACAGCACCTTTTTAATATTAATCAGTTCAAGAGGCTTGAACGTTGCCTCCCATTGCGTCTGCGCGTCCCGAAAAAACATTCTCGCTCTTATCCGTGGGCGCTTCATCTCGTGAAAAGAAAAAAAAAATCGGCTGGTTTCGGGACGATTAAGGGCATTCGTGGGTGCTGTGTCGTCGGTAGTCGTCGTTGTAACTTGTGATTTGTTACATTGTGGAAGTTGGCCAACATCAACAAACGCAGAAACAAGAAGGCAGATCGTTGCTTGGAGCACACTTGAGTGTACGGATGTTGTTGGTTTGTGTGTGTAAGGCGGGGAGAAGGTATTTTGTCTTTTTCCTCAAGGTACTATTTTTTCCTTTTTCTCTGTATAGAGAAAGATCACGGTGATTCTATTGTTTGGTTCGTAATTCGATTGTGTTTGACGCTGGCACGTGGCCAACACAGCCACCACTATATATATACCGACTATGTTTGATGATTGCTTTTTCTCTCTCCATGATACTCTTTTTTTCTGATAAAGTTGGTGGTGGTTGTCTGTGTGTGTTTGGGCCTCGGGGTCGTTTTTAATAGGAGGAAAGGGATTTCCACATTGCGTGTGTGTTGGAGAATGATGGAGTTGATTTTACGAATGCCGACCACGACCTTCTAGTCGGTAACAGTGTGAACTATCCGGCCGGTGAACGCCCCCCCTTTGGAGAGTTTTGTGGATGCGTCGTAGTTGAGAGGAATGCGTGAACTTACCCTCCCAACTCCACGGTCCTTTTTGACTTATTCAATGACGTGTCTGGGCAATTTCATTAGCATGCCATGTCAAAAGACTCCCCAAGTCAGCTGATTGTGAAACTTATTCCGCCCGTCTCCAGTTTATCTCCCGTTTTATACCGAGGGAAAATACCAGAATTTGTCTTTCCTAACTTTATATCTGAATTTCCTATTTTCCAGATATTTCAGTAGTGTTTATTCCAACAGTCCCTTTAGTCTCGAATCTCTTGAGGGGTTTCTAGGAAGCCCCGTTTGCCCTTTTCCATCGATTATTAGCTTGCACTGTAGAGAGTGCCCGCTGGATCATCATGTATGGAATAACACAGGAATTTCTATTTTGCTTTAAAAAGTTCTTTTTATTTAGAAATGGCTATCGTGAAACGAGGGGGAGCGTTTTATTCGTTGCTCTACGGAAGAATATTTCTGACGTGTCTATTTCTTTTGATTCCGCCAGCTGTTTTCTGCGCCCTGCAGGCTTTTCTCTGCGTCTAATATCTAGTTGTGAAGCGCCTCATCCTTCCTAGCTGCTGCTGCTGCTGCCCTTTTTTCTCTCTCTCCCATTTTTGTACAGTTGTGTGTGCCCGTGAGTGGTTAGATATCGAACCGTCATTTCGTCTTGATGTTGGCGCACGCGACGCAGAGAGACAGCTGGGAGATGCGCGCCTGGAAAGAGAAAACCCGGAACGACGTCGTTATCGGAATATGGAGGTCGAGTTGAACAAGAAAAGGAAGAATCCTGCAGTTGGAAGAAAAAAAAAAGTCGAGCGCGTTCTCATTTCTATTTTTCCCGAGTCCAATTTTCTTTTTCTTTTTTTGTGTGAGTGCCCCGTTCCGCGTCGTAACTAGCTTTATTGAAGCAGTGAGAGAACACCTTGGGCAGCTTAATGAACTAATCAAAATTCTGGCTCATTGCTCAAGGACGCTGAAGGGATCGTTCTTTATAACCGTTTCTCCTTTTTCAAATTAATAATTTTGGCGAAAATGTGTGGAAATCGCAGAAGAAAGTTCTGTTTGTATTTCCATTTTCCTTTCGTGCCAAGGCACGATCGTGTTCGTTCTGCACCGCTTGAGAGATGGTAGACGAGTCGTAGATCCATAAAGGCTTGCTATCTCTTTGATCGCTTGTATTCACTCGATTCGACCTTCTCGATTGATTTTCGTGTAATCGAAACGTTGTCACGCCATTTCCTCTTTTCACGAACGAAAAAAAAAGCGCTTCTCAAGTGTTTATAGATGGTGTTATTTTATCACTGATGCCCGCCCTTGTTTACAATTAAAGAGACTGCAGTGTCATCTGTAGCACTTGGCGCACTTTGAATTTGATTAATCTTTTATTTTTGTTTTCTTTTTCACGCTGCTGCTTCAGTGAATCTTGACGAGCGTCTGCGTTTGAACAGCTGCCTGGACGATTACAAGTTACAAGAGGTCGTCTTGGTGCCAGTGTGTGGCAAGAGCTCTGCAACTCTACTAACCCCCGCAGTGTCGGTGAGCGACTTGTCGTCACCATCCAACAGCATGAACAGAAAGACTGCAACAGTGACCGCCAGCAACAGCAAAATGTCGGGCAAGTCGACGCTGAAACCCACCACGTCTGAAGCGGCTCTCGCCGGACTTGAAAAGAAGAAACGGGGACTTCTCGGACTTCTCGGATTTGGAAAACACAAAAAGGGATCGGTCAGTTTTTCACAATTTTTTTCTTTATCTAACTTTTAGTGTAAAGAATAACGGAATTTGTTGCTCTAAATTGTGTGGAAGACCCATCATTTGGTGACTTAGTTTTTCCTTTTTCCATCAAGAGTAGTCGTGCAAACTATTGTTGCACGATTCGATTTATTTTCTATGTTTTTTACCGCGGCTGCAAGTTTTTTAAAAAAAGTAAAGCAAATAAGTGGCGACTACTAAACTGGCGCATAAAATAAATAGCTCCCGGGCTCTAGTTGTTTCAAGTTTTTATCTGCTGGCTATGGTCGATGACGACAGCGCACACTCACCGGCCACGTCTACCATTTTATAGTCTATAATTGCATCACCACTCCAAAAAAATGCCAAGGCTGCATGTATATATATGTGTGGCGTCGTCGCCGCTCGAGTATGGAGTAGAGAGATACCAAAATGACCGGCCCTCCCCATTCTCAATGAATATTATACCTTTTCTTCTATCTTTTTGTCAAATCGTTGTGTGCAGCCTTCGTTTTGGAATTTGGTTCACACGCAACCTACTGATTTTATTACACACACACACACTTTGGGGTGGTGGAGAGACAAGGAGCTAGATAACAATGTGTGTATTTTAATATAATGGGACAGGTTATCTTAACGATGGAATGTCTCGAATGTTTGTCCTAAACGTTGTTTTTTGTTATTTTTTGTTTTACAATGATTGGATTACGTAGAGCATGGGCGATAGCAGCATTAGCAGTGACAGCGCAGGAGACCGGAGTATTTCACCTTCTCGGTCGGAAGAGCCGGCTCCTCCGCCTCCAGTTGTCGAGCCCGTTGCGCCCACTCCGCCGTCACCTGTCCTCTTCTCCAAGCGTCTGGCCGAAGAAGCTGTGGCCAAACGCAATAGCCGCCTCATGTTGAGCCAAATGTCGACGGAGGCGTCGACGACGACGACGACTTCACCTAATGACGCACCGCCTTTGCGTAAAACGATTTCGACCACGTCCAACGGAGTGGCGGCGGCGTCTAGTGCCCCCACTAAACCTGGCGCCAAGAAGAAGAGGGCTCCGGCTCCGCCGCAACCTCAATCTTCTCTCAACGGAATGAATGGACCTCCCAAGGTTGGATACTAAAAAATAAAATGGCTCATTTCTAAATGAGTTGTAATTTATAAATAATAATGATACGGAATAAAAATTAGGCGGCGTCGGAAGTGTCTACGTATTCCACGTCATCGTCTGGCAGCAATTACGTATCGCCGTCGACGTCGGTGATCCATCACTCTGAAGAGGAAGTGGTGTTGCGCAGTCCTTCGCCTAAATTGTGAGTGTGATCCATTAGCTTTCCCTTTTTTCTTTTCCCTTTTTTTTTTTGGCGCACTACCCATAATTAAAGTTGGATTTTTGTTGTCGTGGCAGATCGTATCTACGGCAAGAGTCTAATAACGTTGCACGCCAACGTCAATCGGACAGCGGATGTAGCAGTCCGGTTAGATCGCCCCGATCCAACTTGATCACCACTCCTGGCAATTCGTCCTCAAACTTGACACAAGTAAGAGAGAAAGTTGTAGGAATTTGTGTGCGGACACAAATAAGCAGACAGATGATGGAATGAAATTGTATTTGACTGATTATTGGGTTTGCTTGGCTCGTCAATTTAAAAAAAAGGTGTCTAGCACGTCGAACGCTTCACTGGCTTCGGTCTTCAAAAAGAGGAAAGCTCCCGTACCTCCTCCTGCACTTGAAGAACAAGTTGAAACCTCTGACAAGTTACCGCCGGCCACACCTGTGGTCGTCGTCGTGGTCAATGGCGGATCACATGACGACTCTGATCGGGCCTCTTCCGTCTCCGACCAATTGTCTAGCGTGTCGGACATGTCGTCGACTCGAAAATCCGCACCGACTCCCGACATCATCGAGCCTCCGATCGTCGTCCAACTGACACCTCAACATCATCAACCAAGTTCAGGTGAGCAGGCCGAGATCCAAAATTGGAATCATTTTTTTACCGAGCTCGGCCAGATGCTCGATCTAGACAGCCGACAGCAACATCGAAATCCTCGAGTTTCCAATTTCTGAAGCAACAGCCAAATCAAAAAAACCATCTGACATCCAAAACGTTTTATTGGGTTCTTTTTTAGTTTGGTTTGATTTTATTTTTTTTCTTTCCTTGGCGGGACTGGATCCGGTCTCGTCTCTTTTTATTATTATTTCGCCGAAAAAGAACGACACACTCAGCAAACACGCTTGCTCGCTCGTCCGATTGCTCGCGGAACTTTTTTATTATTTTATTTTTTAGAGGACACACGATTAGTTTGGAGTTGTTTAGTTTAGCCTTTTATTTAAAAAAAAAAAAGGAAACATTTTTTAGTTGTTGGGTTAGTTTTCACCGCTAGTGCACACACATTAACTTGTTGGTCGGTAAGTACGCATGTCGAATTGTTTTGATTATGGGGTCGGACGCATGCGGGATCAGTCGAGCTTGGAATGTGTGGCTGGCGCATCGCTTGATTTCTTTAACTGCATATTTTTCTCATTTCTTTTTTATATTTCCTTTATTTATTTTTTTAATGAAATTTTCTAACGCTTTAAACAAAATTAATTGCGCAATAGTGGCACCCATACCCGCTGCTCGTAATAAAATCCCTCGCCCTGTAAAATCTGCTACTGCATCAGCGCGTCGCGAAGGCCGAGTTGAATCGGTGGTGAACAACCATCGCGAACAGCCAAAATTGCCCAACTCCTCCTCCTCCTCTTTGCCGAGCAGTCCGTCATCAGACGCCGACGATTTGACCTTGGACAGCGAAAGCCTGAACATGTTTTCCAGCCGGAATGAGCTCAATCAAACGACTAAAGCTCAACGGGCGGCTGCGGTGGATAAACGGCCAGAGCAGCTGAAATCGCCATCGATTGAAAGAAATGCGGAAGCGATGCGTTTGAAATTCGCCCAAGAGCGGCAGCAGCAGCGCAAAAAGGCTGAACTTGAAATGGCTTCCGCCCGCATTGAAACGGTGGAACAGCGGACCGCATCGCCTCCGGAAGTGGAAGAACGATCGAAGCGAAAAAAATGGGATCGGTCCCCACCAAAGTTGCTCCAAGTATTGGCGACAGCGCGAAGCGGAGCCACGTCAGATGATGATGACGAAATGACATTGGCGGTTCCAGTGTCGCCAATGCGACGGTCTCGAATTCCCAGTGTTGTAGCCAGTCGGACGAGTAGCGTCAGCGAATTTTTCAGCCTCTCTGAGGACGAAGATGAAATGCCGATTCCGGTGGTGGTGGTGGTGGCGGCGCCCAAAGAATTCCGCAGTGATGATGAAGTGAAAAAGGAGGAAGACGACGACCCGGATGCGACTTTTGCTGCAATGTGCGCCGCTCTAGCCAGGCGGAAACAGCGAGGTGAGCCACAATTGCCCAATGACGTGAGCCCGACGGTGCCAATTGAGACGCTCCAGCCTCTGATCCATGTGGATGGATGCAGCAGCGGCAGCAGCAGCCCCCCGGGAGTTGATGGTGACGCAAGTAATGGCGTAGGATTTTGGCATCAATCAAGCAACGAACAAGGTTGGATAACCGAGAAAAACCACGAAACCACTTCTTCCACCTCACCACGTTCAACATCACCTGCACTTCGTAGATCGAGCAGTTTCAATGACGTTCCAGGCGATTCGCTCCTCTTCCCCCTACTTTCTAATTCTTCCTTCTCTGCTGTCTTGTAAGTTGGTTCTTTCTCTCTTCTTTCTTTTCTGTATTTTCTTTCACTCGGGTAGGGGGATAGAATTATTTAGCTTTTCACTTTTCTCCAAAGTGTAGAACTAACCCCTAAAACTTTTTTAAGTGGTCGTTTATTTCTCTCAGCATGAACACTTACAAAAAAAAACTTGTTACTTAAATCATTAGGCACTTAAAAGCTTTATTGCTTCGGTTTCGGATGGGAGATGACTTTTTTGAATGCCGGCCTTAAACTCCATACCCTTTTAGTTTTCTTTCCCAATAACTTTTTTATTTATTTTTAACATTTTTTTTTTTTTTTTTTTTTTTGTTTTATTATTTTTGGACTTTGAAACTTTAACCAAAACAAAACTTAACGACGCCCCCCGTTTGCAAATGTTGTTGTGTACTCTTACTAACAGATCGAGTCGTGGCGATTACGAGGACTTACCGCTCTTGTTGATCAATAACGACGCAGACGGACGCCACTCTCAAGGTGCATGCGATGGCATTTTTTCCTCTTCAGTTTTTCTTTTGTTATTTATTTATTTTTTTCTTTTAAACAAACCTTACTACTGTTGGTATATATTCTGTAACCCCCTTTGTTGTACGTGTTAAGCTCACGTCTCGGCTCGAATTTGTCTATACCCTACTCCCCCCTTCTAGACTCGTAGCTGGCTCGTTTGACATTTCCGAGGTAATGTCGCTCGTATTTTTCTATATATTTTTTGGTCGCCTATTCTTTTATTTTTATCTAAAAGAAAAACAAAAAAGTATATTCGTGTCAACCGACACGCATCTCTTTGTGTTTAGAGTGTGACACCCTGAAAGGTAAAAGAACAAAAACTCCTTTTTCGTTTTCTTTTTTGGCAAATAGCGATTTGCCTGGGTTATTTTTGTTTCCCGAGTGCGTCTGGTTGTGTGTGTGTGGCTTCATTTAGATTCTGATTAATCGAGATCGATGGTATAGTCGAGAAAAATATGGTAGGGTCGTTAAATACTAACAAGAGGATTGGGGGATTTTGTTTTTAGATTTGGACAGCCCCCGATCAAGCGAAGGAGATTCGTCGAACAATACTTCCGAGCGTCCAGCCAATTCTGTATCTTCAGAGGACGATTACGAGCTGCTCAATTATCGACGAGAAAAGATTGAACCGGCGATTGTGGAGAAGAATGGACCGTTCAGCGAAGCTCACGAGAAGGAAGAAGTGGTCGTTTCAGAACCCATTTACACGATGGTGATCAAATCGCCTAGACCTCTAGTAGCCGTAAATGTGGGACCGGAAAAGGATGACAAATCTGGACAGACTAATGGAGACGTACACGTGGATGAACCGGACAGGATGGAAGTCAAAGCCAGCCCAATTCCGGCAGAGGAGGGGCCTGAGATGGAGAGGGATGCGGGAGACGGTCAAACCGAATCGCCCATCATGTGGGAGTACAAATTGCCAGCTCCGCCCACACCTTTCCAGGATTCGATCCAGTCGCCTTTGGATAAACTGCAGATTGCCAGCGAATCCGATTCGAGCCGTTCGAGACGCAGTTCCATGTCGACCGACAGCCTGCAGCACAACAGGAGTGCGGAAGAAGAAGATCTTGTCAAGGATTCGCCTCGTTCATCGATCGGTTCTCAAGAAGAACCCGTGGCCCCACAAGTTGTGCCCAAGATCTCGATCAAAGAGGATTGCGACACTAACGAAGATGCTATCAAGTTGGATCTCGGTGCCGAATTGCAAGGTGAAAGCGCTACAGAAGAACCAGCGGTGAATGGCTCCCCGGTTGAAGAGGTTTTAAAAGTGGTGGTGGTGGAAGAAAAAGTTGTTGTTCTCCAGTCAAGTGACCCGGAGGCTAAGCCGTACGGGGTTGAATCGACGACTGACGAGCCTTTGTCACTCGAGCCCACTTCATTGCCACCAGTGCCTAGCACTTTGCCGCCGTGCGATAGCGACGATGACTCGATTGGCCAACCCGATATGCGCTTTTCAATCGCCACTTATACTGTTCGTGTCAACAAAGATTCGACCTATGAGAAGAAGCTGGCCCGATCCGGTTCTCCCGAGGAATTGACCAAAGTGCAGATCGAACCGGTTGCTGGTAAACTTATTTACATTTCAGATAAATACGGCGATTAAAACTAATTTGTTGTGTTGTTGTATTAGTTCCGGAAAAGAAGGTCGACGATCCGTTACCTTTGGTAGCAGAAACAAAGGAGCCGGAAACAATTGCTGATCCAGTTAAGACTGACGAGAACTCCGGAAGTAGCAGTGCTGCTGTCCCACCAGCTGCCCAGCTCCCATTGCCGATGTTAAATGCCGACTTTATCCAACAGTTTCAAAATGCACTTCATTCTATCACAGGTATGTTATTTGACAGTTGATTGACACAACACACATTGGTCCTTCCGGTTCGATTGTGAGTGGCATTCTTTTGTTGGCGGATGTTGTTATTGTTTTGGGTTTCTTTTGTTTTGTTTAGATCCAAAGGCCCGCGCCTTGCAGGAAGAGTTTTTGCGTTTACAGCAACAGTTCCTGACTCTGCAAATGCAAGCGGCTGTCCAACAGAACGTCACTCCGGTATCGACAGAATCTACTTCCGTTGCAGCTCATTGTGAGACCATCAAAGTGGAAGACAAGGTTGTGGAGATTGAAGTTCCAAAGGTCCTGGATCCACCAATCGAATTTTGCGTGGAATCCGATTCCAAACGAATTCTACCGGTGGAATCACCTGTCGAAATCCCGCTCAAGACTATCGAACCAATTGAAAACCAATCACAGTACGATCGATAATTTCTTAATCTCGCTAGTTTCGAATGTTTATAAAAGTCTCTCGTTTATTTCTTATCTTTTACAGGAAGGAACAGATCGAAGTTGAACCTGAAGCGACAGTTTACCGTTACGCTGGGCCTCCTCAAGTCAAACTCGATACGTGGAAGCCTGGCAGGCCGCGTTCAGAAGTGATTGATTTCAGCCGCTCTTCTTCGTTCAACGTCCCATTGGCGCCTGTAGAGAAGAAAATTGATTTGCCAGTGAAAAATACCCCGGCCCCAACAGTTGCGGCGATGGAAAGCCCCGCCAGTCCGACCGTGGCAACCATTCCCGAAGAAGTGGTCGTCGTTCCAGCTCAGTTGCCTGAAATTGCAGAAGAAGAGAGCAAAATCAAATCGATCGTCATTGTTCCAGAAGTCGAGGAAACGTTGGACGTTCGCGAGAAGATTGAACACATCGAAAGCAGCAGTAATAATAGTAGCAGCAGCACCAGCCCCGTTCCCAAACCTGTCGTTTTGCGTAAATCATCGTTCATGACGGCTCGTCCGTTTGAGGCTCGCCCAGTTTCTATGCCCATCAAGAGGCCCAACTTTACGCCGATGGTTATTCAGCCTGTGCCCTTCGTCTTTGGCAAGATTCGAGCTCCCGAAGTGCGTGGTTTTGCTTCGCTGCCGCCTGATAATAGAAGCGAAATGCAGAGCATTAGGACAACTGGTTCGGCGGGGATAGCTCCATTTTCAGCGGTCAACAAACCTCGTCCAGTTTCAACGGTTAGTAAGGAAAATCCCACGGTTGTTATTCGAAATAAACTGATCGAATCAGCCCGCCGGCCGTCAGCGGAGCTCAATGGCATACCTATCAAATTAGAGGATTCCTCTGATCAGGTACTTTGCCAAAAATCGACAGATAAAATGTGTGTTAAACTTTTCCCATTATTTACTTTTGCTTGTTTTCTAAATTGCAGCTGGAGAAGGAAGTTAAAGAGAGCGTCCCTATCGTATCGGAAACACGCCGGGCTTCGAATTCGTCTCGCCCACTTTCGATGCCGATGAGTAGCAGTCTCTTGTTGGCCGCTGGGGCAGGCGGGGCAGTCAATAAACCCCAACCAGTTGTCTCCGAAATTTCGATTCAGCCTATTTCTCCTACTGCCCAACCGTCTGTTGTTTCCGGTGCCGATCCTACGTCAATTTCCGGAAGACGATCCTTGTCTTCGAAATTTGTCCGCAAAGTTGATCCTAGAGAAGAGCTTCTCAACTCCATCCGAAGCTTTGCCAACGGAGGTTCCCTAAAGAAGGTAATAGTATTTTTGTTTTATTAAATGTAATTTGATTAACATACATTTTTTTAAATTCTATAGACTGGAACTAGCTTGGAGAAGTAGGAACATGTGTAAACAAGTCAATGCTGTCTGTGTCAAAATTCCTTGCTATATAAAAAAACGCCGTTAAAGTTTCTATTCACATTCCAGGTTAATCATTTAAAAAATGTGTTGCAGTTTTGAGACATTCGTTTCACAGTTAGTTTTTTCCTTCTTTTTTTTTCTTCGAGATAATAATTATATCAATAAAAACTGTTATGCATTCCAAACCTGTTATGCTTATTCATTGTTTACTCCGTAATGCGCAAATCCTTTAAGATGAACGAAAGTTGTTAACGGAAGTTATAAATTAATTTGTCTATAAAAAGAAGCCTGGTTCATTTTCACATTCAATTTCAATGCCCTAAATGTAAACCCCACGAAGAATGGGCAAATAAATACACTTGTCATACAACCATTTCGAGAATAAATTGCGTTATATATTTTTCTCTTTCATCACTTTAATAGAATCGATGTAGTTTTAAGGACGAGATACGGTCAAATTAACTTAGGCAGCTTTGGAATTTCTCATTAATGTTTCGGAATAGAAGCGACTACAACGATGGCAACAAACAACAACAGGATTACCATCCAATATCCTGAAGTGAAAACAAAGAAATTATTGCATCTGTCTGAAGCACCTTATCTAACAAGATCTGTGTTTACCAAAAGTACGATCCTTCCGATCAACTACAGTTATTGTTGAAGTTTGCTGTGCCATTCGATCCCGAGTGCGATCAACGTTGTCTGCGATGTTTTCAATCAAATCTAAACCAAGAAAATACAATTTTTATTATTATTTTATGATAATTAATCAAAAGAATTTACCATTTTGTGATTCAACTTCATCACCAATTGTCTGGGCAATTTGCCTTTGCCTGCCAATAATTCTCGAAAGCTCATCCAGCCCTCTGTCTTGATCTAGAAAATACATTTTTATTAAGACACATATGAATAACACATTTAAATCCACTAACCTGCCATAATTTGGACTTGGATTTGTTTGAGTTCACGATGAGGGATATGTTCACTAGTCATTGCAGATGATGATGGATTTGAAGAGGTTGTTGTTCCTGATGACAATTTACTAAGGGATTGGCTCTTATCCAACACGCTATAGTAAACAGAAAACTGTAAATGAAAATATTTCTATTCATAGTATGAAAAACTACAAACCTGCTATTGACAGAATTCAGAAGCTGCTTATGTTTGCTTAAAAGATCTTCAAGGAGAAGGCCCCGCCGTTCTTTCTCTCTTGCAGTCCTGAGTGAAAAGTTTTAGAAATGAGCTAACTTCATTAATGTTAGGTGGAAGTCAATACAATACAATTGTTTATTTTGTGAGAGCCGTTCAAGATGTCCTTTAAGACTTTGGATTTCACTGTAAAGTTGACTCAAGCTATTCCTCAACTGAAAAGAAAGTCTTGCATGTGCTTGAGAATTCTTTGGTAGGTGATCCCTTTCATTAAAAATCCCCAGTAATGAAAAATGTAATTTTTCAGCAGATGAGAACTCCTTTTCCCTGGTTTGATGGATACAATTAAGAATTAATGTGATAACATCTACAGATGCAGCAACAAAAATTTGTCTTTCGTATTATTTGGTAAGAGCTTGGGCCAGAACCACAAGGTAAAATATTGACATTATCTAAAAGATTAGTTTTGTTTACTTACCAGGCATTAGCGTCGTTTCCCAAATCGACGAGCGCCATTCTTTCATAGACGTCTGCTCGAGACAGCTGTCAAATGCGATGGTGTCGCTTTGTATATATATATACAGACTTGGGAAAGGGCAGGGAAAAACGAAAGAGAAAGAGAATGGCCGGCGCCGGCCAGACATCACATCAGAATTCTTGTTGTGTCATTGTGACATTGTGTGTTATTCTTTCCCGTACCGTACGGTCGGTGCTTTAGTGTATTTATTCCTCGTGATGTTTAGTGAAAAGATTTATGAGTAGATATACACGAGGTCTATCAATTTCTGATTTCCAGTCTCCTGCGGCAGCCGGCAAGCCTGGTAAGTTATTATTGGTTTCACTTGAATTTAACCACTAGATTAGATTACACCTACACTACAAGGCCAAGTAGATACTAATTGTGGTTTAACTGGTATTATCAGGATCGACATTTTTTCCTAATAAATTGGCCCACAGCTCGTAGTGTAACATTTAGTAGGAACGTAATGAGCAAAGAGTGAGAGTGGTTTGTTACAGCCACTTGGCCTTGTCCCACGTCTCTAAGTTATCCTCAAGTTCACGTTATAAGCTAGCACGGACGATTACGACGATGAATCCCATGTTTGGAAATCCGACGACTTCAATTAAAACCTACAAGAAATTCATCGGCAATGTGTCTATTCTTCTGAAGTAACTCTTCCGTCATTGGCATTTTTGGCAATGCTATCTTATTCATTCAAAATTGTAATTTCAATTACTTTTATAGATGGAAACGAAGTGTTTACAAATTGTTATGGAAGCACATGGTGATCTACGCAATAGTATACATATGGCTGAGCATTCTCTACGAATTCATCCTCGACGAATATGGAAAAATGTTAAGTATTGGTCAATACATTCCAACAGTCTTATAATGGTAAACGTTCCACGCGCTGACTGAATATCGTTTTCTATTTTTGTAAATTGTTTGTAGGAATTTCAGGGTCCTTGCCGAACATTGTTCCCGATATAGCGGTAGTATTAACCTTATGGTATTGCTTGGCTTCTTTACATCAACAGCCATGCAACGATTATACTCGATGCAAACACCCGAAACAGACCAATCAATTACCGTATTCATATTTTCACTGAAACCAGATCTACCTGAAGTAAGTCCAACTGAGAGTCATTTATCATTATAATGCAATAATTTTAATCGCTATTTTATTAAAGGGGCCTGTGATTATCGATCAATTTGTACGATGGCAATTGCTTGCTTTGATATTTTCATTTTGTCTGGTGTCTCATCCTATACGAAAAATCTATCCAAATCTTTCGTCCTTACAAACTGCAGGTAGTCTAATGATTAGACCCTTCTTTTTTAGATTACCTTGTTATTTCTTTACAATTAACATATTTATATATATTTCAATCTAGGATTACTAACTCAAGACGAAAGGCAGATCATAGAAGACTCTCTTTTGACTAACAAGAACACGTCCTGCGATCTCATTGTTATCGATTGTAAGAAATCTTTTTGCACTTAATTCAGTTGATCCCTAGTTAGCGATAATACCTTCATTTTTATCAAGGGATTTTGTTGCTTTTGAAGGAAACGTTCATGAAAAAACGATTTTTCAGCGAAGGCAACTACTTAAAGAACGTGGACGCAATTACTGCGTTCAAAAAGAGCTGTAAGAACATGACAAAATTTTCAGAGCAAAACCTCTCTCCAGCTCTGGTTCAGGTGCGCTCATAAGTTAAATACTCTTAGTACAATAAGACTCTTCATTAAACTTCTTATCTTTTTTTATTCATAAGGCGGTTACTCTAGCAGTATACTGTTTTGGCTGTGTTACTATCATGGCTCGAACTTTTGCCAAAGAAGAAGCACCAGTTGCTATCGCTATGATTACCTACATTCCAGTACTGCCGGCTATGCAGGTAATTTAAAAAAAATATTAAGTTATGACGGTCACTAATAAAGTTTTCATCGTAACCGATGAGCGCAGTTTTTTATTTACTTTGCCTGGCTCTGTTTTGGAAAAGCTGCGCTGGATCCATTTGGAGAAGATGAGGACGATATCAATGTTAAGCATCTTGCACAGTCACACGTGGAGGTACTACAACAGAAATTAAAAAAATCGAAAAACAATTAAACGACAATAAATCTTGGCATATTTCCATAAGAATTCCACAAGGTTGAAATTACTCTACAATTTACATTTGGCGAATGTGTTTCCTGACTTGGTAACATTTTTACTTTATGCTTTTAATGTTCGCAATCTCAACCGCTTCTTACGAGTTTTAATGAATTTTCAGCCTCAGAAGTACTACGAATCGGTTCCGCTGTAAAAACACTTCGACGATTGCTGTATTTTAATCAATTTCTTTCCACCGCACAAATAGAAGAGATCAGAAATGTCAAATGTGTACCAAATAAAATTAGTATTCCAAATTTGAATGTCAGATGTGTCCGAAGATTCCTATCGACACGGTTGTTTAAATTGCGTGCTCTTTTGGTAAATATATCAGATCCACCAACTTAATGTTATAATTAAATATTGTCTCAGTGAAATTTTTTATTTAATTTTTCTCTACTACTCGATAGGCAATTTCAAGTGGAAACTTGGGGGGGGGGGCGTTGAGGTGTAGAGACTAGTGACTGGGTGCACTCTGCTGCGGACTGTGTTTCTCCTTCTGGGAGAAGAGCGCAGTTACTGGTGTGCTGCACATTACATCAACAATTACTTCGACAATTTTGAATATAGAACAAGACAATAGAACTCCAGTACCCGACAGTAGAACTCGTCGCGTTCGCGTAGTGGAGTTCTATTGTCGGGTATTTCTAATAATATTTAAAAAAATGAGATCTTATGTCTTTGGAGTTCTACTGTCGATGGAGTTGTACTGTCGCATACAAAGAAATTTTTAAAAATGGGGTTCTATCAGAGGGTTCTATTGTCGGTGGAGTTCTACTGTCAGCAACCCTTCTTTACTGACCGCTAGATGTCACCGTCTTCAATTGTTTTGTCATGATGTATACAGCTTGCATCATGAAACATGGCGAAACAAATTGTTGCTATTGTAGGCCTATACTTATTTTTCTGTGATTCCGAATACTGAATTGAACTTCGTTCGTGTAGGTTTATCTTGACCTAGTTTCCTTATTATTGTATATTACATCCATTTCTTCAAATTCTAGAAAGTCAGTCCGTCATTCCAACAAGTTGACTTAGTGCTCAGTCACTTTCCATCCATTAGACCCTTATGCTGTCAAAAGCCTGAAACTCATATTTGAAGCCCACATACAGTGAAATTAGACAAAAGGTCTTGCGCATGGACCATAGGATCTTTTCTGAATCTTGCAAGTGTATCCTGTATCAGAATGTTATCTGTTATCTGTTTCTCTACAGCCGTTCAGAAGGCAACCCAGCTGAGAGATAGGTAGAGTTTTATTTTTCATATATAAATTTGTGTAAATTTGTAAATAATATAGATAATTTTCCTTATCCCATTGCTACTTAGAGTTCCAGTTACAGTGAATGTACATGAAGAGTGTGAAGTGTATTTACATTTACCAGTTATCTGCTTCATGAAAGTCAAATGCCTTACTGAATTCGTCACCCAAATGATAAAGGTAAACACCATTATCACTTTTTACCATGCTACTATGAGTTAATTTTGTTTAAGCTTCCTTTTAATTCCCAACTCGTTTTTGCAGAACTATTTGTGACGTCCCCTGAGATCGCGAGTCGGCCGCCAGTTTCAATCTACAACGCAGTTTCTTCATGGAATCGTAAGATCCTGAACTTGGGACTTCCACTACGGACTTCCACCACGGACTTCCACCAACATTCGGATCCTTATCTTCACGACGTACGCTGCTTCTTGTGCTTCACTGGCGAATTAGATCACTTCAGTGTTCGCTTCCGTCCGCTGTGAAATAACTGCAGTCACTCGCCACGGGATTATGCCCAGGTAACCGACAATTGACTTACTTTCGTAGATTATCTACTAATAATCTAGTTGCGTTAAACTCTGGGTCTGTGTAATAATTCCAAAATCAGACCCTTCTTGCGCGCAAACAAAGTTTTACTTGGACGTTTCTTTTTTCTAACGCTAGATGGCTTTTTGAAAATTTGCAGCTGTCAAAACAGTCAGTTTCAGTTATTTTGCACATCTTTTTGAACATTTATTGTCAGTTATTTTGTTGAAATATTTAGTTATAACTAACGATAACTATTCCCCCAACAAAGCTCACTTGTTAGGTTTTCGATATTTGATTTTTTATTTCTACTTCCGGTTTACTCATTTCAGTCTGTAGTTTAGTAAATATTCATCTGACGTACGAAAGAACCACATATTCGTGATCCTCGTAAAATTTGTGGTAAAGTTCACGTTTTGTTTTTTACGTATTCGTACTTCCGGTTTCGAAAATTTTCCTGAACTATAGTTCAGGAAAATTCTCGATTTTGGCCAAATTTTGGATTTCGTTTAAATCACACCTAATCGACCCCAAATTTCATGGGGATCACGAATATGTGGTTTAATTTGACGACAGCTCGATGGTTGAGGCGCTGTGGTTACTTCCGGTATACTTCCGGAATTTTTAAAAAAAGACTAGCAAGTGAGCTTTGTTCTGTTAACAGTTCTCAACATTGCAAGCTTGATTTAAACTCTAAAAAATTGCATATTTAAATCTTTTAGCTAAAAAACCTGATTATTGTTTCTTTCTGTATTATGTAACTTTCATTGGCATGTCAGTAAATAAGAACTGTTGTCTCTTTATTAAGGTAATGCAGAGGAAATTTCGAGAAGATGGACACCATAACGTCGCCGGTATCTCCAAAGTTTCAGCGCGGATCATCATTTGTTGTTGGTAATGTGTTTGTGTTCGTTAACCCGTTGTCTGCCACGCCTTTGTTCTCCCCTAGCTCCTTAGCACGGGCCGCGCTGTTCGGTCTCGTGGTTTTCATGCCACGGGGTCGGAGAGTCGCACCAGCCCCAGATTCGCCGCAAGGCGCCTGTTAGGCAATGCACCATAGGGACTTCCCCCTTGTCGATACGGTGATGGATTCTAGAGGTTGTGCATTCCATCTTCTCCTGTCACCGTGTCAGCCCGGACTTGTCAGCAATGGCAAGTCCCACCTTGGCCATAGATCCTTCAGACGTGGCGCGTAGAGTAGTAGAGAACAACCTACGGGTTGTATGGCGTGGCAGCCAACGGGTTAACTTAAGTGTATGTTTTTGTATGTATGTATGTATGTATGTATGCATGTGACTTTAAAATGTGGTGGAATTGTGGGTGGAGGTGGGACAATAAAGCAATTCCTTTTCTAAGTTTTGTGTTTGCTGTGTCTTATAACTTATAAAAAAAAATAATGTTTAGCAGTTGTATCAATATATTTTCAACTCTAAAGTTTAACATAAGTTATAGCCAAGTGACTAATCATTTCCAGACTCTAAACTTCTATGAAGTAAGTTAAACACTATCTGCAACTCCTTTGTCACGCCAACTTAAGTTACAATAGAGCTATTAACATCAAAAATTTAGAGTAAACATTAAACAGTACTAACTTTCGTAATGCAAAGTGACTTGAGCAATAGAAGCGACTCCAACATATGAAATAGTCGCAATGTCGAAAGGTTTTAGAAGGTGTTAAGAGAAGTCGTAGAAGATGATTACCATAAAAAAATATATTTTCTCATTTAAGATTAACGATTCCAAGTGACTAGTAACTATTAAGATATGACCGACAAATTTGAACACAATTAGACAAATACTAGAACCGAAATTTCTGATTTAAGAGCCTCCCTGTAGTTAACTGGAGAAGCGAAAGTTGTGATGTAACATTCAGGTGCCTTATTGGTGTTGTAACTCAGGGCAGTGGAATACTTCGCAGCTTCTATGCAGTAGGTCGGAGCAGTCTAAGTAGTGATACAATACTCGGGTGCCTTTGTTGTGTAGTACTTAGGCACATCGGTATGGGAGCGGAACCTCGGTATGGTAGCTGAAGGCAGCGTGGGTTGTAGTGTAGTAAACTGGAACCTCAGTGTAGTATTTCGGTCCAACGTAGTTGGTACGAAGAAGCAGCCGCTGTGTAGTAGTTCGGTGCAGAGTAGTACTAGGGCGCTTCGGTGTTGTATTTGACCGCTTTGGTGGCGTAATCAGCTGGAGCCTCGGTGAAGTAGCTGGGATCGGAGTAGTACTTAGGCCTCGATGTAAAAGGCTGGGGCAGCATACGTGGTGATGTAGTACTCCGGTGCCTTGGTGGTGTAGTACTCCGGTGCCTTGGTGGTGTAGTACTCCGGTGCCTTGGTGGTGTAACTCGGGGCAGAGTTATACTTTGGGGCTTCGGTGTAGTAGTTCGGAACATCATCAGTTGTGGATTATACTCTGAGGAATTGGTGGTGAAGTAACCGGTGGTGAAGTAACCGGTTGTTGCGTATGTTGTTGTGTTATAAGACGGTGGCGTTGCGGTTTGGTGTCCACATTCCCCCGAGACACACCAGTGGTCGACTTAACCGTCAAGGAAACAACAACCAACAACAGCACGACGCCATATTTAACTAGACGGTAAACAATTTGACATCAATTTCCAATAACTTGCATAGTAACGAAAAGAAAAAAATAATAAAGCGATACAAAACTCCATGTAGAAACAGAATATTTACCATTTGGTTGTAGTGTAATCCCCGGTGGCCTTGGGGTAGTAAACAGGAGCCTCAGTTTGGTAGTAGCTTGGAGCAGAGTTATACTTGGGTTTCTCAGTGAAGTAAACTGGGGCAGTGTACGTGGTTGTGTAATGTGTGGCCTTTTCGGTGTAACATAGTTGGGGGCTTCGTCGTAGTATCTAGGTGTAGCGTAGGTTGTGGTGTAGTAAATTGGGAGTCTCGGTGTAGTATTACAGTTCAACGTAGTAGGAAGGAGCAGCTGCTGTGTTGTAAGTCTGGGCTACGTAGTACTTGGCCGCCCCAATTGTGGTTGTGTAGTTCGGGTCAGAGTAGTACTTGTGCGGTTCGGTGTAGTACTCAACCGCTTTGGTATTCAAATAAGATGGGGCCTCGGTGTAGTAGGCTGGGGCAGCATTCATAGTCCTGTAGTAATTGGGGACTTCGGAGTAGTAGGCTGGGACAGTATAAACTCGGTGATGTGGTACTTCGGAGCCTCGGCGTAGTAAGTAGATGTTGCGTATCTAGACGTTGATGTGTAGTAAGGCGGCGACGTGGTGCATTATTCTTTCGCTGCTGTTGCTTGGTATCCACCATGTCCAGGAGACATCGGTACACCCGTGGTCGACCCAACCATTAACCATACAACAACAAACAGCAGCACGGCGCCATGGTTAACTATACTATAAACGATTTGAACATTAATCATCGAATATAACTGGTCGCATCAACTGAATACAAGATAAAAATTGATTCACGACTCGAACTAACAATGAATGTTTACCCGTGATTGCGAACCGGAATTGCAATGAAGAAGGCAGTTGGTGACAAATAGTGGGCTGCAGGTGTTGCCGTGTCGGAGATGCTCACTCGACTGAGATCCCGTAGCCTTTTCTCTCTCCTTTTATACGATTTTTCCTCACCCTCACCTCTTGAGCCTTGCAGCTATTATACCTGCTTGATAATGAAGCAAAAACTTTCCGTTCTAACCCAGCCTCTACACCACTGCATGACAATTTTGAAGTAATGATCTCCGTGACCTTCGAAAGTGAAGGACATACAAACTGGCCTTTTTCATTCTGCAGGTTAACGTTGCTGGGGCTGGGTCTAGAAAACCAATGTCAAAATGAATACCAAATGGATATGTAACACATCCCGTTCTCACCCAACCTCTACACCACTGCATGACACGTTTAACGTAATGATCTCCGTGACCTTGGAGCGTAAAGGACATGGAACCTTTCCTTCTGCAGGTTGACGTTACTGGGGGTGGGTCTACAAAAACAAATATCAAAATGAATACCAATGGTTATAGCTTAAAAAACTCACTGTATACCAATTGACATTTGAGTCATCTCGTTTCTTAGGTGAATGAATAAATCTTCCATTTCGAACCGTTCGCCTCCACTTTTTTCCTTACGTCCCAAAAATGCCTCAACCTAAACCCGGAAAAAAAACAGATAAAGAAAGATAAAAAGTTAATGACGTTCACCACTTACCTTCTCGTCTTCTCCATATCTTATTTCGCATACGGCGTATCCTACAGCAGTCACCTTATTAATAAAAAAATATTGCATAATTATCATAAAAAAATTTCTTACTAAATTTTGTCAGCTTGAACACAAGAAATCTTAAGTGCTTAAATAACTGTGCAATATCAAGAGACTTGTATTTTCGCATCAATTACGAAATTATTAGTACAAATATTGAGAAGTGAATTTTAGGATTATCCACTATCTTGTTTAATTACTTATATGCCGTATTGTTTCCTAAAATAGATAAGTTTTCCAAGTGAGATAGTCGGAACAATTAATTACGAAAAGGATACCAGGCCGAAATACAAATTATCGGAATTTAATAATATAACCGTATCGAATCTTTTTCGGGCAATTCCTTATCAAAAGCGTATTGGTCTACATTGGTTTGTAGCTGGGATGAATTGGAAGGAAGGTCCGCAGCTAGCTGGCCCACGGTTGCTACCGCATTGTCCAGTAGCTTGCAAGAAATCATTTGGTCGGCAACCGAAAGCAGGACTGACAGGCTGACTAACGTCGCGGACGGGTCTCCTAGGACTGTAAGAGAAATTATTACAGAAATTATCAAGTGCCCTTAAATGTTTGCTAAATTGCATCTAAATAACTTACACCAAAGGATTTGCACACTTGAAGTTATTTCCGTTTCGACCGCCAGGTTGACAGGGATTTAGGAGAGATGTTGGAATTCTACTTGGCTGTTGGAATATCCCAATAGTATTGGGTCCTTGTCTTCGTTTTCTTGATAAACGTTGTGCACGATAAAACCTATTATTGGGTTCGTTTGCGGCTCGACCAAAGACATCATCTAAAATTGCGTTCTCTTCCGGAGAAGAAAAGTATGGCGTTCTAGGGTCATTCATATCAACACACTCTCCCAGCGGGCGAAAGACGTTGTAACCGAAAAGTTCAGAAGGTGAGCAAGGTCCACAGCTGCCCAACGCATGGCACAGTTCCTGTCCATTTCCATTACCGTATTTATGATTACTTATAATTGATTGTTTAACTGGGACCAATTGCAGGAGGAAGTCCTGATATCTATCAACTAGTTGACAAGTGTTGGGGGCACACTCTAATTTACCCGATGCACTAACGGATACAACCTGATTGGTTGGACACGGTCCTTAAAAAAATCATAAAAAGAAATTAATTAACAAATAATTTGGGAAAATTGGCGTTTACTGTACCTTGGGTAAATAAAGGAACGCAATCGTCATCCTCTGATGGGAATGGATATTGCCCAATAGGACAATCACAAATTGGATCTCCGTAAGCCGAGTAATATAGACGCCTACCTCCGCGACACTCTTTAGTGTCTAAAATATCGTGACAAAGACCATCTCGGCCGACGAACACTTTTTCTCTGCCACAAAGGCGAGGAGTGCATATTCCCTAAAAGTTTGACAAAAAAACAGGTTGGATAAAATACAAGAACAGCATTAATTCTAAAAAGAATTAAAATCCCACCTCGTAAGTATACGGGTCGACCGTTATCCAAAGCAACACACTATAGCAAGGACCTTTCTTCAGAAGTGGATAACAGTATCCATCGCCCTTAAATCGGACTGAGGAGTCACCACACCCATCATCAGCAAAAGAAGCATTAGATGGTTTCTTATTTTGTGGAACTGGAGCAGCAGCATTGAACGGACGATAACTTCCATAAGATTTGTCGGTCGTACTGGAGATATAACTAGGATAGGTTGGCGCGTTGTTTGCCAATACCAGTGCGACAGCAGTCGCAAATATTATTGCTGAAAACAACATTTCCTTAAATGTTTCGTGTTCCAAAAAGAGCGGGTTTGTCTGGGCTTTTCCTTTACTCTTTGTGATGGCGAAACAAACTGTGTTTTTGTTTAATTAACTGCAATCGTTCTATGAAAAAACAAAAACATTATACATTATGTAAAAATAATTTAGTCAACCATATAAATTAATCCGATTTCTTTAGGATACTTATTAGTACCGCGCTTGATGATTGAGGTGTAACAAACCACTGGCAATACGCCAAAATATTTGCATGGAATTCGTTCTTGAGTTTCACAATTTCTAAGAACACTCGATGTTCGTCCACAGTCAAAGGGGATTTACGATAGAGAAACTAGTTCACTTTTGCCCCTGCTTTTTTTTTCGTTTTCTCATGAAAGAGATGTATGTTTCACACTTCATAAGCAACGACCAAAAACCACATTTTAACGGAAAGTCTGGTAAGTTATTGCTAGTGTTACTTGAATTGAACCACTAGATTAGATAACACCTTCACTGCAACGCCAAGTGAATATTAATTGTGGTCATACTGGTATTATCAGGAACGACTTTTTTCCTAACAAATAGGCCCCCAGCTCGTAGGTTGTAGTTTTATGAGCAAAGAATGAAAGTGGTTCGTGAAAGCCAATCCTGAAGTTCACGTTATAAGATTAACACGTACGACGACGATGAATCCCATGTTTGGAAATCCGACGACTATGATTAAAACCGACAAGAGTTCCAGCAGCAAAGTGTCCATTTATCTGACGTAACTACTCCATCATTGGCATGTTTGGCAATGCTATTATAGTCTCTTGAAGATTTCCTAATTCTAAACCATGGCATTAATTATTTTGCAAGGTCATTAAAGCTGCTCTGCTCTTTCACTCTTTCAGTCTAATGAAAATTTAGTGGGTTACGTCTATTCGTCTAAAACCCAGTTTTCCGGGGGAAATAAATGTGGTAATCTATTGCGGTGTAACGCTAAAGAATTGTTTAAATAATCATGAAAAATAATCGCTTTCCCGTCCCCAGAATTGAAAAAAAAATATTCTCTTTACAAAGAACAAAAATAATCTTTGATCATACCTCGACTCGACGAACGTTTCCGGTGGTTACACGTGCATCACATGGAACATCAACAATTCCACAAATCAAAACGAACCTAAACAAATAGAAAATCAAAATGTCTTCAAACAGTATAATTGATGGAAGCCAAAAATTGCAAAACTGAAGAAAACAAAAACTTACCGGTTACATAATGTCAGCAGTTGAATGAAAACGATCTTGGGGTTATCAATATATTCTTCGAACTCTGGAACACGTAGGCGAAAACTGGTTGCCTATCGACGATCCCGAAGGGACGACGACACCAATAAGTTGACATTCTTCTCACTGGTTAATGTTTTTCTTCACAGCGATATTATGTTGCTTAATGTGGAATCTGGTCAGTATTGATACACAGATAAGACTAAAGACTCTACTGGAAATCCTACTATTACAGGCAAACATGATGTCTAGTATTAGCAGTTCAAGAGTTCAAGTAATAAGACGTTACTAAGACTGAAAGCTCGAGTTGACTTGATCAGGTACTTGTTCTTCACTGTTGCATAATTGATAAAAAGAGACAACTTCAACAGTCAAACTGTACTTGAAACTTGAAAAGCTTGTTTTGAGCTAAGTTATGGTGTTGTCTAACATTGTGTCAACAAAGATGGACTTAATAAAAACACATTTTGTGTCCTTTGTCCCTTTTGAGAAGGGATATTTAAAAAAAAATCCAATGCAGGCGATACAATCCATCGTTCCTCACTTCTTTTACCAACGTGATCTGGGAATCCTGGGCTCGTTTAAACATTTTGTTTTTCAACCAAATGCAAGAGGATCTGGGACGATTGGGCAATCGAGAAACAAATGAATACTTCATGTGAACGGACAAATTAAGTCCGTTCGTCGCAAATGTACACTATGATCAAACATTTCTATTGCTGAACCTTTTATAAACTGACACTACGATGAATTGGAAGACCAACGGACACTTCGAAGTTTGTACCTGCGACTAATTCAATGCCAATTTTTATGCGGAAATGGCGGAGTCGCAGACGAACTTTCCTGAAGCGGTGCTGCCAATTTTTTGGGTGGGTCGGTTTCTCCCCCCGCTAGATGGAAACAGTTTCGCAAGTTCGTTTGAAAAAAAAGCGGGGCTGAGGCATGAAGTAGTACAGTTAGTTGATGCATGGTGATGTACGTAATTGAGGTTTGAGGTGCTATTATTGCACTAAAACCTGCCATAAAAGTGTAGAATAAATTAAGCTTTTGGTGCAAATCAGTAAATAACTTACTGATTATGCAGAATTGAAAATTACTTTTTATAGGCGACTATACAAAACATTACTTCCAACGAATAAGCAAAAGGAATTTTTCAGTTGTCTCGAATCCCCTATGTGAAACTTCAAAATTAATTGCTATTGCAACTCTCCTCAAGATTGAACGTTTCATAATAGTTGGTTTACAATATCCAAGGTTGGCGGGACCTCAGTCCAACCAAAATTTGTTATCTCACTGTCCTCAATAGAATTGGGAATTTCAGAATGTTTGTCAAGCTGTAGTAGGAATATAAAGGTTATCCCAGCTAGAGATATTGACAAATCCCCACAGCACAAAAGGTAGTAAGTAGTATACTGGTAAAAAATGATAAAAAAAAAACTATTATTTGGGAATAGCCCTTCCATGTAGCACTTTGTAATTTTATTATAAATCATGATGTTACACAAAAGTGAGTTGCGTTTGTCCGTATTCACAATGTGCTCCGGGCAATCACGTTCACCGCTTACCTACTCGGCTTCTCCTTATCTCATTTCGCATACGGCGTCTCAAACAGCTGACACTTAATTCATCAAAATGTTTGTTAAAGTATCGTACAAAAGTTCTTAGTTAAATTAAGACGTAGCAAAATTAAATTAGGAAAGCTAGAACAGAAGAAACTTGAGTGATTTTAATAACTGTGCGATATCAAGAGACTTGTATTTTCGCATCAATTACGAAATTTCTTATACAAATATTGAGAAGTGAATTTTAGGATTATCCACTATCTTGTTTAATTACTTATATGCCGGTTTGTTTCCTAAAATAGATAAGTTTTCCAAGTGAGATAGTCGGAACAATTAATTACGAAAAGGATACCAGGCCGAAATTCAAATTATCGGAATTTAATAATATAACCGTATCGAATCTTTTTCGGGCAATTCCTTATCAAAAGCGTATTGGTCTACATTGGTTTGTAGCTGGGATGAATTGGAAGGAAGGTCCGCAGCTAGCTGGCCCACGGTTGCTACCGCATTGTCCAGTAGCTTGCAAGAAATCATTTGGTCGGCAACCGAAAGCAGGACTGACAGGCTGACTAACGTCGCGGACGGGTCTCCTAGGACTGTAAGAGAAATTATTACAGAAATTATCAAGTGCCCTTAAATGTTTGCTAAATTGCATCTAAATAACTTACACCAAAGGATTTGCACACTTGAAGTTATTTCCGTTTCGACCGCCAGGTTGACAGGGATTTAGGAGAGATGTTGGAATTCTACTTGGCTGTTGGAATATCCCAATAGTATTGGGTCCTTGTCTTCGTTTTCTTGATAAACGTTGTGCACGATAAAACCTATTATTGGGTTCGTTTGCGGCTCGACCAAAGACATCATCTAAAATTGCGTTCTCTTCCGGAGAAGAAAAGTATGGCGTTCTAGGGTCATTCATATCAACACACTCTCCCAGCGGGCGAAAGACGTTGTAACCGAAAAGTTCAGAAGGTGAGCAAGGTCCACAGCTGCCCAACGCATGGCACAGTTCCTGTCCATTTCCATTACCGTATTTATGATTACTTATAATTGATTGTTTAACTGGGACCAATTGCAGGAGGAAGTCCTGATATCTATCAACTAGTTGACAAGTGTTGGGGGCACACTCTAATTTACCCGATGCACTAACGGATACAACCTGATTGGTTGGACACGGCCCTTAAAAAAATCATCAAAAGAAATTAATTGGTAAATTACCCGAGGGATCGTTCTACGATCCTGAAGGGTAATTGAAATTGTATAAGAAATAAATGTAGACGACGACCCTAAGGGTGTAGACCTACATTTATTCAGCTTTTTAAAGAACAAAAAGAGGGGGGTGTGCTGCCCTTTCCTCTTACCTGCACACGCCCTTTGCCATTCAGACTTATAGCTACAGATCCGTGTACAGGGTTTTAACCAAACACAATTACATGTTATCAAACATAATCAGAGAGAATTTCACACATAACTTCCAAATAACAGTTTGAGGGGGATACGAGAAAAAACCTGAGGACTTCAGGGTAAAAAAACTCTATCCCAAGGTAACATATCATGAAACACAGAAACATGAACATAATGGTTGCAGCAAAAAATAGTGCGCTTCTTCTTCTGGACAGCTCTGCCAACTGCCGTAACTTGAACACGTAATGGGGCCTTCTTACTTTCTCGCCAGTCTAGTTATTCTTGCTTCTAGAATAACCTCCAGCTTTCCGGCCACGAAAGGTTTGATTTCTACGCGTTTTTTCCAAAATTGAATGAATCATAATTAAATAAATGATGACACAGGGTGGGTATGGGTGGGAGACAGACCCTTAGGGTCGTCGTCTACATTTATTTCTTATACAATTTCAATTACCCTTCAGGATCGTAGAACGATCCCTCGGGTAATTTACCAATTGTACTGCGAAATGCATTTCGCCTAGACCCTAAGGGTGATTTTAAAGCCCAATGATGAATTTTTAATTTTGAACAAACATCGTTTGTGTCGACGCTCGATTGTAAAATCGATTGAACGTCGTTTCTTTTGACCAACTTCCGGCTCGCAAGATTGCCTCCACCGGTACGCCGTCACTGACCGCTTTCGAAGCGGCCGCTCCTCTTGTGGAATGCGCCCCAAAACACCGAGTGTTTATGCCGGCCTTTTGCAAGAACGATTTAATCCAGCGACTCACTGTACTGGCTGAGACCGGCCTATGGGGCGCGATGAGTGCAACAAATAGTTTTCCTTCGTCTGTCTCGCGTCTAAACTGATTCGTACGTTCCACAAATTCTTTAAGCGCCAAGACTGGACATAAAATCGGATCCGGATCATTTAATATTGAAAAGGACTGCAGCGGACCGTTCCGCTGTGCTTTCCGTAACCTATCTAATGAGAATACTACCCCTCTTTCTGAGAAGACGACGGATCGGTAACCAATTGCCGCTATCTCCGACGCTCGCATTAAGGTAGCTAACGCTATCATGGTGACCAATTTACTAGCTAAGACGCTCAGGGTAAGGTGTCGGTTTTCGCCCAACGAATTAATAAATTCTACAACTTGACTCGGGTCCCACATGTCGTTGTACTTGGGCTTGGGGGGATTCTTGTGATAGCAGCCTTTCATTAATCGGACGACAAGCGGATGCGCGCCTATCTGAACGCCTTCGATGGACCCCAGGGTCCTGGACAACATAGACCGGTGAATGTTGATTGCGCTATACGACTTGCCCGAGGCCAGCAAGTCGGTGAGGAACTGCAAAACCTCGGTTAAATCCGCCGACAAGGGATCCGTATCCCTTCGCACACACCAATGTGTCCAGTTCCGCCATGCGGAATCGTAAGTTGCGAGGGTGGTCGGTCGATTTCCGGCCACAAGAAGGTCGACCACGTTCGACGAAAAGCCTCTGTCACGCAACTGTCGCCGGACAGTCTCCAAACGGCCAAGTGAAGTGCGCTGGATGCTAATAACGGGTGCGGCTCGTTCAGTGCCGATGTCAGGAGGTCCGGCTCCTGCTGAAGAAGAAATACTACGTCGCACGCTAGCTCGAGTAGCACCGGGAACCAGGCCTGACCTGTCCATACGGGGCAAACGAAAACTACGTCAGCTTTCTCTCTTCTAATTTTTTCCAAACATTGAAAAATTAGCGCAAAAGGGGGAAAAAGATACCCCGAAAGGCCCTTCCAGTTAACTGAAAAGGCATTTGTGTTCAACGCTTGCGGTTGCGGCCGCCACGAAAAGAAAGAGGGGAGCTGCGCGTTCCAATGGGACGCAAAAAGGTCAACTTTTGATGGCCAGATCTTTTGAACGCGAGAAAAAACGGATGGATTTAATTTCCAATCGCTTGCATCCGGTCCGGCGCGAGACTCTTCGTCAGCAATTACATTCAGCTTGCCGCTCAAATGAACCGCTTCGATTGCAATATTCCGGCTCTCACACCAAGCTGTCAGAGTGGTTGATAATTGCGTCAACGCTTTGGACCTGGTACCCCCGCCGTGATTAATATAAGCCACTGCCGTGACGTTGTCTAAATAAATTTTTATCGCTATACTTTCCGATACCGCCGCGAATGATTGAATCGCGTATAACGCGCCTAACATCTCTAGTTCATTAATGTGCCTCTTGGTATCTTCCAAAGTCCATGAGCCCCTCGTCCTCACATTATTACAATACGCTCCCCAGCCTGTTAGAGAAGCGTCGGAGAAAATCTCCAGATCTGGCACGCTAGGAAAGAACAACTTTTCCCTTTTTAAGCCTAGATTGTTGGACCACCATTCTAAGTCGTCCCTGGTTTCCGCCGATAGCACGCATTCCGACTTCAAATTAAATCCCACTTTTCTAGCTTGCTTAATATAGAATGCCTGCATCCTCCTGAAATGAGACTGCGCAAAAGGTATCGTAGGTATGGCCCAAGTAAAGTTGCCCATTATCGACGCAATCTCTCGCAATGAAATTCTGCTCCTGGCAAGGGCCGCATCGCATTTGGCCTTAACGGTTGCAGCCTTGTCCGACGGCAGCGAAAAGGAAAGTTTTACCGAATTAATAACCAAGCCCAGATACTCTATTACTTGCGACGGTTCTACAATTGACTTCTCCCAATTGATCAAGAAACCCAGATTTTGTAATAATTCAACCACTTTATTTACATCGGCTTTGGTGCTATCTTTTGATGTATTAACTATTAATATATCATCCAGATACACGATGAGACGCATGCCCTGCCTTCTCAGAAAAGCCGCCACTACTTTTAGAATTTTCGTAAAATACCGCGGGGCCGGAGCTAAACCAAAAGCCAGACAAGTAAATTGAAAAATACGCCCCTTCCAGGTGAAACGCAAATATTTCTGGTGGGAGGGGTGCACAGGGACCGTAAGATAAGCATCTTTTAAATCCAACTTTGCTAGCCAGTCCCCTTCTCTCAAAATGAAGCGTGCGGAATCAAGATTTTCCATCTTAAAGTGTTCATACCGGATGAATACATTAAGTGGTTTAAGATTTACAATCGGGCGAAAACCGCCCGATTTTTTTGGAATAACAAATAGAGAACAGACAAACCCATCCTCCCCGCTATTCGAAATTTCTACAATGGCTTTCTTCTCAAGTAAATCTTTTACTTCCTGGTCGCAAACGCTTGCCATCTCTTTCGACATTGTTATCGGACGCGGAAGTTTAGTTTGATTCGGGGTTTCTACAAAATCTAGCTTAACCCCGTTTGACACGCTGTCTAGGACCCAACGATCGTCCGTAACAGTCTCCCACATTTTAGCAAAATGTAAAATACGCCCGCCCACATTTTCACACACAACAGTATTGCGTAAAATTTGAATGGGATCAGAAGGAGGGACGAAAACATACCTTTCACCTCCTCGAGTCCAAGCAGTTGCACCCGGCGGTCGTCCTCTTCCGACCCCACCACTCTGCCTCCCTTCAACGGGAAATTGGGCCGCTGCTTCTCTCCTTGGGCGCAACACCCGTTGAGATGGGCCTGGGTTCACTGCTACCTTTCTTCCACCTGCCTTAGCCCTCGCTCGAGCCGCCGATGAGCTTGCCAGTGTGGCGTCTTGAGACGCCTCCTTGAGCATCGTCTCTAAGAATTTGTCCGTGAAAAGGAGCTCAGTTGCCTCCTTTCCCGGTGCGAAAGCGTCAGGGTTTGACAATATGAAGTCATATGTCGGTTCCACCAATGTCACAACCGCTCGCCTTCTTCTTTGGGTGATGTGGTAGTACGCTCTACCCCACTGTTGTAAAACGGCCCGCACCGTATTCTTGGCTTGCGTCACCGTTTCTCCCTCTCCAAGAGCACACACTTTAGCGTATAAATCAAACAGAGGTGGGGCAACGTCCATTATTTTAAGCTGAGTCTGTATAAGCGCTTCCTCCGAAGCATTAACCCCTTTCAATCGATCTTTGTCTTTAGCATGCCTCAACATAAAGCCGTCGAGCTTAGGCGGTTTAATCGAGAAAGTCGGGTCCTCAAACTCGAGCTCAAATTTCTTTGAGATTGCTTTTGAATCGTCGGTTGACAGGCCAGTCGTTAGCCAAACCCTAATCTCGTCTGAAATCGCTGTTGGGATGAACGCCGTCACTTCCCCTGATTCACTGGCTGCTTTGGATGAGCCTGCCGTGGCTGCCGCGGCTGCCGCGCGCGTTGGTTTTAGAGCCTTCCCTTTCGACTTAGATCCGGCGGCAGGGGCTTGGGGAGTACGCTCCTTTGGTAGCCATGGACGGTCCACTAGCTTTGGACCCCCCTCGTCTAACTCTTCTTCCTCTTCGTCCTCTACTTCAAGATACTCGCCATCTTCTTCGTCTTCCTCCTGTCTGCTCTCCCGCTTCTCTCTTTCTTCCAAGTCTCTTAGCTTGCTAAAACGAACGTAGGCTTCTTCTTCGATCCTATCATCTAACGGAAACTCGGCGCCATTCCCCCGTTCCTTCGCACGCCCCCTTGGTCGATCCCCCACATCATTTTGATAAAACCGGTCTCCGTGAAAAAACTGATCACGCGGAGGAACGTCAAAAGCCGGTGGTGGAATCACGGGTGGAATATTAAACAATGGCGGTTGAGCGTCAAAGGAGGGAGCCCACTCTCGATAGTTTCGAAGAGGAGACCTTTCTCTATCTGGATAATCAAAGTGAACAAAACGGTCGCGTGGCTGACCATTCCAATCACGAGAACGATTTGCCCAATCTCTAGCTTCTTGTTCAGTACGAAAACCTACGGCCCGTGGGTCCATTCTCTGGTGCCTATGCCAACCATAAAAATCACTAGGGCCTGCCATTCTGAAATTCTGACTGCACTGTACGCGAGCTGAAATAAGTCTGAATGGCAAAGGGCGTGTGCAGGTAAGAGGAAAGGGCAGCACACCCCCCTCTTTTTGTTCTTTAAAAAGCTGAATAAATGTAGGTCTACACCCTTAGGGTCTAGGCGAAATGCATTTCGCAGTACAATTAACAAATAATTTGGGAAAATTGGCGTTTACTGTACCTTGGGTAAATAAAGGAACGCAATCGTCATCCTCTGATGGGAATGGATATTGCCCAACAGGACAATCACAAATTGGATCTCCGTAAGCCGAGTAATAAAGACGCCTACCTCCTCGGCACTCTTTAGTATCGTAAATATCGTGACAAAGACCATCTCGACCGACGAACACTTTTTCTCTACCACAAAGGCGAGGAGTACATATTCCCTAAAAGTTTTGCACAAAAAATATTGGATAAAATAAAAGAACATTATTAATTATTTTAAAAAATCCCACCTCATAAGTATACGGGTCGACCGTTATCCAAAGCAACACACTATAGCAAGGACCTTTCTTCAGAAGTGGATAACAGTATCCATCGCCCTTAAATCGGACTGAGGAGTCACCACACCCATCATCAGCAAAAGAAGCATTAGATGGTTTCTTATTTTGTGGAACTGGAGCAGCAGCATTGAACGGACGATAACTTCCATAAGATTTGTCGGTCGTACTGGAGATATAACTAGGATAGGTTGGCGCGTTGTTTGCCAATACCAGTGCGACAGCAGTCGCAAATATTATTGCTGAAAACAACATTTCCTTAAATGTTTCGTGTTCCAAAAAGAGCGGGTTTGTCTGGGCTTTTCCTTTACTCTTTGTGATGGCGAAACAAACTGTGTTTTTGTTTAATTAACTGCAATCGTTCTATGAAAAAACAAAAACATTATACATTATGTAAAAATAATTTAGTCAACCATATAAATTAATCCGATTTCTTTAGGATACTTATTAGTACCGCGCTTGATGATTGAGGTGTAACAAACCACTGGCAATACGCCAAAATATTTGCATGGAATTCGTTCTTGAGTTTCACAATTTCTAAGAACACTCGATGTTCGTCCACAGTCAAAGGGGATTTACGATAGAGAAACTAGTTCACTTTTGCCCCTGCTTTTTTTTTCGTTTTCTCATGAAAGAGATGTATGTTTCACACTTCATAAGCAACGACCAAAAACCACATTTTAACGGAAAGTCTGGTAAGTTATTGCTAGTGTTACTTGAATTGAACCACTAGATTAGATAACACCTTCACTGCAACGCCAAGTGAATATTAATTGTGGTCATACTGGTATTATCAGGAACGACTTTTTTCCTAACAAATAGGCCCCCAGCTCGTAGGTTGTAGTTTTATGAGCAAAGAATGAAAGTGGTTCGTGAAAGCCAATCCTGAAGTTCACGTTATAAGATTAACACGTACGACGACGATGAATCCCATGTTTGGAAATCCGACGACTATGATTAAAACCGACAAGAGTTCCAGCAGCAAAGTGTCCATTTATCTGACGTAACTACTCCATCATTGGCATGTTTGGCAATGCTATTATAGTCTCTTGAAGATTTCCTAATTCTAAACCATGGCATTAATTATTTTGCAAGGTCATTAAAGCTGCTCTGCTCTTTCCCTCTTTCAGTCTAATGAAAATTTAATGGGTTACGTCTATTCGTCTAAAGCCCAGTTTTCCGGGGGAAATAAATGTGGTAATCTATTGCGGTGTAACGCTAAAGAATTGTTTAAATAATCATGAAAAATAATCGCTTTCCCGTCCCCAGAATTGAAAAAAAAATATTCTCTTTACAAAGAACAAAAATAATCTTTGATCATACCTCGACTCGACGAACGTTTCCGGTGGTTACACGTGCATCACATGGAACATCAACAATTCCACAAATCAAAACGAACCTAAACAAATAGAAAATCAAAATGTCTTCAAACAGTATAATTGATGGAAGCCAAAAATTGCAAAACTGAAGAAAACAAAAACTTACCGGTTACATAATGTCAGCAGTTGAATGAAAACGATCTTGGGGTTATCAATATATTCTTCGAACTCTGGAACACGTAGGCGAAAACTGGTTGCCTATCGACGATCCCGAAGGGACGACGACACCAATAAGTTGACATTCTTCTCACTGGTTAATGTTTTTCTTCACAGCGATATTATGTTGCTTAATGTGGAATCTGGTCAGTATTGATACACAGATAAGACTAAAGACTCTACTGGAAATCCTACTATTACAGGCAAACATGATGTCTAGTATTAGCAGTTCAAGAGTTCAAGTAATAAGACGTTACTAAGACTGAAAGCTCGAGTTGACTTGATCAGGTACTTGTTCTTCACTGTTGCATAATTGATAAAAAGAGACAACTTCAACAGTCAAACTGTACTTGAAACTTGAAAAGCTTGTTTTGAGCTAAGTTATGGTGTTGTCTAACATTGTGTCAACAAAGATGGACTTAATAAAAACACATTTTGTGTCCTTTGTCCCTTTTGAGAAGGGATATTTAAAAAAAAATCCAATGCAGGCGATACAATCCATCGTTCCTCACTTCTTTTACCAACGTGATCTGGGAATCCTGGGCTCGTTTAAACATTTTGTTTTTCAACCAAATGCAAGAGGATCTGGGACGATTGGGCAATCGAGAAACAAATGAATACTTCATGTGAACGGACAAATTAAGTCCGTTCGTCGCAAATGTACACTATGATCAAACATTTCTATTGCTGAACCTTTTATAAACTGACACTACGATGAATTGGAAGACCAACGGACACTTCGAAGTTTGTACCTGCGACTAATTCAATGCCAATTTTTATGCGGAAATGGCGGAGTCGCAGACGAACTTTCCTGAAGCGGTGCTGCCAATTTTTTGGGTGGGTCGGTTTCTCCCCCCGCTAGATGGAAACAGTTTCGCAAGTTCGTTTGAAAAAAAAGCGGGGCTGAGGCATGAAGTAGTACAGTTAGTTGATGCATGGTGATGTACGTAATTGAGGTTTGAGGTGCTATTATTGCACTAAAACCTGCCATAAAAGTGTAGAATAAATTAAGCTTTTGGTGCAAATCAGTAAATAACTTACTGATTATGCAGAATTGAAAATTACTTTTTATAGGCGACTATACAAAACATTACTTCCAACGAATAAGCAAAAGGAATTTTTCAGTTGTCTCGAATCCCCTATGTGAAACTTCAAAATTAATTGCTATTGCAACTCTCCTCAAGATTGAACGTTTCATAATAGTTGGTTTACAATATCCAAGGTTGGCGGGACCTCAGTCCAACCAAAATTTGTTATCTCACTGTCCTCAATAGAATTGGGAATTTCAGAATGTTTGTCAAGCTGTAGTAGGAATATAAAGGTTATCCCAGCTAGAGATATTGACAAATCCCCACAGCACAAAAGGTAGTAAGTAGTATACTGGTAAAAAATGATAAAAAAAAAACTATTATTTGGGAATAGCCCTTCCATGTAGCACTTTGTAATTTTATTATAAATCATGATGTTACACAAAAGTGAGTTGCGTTTGTCCGTATTCACAATGTGCTCCGGGCAATCACGTTCACCGCTTACCTACTCGGCTTCTCCTTATCTCATTTCGCATACGGCGTCTCAAACAGCTGACACTTAATTCATCAAAATGTTTGTTAAAGTATCGTACAAAAGTTCTTAGTTAAATTAAGACGTAGCAAAATTAAATTAGGAAAGCTAGAACAGAAGAAACTTGAGTGATTTTAATAACTGTGCGATATCAAGAGACTTGTATTTTCGCATCAATTACGAAATTTCTTATACAAATATTGAGAAGTGAATTTTAGGATTATCCACTATCTTGTTTAATTACTTATATGCCGGTTTGTTTCCTAAAATAGATAAGTTTTCCAAGTGAGATAGTCGGAACAATTAATTACGAAAAGGATACCAGGCCGAAATTCAAATTATCGGAATTTAATAATATAACTGTATCGAATCTTTTTCAGGCAATTCCTTATCAAAAGCGTATTGGTCTACATTGGTTTGTAGCTGGGATGAATTGGTAGGAAGGTCCGCAGCTAGCTGGCCCACGGTTGCCACCGCATTGTCCAGTAGCTTGCAAGAAATCATTTGGTCGGCAACCGAAAGCAGGACTGACAGGCTGACTAACGTCGCGGACGGGTCTACTAGGACTGTAAGAGAAATTATTACAGAAATTATCAAGTGCCCTTAGTTGTTTGCTAATTTGCATCTAAATAACTTACACCAAAGGATTTGCACACTTGAAATTATTTCCGTTTCGACCGCCAGTTTGGCAGGGATTTAGGAGAGATGTTGGAATTCTACTTGGCTGTTGGAATATCCCAAAAGTATTGGGTCCTTGTCTTCGTTTTCTTGATAAACGTTGTGCACGAAAAAACGTATTACTTTTGTTATTCTTTGTTTTTATGGGTTCGTTTGCGGCCCGATCAAAGACATCATCTAAAATTGCGTTCTCTTCCGGAGAAGAAAAGTATGGCGTTCTAGGGTCATCCATGTCAACACACTCTCCCTGAGAGCTAAAGATGTTGTAACCAAAAAGTTCAGAAGGTGAGCAAGGTCCTCGAGTGCCTAACGCATAGCAGTATCCATATTCATCGTCTTCGTCATCGTTACTTATTCTTGATTGTTTAACCGGGACCAATTGCAGGAGGAAGTCCTGATATCTATCAACTAGTTGACAAGTGTTGGGGGCACACTCTAATTTACCCGATGCACTAACGGATACAACCTGATTGGTTGGACACGGCCCTTAAAAAAATCATCAAAAGAAATTAATTAACAAATAATTTGGGAAAATTGGCGTTTACTGTACCTTGGGTAAATAAAGGAACGCAATCGTCATCCTCTGATGGGAATGGATATTGCCCAACAGGACAATCACAAATTGGATCTCCGTAAGCCGAGTAATAAAGACGCCTACCTCCTCGGCACTCTTTAGTATCGTAAATATCGTGACAAAGACCATCTCGACCGACGAACACTTTTTCTCTACCACAAAGGCGAGGAGTACATATTCCCTAAAAGTTTTGCACAAAAAATATTGGATAAAATAAAAGAACATTATTAATTATTTTAAAAAATCCCACCTCATAAGTATACGGGTCGACCGTAATCCAAAACAACACATTCTCGCAAGGGCCTTTCTTCAGAAGAGGATAACAGTATCCATCGCCTTTAAATCGGACAGAATAGTCTCCACAGCCATCATCAGGATAAGAAGAATTAGATGGTTTCCCATTTTGTGGAACTTTTGCACCATTAAACGGAGGATAACTCTCATAAGAATTGCCGGCCGTACTGGAGACATCACTAGGATAGGTTGGCGCGTTGTTTGCCAATACCAGTGCGACAGCAGTCGCAAATATTATTGCTGAAAACAACATTTCCTTAAATGTTTCGTGTTCCAAAAAGAGCGGGTTTGTCTGGGCTTTTCCTTTACTCTTTGTGATGGCGAAACAAACTGTGTTTTTGTTTAATTAACTGCAATCGTTCTATGAAAAAACAAAAACATTATACATTATGTAAAAATAATTTAGTCAACCATATAAATTAATCCGATTTCTTTAGGATACTTATTAGTACCGCGCTTGATGATTGAGGTGTAACAAACCACTGGCAATACGCCAAAATATTTGCATGGAATTCGTTCTTGAGTTTCACAATTTCTAAGAACACTCGATGTTCGTCCACAGTCAAAGGGGATTTACGATAGAGAAACTAGTTCACTTTTGCCCCTGCTTTTTTTTTCGTTTTCTCATGAAAGAGATGTATGTTTCACACTTCATAAGCAACGACCAAAAACCACATTTTAACGGAAAGTCTGGTAAGTTATTGCTAGTGTTACTTGAATTGAACCACTAGATTAGATAACACCTTCACTGCAACGCCAAGTGAATATTAATTGTGGTCATACTGGTATTATCAGGAACGACTTTTTTCCTAACAAATAGGCCCCCAGCTCGTAGGTTGTAGTTTTATGAGCAAAGAATGAAAGTGGTTCGTGAAAGCCAATCCTGAAGTTCACGTTATAAGATTAACACGTACGACGACGATGAATCCCATGTTTGGAAATCCGACGACTATGATTAAAACCGACAAGAGTTCCAGCAGCAAAGTGTCCATTTATCTGACGTAACTACTCCATCATTGGCATGTTTGGCAATGCTATTATAGTCTCTTGAAGATTTCCTAATTCTAAACCATGGCATTAATTATTTTGCAAGGTCATTAAAGCTGCTCTGCTCTTTCCCTCTTTCAGTCTAATGAAAATTTAATGGGTTACGTCTATTCGTCTAAAGCCCAGTTTTCCGGGGGAAATAAATGTGGTAATCTATTGCGGTGTAACGCTAAAGAATTGTTTAAATAATCATGAAAAATAATCGCTTTCCCGTCCCCAGAATTGAAAAAAAAATATTCTCTTTACAAAGAACAAAAATAATCTTTGATCATACCTCGACTCGACGAACGTTTCCGGTGGTTACACGTGCATCACATGGAACATCAACAATTCCACAAATCAAAACGAACCTAAACAAATAGAAAATCAAAATGTCTTCAAACAGTATAATTGATGGAAGCCAAAAATTGCAAAACTGAAGAAAACAAAAACTTACCGGTTACATAATGTCAGCAGTTGAATGAAAACGATCTTGGGGTTATCAATATATTCTTCGAACTCTGGAACACGTAGGCGAAAACTGGTTGCCTATCGACGATCCCGAAGGGACGACGACACCAATAAGTTGACATTCTTCTCACTGGTTAATGTTTTTCTTCACAGCGATATTATGTTGCTTAATGTGGAATCTGGTCAGTATTGATACACAGATAAGACTAAAGACTCTACTGGAAATCCTACTATTACAGGCAAACATGATGTCTAGTATTAGCAGTTCAAGAGTTCAAGTAATAAGACGTTACTAAGACTGAAAGCTCGAGTTGACTTGATCAGGTACTTGTTCTTCACTGTTGCATAATTGATAAAAAGAGACAACTTCAACAGTCAAACTGTACTTGAAACTTGAAAAGCTTGTTTTGAGCTAAGTTATGGTGTTGTCTAACATTGTGTCAACAAAGATGGACTTAATAAAAACACATTTTGTGTCCTTTGTCCCTTTTGAGAAGGGATATTTAAAAAAAAATCCAATGCAGGCGATACAATCCATCGTTCCTCACTTCTTTTACCAACGTGATCTGGGAATCCTGGGCTCGTTTAAACATTTTGTTTTTCAACCAAATGCAAGAGGATCTGGGACGATTGGGCAATCGAGAAACAAATGAATACTTCATGTGAACGGACAAATTAAGTCCGTTCGTCGCAAATGTACACTATGATCAAACATTTCTATTGCTGAACCTTTTATAAACTGACACTACGATGAATTGGAAGACCAACGGACACTTCGAAGTTTGTACCTGCGACTAATTCAATGCCAATTTTTATGCGGAAATGGCGGAGTCGCAGACGAACTTTCCTGAAGCGGTGCTGCCAATTTTTTGGGTGGGTCGGTTTCTCCCCCCGCTAGATGGAAACAGTTTCGCAAGTTCGTTTGAAAAAAAAGCGGGGCTGAGGCATGAAGTAGTACAGTTAGTTGATGCATGGTGATGTACGTAATTGAGGTTTGAGGTGCTATTATTGCACTAAAACCTGCCATAAAAGTGTAGAATAAATTAAGCTTTTGGTGCAAATCAGTAAATAACTTACTGATTATGCAGAATTGAAAATTACTTTTTATAGGCGACTATACAAAACATTACTTCCAACGAATAAGCAAAAGGAATTTTTCAGTTGTCTCGAATCCCCTATGTGAAACTTCAAAATTAATTGCTATTGCAACTCTCCTCAAGATTGAACGTTTCATAATAGTTGGTTTACAATATCCAAGGTTGGCGGGACCTCAGTCCAACCAAAATTTGTTATCTCACTGTCCTCAATAGAATTGGGAATTTCAGAATGTTTGTCAAGCTGTAGTAGGAATATAAAGGTTATCCCAGCTAGAGATATTGACAAATCCCCACAGCACAAAAGGTAGTAAGTAGTATACTGGTAAAAAATGATAAAAAAAAAACTATTATTTGGGAATAGCCCTTCCATGTAGCACTTTGTAATTTTATTATAAATCATGATGTTACACAAAAGTGAGTTGCGTTTGTCCGTATTCACAATGTGCTCCGGGCAATCACGTTCACCGCTTACCTACTCGGCTTCTCCTTATCTCATTTCGCATACGGCGTCTCAAACAGCTGACACTTAATTCATCAAAATGTTTGTTAAAGTATCGTACAAAAGTTCTTAGTTAAATTAAGACGTAGCAAAATTAAATTAGGAAAGCTAGAACAGAAGAAACTTGAGTGATTTTAATAACTGTGCGATATCAAGAGACTTGTATTTTCGCATCAATTACGAAATTTCTTATACAAATATTGAGAAGTGAATTTTAGGATTATCCACTATCTTGTTTAATTACTTATATGCCGGTTTGTTTCCTAAAATAGATAAGTTTTCCAAGTGAGATAGTCGGAACAATTAATTACGAAAAGGATACCAGGCCGAAATTCAAATTATCGGAATTTAATAATATAACCGTATCGAATCTTTTTCGGGCAATTCCTTATCAAAAGCGTATTGGTCTACATTGGTTTGTAGCTGGGATGAATTGGAAGGAAGGTCCGCAGCTAGCTGGCCCACGGTTGCTACCGCATTGTCCAGTAGCTTGCAAGAAATCATTTGGTCGGCAACCGAAAGCAGGACTGACAGGCTGACTAACGTCGCGGACGGGTCTCCTAGGACTGTAAGAGAAATTATTACAGAAATTATCAAGTGCCCTTAAATGTTTGCTAAATTGCATCTAAATAACTTACACCAAAGGATTTGCACACTTGAAGTTATTTCCGTTTCGACCGCCAGGTTGACAGGGATTTAGGAGAGATGTTGGAATTCTACTTGGCTGTTGGAATATCCCAATAGTATTGGGTCCTTGTCTTCGTTTTCTTGATAAACGTTGTGCACGATAAAACCTATTATTGGGTTCGTTTGCGGCTCGACCAAAGACATCATCTAAAATTGCGTTCTCTTCCGGAGAAGAAAAGTATGGCGTTCTAGGGTCATTCATATCAACACACTCTCCCAGCGGGCGAAAGACGTTGTAACCGAAAAGTTCAGAAGGTGAGCAAGGTCCACAGCTGCCCAACGCATGGCACAGTTCCTGTCCATTTCCATTACCGTATTTATGATTACTTATAATTGATTGTTTAACTGGGACCAATTGCAGGAGGAAGTCCTGATATCTATCAACTAGTTGACAAGTGTTGGGGGCACACTCTAATTTACCCGATGCACTAACGGATACAACCTGATTGGTTGGACACGGCCCTTAAAAAAATCATCAAAAGAAATTAATTAACAAATAATTTGGGAAAATTGGCGTTTACTGTACCTTGGGTAAATAAAGGAACGCAATCGTCATCCTCTGATGGGAATGGATATTGCCCAACAGGACAATCACAAATTGGATCTCCGTAAGCCGAGTAATAAAGACGCCTACCTCCTCGGCACTCTTTAGTATCGTAAATATCGTGACAAAGACCATCTCGACCGACGAACACTTTTTCTCTACCACAAAGGCGAGGAGTACATATTCCCTAAAAGTTTTGCACAAAAAATATTGGATAAAATAAAAGAACATTATTAATTATTTTAAAAAATCCCACCTCATAAGTATACGGGTCGACCGTTATCCAAAGCAACACACTATAGCAAGGACCTTTCTTCAGAAGTGGATAACAGTATCCATCGCCCTTAAATCGGACTGAGGAGTCACCACACCCATCATCAGCAAAAGAAGCATTAGATGGTTTCTTATTTTGTGGAACTGGAGCAGCAGCATTGAACGGACGATAACTTCCATAAGATTTGTCGGTCGTACTGGAGATATAACTAGGATAGGTTGGCGCGTTGTTTGCCAATACCAGTGCGACAGCAGTCGCAAATATTATTGCTGAAAACAACATTTCCTTAAATGTTTCGTGTTCCAAAAAGAGCGGGTTTGTCTGGGCTTTTCCTTTACTCTTTGTGATGGCGAAACAAACTGTGTTTTTGTTTAATTAACTGCAATCGTTCTATGAAAAAACAAAAACATTATACATTATGTAAAAATAATTTAGTCAACCATATAAATTAATCCGATTTCTTTAGGATACTTATTAGTACCGCGCTTGATGATTGAGGTGTAACAAACCACTGGCAATACGCCAAAATATTTGCATGGAATTCGTTCTTGAGTTTCACAATTTCTAAGAACACTCGATGTTCGTCCACAGTCAAAGGGGATTTACGATAGAGAAACTAGTTCACTTTTGCCCCTGCTTTTTTTTTCGTTTTCTCATGAAAGAGATGTATGTTTCACACTTCATAAGCAACGACCAAAAACCACATTTTAACGGAAAGTCTGGTAAGTTATTGCTAGTGTTACTTGAATTGAACCACTAGATTAGATAACACCTTCACTGCAACGCCAAGTGAATATTAATTGTGGTCATACTGGTATTATCAGGAACGACTTTTTTCCTAACAAATAGGCCCCCAGCTCGTAGGTTGTAGTTTTATGAGCAAAGAATGAAAGTGGTTCGTGAAAGCCAATCCTGAAGTTCACGTTATAAGATTAACACGTACGACGACGATGAATCCCATGTTTGGAAATCCGACGACTATGATTAAAACCGACAAGAGTTCCAGCAGCAAAGTGTCCATTTATCTGACGTAACTACTCCATCATTGGCATGTTTGGCAATGCTATTATAGTCTCTTGAAGATTTCCTAATTCTAAACCATGGCATTAATTATTTTGCAAGGTCATTAAAGCTGCTCTGCTCTTTCCCTCTTTCAGTCTAATGAAAATTTAATGGGTTACGTCTATTCGTCTAAAGCCCAGTTTTCCGGGGGAAATAAATGTGGTAATCTATTGCGGTGTAACGCTAAAGAATTGTTTAAATAATCATGAAAAATAATCGCTTTCCCGTCCCCAGAATTGAAAAAAAAATATTCTCTTTACAAAGAACAAAAATAATCTTTGATCATACCTCGACTCGACGAACGTTTCCGGTGGTTACACGTGCATCACATGGAACATCAACAATTCCACAAATCAAAACGAACCTAAACAAATAGAAAATCAAAATGTCTTCAAACAGTATAATTGATGGAAGCCAAAAATTGCAAAACTGAAGAAAACAAAAACTTACCGGTTACATAATGTCAGCAGTTGAATGAAAACGATCTTGGGGTTATCAATATATTCTTCGAACTCTGGAACACGTAGGCGAAAACTGGTTGCCTATCGACGATCCCGAAGGGACGACGACACCAATAAGTTGACATTCTTCTCACTGGTTAATGTTTTTCTTCACAGCGATATTATGTTGCTTAATGTGGAATCTGGTCAGTATTGATACACAGATAAGACTAAAGACTCTACTGGAAATCCTACTATTACAGGCAAACATGATGTCTAGTATTAGCAGTTCAAGAGTTCAAGTAATAAGACGTTACTAAGACTGAAAGCTCGAGTTGACTTGATCAGGTACTTGTTCTTCACTGTTGCATAATTGATAAAAAGAGACAACTTCAACAGTCAAACTGTACTTGAAACTTGAAAAGCTTGTTTTGAGCTAAGTTATGGTGTTGTCTAACATTGTGTCAACAAAGATGGACTTAATAAAAACACATTTTGTGTCCTTTGTCCCTTTTGAGAAGGGATATTTAAAAAAAAATCCAATGCAGGCGATACAATCCATCGTTCCTCACTTCTTTTACCAACGTGATCTGGGAATCCTGGGCTCGTTTAAACATTTTGTTTTTCAACCAAATGCAAGAGGATCTGGGACGATTGGGCAATCGAGAAACAAATGAATACTTCATGTGAACGGACAAATTAAGTCCGTTCGTCGCAAATGTACACTATGATCAAACATTTCTATTGCTGAACCTTTTATAAACTGACACTACGATGAATTGGAAGACCAACGGACACTTCGAAGTTTGTACCTGCGACTAATTCAATGCCAATTTTTATGCGGAAATGGCGGAGTCGCAGACGAACTTTCCTGAAGCGGTGCTGCCAATTTTTTGGGTGGGTCGGTTTCTCCCCCCGCTAGATGGAAACAGTTTCGCAAGTTCGTTTGAAAAAAAAGCGGGGCTGAGGCATGAAGTAGTACAGTTAGTTGATGCATGGTGATGTACGTAATTGAGGTTTGAGGTGCTATTATTGCACTAAAACCTGCCATAAAAGTGTAGAATAAATTAAGCTTTTGGTGCAAATCAGTAAATAACTTACTGATTATGCAGAATTGAAAATTACTTTTTATAGGCGACTATACAAAACATTACTTCCAACGAATAAGCAAAAGGAATTTTTCAGTTGTCTCGAATCCCCTATGTGAAACTTCAAAATTAATTGCTATTGCAACTCTCCTCAAGATTGAACGTTTCATAATAGTTGGTTTACAATATCCAAGGTTGGCGGGACCTCAGTCCAACCAAAATTTGTTATCTCACTGTCCTCAATAGAATTGGGAATTTCAGAATGTTTGTCAAGCTGTAGTAGGAATATAAAGGTTATCCCAGCTAGAGATATTGACAAATCCCCACAGCACAAAAGGTAGTAAGTAGTATACTGGTAAAAAATGATAAAAAAAAAACTATTATTTGGGAATAGCCCTTCCATGTAGCACTTTGTAATTTTATTATAAATCATGATGTTACACAAAAGTGAGTTGCGTTTGTCCGTATTCACAATGTGCTCCGGGCAATCACGTTCACCGCTTACCTACTCGGCTTCTCCTTATCTCATTTCGCATACGGCGTCTCAAACAGCTGACACTTAATTCATCAAAATGTTTGTTAAAGTATCGTACAAAAGTTCTTAGTTAAATTAAGACGTAGCAAAATTAAATTAGGAAAGCTAGAACAGAAGAAACTTGAGTGATTTTAATAACTGTGCGATATCAAGAGACTTGTATTTTCGCATCAATTACGAAATTTCTTATACAAATATTGAGAAGTGAATTTTAGGATTATCCACTATCTTGTTTAATTACTTATATGCCGGTTTGTTTCCTAAAATAGATAAGTTTTCCAAGTGAGATAGTCGGAACAATTAATTACGAAAAGGATACCAGGCCGAAATTCAAATTATCGGAATTTAATAATATAACTGTATCGAATCTTTTTCAGGCAATTCCTTATCAAAAGCGTATTGGTCTACATTGGTTTGTAGCTGGGATGAATTGGTAGGAAGGTCCGCAGCTAGCTGGCCCACGGTTGCCACCGCATTGTCCAGTAGCTTGCAAGAAATCATTTGGTCGGCAACCGAAAGCAGGACTGACAGGCTGACTAACGTCGCGGACGGGTCTACTAGGACTGTAAGAGAAATTATTACAGAAATTATCAAGTGCCCTTAGTTGTTTGCTAATTTGCATCTAAATAACTTACACCAAAGGATTTGCACACTTGAAATTATTTCCGTTTCGACCGCCAGTTTGGCAGGGATTTAGGAGAGATGTTGGAATTCTACTTGGCTGTTGGAATATCCCAAAAGTATTGGGTCCTTGTCTTCGTTTTCTTGATAAACGTTGTGCACGAAAAAACGTATTACTTTTGTTATTCTTTGTTTTTATGGGTTCGTTTGCGGCCCGATCAAAGACATCATCTAAAATTGCGTTCTCTTCCGGAGAAGAAAAGTATGGCGTTCTAGGGTCATCCATGTCAACACACTCTCCCTGAGAGCTAAAGATGTTGTAACCAAAAAGTTCAGAAGGTGAGCAAGGTCCTCGAGTGCCTAACGCATAGCAGTATCCATATTCATCGTCTTCGTCATCGTTACTTATTCTTGATTGTTTAACCGGGACCAATTGCAGGAGGAAGTCCTGATATCTATCAACTAGTTGACAAGTGTTGGGGGCACACTCTAATTTACCCGATGCACTAACGGATACAACCTGATTGGTTGGACACGGCCCTTAAAAAAATCATCAAAAGAAATTAATTAACAAATAATTTGGGAAAATTGGCGTTTACTGTACCTTGGGTAAATAAAGGAACGCAATCGTCATCCTCTGATGGGAATGGATATTGCCCAACAGGACAATCACAAATTGGATCTCCGTAAGCCGAGTAATAAAGACGCCTACCTCCTCGGCACTCTTTAGTATCGTAAATATCGTGACAAAGACCATCTCGACCGACGAACACTTTTTCTCTACCACAAAGGCGAGGAGTACATATTCCCTAAAAGTTTTGCACAAAAAATATTGGATAAAATAAAAGAACATTATTAATTATTTTAAAAAATCCCACCTCATAAGTATACGGGTCGACCGTAATCCAAAACAACACATTCTCGCAAGGGCCTTTCTTCAGAAGAGGATAACAGTATCCATCGCCTTTAAATCGGACAGAATAGTCTCCACAGCCATCATCAGGATAAGAAGAATTAGATGGTTTCCCATTTTGTGGAACTTTTGCACCATTAAACGGAGGATAACTCTCATAAGAATTGCCGGCCGTACTGGAGACATCACTAGGATAGGTTGGAGCGTTGTTTGCCGATACCAGTGCGACAGCAGTCGCAAATATTATTGCTGAAGCCAACATTTCCTTAAATTCTTCGTGTTCTGACAACAAAAACAGGTTTGTCTGGGTTTTCACCTCGACTCTTTGGAATGGCGAAACAAACCCTGTCTTTGTTTAATTAACTGCAATTCTTCTATAAAAAAAATGTATATTAGATTACGTCAAAATAATTTTGCCTTATTATTACTTAATCTGTTTTAATTAAGACGATTACTTATACCGTGCTTGATGAGTGAGGAGTAGCAAACCACTGGCGACTACTTCAAAATATCTGGGTGGAATTCGTTCTTGAGTTGCACAATTTCTAAGAACACACGATGGACCCGTCCACAGCCAAAGGGGATTTACGATAGACTAACCAGTCCACTCTTGCTCCTGCCTCTTTTTTCGTTCTCGCATGAAAGAGATGTTGGTTGTCACCCTTCAAAGGCAAAAAAAAAATTACTATAGTTCTACAATCGAAAAAGAGAAAGGCAAGCGGCATAAGCGTGCAGTGTAAACTGGTGTAAACCATCCGCGACAGGTTGGTAATTAAATAGGTAGAACAAAAAACGGCCGAGTCACGAACAAATCAGTGTACGGGATCACCTTGAAATGGGCATTAATCAGAGGAAAGAAATCAATCTCATACCAGAAAAGGAATAAACATTATGATTAAGAAGGTCATGAGACGGAAGGCCAACACCCACTCCCAGAATGCTTTGCAGTCACACCCAACTTTTTTGGGCGTTTCAACTTCCGATTGACCGACCTTCTGCGCGCGGCACCAAAAGACACGGAAGTCTGGCGTAATACTGCGTTGGAAACAAGCTCGAGTGTAGAGCAAATATTTTCTAAACGTGTTTGTTCCTTCTATGGTAGCCATACACTGTTAACACGGCACATTTTACTGTATCGTACTATCGTAGTGATGCTATCAAAAGTTTTGTTATATCACAGTCGTGTACATTTGGCTGAGTCATCTGTGCTAACTGGAGAGATTTTGGAGGTTATAACGACTAAAAGAGTATGGTAAATATTGTTTTTGGGTCTGATCGATTTCAAGCACAGTTGGAGCATGGAGCTATAAAAAAAGCCGAAAATGCGGGTTTATCTCCATTTCAATCGTAATGGCGGAATCGAGAATCTCAGATAGGTCAAGGTTTCTCACCGCTATGCAGGTTTTCCCGAAATCGACAACGCCCCTACCACTTGGCCTAGTCACAATCCATTCTTGTCCCTCAGAAACTGATTTCACCATAAAACATCAACGTTGTCTTTACAATTCGTCATTCTTTAGAAATCTATACAAGCGTTCTTTGTTCAGCGAATAAAGTAGGCTCCATTGTGAAAGTATAGATGCTGGCTACCTAAATGTAGTCTCTCCATAGATTGCTTAGTCATGAAGTTAGGTACCTATTACCGAGACGGTTACGGAGTTACCTTCAAACCAAATGATCGCTATTTAAATAATTACCGCGCTAGCCAGACTGTTGCGCAAGTTGCTACAAGCTACAAAATCTGAAACTCCAGAAAAAAAAATGAGGATTAGATTAACTGTAATATGTGTCAACACATTCATCGACAACAATAATATACAAACTTAAATAATCAATCCACAATATAATCACCAACCGTAACAGAATTGTGAATGGCTACACGGTCAGCTTTGGCCACAGCCACAAGAAGATCACTGTCACTTCCAGATTTGATGGACCAAGAATGAAGAGCAGTGGCAGTCGGGTAAGGAAGTCGGAATTTTTGAACGTATCCACTGGCCCCTTCGTAGTGGTAGACGGTAACGGCCTCGTGCTCAGCCAACAGAAGATAATCATCAGGCAAGTTACCGTGACTGAAAGTTGTGATGGCGCGGACGTCACACGCCGGAATAATGTGTTCCAACTTCATGGAACCGGTGTTTGTGCTAAATAAACGCACACCCGGACAACCAACAACACTTGCCAATACCTCGGGTGAGAATGTCATGATGAGGGCAATCATCGATTTGGAACCCAAGCGGAAGTTGTGCATCTTGTAATCGGAATTCCATTGCCCGTTAGAATTGGACATTTCTGCTGGCGTCTTCATGCGCTCGTACACTTGCACTCCGCCCAACGACGCCACTGCTGAATTTGTTTTACTGGCATTTCCGCTAGTCGACACCGATCGAAGATTATGGATAGCTTCGTCAGTTATGTCCACCACATCTGATCCAAAATCCTTAACCAAGTCCATGCGGAAAGGATCAGACGAAACGATGCGCCAAAGTTTTGTTCCAGTTGTAGAGAGACTCGCTGCAGAATCAGGTGGCAACGCAAGCCATTTCGACACGTTGCCCGTGTCCGGAGGAATGCCAGCTAGACTGTAGCTCGTTTCATTTGACTTGCGACTGTAGACCATTGAACCTCCGCGGGTCCCTATGAAGAGAAGTGAAGTGTCGTTCATCTGTAATTCGGAAAGCGCAGTGACTTGGTGCGGCAGACTGATGGTCTGACTGAGATCCAAGTGATCCATCTTGAAATACGCGTGTCGCAACGCATCATGCCATTGTAAGGCTGCATTATATACGTTTCTTTCCTCTACCTATCGTTCAACGTAAAATTAATGAAAATGAAAGGCATTGCGATTTTTGCACTGCAATACCTTTAGTATTCGCGGTTCGACGAAGCTAGTAATGCCAGTTAACTGGCCAACGTTGAAAGAATTGTCATTGATCTTGGCTTCAACTGGTAGCAAGAAATTTCCGCCATGAATCATAGCATTTCCTAAGGACCATACGGCATTGGTGTTGATAGGCGCATCAAGGTAGAGCGCTCGCGATGCCAAATCAGCCAAATCAATATCATTTGTCAGTCCAACATTCACAACGTTACCACTGATCGTAAGGTCACTGAATTGCGGAGCTCCTAGTAAATGAAAGTAGCAAGGAAATGTAGAATTATTCAATGAAAAAAGGTGGCGCCATAATTAAATTACCATAGACAGATCCAACATTCGCAAGCATCACAACTTCCTGTCCAAAGTCAGGTATTCCGTTCACTTTCTGAGTAACCGTGAGGTTTCCTGATAAATCGACTTGGCCTTGGAAGACTTTGTGCGATTCAATCTTTTCGTCCCCATCCACCTGTAAAGTACAAGCGGCTGTAAGAACATATTTCAAATAAACAATTATTTTTTGCTGTCACCATCCAAGTGTTTGCACATTCCGCCTTGAGGTCGAATCCATTAACTCGGGCTCCGTCTTCCAGTATGATGTCACCGAGCATGATTACTTTATCAACCACCATGGAGTCAGGTAGCTCTTGGTCAGTGTCTAGCGTAACAAAGCCAGAAGGAAAAGGTTGGTCGTTCAGCTTGGAAACTTTCACATTCCGGTTGACTGAGATTGTTTCAAAAACCATTGTTCCGTTCACAATATCACTGACGTCAAGCCGAATGGCATCTCTCGCCGTGCTAATTATATCCGGATACACTGAATCACTTGACAGACTGTGTGTAGACAGCCGAGCAGTTTCCAGCTGATCGAAATATTTCGGAGACGTGATGTTTGCATCGACATCGACAAGAACAACGTCTTCGATAAACTTCTTCACGTCGACACCATTCAGCTCTTCAACCGATAACGCGCCTTCAATCTAAAATACACATACAGTGATAAAATCAATTTGAAATGTACATATTTGAACCGCCCTCTACTAACCTTGACGGGACTGGTGAATGTAACAGTCCCCGTGAATATATTTGTATCATTGATTCGTGCCAGTGAGGAAACCAACTGCTCCCAATTCTCGCCCTGTAGTGATTTTATCTCTAGAGAGTCTACATCGATCTGTTGCTCGAAAATGATGTCACCGCGGTGGATGTTATGAGTCAGCGTTTGGGAGGAGAACAGCAGCGAGTTTGGCACCCCGTTGAGAGTAGTCGAGTCTCCAATCATTTTCATATCGCCAGCAATAACTTGATCTGCGAATTTAATAGGTGATTCGATCGTTTGGTCGGCGCTGATGTGCAAAAATGAGTCGAGTAAACGGCGGCCGTTCACCAGTTCGGCGTCCACATCTCCTTTCACTTGAACTGTTTTAAATTTCTTGACTCCTGTAACGCGGGGCTTCTGATTATGATGGACAACATCGTCCTTGAGTCGCTGAAGCGAGAAGCCGTTCACAGTTCCGCTTACACGAATTTGCTCCGATTCCAGATGCTCAAAAGACACGCTAGTGTTAAAAACTAATTTTTCACGTATGTCTCCAGCCACTTGACTTAGCCAGTGAAGATCGTAGTCGTTAATTTTATTCGATGAAGTCATGATGTCGCCTTTGACTTCCAACACATTTATATCGAATAAATCAGCTTTGATTGTCTGAGCAGTTGGGGAGTGCGCGTGTACGAAAGACGATTTCCACTTATCCACAGTGAGGCCATTCAGTGTTCGGAATGAAAGTGTATCTCCTGAAATATTGCCGACCGCCCAAGCGCCTCTAATCCATTGATCCGTGGAGACGGTAACTCTGCGGCGGTCGAAGAGGTCCAAATCTAATCCGTTGACATGGTTTGAAGCGTCCGTCATATTCAGATTGCCTCCAATGGTCAAAGAACTGAAATCTGGAGAGACTAGTTTTTGTGGCGCAGTGAAAGTTTGATCCACACCGTCGAGCACCATTAATTCCGTGGGAAATCCGTTGATAGATCCGTTGACTATGATTTCATCACTAACACTGACGTGGTAGAATTTCAAGCGGCATGTTACCGAATTGAAGTTATCGTCAAATTGCAATACACTTCCTAGCAGCTCATCCAAGTCATATTTGTTAAGACGGCCCTTAACATCCAGCGCAGAAAAGTCGACAAAACGTTGGAAATCGTAGCGGCCAGTAATAGTCTGATCAGTGCTGGATGTAAGCAACTCCTCCAGTAACTTCAACCCGTTTATGTAGCCGTCAACCTGCAGACTATTTATCTTCAATGAGGAAAATTTCTTGGGGCCAGTTATTACAACGTCGACGCCATTCTGCATGAAGAAAAATTATAATGAAAGCTATAAAATCTGATAAAATTTAATGAGAAAATATTTTTACTTACGGAATAAACAATGTCGTTCAGGAGGTCTTCAAGGCTTTCTCCGTTTACCTTTAAGTGTCCGGCAGCCAAAGAACCATCAATTGAGCATAAATTACGAATGGTGACGTTCTTATTTATTCCTTGCAGCTTTAAGATAGCAGGATGCACTCCGTGTTCCCTGACAGCTTTCCAGTCAACCCCATTGACATTTTCTACGGTTAAATCTCCAGTAGGAACTTCAAATCCATTTAACAAACGCAATGCTCCCTCAACAGTTTGATTTGTATCGAGTGTAAGGGCGTTATGAAGATGATGGTTGTTAACTGTTTTTTCAACATGAAGTACACGGGTGGTAACGTCCCCATGGAAAACTTTTTCTCCTGCAAAGCAGATTTGAAATAAATCTGCTATATAACCGTATTAAAGAATATACCAGTCATGACGATGTCGTCCAAACTTGTGTTTTTAGTTATGAAGTCATCAAAATTAATTCCGTTGATGATTTCAACTTGGAGAAACTTTTCAGCAGTAACACCCTATACAGAAATGAGCGGAATTATGAAATAAAATTTTTTTTGCGTTGCAAACCTAAACATACTTGTTTAAAAACGATGCTGCCTTCAATAAGCTGGTCAGCGTCTAATCTAATAGCGCTGGCATTCAAAGCCATTATATCGATGTCGTTAACCATGTCAGATTTTATCTCCAAATTTCCGTCTATCACCAAATGGTCGAAATGGACGTTATCCAGCTGAACGTCAAGTGTTTGATCGACGACGACATTAGGTAGCACATGCGAAGCATCAACTCCGTTCAGGTGTCCATCGACAGATAAATCGACAACGATCACATCATCACCGAAATTAATTGAGTCTATAATAATAAAAAAAAATGTTATTGTCTTTAATAACAGAACGAAGTGATAATATTTACCAAGGGTATCATTTGAAGTCAAAATTTCACTACTCAAATCGATTCCGTTAACAGTTCCACCAACGATTACGTCTCCGACAACGCTAACATTATTGTTGACGATGAGGTTACCAGTGATTTTAGGATGTTTGTCACTTTTCACAAGAACATCTTCAACTAAAATGCCGTTGATTTGTTTGGCGCTAAGGGCATCGGTTGTCAGTGTCCCCATTAACACAAGACTCTCTATCATTCGCTCGGAATCAAGCCGGACTACATCGGTGACCAAAGGGTCGAAAGGTAGTCCATTCAGTTTCTCAACAGACAATTTGGTTACTTCGAGTTGATTGATTAACATTGACCCGTCGACGATAAGGTGCCCAAAATCGATGTTATCTTGAGTAGCGTTTTGGATTGTACCTGTGAATCAAATAATAGTAAAATAAAAATGAATCAAATATTATGTTTAATCACTTTACCTTGTAAACGACCATCAATGTCGTCAAGCAGTCTTTCTAGTTCAGTCATCTTTTTCTGGATATCACCGACAATGACATCAAGTCCGGGGATCCAGGATTCCGGATTGAAATCAACTTCAGTTTGATTGATTTTCTCCAGTGTAACTTCCGGTACCTCAATCGTTCTCACCTTCCACGAGCCCTTCAGTTTGACATCACTATCATACAGTACTATTCCTTTGGAAAATTCGAGAAATTCGCGCGATTTGGCACCAGCCTTTTCAGCTGCAGAAGTAGTCGCGTCGATGCGACCTTGAACTCCGAGTAGTTGTCGGGCTACAGGATTTTCTATAGGCTCCAAGTGGACATCGACTGTAAAAATCCATCCTACTGATCCTTCAGAAATGACCAGTAGTAATTGCTGATCGAGAATGATTGACGTGAGTGAGCTGAAATCCAAATTGTCGATAGATGTGAGGCAGCCAATGTCTAGGAACCAAATATTAGTCTGTGATTTAATGTACATGACAGAAAAATTTAGTATTTTACCCGAAGGTTTTATTTTCTTAGGCGGTGAATCTATAGCGATTGGATCGGAGCAAGTCGATTGCATGGGTACGAATGTAAGTGACGAGGCATCTAGCAGCAAAATATTGACGAAAGCTTCAAATGACGTCACATTAAATCCGCTGATTAATAGAAAAGTATCGTCGCGGTAAGTTGGTGGCGATAAAGGCTTGATGACCGACACGCCTTGAAGAGGCAAAGTTTGTAATGCCTCGTAGAAACCATCGACGAACTGGAAGATTTTCATAGATTGAAATGTGGCAAACGCCAAGTAGTGAGTCGAACCTATCCGGAAACATTGAAAATCCTGCGGAAGAGGGATTTAAAAATAACTACCTGAATTCTTCTAAATAATACAATAGAAGACCACTTACCTTAACTCCTTCTGCCTCAATTATCTGGTGATGTTCTAGTTGAAGAGTGTCAAACAGATAAGTGTTGAGCCGTTTCTGATCAACGTCGTAATGAAACAGATGCCCTTGGCCATCAACGGTACATATCTGTATCGGAGAGTTGTCGGTGAATGAGGATGTCGTCACCAGGCTGTCGGATGGAAAACAGAATACATTACGTGATAAATAATTACAGGAAAATAAATACGATGTACTTACTCGAAGTGAATTTGGCCTTTATTCAAGGCCAACTTGAAGATTCCAGGTCTTATCTGATTATCTGTCTTTTTAGCTAACATGCAAAAAATATCTCCATTCACGTCAAACACTCGCAACCCTGAAAACTCGTTAATAAGCTGTTGGTTAACAGAGAGTTCCAGTGTGTCCTGTTATGATAGAAAATTTAGCATTTGTCGGAAAAAATCGTATTAATTCAAAACTCGCCTTGTGAACTTTGTAAACCTCTAGACTTTTTGGTGTTAATACCAACAGAAATAGAAGAATTTCGCCGCTTTCTGGGTCGAAGAGTTTGAAATGCTCAAGGGATATTGCATTATCAGACAATACTAAAAGTACAAACAATGATGACATATTGTTCCAACAAATACAATCCAGCACAAATTATATTTACTTTTATAGTCCATGAGTTGGAGAGCGTTAGAATTCAGACGATACAAGTTGAGGCGATCACCACAAGTTACTAACGTGTATCTCCGTTTCTCATATTGCACCGAATCGAGCAATACTTCATTTTCATTTTGGCTTGGACATTGCAGCGTGTTGGAAGAAACGATGTTCACAGAATCCACCACCAATTCTAACATTTTAAAATCACGAAATAAGATAACCACAAGATCTGCCACGCTTTCTGACTACTTACGATCTCGATGCTGATAAAGATCGGGAACGAATCCTGTCCAAACGTCTTGAACTGGAGCAGCTCGACGATGTCGTTCATGACGATCTAATGCCTGGAATACAGTGTCCTGAAGTTGCAGTTCAAATTCTGACCACAAATTCGCTACAGCCGACTCACTATCCTAATGATTGAAACATTTCCACAATAGGAATTAAGACTAAACATTCAACAAACGAATCAAAACCAAAAAAAATTAAATTCACCGGTATCTTGAATGCCAAACGACAAGGAACAATGAGCAGTGCCGAAATTATAACAATGGAGGCCATTCTCAGGAGAGACACATCCGTCACCGTCTACAGACAATCGCTTACAGACGAAGACATCTGATTCTGACCATCCAACATCCAAGGGGCAAATTTGAGAAACTAATTTTACAGATACATTTTCAATTTGTGAATTACTTCGCATTATTCTTTAACATGTAACAAAAAATACACGAATAAAAATAGTGTAATTGGTATCTAGATTAATGTTTATTTTTTATTTAAAAGATTGTGTGCTAATCAGACAATGTCTCCACGTGTTTCTCATGAGGCCTAACGTGGATCCACGTAGATAAAAGATACCATTGGCTGTAACTACGAAGGTTAGCCCTCAACGACTTTTTTTCCCCAGGTTGGCGTTACCTAAAAAGTTTTTTATAGCCGCTTTTAGTTGGTTTTGACAACCTAAATTTTGTCGTCCTACCCCCTACACGCTTTATTTGATATGCAAAGCCACCTCTAAGGCGCAATAAGGCGTTCTAGTCCTATCTAATAATGTTAGGACTTTGCCATTGATAAACTGTCAGTTCCAATCGCTGGTAGTGAGTGAAAGGTCGATATTGATAGCATCTAATCTTTTCGTCTCTGCTTTAAAGTCAAACATTTAGTTGGATCTGAACTAGTATTTAGCTTGTGCAAGTGTACTGTTTAGTTAGACATATTACAACTTTGCTGATTCACAGTACGAATATGGCACGAGAGTACGATTTGATCATTTTTGGTGCGACGGGATTCACTGGGCAGTATGTCGTTGAGGTAATTATTAATTCTTAATTAATTTAAAAAAATTCGTTGAGGTAATTATTAATTCTTTTTATTAATTCTTGCTAATCGTTAGGAAGTAGCTCGTGTTGCCGACGAAGAGAAACTCACTTGGGCAGTTGCTGGTCGTCATGTCGAAAAGTTAAAGCAAATTTTGGAAAAAGCTGAGAAAGTGACTGGTGAATTTTGATAAGCTATTTCACTGTCTGTATTTTTGCTTAATAAATTTTATTTTTACATTATTGCAGGCAAATCTCTCGCGAATGTTGGAGTCATCAAGGCAGATGTTAGTGATCCTAATTCACTTAGTGAGATGGCTAAGAAAGGGAAGATTGTTCTAAACTGTGTGGGGCCTTACAGGTATGTGAAGGACTAAACATATTTTTAATGTGTTACCATAATGCATCTCGAATGTCTAGATTTTATGGAGAAGCTGTAGTGAAAGCCTGTGTAGAAAATGGAACAAGTCATCTTGACATAAGTGGGGAGCCTCAAGTAAATTTAGACAAATAAAATAACTGACTTAATTTCCATTTAATTAACTTTTATTTTTATTATCTCCTTGATTTTAGTTTCTTGAAAGGATGCAGTTGGATTACAATTCTACTGCTCGTGATAACAATTGCTATGTAGTGGGTGCTTGTGGATTTGACAGTATCCCAGCTGATATGGGAACTGTTTTTCTAGAACAAGAATTTGATGGGCAAGTCAACTCTGTTGAAACATATTTGAATATCAAGGCCAAACATGTAAGCTTAATCACACAACCAAATATTTAGACGAGTCTTAAATGCGCTATTATTTATTAAACGCACCAGGGATTTCATCTTCACTACGGAACTTGGCAGAGTGCTATCTACGGGTTCGCTTGTGCCAACGAATTGAAACCGTTGCGCAAGAAGCTTTTCCCTCAGCGGTTGCCCGAGTGTCAACCAAAGCTAAAATCAAGGTGTGTAATTTAAATTCAAACAATACCTTTAAAAAAAAAAAAAATTAATGTTCTCTTCTGTAAACAAAAAGGGGTCCACTCCATCAAAACCCAATCGTCAAATCATGGTGTCTACCATTTCCTGGATCTGATCGCTCTGTTGTGATGCGATCTCAGCGGTACTTCTACGAAAAGGAGAAAAAGCGCCCAGTGCAAATGTCAGCGTACGTACAATGCCCTTCGTTAATTGCGGCTGTACTGATGATCTTAACGGCTACCGTGTTCGGTATTTTGGCGAGTTTCAAATTCGGACGCAGTTTGCTGGAAAAGGTACGTAATTGGTTTTAACAAAGGGGAATTTAACGATTGCATAACTTTCTGTTGTCTGAATGACTGAATAGTACCCAAAAGTGTTTTCATTCGGAGCATTTGACCACAAAGGTCCAACAAAAAAAGAAATGGAGGGAACGTCATTTGTTCTTACTTTAGCTGGAAAAGGATGGAGCGAGAAACTGGCAGAGCCGACGGATGTGAACAAGAATCGCCCCGAGAAAGAGCTGGTGGTTCAAGTGTCTGGACCTGAACTTGGTTACGTTGCCACACCAATATGCTTGGTACAAGCCGCTCTTGTACTTCTTCGCGAAGCTGATAAACTGCCCTCTGAGTACTTACGTCTAAATTTTCCTGTGTTGTGTAAATTTCAATTTTTTTTTGGTATTTTTACAGAGGGGGAGTGTATCCACCTGGAGCGGCATTTGGTAAAACTTCCCTGATTAAGCGTTTAACCAAATATGGAGTCAAATTCGAAACTGGCCTCAAAAGTTCTTTATAAGAAAATGAAAAACATTTGTTGCTGCACTTTTTCTTGTTGGAAAAATTATTCCTCTATATTAATTCATATTGTTTTTTAAAAAGAAACTTTACTTTTGTTACTTAACTTAAGGTTTGGAAATGTAATCCATTTACCTAGCATTAAATTGGTGGTTCTTTGCAATTTTCTCTTGTCTTGCTTTTATTTATTGGGTGTACAAACTGGCCGCAAAAACAATGTCACGTTTGATTGCTGTAGAAGCTTCTCCCATTTTCTGGTAGAGAATCGGATCGCCAATGATGCGAGCAGCATCTCGGACGTCACGCAATGTTTCGTCTAATCGCTGAATACACCGCACAATCATTCCTTCTTGGACATCCGTCAACCCCATAATCTCGGCGAAAGGCTATCGGGAAAATAGGCATTATTACAGAGAAAGTCAAGTACGTTGAAGGCAAATTACCATTCCTTTGGCCCACTCGTAAACAACTTCTACCAACTCGAACCTAAACTGGTCCACAAAATCTCCGACCGCCTCCTTTAACCCACACGCCTGTTGCGTACGCCCAATCTTTTCGGCTATCTCTCGAATTCGATACCGACCCTATAGTAATCAAAGAAGAGTTAGTGCAAATGGTTGCTAATTTAAACAAATACAAGAAAATGCAGTTTTCACCTTTTCTAGAACAGGGGTCATTGTTGGTTCACTTGCGTTCTTTTGCTGAAATACCAGGCAGGAAAGCAAGGCAGCAATTTCAGCTGGTTGCAGTTCAGTGAGGACGTTGTGGAATACCAGCTCAGTAATTATCAGTTCGTGATTTCCCATTTCGCAAGCCACTTTGCCCTTCATTTGCACTGAGATATGGAGGGAAAAAAATGAATGGCTATCATTACACTGCAACCTGTTCAACATTGCTTACACGTTCCGTTGCCATCAACATAATTAAGCTCTTTTAGGACTTCGAGTCGAGAATGGTATTCAGCTGAATGTAGTAAGCTATCTTCAGACAATAAGAATTGGGTCCTCTGTAACTCTTCTTGGATGCTCATAGAGGCACTTGTTTGTTCCAACTGAATTCAAGAAATACGTAAAAATTAAATTTTTAAAATTCTTAAAATATTTTTACATGTTGCTCGAACTGTGAGCAGGCGGTGCAGGTTGCGGACGCCAATCTGTTTAACAGAATTGTCAGTTCCTGCATCTTTCCCACTAGATCCATGTTTGTCCACTTCCAATCTTGAAGTGGATTGATGACTTCAATGGATGCAGCTTGTGAAAGACGTGATAATTCCTGAACAGCCATGGAGCAACTTGGTCCAGGCGGGTTGTCTCTGGAAAATTAAAAAAAATATTAGAATTGAAATTTATCATGTAATATTTCAGCAATACCGGAAACGAGGTATTTGTCGATTATCCCAATCAGCGACAATTTTGTCTGACTCGATTTTGAGCTGAGTTCTGGTCACTTCCCAAATTTGTTTGGCTTTGATGAGCACAACGGCATGATTGACTCTTGATGTTGGATAGAACAAGCCTTTCTTTAACTGTGAGATGCCTAGCATCTTCGTCCAGATCAGGTCGTCCTTTTTGTTGGCCACTTCGCCGTCTCCACTAACCAGCAACAGAATCTTGTACAGTTTTTCTTTGGATCTCGAATCGACAGACAAGAGAATGGCTAGCTTGTTGCATCGTGATTGATGTTGGACGATCAAAACTCGCCCAGGGTTCATCTCGCGCACCATACTAGGATGGGATAATAAACTTTCCTGCATTTCTTCCTACAGTGGATACAAAAAATTAGTATACCTGTAAAATCAATTGCTCATAACACGAAAATACCTTTAGACGTAGATAGGCAGAAGCATTGTTGTAGTAACTATCAATGTCAGTACAAATATCACAGGCTAACTGGGGAATCATTTGGACTTGATCGTACAGCTAAAATTTAAAAAAAAATTATGTTAAACAGAAAGTCCAATATTCACAACATTTTGCGATAATTACTTTACCTTTTGCAACTGCTCCTTCACCTTACCCAACTTGGATTGCTGATGGTCTTCGCCAAAAGATCGCTTCATCATATCCTCCACGCGTAAATGCTCGACACGCAAAAGGTTAAGAATCATGGAATAGGTAACACGAAATTGGGACGACAGCTTCATCGGCTGTCCCAACATCATTGCGTGCAATTCACTTGATTCAGGAACATCATTTTTGCACAGAATGATGACCTTGGCAGATAGGGAATTTAAATAGAAATCGAGAGACAACTTAATAAATATATACTGTGCCGGTTGTATCGAGACCACGACGTCCAGCACGACCAGCCATCTGAATATACTCCGCCGGAAGTAAATTACGGAATCCCGTTCCATCGTGTTTGCGGATAGTATCAAACACAACAGTTCTTGCCGGCATGTTAACGCCCATTGCAAATGTTTCGGTGGCAAAGAGAAGCTTTAAAATGTGAACAATGATTAATTTATTCATGATTCAGAAAATTTAGAAATATAGACAATACCTTAACGAGTCCTTCCTGGAAGAGCATCTCTACTACCTCTTTCAAAATCGGTAATATGCCACTGTGGTGGACGCCAATACCTCTCTTCAATAGAGTCTGCATATTCGTTACCTAGAAGAAAATCTCAATATTATTTCTAAAATATTTGCTATGATTAAGATGTCGCACACCTGCGGCAGTTTTTGATCGGATCCTTTTAATCGAGACACGCATTTTTGAAAAAATTGATGAATGCGTCCTCGTTCCTCAGCTGTTACCAGATCAACCGATGTTAGTAGGGATGAATTCTGATCGCAACGATTGCGCGAAAAAGTGAATGCCACTACAGGCAATTGATCCTGTTTCTTGAGATGGTCCAGAAGTGCAATCAATAAATTTTTCTCTTGGGCTTGCCCCCAGCCTAAATGATGCAACTTATTGTAAAATAATTGTAGACATAACTACAATAATTGGCAGCACCTTTGTGACCACCTCCTCCACCGGGGGCTCTGCCAGCTTCTTTAGTTGGTACACCACGTCCTCTACCAGCCGCAGCTGCAGCTCCACCTGGTTTGACATCTTTCTCTTTAGACTTCTTGGCTTCCATAGCGGCCATGTACCTGTAACACGCCCAATAATAATGTAAAAAGAAAGCGAAAGAAAAAACAAACTTTGTCAATTGAAGGATAGCCGTACCCTTTGGGGACGAAAGCTCCTTCAGCGTTAACAATAAGGAACCGTTCGTCCTTGCTCTTGCCAGTCAAGCCCGTATACAGATAGTGTTCAAGAGGTACAGGTCGCTTCAATGTACTGATAACATACATCTTTCGTCCTTTTGTTCGACCAACCCAAGTTGCAAACTACAAAGACAAACAAAAACAAATATATTATGTGTTTAAAGCTTATAAATTAATTTTGGCCATTTTGCTTACTTCTGAGGTGTTCGGGACCGTAGCGCTGAGCATTACAATATTGACATGCGACGGAAGGAGAATCAGCACCTCTTCCCAAACCACACCACGTTCACTGTCATTAATGTAATGAACCTCGTCGAAGATAACCCATTCCAAATCACGAATGATGTCAGAACCATTATAGAGCATAGAACGAAGGATTTCTGTCGTCATGATGAGGCACGTAGCTTTGGCATTGATCTGAACGTCACCAGTCAAAAGCCCCACATCGGTGAAAGTAGTTTTAAAGTCTCGGAATTTTTGGTTAGACAAGGCTTTAATAGGTGAAGTGTAGATTGCTCTGAAATGTAAAAGTTGATTTAATGTTTCTCAATGAAAAAGGTTTGTTTAAACTTCACCTCGTCATATGTTTTTGAGATAGAGCGATTGCGTATTCGGCTACGACAGTTTTTCCTGCAGAAGTGTGAGCAGCAATAAACACATCTTCTCCTTTCTCGAGATGAATAATAGCCTAGAAAATAAGACATGGAATTCTTTAAATATCTGACAAATATAAAGTACTTATAACAATAAAATTTCGTACGTGTTTTTGAAATCTGTCGAGCTCGAAAGGCCAAGTAAACGCGGGGTTCGGAACAAGATCATTGAAGTTTTCCAGCGAAGACGATACATCAATTATCTCCGCCCAATCAGTCGACTTCAATTTCTGTTTCTCTGACAAGCTTAGTACTTTAGAAATGTCTACTACTGGAATGTCATCGAAATTTTCATTTTCGTTCTCCGACATAGCAATCGGCTTCTTTTCAGCTACTCGGCCGATAACATCTCATTATTTGCAAAACTATAGAAGAAATATAAATGGATTTAAATCACCAAAGTTGTTTTTCTTTGAGAGAAGTGGCTCTTCTTCAATCCATTTGAAAATGGATCCCTTCTCTTTGAGCAAATCAGCCAAGTCAATAACAGATGTGCTGTCAGATTCGACGATTAATTTAGAGTCTTCTTGCTGGTCGTTCGGTTTCGACTTCAATGGTTTTAGAGATGATGCTAGATTAAGGTTGACATCACTCGAGCCAAAATTCATTCCATTTTTGAATCCTGGTGGAACTGTTTTTAGATCTAGAATAAACAACACCCAGAGTTTTAAAGTTGCAACTTAAGAGACATTTAGACATTTTAATGAAATACCCTTTTTGAAGCACAATTCCTCCAACAGTTCATCCATCTGAAGCAAATCTGACATGGTTTCCGATGGATTCCACTCTAATCCACCAGGCCAGAATGGCACATTACTTGCACTACCTCGAACCCATTCACTTGGTGGTCCTTAAAATGCAATTCACACAAAAAAGCGCCATCATCAGTAATGAACAGCCATAAAATAAAATTCATTTTATTTTAGTCAATACCTGGAATCCTTTGTAAAGACATTGATGTTTTGTTTGTCATTCCTGCATGAGGAGTGACAATTTCAACAACTTCTGCCAAGGCTCCAGTATTGATGTCTCTCTCAACCAACAAGGTAGTCGGGGTTGCAGCAACTTCAGTCTGGCACAGTTGCTTCATGTTGGCATCATGTTTCCAGTATTGCTGGACCATTTCAAGATCATGAATAGGAAGAAGCTGGGGATTTTCTAAATAATTTTGGACTTGGGATTTCATTTCCACAAGAATAGGTGGTGCTCCAAAGGGTAGGCCGTCCATTTCTGAGTCTGAACAATTTTGTGGTGCTTATTAATTACCAATATAGTTTTAAAGCTGTTATCGGTTACAGCACTATACAGCTCAATAAAGAGCGATGGATTCTCCAACAATGATTTATGAAATGTCTCAAACGTTTTCATATAATAAAATTTTAGGCTTTAACAGATATGTTTGTTATGATTCCGCGCCTTGTATATTTTTATTCCACGAAACGTAGAAAGCAATGACAAAAGAGCCCTACAGGTGGCGGTAGAAGCGATTGTCATTCAAATTCAAAATTCATAACAAACAGTCAAACACGGACAAACAATTCAAATTTTGCTATAAAAATAACTACGCAAAGACAATCTTGTCAGGGTCAACATTTTATTTTAATTCAAAAAAGACAATTTATGCTTCCATAGCTCTGGTTATAACTTATAAATATATATTAATAGGAAGGCTTATTTTTAAATAGGGAGCGCATTTGTTTGAACTGAAGATAGTTCATGATATTGTTTCCCAGGCTATGAAAACAAAAAAACATATTAGACATTGATTAATGAAAAAAAGTAATTTAATTCATTAAAAAAAAGTCCTTTACCATGGCACCAAAGACGTGTTCCAGATCCTGGGTGTAGAGATGCGTCAATCGAATAGAATCCTATTGCAAACATACCGCATCAGTGTATAGTTGAACTCTCGTACCTCGCACCAATCAATCAACATCATTTATGCACAAGAAAAATACCTGGATATGGTTCTCGAGTAAAAGTTTCACGTCGATATCATCTTCATCAGCCCCAAAGGGATTTACAGCTACTCGACCGAAATTTAGCCAAATAAGAAAAATGAAAAACTGAAAATAACAGACATTTTTCTTTAGACCTTATATCGACAGCAAATAATTTTGCTTATGTAGAATTTCTGTAATAACCTGCATGCTGGGAATCACGGGAAAATAATTCACGACAACTTCCAAGAATTCACAGCTGGACGCCTCTTCAACATTACGGGCCATTAACGTAACCAAACCGTAAGTATAGACGACGATTATTACAGCCTTTGATAAACAATTCAGGTTAAAAAGTAAATGTATAGGCAATAACACAAAGTTGTCATGTGATTGTCATTATGATTTGTCATTATGTCATTGTCACAATGAATGTCATTATTACCTGAATAAGGGCGCATGGAATATTCTTCGTTGCAATCTTTTCCCCCAGAGAATATTTAATGGAATACGAGTTATTTAATCTATTTAATGTGAGTAAAATAAATCACTAAACCGTACTTTGATGGTGTTTCCGCAATTTTTCTTGAAGACCATTACTGCATCAGCACATTTAAGGAAATTGGAGTTCTCCATAAATCGATTTTGTATCGAGCATTCTTTTAGTAACAAAAACATCCAGTCGATGACCATTAAAGCGCGCGGTGTCTTGTTACGTTCGGTCTCCACTCTTTCCAAGATTATTCGTTCTTTCTCTTTTATAATTCCTAGAACGAGAAGAAAAATCCCACTGAATGAATCAAATGAAGGCCGTGCGTCCGTATTTCTCATAATCATTATCCATATTTTCTCATTACCAGCCATCTGAAGAGAAATCATGTCGGGGAACATCTGTAGAAAAACAAACAAATGAAATACAACCAAAATCAATATCAAAACCAATAACAGGAAACAAAAATTTATAACTGACCTTTCTCAAAGGTTTACAAACAACACGGAATGTGAGTATCCAGGCTAGGACCGCCCACCGGGCGAATTGTTCGACGATGACGGGCCCCTTAACAATAATTAGACCAATTAGAATGAACATTATTACATGATAAAGAGAATCGTGTTCGCTTTTACTTACTTCAGGCAAATTTTGCTTGAGCGACAAAATGAAATAAGTGATAACTTTAGCCGTCCCAGGAATCATTGTTTGCAAAGCAAATAGACGCTGCATGGCCGTTGTCGTAAAGAAGGTTAGCATGATCATGAGATTAATGGAATTGGAATTTTTGTTGCAATATTTCGCCAGCGCAACAAATGCTCTACAAATTTCAAAAGTACAAAAACCACAAGTAAGGAATTATTATTGCTGGTTTAATCTTTTTGTTTGTCAAATAAGATCAAGGTCAATTCCTACACGAAAACGGCGTTCATGTGAAATTGTTAAGTCTTTAGCGCTACACCACGTACACATTGCACTCTTGGCGCCCTTGACTATTTATTTCAAACAAACAAAAAACAAAGTAGCCCTATCATTTACACCCTGTGCGAACAAACCAGTGGGCGGCTAATTTCGGCCCTGAATAAAATAGGACAATATACGACCTAGATTCACTGTTCAAATTCTACTCACAAATCGCATAACTATAACTCACGTTTTTCCGTCTTCGTCGAGTACGAAATTGTGCAAGATGGTTAACATGTAATAAAGTAAATAGTACACCAACAGTTGCTTCCATATTTTCTTGTAGATACTTCCTCTCCATCTAAAATTATACAAAGAAACAATGATTTAAAAAATCTTGATTATGCCACTTAATATAGCTAATTAATTATTATCGAGAAAAACAAATTGGTTAGAGAAATATACATATATAACACCACAACACATTGGCCCTTGATTGATGCGTACCGTAAGAGAACACGAATGGATTCACCGATGCTGTTAGCTTCAGGAGCAGTTTGATTAAACGCAATGACTGATGGAACTTGACTAACTGTGCGCTCTAGATTACCGACGGACTTTAGCATGGTGCTGTTGGTAACAGAATTTTCATAAGTTAAAACAATAACACGCACTATTCTGGACAGACGAGATTCGTAAACGATGATTTGAACGTCACGACCAGTGCCAGACAACATAGGAACAGACCTGTTACAACTAAAGAGTTTTCGCTTTTAAATAAGCACCAGACACCAGCACTCGCGTGGAGAGCGTGAGATTAGTCAACAAAACATCGGTGGGTTTCCCCTATAAACGCAAGCGGAATAAACCCGCTGGGATCCGCTCACCTTCCTAAAACGAAACAACAAAAATAGGGTAGTGTATGAGAAAAAAAATCAGACAATCCCCTTTTAAAAATGAAACGAGTTGGCTACGTTTTGTTGGCACAGGTAACAGTTGCATTGTTTTTCTTAAAACAAAAAACAAAAACCAAAAACCAAACATCAGCAGGTATTTGTTGCGTAGAATGCCATCGAATGGAAAGGAATTGAGGAATAAAGATGATTTATTAAACCGAATATGCTTGCAAGAGTGTTATGAATAATGATTAGTTAATTACGGAACCAGTATTATTTTATGGTATTATTTTAAATTAGCCGATATTCTGAATCGCGAGTAAAATGAAAAGGCGAGAGAGGGGCCTTCATATTTACGTTATTGAAATGGGAAGATTTAGATACAGGAGCTCTGATTGCCAGCATTCGTAATTGTGTCAATCTCTTAATTATAATTAGATCCATTAAGAATCTATTGCTTATAGATTCTTTACATCTGAACATATCAGGAAAACCAGTTTGCGTTGACGCAGATCTCAGCTGAAATATATAGTATACTTTGCATTCAGGTCACACGTTTATCCTTATTGGGAACTTTCCACTGAATTAACCTTGGGGTATTCTGAGCGATGGATGGATTTGATTGAATTATATCTTGGGGGAAATCGGAAAATGGAATTTGGGCAGATTCAGTCAGACATGAATTTACATTTAGATTGGTAACTAAAGAAATAGCTAACACTTTGTCAACGTCTCCAAATATTTGGTTCAACCTAAAAAGTGTGGCACACCGCATCCGTTGCGAAATACAATCCGGAATCCTTGGACTTATCGTGAGAGGATTACGATAGTTGTCCTACGACAAACAATCAATTTCCTTGACCAACGAATCCTTATACAACAAACGTCTGTTTTTATTTGCATTCTCCGCGCGGAGTTTGTAAGAAACACGGATGCTAAAAAAATCTACTTTGCATTTCGGTTGGCCAAAATTTGTGATTCTCATTGGCACTGGATCAAACGTTTCAAATAGCGTTATCGAGAAGGGACTTTGTAACAAAAACGTAATTCGGATAAAATGTTTTTTGGCCTACCTCTGAACTGGCGAAATAATAATTGAATTCTTCATAAGGGCTTACCAGGAGTTGTTGGCGGGCAATAAAGGAACATTGGCTGACCCTCTTTTTTCTGATCCTTGGAGCTTATTTTCTGTTAAACCCTTATAGTACTATATTAAATCGGCAAGAAAGTTGAATGTTGAATTTTGAAGATCACAAAAAATTTGATTTATTTACATGTTGACGTGTTACACGTTCTTAGGATTGTAAACACCGTTTATATGCTGTTGAAGTATGCTCATCTAAATGGGAGCAGCAGTTTGAAGGGAAGATGCTTCATTGTATTGCTTCTGGGGCTAAATGAAAATTAAAAAAAGGACAAATGAATTAGTGGGGAAATCTTGTATACATAGTAATTAATAACTTGACGAACCATAGCGCCAAAAATGTGATCCAATTCCTGAGTATAAAGATTTCCCAATCGATAAGAATCCTATGGATGTAAAAAGATGAAAATTCGCTTCTGCAATCCGACTGCAGAATGAAATGCATTAAGAGGAATACCTGGATATGTGTCTCTAGTAGCAGCTTGACGTCAATATCATCCTCGTCGGTTCCGAAGGGATTCACGGCCACTCGGCCAAAATTCAGCCAGATGAGAAAAATGAAAAACTGGTTAGGAAAACAGAAAAACAATAAGATTCTCACAAAATAAGTAAACAAACGTACGGTATTTTAGGAAAACAAAATAGAAACCTGCATGCTGGGAATCACGGGGAAAAAATTAACAATTCCTTCCATGAACCCACTGCTGGCCGCCTCTTCAAAATTACGAGCCATTAACGTTACCAATCCGTACGTGTACACGACAATAATGGCAGCCTAAAAAAAAAAACATTTCAAATTAAATGAATTATTTTTAAAGATGAGATTATTCAAACGGTCAACTTCACTCTCATTCATTACCTGGATAAGGGCGTACGGAATATTTTTGGTTGCAAACTACGTGGATTCCATTGCAAATAAATTTTACAATAGTGTCAGTTTCATTTAAAACGAAAGGAAAAACACAAAAAAAGATCATACTTTGATCGTGTTTCCGCAGCTTTTCTTGAATGACATCACAATATCCAGAACTTTAAGGTGATTGGACTTTTCAGTGAAACGGTTGTGTATCGCGGTTTCTTTTAGTAATAAAATCATCCAGTCGATGACCACCAAAGCGCGAGGTGTCGTGTTGTGCTCCGTCTCTACCCTCTCCAAAATGCATCTCTCTTTCTCTCGAATGATACCTGATGAGTTAAATTAATGTTAAATAAAATAAATCACTGGAAACTCCAATATCAGCATTACCAGCCACCTGAAGAGAAATCATGTCAGGGAATAACTAAAATTCAGGAAAAATGAAGAAACAATTAAAACGTAAAAATTAATGAGATATAGAAATTAATTCTAATAAAACCAAAAATTAACGAACCGCTCTTAGAGGTTTACAAACAACGCGGAAAGTGAGTATCCAGGCCAGTACCGTCCAGCGTGCAAATTGCTCAACAATGATCGGACCCTTCACAATCACACGATGTCATTTGCTTTTATAGAGATCGCACAGTAAATCGTATATTTAAGAAATTACCTCAGGCAAATTTGTTTTGAGTGACATGATGAAAAATGTTATGACTTTCGCCGTTCCCTGATTTAAATTTTTTTTATTAAATTTTTTTTTTTTTTTTTTTTTTTCCATATTACCGGAACCATTGTTTGCATAGTAAAGAGACGTTGGAGAGCCGTCGTTGTAAAGAAGGACAACATAATCATGAGGTTAATGGAATTGGAATTCCGCAGACAGTATTTTGCCAATGCCACGAAGGCTCTGCAAATGGGAGAATCAAAAGTAAAACCATCATGACTTGTGAATGTGCATACCTAGCCCGATTATTGATTACGCATTAACTGATTTAAATAAGACCATGGCCGTTACAAGCCACAGTACACAATTCGCTATGGTTACACTCAATAGATTTACGCCCAAGGACTTGGGTATTTTTTTTTCTCCAAGAAAAACCTTTTGGTGGTGCTATTTCGTGCGAACAAAGACTGATGGTCATCGATCTAACGTTGGCCCTGAGCGTAAATTCTAACTGAAAAATGACAAATTTGCAATTCAATGTAAAACTTACTTTTTTCCGTCGTCGTCGAGCACATATTTGTGTAAAATGGTGAGCAGGTAATACAGAGCGTAATAAACCAACAAGTCTTTCCATATTGTCTTGTAGATGCTTCCCTTCCAGCTGCAATTAAATAAGAAATCGTTATCAAGCGCAATCTAAAATATCAACTGCCGCTACATAAAATCTGATTCATTCATTCATGTTGGCGATTGTTTACCGTAAAAGTATGCGAATGGATTCACCGAAACGGTTAGCGTCGGGTGAAGTTTGATTAAAGGCAAGCACCGATGGAACTTGGCTCACTTGGCGAACGACTTTACCGTGCATCGTGCACAATAATTTCCGATTCAATCACACGAGCCAATGTTGAAACAATCAAAAACTATCCACGACAACTTCACCGCGATACCAGCCGTTTTCCAGCGCCCAGCCGTTCTTCACGGATTCTTGGTTACTACTAGACGGATTGTTTCTCTCAAATATGGCCGGGTCCCATCACGTGTGTCGAGTTCCAGAAGATCGCCCAAACTACGTATAAAAATAAAAATTACGGAATTCGCCCGTTGGCTTCCGTTGGCCTTGCTCAGAAAAAAAAAAAAAAGGAATAACATTATTCTGATGCGGTGGCCGAAGAACAGCAGCAAAATAGAGAAAGAAGACAACTAAATTATACTCTGAAAACTTGCTGGACTTGTTTTTTTGAAGAGTCCGAAGTACTTTCATGCTTTTGTTCAACTTTATAGAGACCGGTGAATATACATACTTAATGCAATGCCCCAAGCCCACAAGACTCGACGATCTAGGAAGTATTTATCAAGGACAATGAACTCCCAATTTCTCCAGGTGGGATGTTACAGAACGCATCTTCGTAACTGTATTTGCGGATTGCGGTTTTCCGCTCTATTCTACTGAATGAACAGTAACCCAAGTGCCAACATACTACAGACATGCAATACTATGCAAATGTGCTTTGAATGAAAGTACCAACGGTCAAGTGTCCCCTGAGTGCTGTCTGTAGTCAGGAATCTCCTTCAGGGCTTTGTTCCCTGCGACTAATTAGCTCATTCTTGTCGCATGTCCCTATGTTCCGTTGTCGTGAGGAATGAGTTCTTGGCATTAAATGTATGAAATCGATAACGCGCTGTTAAAACTGGACTTTTCCACTCTATACCTGCGGAGTTGCGATTCTTTTGAAAGTCACCAATCGACGATTACGCATACATATCTCAGGGGCTATGACGACATTGTACGATGGCTGGGGTCAGGGTGTTTTTTCAAATGCAAGCCTCCGGTTGTTTGTTGAGTTGAACAAGGTTCGATTGACGTCGATTCAGGAATAAATCTGACCACTGACGAATTCCATGAACGAATTATTGCCCATAGATGTTAGAACACTCTAGATGGAAGAGTAGAAAGTAAGTACGTTATACTTTTTGGGACATTGTTATGGAGTAAGGAAACTGTAAGAAGCTATACTTAGCGTTGGTTGGTATCATCTGCAGAGATCCTTCAAGAAGTTCTATATTATCTAACGACATAAAATCCAAAATTCAAATTTCAAGTAGTAAAGAAAAATCTATTCAAATTCGTATGCCAAGATTCAGTTTTTTTTTCCCGCTTTGGATTCCTGGGTTTATTTTCGAGTCCTTTTATGGTCAGGTTAAGATATGGTCGTCATGGCCACTATCTAGCAGCAGCGAAAGAAATCTCAACAATCACCTTTAGTCACTTACAACAAGCGAACAAGTGTAGCCTTACGTTATCTACTTCCCAGGTTCCTAAGCTAAAAGGTCGACATTTATTCTCGCGCGTGATTTTCTAATATTTTAATTTTTTAATCGAAAGCTTTGTGTTTCCCCATTTAAATGACAGTGCCAATATGAATTCGTTTCCAAGGAATTTTGCTGTAGAGGACGGGCGAGCGTTCACAATTGATTTGGCCCGATTGGACGACTTTGCGGAAGTGGTTGAATTTAGGAAACAACACTTTAACTCAATCTCACCTGCATGTTACTTGGTCAACGGTGGAAAAATCGATATAGATAAACGTGTCCGTGAAAGTACGCACAAAAATTTGTCCAGCTGCGAGAAAAATCCGGTATCGTTGACCATGCGCGATTCGACTGGCCGGCTGGTGGCTATTGCACTAAACAAATTAATAGAAAAATCCGAGGCCAATGATCATTCAGCTCAACCACCACCTCAAGAAAAGCCACTACTGATTGTGTCACTAATTGACGACCTCGAACGAGGCATTGATCTGTTTGCGACTTACAACACCAAGACAATTTTTGAACTTTGGATTATGTCAGTCGACAAAACGTATGGCCAACTGGGCCTAGCAACAGCGTTAGCGACTCTGTCACTCGACTTGGCTAAGGCCAACAACGCCGGAGCTGTCAAATGTTCGGCGGTGAGTCAATACAGTGCCAAAGCTGCTTCTAAAAACGGCCTGGAGACGATGCGGACCATTGATTACGCAACTTACGAATTCAACGGTGATAAACCTCTGGCCAATCTGACCGACCTGCTGGACGAGCATCCCGTCGCACGTTTTATGGCACGTCGCATATAGAATAGTTTCGCACTCGCCGTGATGAATCTCTAATTGTGTCGCGCCAGCTTAAATAAGAAATACAAAATCCATTCCAAAAGTTCCAACACCTCATTGACTCACTTCTGTTGTTTGAACTTGGGATTCGATTACCATTACCCGCATTTACCATCATGTCACTATATAATCAACACCACCAGAGTAGAATTTTTAGCTAAATTTGTCCTACCTTAGAGCCCGGGAAATACGGCCAGGCCTCCACAAGTGCTCCATCCGTTGAAGAATTGAATTTGAATCCCACCAGGCAGGATAGGAAAAAGGGGGTCCTCGTGAATACCCCCAGACTCAAATGGGTGTACACGAGGAAATTTAAAGAAAGGGTGGAGAAGAATCCGTAACTCGACAGACACGATAGTTTCTTCCATCAAACGGGATGCTGTTTATCTAAAGAAAAAAAAAAAAATGTGTTACGTTAAACAATTAGAAGGAAACATTTAAAATGAGACAATAGTTACACCATAATAAACAGGAGAATATAAGGTTCCCATGTAATGCGCTGAATTCATGCAAGTCATGCATCATAATTTTAAAGCAGGTCCCAGGAATAAAAGTAACGAAAGTCATTACTCAAGCTATGATAGCGAGATTGTTGCTGGTGACAGGTTGACACCTGCACAAGCAAAACTTGCATGTTGTGTTGTTAAGATGGCTAGTTAAGGCCTCAAATCTGCACAAAGAAGGTAGTGTGAACAAACTGCCATGGATTAACGGGGCACATATCATTAATGTAAACCAGAAACTAGATTACCCAAATTAAAAGCAGGTTTCTCTTCTATTTCAGCTCCCATAAATCGATTATAATTATATTCTTAGTTTAATGTATTACCTGGTAAACAGCATGGAGTGTGTATGAAGCGATTCCATAAAGATACGCGACCTGAGTTGACAAGACGACCACATTTTCGTAATTTTATTCGTTGTGCTATTCATCATGCTGCCACGTACGTTTCCCAAAAATTGATCGTCCCGTTTTCTTATTAAACTTAAAGCATGGTATTGTAGGCTTAAGCATGGTTATAATACTAAAGCCTCGATAAAGTTAAACCTCGTCTCTTCGACCATGTTGCTCTTCTTTCCAAACGAAAGCAGACGACACCAATTCTAATTAGCCAATAGCCTATAGCCATGCTAAGATATCGATAGAAATCAGTTATCAGTAATCGACATTCTGGCTTTTAATCAAAACTATTTTACTTGTTATAAATTTGTAATAAAATTAATTGAGAAAACAAATTGAATTTGGATTGAATTCTATTTTATTGAATTGAGAGAAATTTCATTTTATGACTGACAATCTAGAAAACAGTTAATAAATCAGTCGTTGCTCAAGCATCTCCTCCGTTCCTCCTCCGTTCCTCCTCCGTTCCTCCTCCGTTCCTCCTCGTTCCTTCCTGATTCCGCCGTCACTTACAGATCCTTTCCTGTACGCTTCTCATGAGACTTTTTCTTATGATGACGATGCTTCTTTTCAGTCTTAGCAGCCGGTTCTTCGGGAATAGAAATCCGTGTCCTGTCTCGTCTCCCTAAACCGACCACCGATCCAACACCCGACAACACCGATTCAACACCATACAACACCGACCTACCGGCAGACAGCGCAGTCGAACTGATTCCCCCCACGGCGCGTCTTAGTAGTCCCGGACGGACGGGTTCCTCGGGCTTTTCGCGTTTCTCTTCAGAATGTTGCGGTCTAGGCAAATGACTCTCAGAATGACGCCGTTTCTTGTCGCGTCGCCTCCTTACCTTCCGGGTACCAGCAGCAGCTTCCGTCTCCAACCGAGATTTAACTATCCGAGCGAATGGCGAAATCTCAACAGCCTCTCTTGTTGGATCCAGATCGGCCTCTGGGTTTGGTGCAATCTCATTTTCATCCGGTACTGCTGCTTCAATCACAATTTCCTTTGTTATCTTTTTGACATGGTGTGCTTCCGGAATGGACGGCAATTCAACATCCAGGTCAGATTTCTCTGAGGTGTCGGCTTCTGGTGTTTGGGGATCCTCATCAACGACCTCGTCCTGGACATCCAACTTCTTTTCATCCGGTTTTTCTTCAGCATCGTTTTCTGCGATAGATTTCTCATCCGGTTCCTGTTTTTTATGCAAAATCGGATCGACCATCGAGTGCCACATTCGGCTAGCCAATCCGGGATGGTCGGGTAAGTCAGCGTTGTGGACAACATCTTCTTCTCCGTGTCCAATTTTATTCAGGGAATGAGACGGAGTCATCTCTTTGTGGGCATCCACTTGTTGATGAATTGCCTTTTCAATCAACTCAAATTCCTGCAGCTCAGGCTTTTCATCCGCATCCAAATGTTTCATGCTTTTTACATTCCTGACAGGTAGGCGTTTTTGGGGCACTACTGGGATCGACGGTTTCTGAGTCGTGGGAGGAGCAGGTTTGGCTCGGAATTGCTTTCTGCTCGTGAAATTGTCAACATTTTTCTTCTTGTCGGGTAAAGGAACTGTTTCAGGGGATGTTTCACTGTGCGGATGCAAAATTGGGTCGATCATCGAGTGCTACATTCGGTTTACAAGTCCGGGAGCGTTTGCTTTCTTGGCCACTTCAGTCTTGGTTATCTTGGGAGTCGAGAGAACAGGATTGGCTCTGAAAGGTTTCAAATCTGTCCCGCCCGTCTTCTTAGCGTCAGGTTTATTGGTCATTACAGTCTTGCTTTTCTTAGGAGTTTGGTAAGGCTTATTGTAGTGGCTGCTGGGAACAGGGTTGGCTTTGAATGGTTTCGGTTTCAAATCTGTCCCGTCAGTCTTTTTAGCAGCGCTTGTCAATTCAGGTTTCGGGGAAAAAGTCCAATCACGTGGATGGAGCTTTTTGTCCAAATGAGTTGGTAATGGACGAATAGTCTGGGATTTGGGAATGGCTGCCGTGATTGAGGTCGAGCCAAATCCTTGAAAACGGAATCCAACTTTATTGGGCATTTGTGGGGCCCCATCAGCCATGGTGGAATTAGCTGGTACTATTTTGATTTTATCCGGATTCAAAGTCGTTGGTTTGGTCGCATTGACTGTTGGTTTTGCCAATTTGACCGGTCTCTTATTGTCGATTTTGGATTTGACTAAAGGAAATTCTTTTTTCGTTCCGGGAAGTTTTCGAATTGGTTGAGTATTCATTCCCGTTTTTTTGAGTTCGTTTTTGAGTTCGTATTCGTAGGTTAATACAGAACGTATGATGATTGAGGTAGGTGGAGAGCCCCTACTTATAACCTAGCCATCCCAAAATTTCATCAGCAAACCCCTGTCACCACTGATTTTGCCCCATTTTTTAATTAACTGTTTAACGGAAATTGTTTTAAATAAGATAATATCAATCCTTGCTATTTTAGCAATAATGTTCAATTATAATTTTAATAATTAATCAATTCAAACTTATTTTAATTAACAATTAGTTTTCTTATTTTGAAGATGATCAAAAAGTCCTGTCTGGCTGTCTGCTCCTGTCCGATCCTGTCCATTCCTGTCCATTCCTGTTCATTCCTGTTCGGTCCTGCGTGTCGTCAAGCGCGAATTATGTAATCACATATTTTTTACTTATGAATTAGGACAGCACAAACAATAATTGGAATTAATTATTGGAATTAATTTAAGTATTTAACATATGGATAGGATAGATATCAAAAAGGTAAATTTAACTTACAATTTTCACAAGGTTTCTTAAGTAACTCTTGTCCTTACACTAAAATAGCAAATATTCTCTAATAGGCTAATAGAAATTAAAGGGGTACTCTGAACTCCGCAATTAAGAAGAAAAAACAAATTAATCATCAAAACCATCTAACAGAAATTTGAAAATTGAATTACCATGGCGCCAAAAACTTGTTCCAAATCCTGAGCGTAAAAATTAGCCAATCAAAAAGAATCCTTAACAAAAAATAAATTACAAAATAAATAAAAACGTTTTCTGTTAGCTATGACACTCATCCATCAATTTATTTGTCCTAACAATACCTGAAAGTGAGATTGCTATGATGACATTATACGATGCCGGCTACGCAAAATTCGAATTTAAAAAAAATTAATTGAACTGATATGTTTGGGTGATTGTTGAATAACTGCCAATATTCGCTGTCCGGTTTTTTCCCGCTGTGGATACCTGGAGGTTTTGCGAGTCCTCTTATGGTAACGTTAAGATATAGTCGTCACGGTCACCAGCAGCTGGCAGCTACCGAATCAGCAGTCAAAGAAATCTCAACAATTACCTTTAGTCACTTACAAACAAGCGAACAAGTGTCGCCTTACTTTATCTACTTCCCAGGTAAAAGGTTAAAATTTTTTCTCGCACGACGTTCTATTATTTGCGATTATTTGAATAGTTTCATTTAAAGCTTTATGGTTTCCACATTTAAATTACAGTGCCCATATGAATTCGTTTCCAAGAAATTTTGTTGCTAAGGACGGTCGAGTGCTCACAATTGATGTGGCTCGATTGGACGAATTGGCGGAAATGGTTGAATTTAGGAAACATCACTTTAACTCAATCTCACCTGTCTGTTACTTGGTCAACGATAGAAATAACGAAACGAGCGATATAGATAAAAGTGCCCGTCAAAATGCGCAAAACCATATAATGTTCAGCTGCTTGAAAGATCCGATATCGTTGACCATGCGCGATTCGACTGGCCGGCTGGTGGCTATTGCACTAAACAAATTAATAGAAAAATCCGAGGCCAATGATCATGCAGCTCAACCACCACCTCAAGAAAAGCCACTACTGATTGTGTCACTAATTGACGACCTCGAACGAGGCATTGATCTGTTTGCGACTTACAACACCAAGACAATTTTTGAACTTTGGATTATGTCAGTCGACAAAACGTATGGCCAACTGGGCCTAGCAACAGCGTTAGCGACTCTGTCACTCGACTTGGCTAAGGCCAACAACGCCGGAGCTGTCAAATGTTCGGCGGTGAGTCAATACAGTGCCAAAGCTGCTGCTAAAAACGGCCTGGAGACGATCGGGACCATTGATTACGCAACTTACGAATTCAACGGTGAAAAACCTCTGGCCAATCTGACCGACCTGCTGGACGAGCATCCCGTCGCACGTTTTATGGCACGTCGCATATAGAATTATTGGTGCACTCGTCGCCGTGATGAATCTCAAAAATGTGTCGCGGCAGCTTAGAAATACAAAGTTTTTTTTCTTTACTTATCTCAGCAGTTATTTAAACTTGTGAAACTTAAGTAAGTGCATTAGTTCCGAGTTCACGGAATTGTATTTTATTTACACGTTCACTCACATTACTACCCAAAGATGTTGTACTATTTTCCAACAGGGGTAGCATTTTGCAGGGAAGAAGCGTCGTTGTATTGTTTTTGTGGCTGAAAATTAAATAGCGCAAAAGAAGAAAAAACAAATTAATCATCAAAACCATCGAACATAAATTTAAAAAATCGAAATTACCATGGCGCCAAAAACTTGTTCCAAATCCTGAGCGTACAAACTTGCCAATCGATAAGAATCCTGTATCACAAAATAAAGTAAAAACATGTTCTGTTAGCTATAAGACTCATTATCAACTTAATTCTCCCAATAATACCTGAACGTGAGTGTGGAATAAGAGTTTGACGTCGATGTCATCATCGTCAGTTCCGAAAGGATTGACAGCCGTACGGCCAAAATTCAACCAGATGAGGAAGATGAAAAACTAGTTTTAAAATAAGAGTAAGATGCGCTCGACTACTTGGTATTATAAGAAACACTTTTATGACACGAACCTGTAGGCTGGGAATCACGGGAAAATAATTCACGATGCCTTCCAAGAAGCCACTGTTAACCGCTTCTTCAAAATTTCTGGCCATCAAAGTGACCAGTCCGTAAACATAGACCACTATGATTGCAGCCTTTAATTAACATTTTAAACATTTCATTATGTAATAACATAAAAACGCATAAAAACTGTTATAATTTGCTAGTACCTGAATGAGGGCGTAAGGAATATTTTTGGTTGCAAACTGTTTAATTTTCCGAAAGAAATTTTGTTATTCCAACGATAAAACGATAAAATAGAAATAAAAGAAATAACCCATTCTTACTTTGATAATGTTGCCGCAGTTTTTCTTGAATGCCATTACAATATCCAGAACTTTAAGATGGTTAGATTTTTCTGTAAAGCGATTATGTATTGCAGTTTCCTTGAGTAGCAAAAGCATCCAGTCGATTACAATCAAAGCGCGTGGGGTCTTGTTCCCTTCGGTTTCCACTCTTTCTAAAATGCATCTCTCTTTCTCTCGAATGATTCCTGATTATACGAATGATTATTTAATAAAATTTAAGCTTGAATAAAACTTGAATATCTTCGATTCATTACCAGCCACCTGAAGCGAAATCATGTCAGGGAACATCTACAAATGGATAAAACAATGAAATTTAATTAATGAAATTTAAATAATTAAGAAATATAAGAAACAGAAAATTAACTGACCTTTCTCAAAGGTTTACAAACAACACGGAAAGTGAGTATCCAGGCCAGTACCGTCCATCGTGCGAATTGCTCAACAATAATCGGTCCCTACGTGTAACAAATAGGAAGTTACATCATCAGCTTATAATTTTACAGTCAGATGTGCATGATGAATGCGACCCTAATTTGACGAATTACCTCAGGCATATTTGGCTTGAGAGACATAATAAAAAAGGTGATGACTTTAGCCGTCCCAGGAATCATTGTTTGTATGGAGAAAAGCCGTTGCATGGCCGTTGTCGTGAAGAAAGTCAGCATAAGCATGAGGTTGATGGAATTGGTATTTTTGAGGCAGTATTTTGCCAATGCCTCAAATGTTCTGTTAAACGACACAAATTATATTGGCGAGCTGATTACGTGTACGCCTGTGAAAAGGGCCAAGGTCCGTCTAGAGTTTCATTTCATAGCGCCCAAGCGGCAAATTTCTAACCGGACCCTCACGGGAGCTCGTTTGCACAACATGTCGCTTATCGGCCTCGAATTATCGACGATTAATAGGAATGAAATGAACTTACTTTTTCCTTTCAATGTCCAAAACCCCGTGCAGTATTGACAGCAAGTAAAAAAGAAAGTAGTACACCAGCACGTGTTTCCAAATAAACTTGTAAATACTGCCCCTCCATCTAATAAAATTAATTCAAAAAATGTAAATCGAATTAAATTTGAAAACTATGAAAATACATGATAAAAGTAAAAATTAGTTTGATGTTTACTTACCGAAATAGTATACGAAAAGATTCACCGAAGCGGTTGGCGTCCGGGGAGGTCTGATTGAACGCCAGCACCGACGGCACTTGACTCGTGTTGCGTTCAAGTTGAACGTGCGATTGATTCTTGTCGTAACGCATCGTCTAATTTTTGTAAATATATTTCGATTCGCAAATCACGCGTGATACACACTTTGTTCAGAGTTGATGGAAATTAAAAATCTCAACTCTCGTCATGCGGGAATTTTGAACGTCACTATTTAAAAGCGCAGCCGCGTCTCCGCCAGCAGCCGATTACCACGGAAACTCTTTAAAGACTACTTTGATCCGTGGACATTTTACCTTTCAAATAATCGCCCGAGGTGCGGGCTTGTCACGCGTGTAGAGTTTTAGAAGAAGCGGGCTGAATAAAGAAGAAACATGCCCGCTGGCTCTCTATTGCACCTAAATGGAACTAACGAAAAATTTGGTCAAATGGAAAAAGGAGGACCCCACACAACTCAGGAATGTTTTTACATAATTAAAAGGAAACCAAAAGTTTTGTTTTCACCAACAAACTAGATATGCCAACGTAAAAGGCATAATGTAAGATACCGTATTTGGGTATAACTGCGATTTTAGTTTTATTCACTGCCGAATAAATATTGAAGTGCAAATTAACTTTCAACATTACTGCGTCTTTAGAATCTGTTGTGCGGTTTATTCTCTGTCCTTTGGCTTACTACTTTCAAGCGTTGGTTTTGGTAAAATAAGAAAATCTTTGAGCTTTCTTGACCTTCTGAAATTTTCTTTCTTTGCCTCCGTATACTTTCTTTTTTCACCTATCCCTACCACCACTCTCTCTTTTCTTTTTTCCAGACGATTCGTACGGGGGGGGGGACAGGTAGACGAACTGACGGGGTATAATAGCTGGCGTCCTTGTAGGCTACCGGCATTCTTTTCTCGCTGCAGGCATCTTGTTGCTAACTCGTTTAAATCAAAGGAGAAAAAAAAAAGAGGGTTTCTATTTACTTTGGGATTTGTTTGTTATTCTGCCATTGAAAAGTACTCGGAACGAACAAAGTCACGACGAGCGCACCGCCCGCTTTTACGTGTAGCGAAAATGTTAGCGGGTTACGCCGGGTTACGCTTTTCGTGAAGTGCTGCTAATATGAATTATGAACGTGCGGTGACGTAGTGCGAGATGCATTTATCAAGTCGTATGATTGCCTTGCGTAAACTGTTTCCCGCAAATATAGCATCCGACGATCACAAAGGGGTCTCTGTGTTGAATTTATAAAGACACAATTGAATAACGCAATAACGATGAATCATCATGTTTATTTTAGATTCATTCACCTGTCAAAAAGTCTATGGTACAATGATAATAATGTTGTGTACTTTGATGGGTTACTCAATTATTTCTGTGTCTCGTAGAAAAGCACGAGCCCTATTTGTCATCTGACGTTTAAAAAAATGGCGTAAAACAGTCAGGGAAAATGTTATTTGCATGAAATATTGTTATTATTAATCAAATTTATTTTGCGGCAGAGGCAGCATTTTGGTTTGTGGAACCTTCCGTATTTGGTTTTGGTGGCTGTATAAAGAAATTTAAACAAAAAATCATTTTTAAAATTTCTGCAATGCTTATAAGACAACAGCAATAAACTTAACTGACCATTTCTCCCAACAAATCCAACAGATCCTGATTGTAGAGTTTTGCCAATCGGAGGGAATCCTGTCATAAATGTTAAATTTTAAACGTTTGTCGATCAACGACAACTACGACATATACCTGGATATGAGTAGCAAGCAATTGTTTCACGTCGATATCATCGTCATCGCTACCAAAGGGGTTGACGGCAGTGCGACCGAAATTCAGCCAGACGAGAAAAATGAAAAACTGATTGAACATCGAAAAATGATAAAAATTGAAATTTAGTTTTTGGAATGATGGGTGAGTGATAGTTCACCTGTATGCTGGAAAAGGCTGGAAAATAATTGACGATTCCACCCAATAAGACGCTCTTCTCAACTCCGTCAAAATTCCGTGCCATCAACGTGAATATCCCATAAAGATAAACGACGATTACCGCCACCTTTGAATGTAAAACAATGTATTAAAACCTGCAATCAAGAAAAAGAATGATGATCATCTGAAATAGATTAATCAAATGCTTACCTGAATCAGAGCATAAGGAATATTTTTGGTCGCAAACTATTGGAGAAAACAAAATAAATTTTAAGAATTAATTATGAGAAAGTTATCACATTATCATTAAATATTTGTGTCAAACCTTGATAGTGTTTCCGCAGTTTTTCTTGTAGGCCAACACATTTTCCACGGATTGGAGGTAATATTTATATTCGGCAAAACGGCCTTTCTTGTGCGTTTTCTTTATCAACAGGATCAACCAGTCGATCACTACTAAAGGACGCGGAGTCGGGTCTCCTTCGATTTCCATTTTCTCTAGAATCATCCGCTCTGCACTGTTTTGTATAATTCCTAATGGGCGCATCGAACATAAATTTAAATTATAAGCAAAGAACATTTTGATTGAATTCGTGATTTTACCTGCTCTTTGGAGTGACGTCATGTCCTTAAACAAAATAAAATTCACACATTTGATAAACAAAACACATTTCAAGATACATTCATTATTTAACTCGAATAATCAATAAATCACGCATAACGCTGGCCATAACCAAATAATGATTTTTCACCGGAAATAAAAATATAAACTTACCGGAAATAAGTCTCTCAAGGGTTTGCAGACGATACGATACGTAAGAACCCAAGAAAGAACCACCCAACGAGCGTAATGTTCAACAATAACTGGTCCCTTGAGTGCGAAAATGTTTTACAATATTAAATCATGCCCATTCAATTCTTATAATAGATTAGACACGACTTACTTCGCGTAGATTTGGCTTAAGTCCCATGACGAAAACGGAAATAAGTCTGGACGTTCCCGCCATGTTGATTTGAACGCTGAAACGACGTTGCATAGCCGTTGTCGTGAAAAAGGACAACATGATTATCAAATTCGTCGGACTTGGAGGGTTAGTCATGCAGTATTTCGCCAAAGCCTCAAATGTTCTGTCCTCACAATTAAAACAATAACACACAAACAACTGGTTAGTTCATCAGCTTTTTAAAAATATTAAAAGTCAAAACGTATAATAATCACTTTTTCTGTTCTCCATTTAGGGCAAATTTATGCACAACTGTCAGCAGGTAATACAGAGCGCAGTAAATTAAAAAATGCTTCCATAATGTCTTGTAGATACTTCCTTTCCATCTGCAAACAACGGGAAATCAAATCATTATTAATCGTGATTGCTAAAAGATGCAACTTGAACGTATACTGAAAGAGAGTTAGAAAGCTTTCTCCAAACATAGGAGATCTACTCTGCTGAGCGGGAGTACTCAGGATCGAAGAAATGGCAGGATGTTTGGTCGTATTGTTGTGCCAAATGGGAACGGCCGTCGTCGAAGTTTGCTGCTGAGACGCATTGAGATTATTCAATGGAATCTCAGTGATTGCATTAACCCTCTCGTTCCTTGTGCTGTACTGCATTGCTGAAATATTAGAACTCATAAGTGCGACGGATTATATAATCAACTTATGGAGTTGTGGAGAACTAACGATAGACACGCGCCACTTGCAGACGCTCGCTACTGACTCTCTGATACCACAGAAACTACCCTATGCGAGCAAACTTCCCAGTGATGACGCCCTGGACGAATAATAAATTTTCAAATGCCCTCGAGCTATTGTGGAATACATATTCGCAAAACCCGTTCCACTACTTTCTTTCTTCTTTTTTAACACAAATCGCTTTAACAATGGCTTCCTCAACTCTACTCCCAAATTTAATTTGAAGGGCAGGCGTAATTAAAATTATACAATGTATTTGTAAAATATAAACTTCCTTCTTATATACTTAAGGAAAGGGGGTTGCGTGGCAAAGACGTTGAAATCAAGTTATAGCAATGTCGCTAAATTGACAAATTCAAAAGGTTGAAGTGGCTATAAGAACAGACTACCCAAATGGGGAAGACCCCCAGTGTTATAACCTTCCGAAAAACTGGACGATGATGGGCGTGGTGCCATCGATAGAATCACAATCAACAAGGCAACGGCCTTCAAATGTTCGAGCACAAGTTTGTGACGAACCGGTAATGAGAGAATTTTTCGCGAGCATATCAGATTAATTTAAGCCCGAGGGCTTCCCGTCTGTAGTATTCAGCAATAACTATCGTTCTTCTGGATTGTAAAATTTCATTTAGAAACGAAAGAAGGAACAGCATCAGTGTCAAAAGGGAATCAGTGACAATCGGACGCGCTGGTGGTGCCCAATAACTATCTATCGTTAAATAAAATTGTAAAAGTCAAGACCATCATACGATGAATACCGTAACCAATCGAACTGAATCGGCGTTATGTGTCATTTCGATGAACCTTCTATCTTCCCAACAACCTGCTCAAAAACAAACTTTTGGGGAAACCATTTTGATTCTTTTCCGGTATAGATTTGAATTATATACTCAATTATGTTGATATTATGTATGTTATGTTGATAACATTTTAATTCGGCCTCATCAATAGTTGGAAGGGAAGTATTTACAAGACGATCTGGAAGCAGATGTTGGTGTACTGCGTTCTTTTCTATTCGTTGACAATAGTGTACAAGGTTGGTCTTGACGAAGAAGGCAAAATGTAAGTTGATTTTCATCTGATTTTATTTTTCTCAATCAACCGGTTACAACACTTTTTTAATCGATCTTCTACCAATGTGGGCAGAGCATTCAGGGCGCTGGCCAAATATTTTTCCAAACAAACGGGTTCCCTAAATCTCATGATAATGTTGGGGTTCTTTACGACAACAGCCATGCAAGTTAGTTCCAATCTACATTGCGTTGCAATAGTTTTTTTTATTGTGCTAACGTTTGATTCATTTTCATCTCCGCACATAGCGTCTATTCACGATGCATACAGCTATGCCTGGAACGGCAAAACTCGTCTCATTTTTCCTGATGTCGATCAAACAAGATTTACCTGAAGTAATTATGATACCTGGCTACTAATTTAAATCCCGATACAATTCCTATCTATGCTAAATACGTGCCCATGGCACTTTTTCATTAAAATTTGTAGGGTGCCGTTCTTGTTGAGCAGTTCGCACGGTGGGCGGTCCTTTCTTGGGTACTAACTTATCGTATCGTCAGCAAACCGCTTCGGGATTTATTTCCGGTAAGATTTTATTGTCCTTATTTGATTCGACTGAATTCAAATGTATAGTACACTTCACTGTAATCACCATTTTGGCTTCGTCAATAGGACATGGTATCACTTCAAAGAGCAGGTATTAATGAGCAAGTTTTTAGTGACTTAGTGAGTCTCTTTGTTGATGAATTAATTGGATTTTATTTAATTAATTCCCCAGGTTTGATTCGAGAGAACGAGAGGTATCTTCTAGACAGGGTAGAGCCCATTGCCGCGAACACGACACCACGCCCTCTACTGCCCATCGACTGTAACAGATTACATAATAAAGAAAAGAAACAAGGACATAATAATCGCTCATTGTGTTATTGCGGTTCTATTAAATAGGGATGCTTCTGTTGGCAAGGGATTGTGCAACTGAAAATCGTTACCCCGATAAAGGCAATTACGTCAAACTCCTTGATTTTATCTTGGGCTTCAAGAAAAGCTGTGGTAACACAATAAAGGTTCGATTTGATCACTAGTACTATTTCTATTCAAGTTGTATTTTAATAACAACGTAATTTTTTGAAATCTATTTCGGAATACTTCCGGAAAAAAAGTTTGCAACCAAAAATCTTCCTCACGCTCTCATTCAGGTAAGCGACCAGCGTGCCCATCTCTACAATACTTTAAACTGAAAATGAAGCCATTAAAAAAATTTATTATGTTTAAAAGGCTGCGATAATATTCGTCTACGTTTATGGGCTGATCACGCTGATGTCGCGTAATTTTGATGGAGCAGAGAAGGACGTGTTTTTGGAAGGATTTGTAAGTTACGTCCCCGCAATGCCCAGCTTACAGGTCCGTATATCCTTAAAGCCAAATCTCATTTTGGAAGCCAAAATATTCATTTTCTTTTTTCATTGTTCAATTAGTTTTTCATTTTCCTTATTTGGCTTAATTTTGGCCGCACCGCGGTCAATCCTTTCGGAAGTGATGACGACGATATCGACGTCCAACAACTGTTAAAAACTCACGTTCAGGTAGAGTTTCGTTGCCTTATTTAAATACCTCGTTAAAGATTGTTAATTTGCAAGATGAAACTAATGAGATTGTTTTTCACGGTAGGACTCCCTTCGGTTGGCAAGCCTCTATAATAAAGAATTGGATGACATTTTCGACAACATGGTTAGTGATATTACTTTAAAATTTAATTTTCGATAATAATAAGGCTTAATCTGATTTGATTTATCAGCCATAGAGAATCATACCATAGAGAACTAACACAACACACACACAGAATAGTTATTACAATACCGACAAAGTGGTGTTTTACCCGACCAAAGCATCTCTAATTAAACACATTAATCACTTTCATTCGTAATTTTCCATTAATGACGAACGATTTGAATGGAAACGCCATATGTGTTATGCATCTCATTGGCTCACGGAATGTTGAAGTAAATACAAAAATAATTGTGCTGTTAGTATTTTTGATGTTAAAGCGCTAACTCACAAACATTATGTCCAATAAACTTTACTGTTAAAACCATCCCTACCTCCAAGTAGTGAAAGTTTTTCCGCTGGCTTCATCTAAAATTATCACAGAGAAATTTTGAACGAGTAAAGGTAGGGAATTAGTTGCGCAGCCAATTGCCACGCAATTACATCGGTAGCTGTAATAATGCTTACAGCATACAGCCAGTATTGCCATCTAGTGATAGGGAGAAATACTAAACATCCTGAGGCGGAAAAGAAAAGAAAGACGAAAAAACAAAAAAAAAAAAAGAAAATTTAACCTACGAACAAAAATAAATAAATCCCCCACCTTTATCAAGATTATGCAATAGCTTGCGTATTAGAAAATTCGAACCCTCCTTCACTTTAAAATAAAAGTGTAACAGTGCAACACTGCAAAACTGCCGAGCTATTTTCTGTGAACAGTGAACAGTGAGAACAAGTTGGTACTTCCAACAGGCTCCCGAAATAAGCTTTCGTCGTCGTGACGTTTCAAGAAAGCTGATTGATCATATCAGAATGATTTAAGTTTCGAGTGAAGGATTTTTGACAATTCCCAAACCGTAAATGGATCAATCGACAAAATTAACTTTTACTGCCTCGAGTTTCGCCATTTTGATTCTGTGTCTGAGTATCTCAACGATTCCACGTGTGTGGTCTGCTACCGCCAAAAGTCTCAGATAACAGCAACGTGCAAGTGCTCCGTAATTTTTATCGTGTAAGGTTCTCATTCGACGTTTTTGTTACCTTGCCTCTCTTCTGTACTAATAGACTGATTCTTTTGATTGCTCTAGATCCAAAATATGAAAATTATTTGTTAGCTGCCTAGACCGCCATGTGATTGGAAAAATGACGACACGCCTGGCATCGAAAACAAATGGAGGCGTCGTGGTTGAGATTTCGTCGCCATGACGAATCCAGCAGGTTAGTTCCCATTTTTGTAGTTTTCTTTGGTGAAAGACGTAGGCTGGAGCTATGCAATCATTGCAATCCTGTAGAGGAGTTTTGTGTCTAGTTTGAGAGAAGAAGAAGTCGATAAACTTTAATCCCCGGCCATGTTGAATTGTTGCCATCGTCCAAATCGTATGAGGGTGAAAATTTGCTCTTGAGGTCTGAATTTAACAACTAATAGTTTTTGTCGTCCTGAGAGCACTCTAGTCAAGGCAATTAATTCCCTTTGCTGTGGAAAGATGGGAAATTAGGCATCTAGGACCTAGTAAAACTTGGAAATCGACAGCCTAGACTTTTCCTTTCTCATTATAAACTTTGTTTTACGTATATCATGAACGTCATGACTTCATTTGATTTTCTTGATTTGCTACATGGGCAGATCCTCCTGTAGTCAAATATTCCATTTAAAAAAATAATAGACTCGAGTGTGAAAATGCTCACGTGATTCCCAAGAGATTGTCAGAATGTCAGCTGTCTAGTTTTTCCGTTTTCCCGTTTTTGAGCGTGCAAATAAAATTGCCGGTTTGAATGCGAATGGACACCGAGGCACGAGATTGCTTGTCTGACCATGAATGATAATTTGATTACGTGAAGGAGTTTGTTTTGTTGTGGTGTTGTTTTTGAAGGGTTTTGTTTTGTTGTACATTCAGCTATTTATGCATCCTGTTCTTTTGACATCTAATGATGCCGGCGTTTTCCCTGCCGAAAAGAAACGGTTCCTAAATTCGATTTATTCCTTAAAAGGCATGTTATACGTTTTGGCACGGACGCACACTTTTTAATTCAACCGAACAACCGTAGACCTGAAGCATTTTTGTTTTTTAAATCTTTTGATGTTTTTTCCTTCTCCAACATATTAATTGATTTTCATTTCAATTCGAAGAAGAGACTGGCGTATGATTGGAGTAACTGTCAGTACTGTACAGACTCTGGATTTCAATTAAGAATATTGTTGGCTCAAAATCCCAGCAATATTCTTCATTTTATTGTGTACGACTGAATGGGATACAGAATGTACGAGCGCTTTCAGCATTGAGAAAATGGTCAGGCAAATGTACGCAGTCTGTAAATAATCTGATGTCGCTCTCGGGTAACATCAGAGCTATTTCTAGTTACACAATGTTTTTTCCCCTTTTTCTCTGAGCTTTATTATCTTGCGATGTCGGCGATATTTGGCTTCGTGTATAAATTGCATTAAGTCATAACCTTGTTGATGAATATACTACCACTTGTGCAGCTTTGGATCACGAGTGACGAGGGTAATTCTAGAGATGTTGATGTACACAGTAGATGCATGCTGTGGGTCTGTCTACATATTGACTGGTTACAGAGTGTAGATTTGTGTCCCAGATCGAAAGACTGGCGATGTGATGAAAGAGATGCGCGCTGAGAGTCTAGGGGAACGTGTTATTGTTGGTTTCGCATTACTTTTCTCGGTGTAGCAGCTATGCTACATCCACCAATCCTATAAACAATTACGGCGTACTATACTTGTACTCTCATCCTCAAGCTATTGATGATTATTCCTGGAGAGAAATTGATCCTCTTGCCCCAGGGCTCAGTGCTGTGTTAGGCATTGTGTATCTGTTTACCCCAAAATTGATCCGGTTTCTAATTGTTTAGTTCATCTTTGTTTGGCTTTTTTCTTTCACTAACCTTAATCGACTAGTTCTGAGAATTGATCCTATTTGTGAGTCTGATGATGAGAACTGCAATATGGTACCCCGTGTTTACGTTTCAGCTGTGTGTGCTTTACCAGCGAACGTCGGAAGAAATCAATTTTTGTCGGAAGAAAGATATTTGTTGATTTTTCTGTTTTTCACATGTCCTTGTCTATTTTTGCTCGTTTAAAATTTGATTTGGGATTAAAAACGCAGAACGTAAAGTTGTGTCGAATATTCCCCCGAATCGATGTTTTTTTATTCTTTTTGAATATTAGTGTCCATTTGTCCACCATGTCGAAAGCGAACCAACACGTGTGACGAAAAAGTACCAATGGAAAGATGAATAATTGAACAAGGTATAGAGTTCTTTAAGGAAAAACCCTTTTCAATTGTACATTTGAAGGCGACCGTTGTGGGATCCTGTGGGATCAAAAGGAACTGTTTGAAAAGCTAGCGGTTAATCTTTCTCGCCTTACATTTCAATTTTCTTCCCTGTTGTGGGTTTAAAGGTCACCTACTGCATATCCCACACCGTTTCCAATTAACAGGGAAACCTCTTTGTATTTTGTATACGCAGTGCTTCGAGCAGTGCCCATCAAAAGAAATGTGTTGATTGAAAAGATCCCTAGTCCTATTTCTCACCTCGGGAGTAATTCCGACGTCGATATATCGACTCTCGAAACTAGAGGAAAACTCTTAAAATCGAATTTTTGCAAACAAAAGGGCAGTTGTTTGCTCAAACTGCGTAGTGTAATGTGTAGTTAACTGTACATCACACTATCATTACGTATTCTTGCTCTTATCTTCCAATTCTATTTTAAATCGATTGAATGATAATTGGCAGTGACGTTGTTTTTCAAATTCGTTTTAATTCGCGGATGAACGTCTTCAGCCAGTTGTGTACTTTTTGTTTTACTCATTTCTCATAAATTACATTGCTCGTTTCATAGTAAATATTCAAAACGGAGGCGACCTCGTCCACTCAGTTAGCGTGCCTTGGTTTTTTTGTTTGTTTCGTGTGCGTCTGGGGCCTCACTTTCCTCAGTCAGTGGTTTCTGTTACTTTTCGGTTGAAAATTAAACTCACGTCGTGACTCTAGAGGGTTGCCCCTCTTCACTTGCCGTTCAATTTGTCTCTTCTATTTGCATAATTTGATTAGGTAGCCGGAGGATTCCGACCTCCGGCAGCTCGCGAGAGCGACGTAGAATTGGGGATGGATGATACATATAGAGGAGCTTTTCGCAAACTTTCTCCCGTTTATAGACATAGAAACTACGTTGGTATCGTCATCGGAGCAGCGGTCTGTTCTATAGCCTACAGTGGATTGAAAGTGGGAATAAGGGAGATACACAGAGGGCGAAGTAGGTTCGCCTTGGTATATTGCGATCATCATTCATTGACCCAAGTTTTCAAACGCTCACGATACAGCAAGCAGTAGTACTATGAAAAGTTGAACGGATCTAGCCTCTAAAGAGTCACGACGTTTTCCTGTTAGTATCCGGCATCCAGTCAAAATGGCCAACCCTGCTGGGCTGCTTTGGCGTTTTACAAACTTGGGGAACGACGTATGGAGTCTGGCGTGGGCCACATTCTGTATTTATTGCCGCGGAACAAGACTCTCCCAATGGTGTTTTGCCTTACGTGGCTGCTGCTACTGCATATAGAGGAACTTTATAATTGCATTATGCCATCGATTACTGCCCCAGAGACGTTTTTACTTGACGGGTTCCAACAGGATCGAGACCGATCCCGTTCTTGCTTTCCCAACACTCCATGATGTACCGAGTTACAACTTTCACGATTTCGTTTGGAACAAACATTGTATTACGTAGTCGCCCCCTTGATTTGCATGCGAATAGTGGCGCAATCAACAGATGGCGTCAAAGCACAGAAAACTTGAAAAATAGTTTTTTGAATTGAAGATTTTTTATTTTTCAGTTCTTCTTTTTTATTTTTTCGATCTGTTTTCATTAAAGGAAATCCCCTTGGCGTGCTTTTGGTTTTGTTGTGATTCACGCAGACACTTTTATGAGGTCCTGCTCTACGCTCGCCTTCATTCTGGAGATCCTGAGCTATTGCTTCTAGTAGCTGCTATATCTCTCCCCCCGCAGTTCCACTTCTTTGCGGATTCTCCGTCCCATTTCCATATCCTGTGTTTGAGTGTTTCTCTTATTCCCGATTAAAGCCAGCTCGCGGGATTGAACTATTGGCTTTCGTCTCCGTTTTCTAATTTCAACAGAAAGGAAATAATGGTGATGTTCTCGTCTAACAAGTGCCGATTATTTCGCTCCGAATCAAGTAGTTGAAAACGAAATTATCCCTTTTTCGTTTTTATCTCTCTGCATTCATTATGCAAGCGCACTTATGCGTCAAGCTGAGAAATTGCTACACCCGTTTTTAATGCAAAGCAATTTCTCTCGAACGACATTGAATCAAGTGATGGCTAATAATGTTCTGTATCCACGAAAGGGTTAAGGCAATCGTATTACTGAAATTAATTTTTTTTGTTACTTCACAAAATGCCAATCAAATCATTTGAATTTTTTACAAATTATTTGTTTAATTTCGTTTGGAATTTGTTCGTACTTTGTTGGAACTTGTTGATTGCTATTTGGAATTGTTTAGTAGAAGGATGTAAATAATTGTTATTGCTGGGGCGTGTGGTAGCAAGTAATCTGATAAGATTCATTGAATGATTGAATTTGAGTCTGGTATAAAGAGTTTGGATTCCCACAGTCGATCGATGCGTGAAATAAGACAAATACGGGCCGCGACAAACAACATCTGCCGTGTGTCGAGTTTCACTACCCCAAAAGTGTGTCAACAATACGATTTAAATGCTAATCAGCTTTCCTTGACTAAAAACAAGCAAACAAAAGAACAAAGGTTGTTTTGCATCTGTTTCTTGATTGAATTAACGAATAAAACACCAGGTAAATTGAATTACACACAATTGAAAAAGTGCAGTATATTTTGGCTGTTGAATCAGTTGGCGTCAACTGACAAAAATTGGAAAATTCGAGATTTTACTTGGTGTCGGAGGTTGAAAGCCGAAGGAAAAAGCGTAGGCGCAGCATTGATTTTCTAATAAGGAAACTTTTGGTAACGACGCAATAGACGCAATCCTGAATGTGTCGTTATTTTAATGTATAAAATACGAATCGACAAAAAAAGGAAAGTTTGGTTGGCAAATTAGAGTAGAACCGATGAGGAAGTTCATGAACAGAATGTGGCACCAAACAAAAGATGGTTTAATTCTGTCCACAAGAAGAGGCTTATGAGGAGGGACGAAACGTTGCGTTCCCATCTCTCGCTTTATTTCTGCTTTTGTATCCCAGCTTCGCATTAATAGCAGAGACGGTGAGCGCGACTGATTCAAGCGATTACAAACAAAACGAGAAACCGACAAGAACATGTATTCTAAAGCAGCATTTGCTTCTTTAGAAATTAGAAATAAGAGGATTGGCAATGTACAACTCGATTATCAAGCTATACATTGAGGCACCTTTTGTGGTGAGACTCGGGGATTTTACGAAACCCAGTACCTTCACTCGACATCAAGGTCTGTGTCAGGTGACGAAATGTAGAGCGTTTTTCTTTTTTACATGCGCCCACAGTCTATCGACTCGCAGTGGGCGCATGCACAGCTAGGCATCTGTTGTCTCTCCTTATTTGTAACGTTTTCAGCCTGTGTAATTACAACCAACTTGTGCCCGATAGAGTTTGTACGGTACGTACACATTGGATGGGCACAGTGAGAAAATGAGTGGACGCCACTGCTGAGGAAGCGGAGTAGAACGATGGAAAAAAGGCGTTGCTGGCGGGTCGCAATCATTCTTCAGAATGGCTCGGAAACAACTTGCACAAACCCAAGGCAACTTTTTCGTCCTCTTGTCGGCCTCGCATGTACGCAAGCCTCGGGATGTTGTTCAATTCGACCGTGGACGAGATACGTTGCCTCTATCTCTACTCGTGTAAGATGTATACGCTCTCCCTTTCGCATGGACTTGGAAAACTTTTCGGTGTGGACTTTTATTTTCCGTTTCTCCCTTCCCACCACCCTGTCCTATCCAATCCTCACTTACTTCAGTTGACTCGACGGTCCTGCCCAATTAAGCAAGCCCTTGCAAATAAAGTAAAGATGTATGTATACAGGCGGGGTAGCGTAGTTGTGTGTGTGCTTACTACGTGACCAGACTTTGATGATGTTCATTTCAAAGTCTTTGATTCACTTCTCTGGTGTGTATGCAAACGCCCAACAAATAGAGGAGGAGAGTACAAAATGATTCATTGCAAGACGGAATTTCGAATAATTCAACAAACTGTGTATATTAGTCTGGTATATGTAGCATGTTGTGTTGTTTAAAGGACTCACCAAAATTTCTTAATTCATAGTAAAGTTTGCTTAAAGAATATTCATTATGCGATTTCATTGAGCAACCCAAAATTTGCAAATTCGCCAAAGTTTGCACCATCCCCACTCATCCCATCCATCACTGTATCCCATGAACTGTCGATCTCTTTCGAAACATGCAAATGCGTCAAAGAAATGTGCCATCTCAGTTTGAATAATCGTTCCTTCGTCAAAGAGACATGCAACCTCCACTTCTATTGGTGGAGGTGATATGGTGGTACAAGAGCATGAGAATCTTTTGCATCGGTTTAGATATCTCATTAACATTAAGAGTTAGTTTTTGATTTTTCTTGCCCCAAAAACTTTCCCATCACTACGGTTCGGTGCTAACCACATCATTCGGCATCAGAATAACATCATTAGCATTTGCCAGATATATGAGGAAGAACCAATCAATTCCTTTTTGCTCGATCCTTTTTCCCACCGGGATTTTTTCGTCACAGCACCCCCAATAAGCATTTTTTTTTTTTTTTTGTGGGGGATATCGGCATTGATTTCTCCCCTTTTTTCTCTCTGGCTGTTGCTTAGTGCTTACGTTGGTTCTTTTTATTTATCATCGCCTTTCTTGCATATCATTTTTCAATCTCTTTCCGTGACACTCTTAACTCCACCAAAGAATGAATGGAAAAGAAAGAGATGAAGGATGCGGTCCTGTGGCCGTCTGAAGCAGATGTTATGACATACTAGCGACTTAGTCTTTTATTACACAAAATGCTCACAATCTCAGTGTAGCTGACCGCCACAGTAAATTTTCGTCTCTCTTCTATCTATCTTTTTTTTTGCCGCCGTAATGACTTTCTCGGGAGTTATGAGTGACGGGGAAAGCAACGACCACTATATATCTATTTCTGCGCATTAGGATTGCGGATGCGTTTATTTCTCTCCCTCTCTCCCTCTCTCTGTATGGCTTTTTAGAGTTACTTTGCGTTCCGTCTTTTATCGTTTCAGTTCCATTTTTCAAGTAGGTTACTATACTTTGTAGCGTTGTTGTACTCGTAGTATCCTGCTCGACTCGAAGGAAACATTCGTCGACACGTGTCTGATTGTAAAGCGATCGATGTCGGACGATTTTTTTCATTCTGTCGAGTAAAGAAAAAACCTGACGGGAAGTTTTGTTAGTTGATGCCATTGCAGCCTCATCTTAGCGCGGGATTCAATGTCGGTCAACGGATGTCTGCGTTATCGTTTTTCTTTTGCCTTTTACGCGCGGTGATGAACTATTTTTTTTGTTTTAGTCCCACTTTCAGTAAATTCCTTTAAGCTGCCGGCTAATTGGGTTCGCACTATATACGGTAGCGATAGAAAAGGTGAAATCTCTAGAGTCTCTCCTGAAATATCATCTAGTTCACGGGATGTTATTGTCCTGTGATGGCTGGGTGGTCAAAGGACGTTCGTTCGATTGTTACCAATCCGATGATTTAACTTTCCCATCGAGATTTGAAAAACACTCGGAAATATGGGCGTGTAATCCAATCATTCAATGTGTCGTCCATTAGCCTATAGGGCTAGTATTTTTTAATTTAGTTTCAAACATTTTCTTTAATTATAAATGAAAATGTGTGAGATGACGAGATGGAAAACGTGCCACAAGGCAACACATCTTACATTTTGGCAGAGGAGCTTGTTTCAGTTCATTGTTATAATGACACCGACACGAATCTCTTAATTTCTCACGACTCACCTATCCGACCGTCGGCTAATTTTTGCGCAGCGACTTTCCAGCTCACAGCGCTGGCAAGATGAAGACTGTTTTGGATGCATCCACCGAGTTGGTTTCTCGCTAAATTGCCTATACATCAACTTGGGCCATCCCAAAAGGGTGCTGGGTTGCATGTAAATCTTTGAGAAATATGGTTATAGTGGTAACGCTTGAACCTTTGCACGGACGTTTTATTTCGATTCTCCATCAGATTGGGCCAACAAACGCGAATTCACCCTCAGGTGGTAACCGCTGGGTTATCAACCGAGAGACATTTGCATGGGGCCTTCCCGTCGCCCACAAGAGCTTGAAATGTCTGAATATTTCTGGCGCGTCACCAGCACAGAACAAGCCATTCAAAAAATTTCGGTAACATTACGAATGCGCTCGGCGGCATTGTGCAAAGATTGTAAAATATTGCCAGGTATATATATATACATATATATGCACAAAGAGAAACCTTGTTTTCGGTGTGTGTATAGTTGTCAAACATGCTTGCCATGTCATATATTTTTTCGTTCGCTTCGGCTCCTGCTCCAATGAAGAGAGCGTGCCTTGACTGTCTGCTTGTTTTTTCTTGTTGTGCGTCTATACTTGCGAGACTGGAATGTCTCGTTTTTACTGTCAATTCCGTGTACTAGACGAAATTCTCACAAAACTAAAAGAGATTTTTTCCAACAGATAACCCATATATTTATTTTTTTTTCTCTCTTTACAATTGGATGGCGTTGAAATATTCCATCATTTGAATTGTTTTTTTCCCCTTAGACAAACCCAGGCTCCTTATCTTGTTATCACTCTACGGCTACCAGCCATTCTTTCAAAAGAGTTTTCGGTTAAAAAAAAAAGAAATATTTGTATACAAGGACTACCGGAAACAGCATCATATTTGCTCCCGCATGTTTCTCGTTGATGGCGCATTCCTCGATTCCACACACACACACACACGCTGGTTTTTTTCGTGTTCAATGATTTGTTGTTGCTCTATGGGCGCATGCCTTTTCACTCTGCGCATCTTTCCATCGCTCCTTGGGTGGCGCTGTTATCGATATCGTCTAGAGTCGCCGGCCGCTCTCTCTCTCGGTGCCTTTATAACTGGCAAAACTGTCGGTCGAGGCGCTGCGGGAGCCGCCATCGCCGCCACACATACACACTCAAACACGGTCGGTTATACTGTACGCTACAATTACTATCCTACACGCCAGAAAAGATCCCCGCCCCGCCGAGTCCCCCCCCCCCCACTCCACCCCTGCGTATTTTTCTCCTCTCTCCTCTCTGTTTTGGCATTCAGTCTTGCGCTGGTTGTCGACAACGTCGGGTGCGTGTTTTAACTCTTGTGGCGCTGCCCCCCTCAACACTTTTATTTTACGATTTCTCTCTCTCCACTTTTGCGAGTCGGATCTCACTTCTTTCTTTGTATACAACGACATTTGTCTTGGGGAAATTGACGTGCGTTCTCAATTCTGCCTTTTGTCTTGATTGAACGATAGAGAAAGACAAAGAAGGAAAGCAGCAAACTAAGAAACAAAACAATATCGTGACCATTAAAAGTTGGGAGCCGTTTTCAGACATCCAGTGGAAATTCCATATTTGCATGTTGTGACCGTGAGAAGAGGAAGTTTTCTGTTCGGAGAGTCGAGTCTGCCATCAAATATATACACATAAGAAGGTAAATCTTCCCTTAGAGACAGTGTCGTCCAATCGTATACAGCCGTTAACGGGTCAACGCCAGCTGCTGTTTTTGAGCTGTCGTCCCGACATGTGAGCGAATAAAAAGTAGGGGAGAGTCTCACTAAGAGTCCCTCAGTATTGCCACTCGCTTTTTTCTTTATCAAAAAATGATTGTTGTTGTTGTTGTTGTGGTTTTTGATGATGATGGTAGTCACCGTGAGCCCCGTGTGCCTAATCAGCGATCTAGCCCATCATCGCCAGGCTGCGTGCTAAGCGAGCGGCAACAGCAGAGCGCGGGACTAGTGAGAAATGAATGAACGTTGTATAGACCCTCACAGACGTCAAGCTGAGTTGAGTGCAACACCTGCCAAAATGGTCATTTCTCCAAACACCGGGGGTGTCCTGCTTGCGTAATAGCCTGCGCTTTAAGAACAAAAGGCAAAAATAAGATAGGGAATGTCTAAGTATTGGTTGCTGTTGGGAAGGAATAAATAAAGAATAGCAAGCGATAAATCTGGCGATGATAGCCACCAGTGACCAGCTGTTTAGCTATTTGAGCGGCGTTAGCTTTCACCAACAGCGGATGCTTTTGGTTTATTCATTGGGATAACCTGTGGTAAATCGCTGTTGTCATTTTCAGCCCGCATCCTGAAATTCTGATATCGGCTGATGCTTTCAACCCGTAAATGATCGGCTGTTGGTGGTATCTCTGATTTTGCGGGGCTTTCTTTTTCAACTTGCTAGGCTTCTTCTTCTGTTGGCTAAAATTGAATTTAAATGTCCCGCGTATCGGCAGTGCCTAGCTGATTATTTATCGCTCACCATTTTCTTTTCCGTTTCTCTTTCTCTCGCAGGAAGCATCGCAGCAGCTTGTGTTTTGGCTTATTGCGCCAATTGTTTGTCGTCGGTTGCGGTAAGTCTCTTGTCCTTTAACCTTTTCGAAATAATTCAATGTCAGCTGATTGCTCAGCTTTTTACGAATTCTCAAGTCAGAACTCGACAGTTGATGTGGTAGAAGGAGTTTCTCCTTTTTTTCTTTTTTTGAACACAAACAAACAACGATGAGATCGTGAGTGAATTTAAGGGGGAAGAAAAGGGGCAAATAAACGGCGGTGCCGAATGCGCTGTGTGGGTGTCAAATCATGTCCTTCAAATGGGAGACTTGGCCGTAAAAAGACGAATGTGAGAATCCTTTTTCCGTTTCGTTTTTTTTTTATATGTTTGGCCAAACTTTTCCGTTCGTGATGGTCGGCCTGTCTCTGGCAATCAACCGGATGGCCGATTATGTCTAGCCACTCCGATTCCACCTTTTTTTCTCCCTCCTCACATTCACAACCTGTCGGACTGATGGACAGCTGAAGGCTCCTCTACTCAAATAATCATAATAATAAAAAAAAAAAAAGGAAAAAAACAGCTTCACGATCTCACAATCTTGTTTCTCTTTTTCTTCTTCTCAACATTCACAAGTTGATGCACGTGCAAAAGATCTTGATGGGAAATCGTAGCTCGCCGAAATTCCCAAATTCAATTCCGTTTGTTGAACGACGACCCGCCCTTGAAATTGTTGTTTGACAGCGCCCCGACTGATGCTAAACGTTAACTTAATATACTCCGTAATGGCTTATCGTGCTTTTTGTCGCTTCTTTTGTTGTCAGCTGCGGCTCGAGTTGATTTTTCATTTATGGAGCCACTCTTTCGAGCGTAACGAACTCGATTGGCTTTGTTGGCTTGTAAATAAAAAGAAAGAAATTCCGGTTGTTTCTTAGCCAATTCCCTTCCATCAACAAATCCGTCCTTTTTTTATTTTATATGGTATAGCAGCAGAGAGACGTTGCCTTCAATCCGAATTACTCCCGATGATTCACGCGGCAGCAGTAAATAGAAGAAACTTAAAAAAAAAAAGAAAACCCGATTGTTTTTTTTTTCTTATTTTATTCTATTTCTTCATTCGGCTCTTGTTTGTTTGTTCCGTCAGGATTTTTTTTTTTTTTCATATTATATGAAGCCCGGCGCAGCACCCGGGATGGATTGTTGTTGGGGATTTTGAGACTTTGGTTGGGGTTCGTGTCTCATTCGTTTGGCGCCGGTCCGCTGCCGCGGATATATCTGAAGCTTTTCGAGCGTGAGACGTATAGAGTACAAGGCTATCTAGGGCTCTAATAGTAATCGGCTTCCTTCATTTTCTTTTTTTCCGTCTTCAACGTACTACAAAGATTGCGTTATTCTGATTGCGCGTTTTGTTTTGCGGGCAAATGGAAAACGATAGAGAGACGACGACTGGTTGACTGACGGACTAACTGAGAAGTCGGCGTGCGTGACCGACCGTACGTGTGACAGGGCCAGCATGACAGCTACTATACCCCGGCTGAATGTTGTGGTGCCTCTTTTGGGACTCGTGGCTCTGTTGCACGCACGCCTTACAACTCCGTTACACGCCGACTCTACTGTGTTGTGTTGTGTTGTGTCTGTCTTGTTTTTAATTTCATCCCATTTGATCACCTTTTTCGTTCCAACTCTCTACACACACACACACACCGTATTTCTTATTTTCCAAATGCGCAATGCGGAATTTTCTCGGTTGTAATTTCATTTTTGCCGTCTGTGTGTTATTTATTTTGTTTCGGCTCGGATATTATTTGTTTGTTTAGGAAATTCTTTGGAAACACGCTATTTTATCTCTCCCTGTCCACCTCTATAATTACCAGAAAGGGCCCCCAAGGCTTTCTTCTCTCTTTTGGTCATTGGTAACAAAAAAAAACGAAGCCTCTAAGGATGTGTCCGTCTCTCCCACTTCTCTCATCCATCCGCTTGACGTCCTTGCCCACTTTGACAAGACGAGAAGGCAAAAACAATCCACAAGGATCCTATAAAGACCTCTTAAACCCACTCATTAGCCCAGCAATTACGTGTTTCAGCTTTTGTTTGTTTTTCGATTCGTTTGGCCTCCCGTCGCCGTCACTCACTCACTCACTACAGCGGTGTTGCTCCTTTTCCTCGGGTAACACGGTGTACGTGTATGTACATCAGCTGTTTTCTTGTTGTGCGCCTTTTGTCGATGGAGGAGAGAGAGACGTATCGGATATTTGAATCAACGCGCATCCGTCGAGATATTCGGACTGACCAATGACAGAATGTCCGTTTCTCGTTGCTGGATGCGTTGTTCTTCTTCCATCTTGCCAAGGCATCCATTTTTTACAAAAAGAGAGGTATCGTCGGTCGACGAACGATGATGTGATGACGCCATTCTCGCCGTTACCGGATGCTGCTGGCAGTTTTCGAAACAATCGTCATGATTTTGAATGGCGTATCATCAGCCAAGTTATAAGGAAGATGAAACGGAATCGAAATGCATTCCCATCTGATCCGCGACGGCGATTTGAGAGAGTGAGAGTGACTGACTGCACAGCGGAGTCGTTTGTTTCTCTAGTTTGTTTTTCTCACGCCACCTCTCCATGTTGGTTTATCCCTGTCGTGCAACGAGAAGAATGAATTAAAAATTCTTCGTGTTGCCCATTTTTCCCTCTTTTTTTTTTCTTTTTCCTGTCTAAACTCTTATGTCTTTGGCTGGTTGCTTTTCAACAAGGTTTCAAATTTGTCCTCACGTCATTTTGTATTTTGGGAAAACAAAAACACAACAGCGTGAAATGGCGCTGCTGCTAGGGCCAGCTAGACAGCCCAAACATGTTTTGTTACTCGTCTTTATATGTCGCAGTTCCTGGTAGCCTGACAAGGTAGCATTCCTGCAGCAGAAGATTAGTTTGTTTTTATTTTCCAACAGTTAGATCCCCCCCCCCCCCATCGTAACTTTGGATACCAGTAATGAGTTTAGTGAAAACTAAATAACATTTAGAGCAGTTAAAGGGACACATTTGCGTCTTCCTCAGCTGCGTCATGTCCGCCAAAAACCGTTTTTAAACTTTCGATTGGAGGGCCAAGCTATTTTTAAAAAAGGGAAGGCATTTCTATCTTAATAGATTCCGAGGACGAGGAAAGTTCTAATCCAACGGCATCAGCCGCGCCCTTGCTCCTTATTTTTAGGTTCAGTGGGCACGGCAATTTAAAAACGTTGGCCATCGAATGTTTGCAGTGCATTATCGATAACATGTTCGTCTGCACTGCACACACAGACCGGAAGATTCGAAGCCATTAAGGGCCGAGTTGACAATGATAAAAGTCCATTTCGGATGGAGGCCATACGACCTGTAATGTTATTGTCGTGAAATTGTATAATATAACGATGCGAGCAAATAGCCCCGGGTCATGAAAACGGATCTGGCCATTATTAACAACAAGGAGTCTTATACTATATATAGAGGAGGACCAATCATCATAGAAGAAGGAGAGTGCGCGTGCTTGGTGCCATCATTTTCGAAATTCTCCCCCCTCGTTTTTTATTCTTCTTCCATTTTATTTTTATTTTCCAACGCCGTGATGAACGGTTTCGGTTCGACCTAATTACGGAGGCGTAACAACGCCAGTCTCCTATAGAGAGAGAAACTGGCCGACAGTCATATTTGACAGACATGCCATATCCAGCAGACGATGTTTTTTATTTTTGTTATTTAACCCGCCTCCCGAATTTGGCATTTCTCTCTCTCGGCGGTTGCACCAGAGCACGGCCGACCGGTCGTCACCGTCTTGATGACGCCACAAGTCTGTCGAAGCCGTGTGCCCTCGAGGTGCGTGTGCTCAAATTACCCTAATACCCCCCCCCCCCCCCCATACACACAAGTGCACAATTGAAAAGAATTCTATGGAGGCACGTCGCGCTTAATTCTTTTCTATATCTGGTTTCGCACGAAGAATCCATCAGCCAAGCCTTCACTTTGCAGCAGAGTTGTTCTTTTGTGCTCCTTCTCTCTCACAGTAATTCCTCACGACTCTATACACGGCAGCAGCAGTCGACGCTGCTGCTTCTCCGCCGTGCAGCCTGTAATTGAAGGGGGGGCTCTAATCATACGGCTGGCGTTAGCTTTGATGCCCGTGTGTATACTTGTGTGATATGTGGCCGTGTGTACATTTATACACGTATTGTATAGCCTTAGTCTCTTTTTTGGAGGGGGAAATTCAGAAGGAAAATGCGAGGCCTCAGAGTTTTACGCCCCGTTTTCCCTTTTTTTTTTCTCGAAATGATCGGTTTGTGTGTGTGCCTTCTTCTTATATATATGTAGACTTGTCCGTCCTTCGTTCATTTGATGATGGCCATTTTGCGGCTTTGCTCGATGCGACTTTTCTTCCGGGAGTTTCTTAGCTGGAAAGGCCCCGACTTCTTGGTGTGGGCGGTTTATTTTGAGCCTTGTTGGGAGATTTAACAAGACGGGATCTTTTTCTCTTTTTTTTTTTTCCTTTAGTTAAGAACAGGATGGATGGATGGGATTAAGAGCACGCTTCAAAAATCCCTTATTACCGACATTACGTATTGTGGGACTCTCTATGCGAACCCCATCGAGTTGTGTACGCGGTCATTAGACGTGCGGTTCGTTTGTGCGATTGAAAATTACAACTCTAAGAATCAATATCTATTTTTTTTTTAAACACGGGATTATTTTCTTCCGGAAATTTTTTATTTTTTCTCCCGTTGGGTGGGGGATTTAATTTCGTGCCAAATTGAACACGACGGCGTTGGCGTTTAAAGCGGTGCCGTTCGCGTGCTGTAGGCGATTGATGCGGGCCGACTGTTTATTGAAATAGGCGATCGTCGTGGCCGCAGTCTAAGCCCCACTTGACTGTGGCGTCACACTGTCTTTCTTTTTTCTCTTCTTAAAGGGATAAAAGAAGTCGAATCAATTTAAAAGGACTTGCCGTTTATCCTCTTGAGCCAAACTCTTTTGGACGCCCGTGACCTTTTCCGGTCGAATTCTTTCATTTCGATTGAAAATATTCGGTGAGAGCTTTTTTCAAGTACAACTTGCATTCGCTTTTTTTGTCGCTACTTGCGATTGGAATCTCCACGATAAGAAGAAAAAGGGACACATTCAGGCCGGTCGCATAGGCCCTCGGTTGAATATTGTTAAGTTGAGTGCGTCGCGATAGGAGAATTTGAAACGGTTCCTTCGTGGCAGCAGAAGCCTATCGATTTTCGTCAGCATATTGCGTTTTCGATCTGTCTGATGCGATAGAAAGGTCCCCATCTGTTCAAGAAAGATCTTGCAATAATCCCAGCACGTGTATTTCGCCGTTGTTTACATGACTCGCTGTGCTCATTTAATGCCAAACAAAAAGACAAAAAATGCCACCAGCTGATGATGCAAAGCAATATCACCAATCCAGAAAATGGCGATGCGCAAATTTCAAGTGAAATGGCTTTTTTTTTCTTTATATTGCGGAGTGCGATGTATTACGTTGCAGGAAACACAGTTTTATTCTTCACTCCATTTGACAAGCCGATCTGTGTGTAGTTCTCGGTGACTTATTATCCTTCCCTCTTTGTGATTGTGTCCTTATCTTTTCAATGAACTGGTCTTTTGTCAATGATCAAATAGACAGTGGACACACAAGACGCCGAAAGAGGCGTCAACTGTCTGGCCAGTGACCACTCGGATTCAGACCGACAATGACACACGACCGACATGTCACCGACTCTTTTGTTTTTTGGGCTGCCAAACCAAAAAAAATACGTTTCAAACGAATGTGTTCCAGGTTCGAACCCCATTCACATTATGCCAAACCGATTGGCCGGACATGGGTGTCTGCGATGCCCATCTCTGGGTGTAAGTTCGTCTAGTTCGTATGACGATAGTAACAAACTCTTGAAAGGGGGGTTACGTCATTCGGCTCACCGTTGCTCGGTTACATAGAGTGTCGTGCCCAGTAAGTTTCTCGTTACGGAAGGATGACTTGAACCCCATTTGGATCATTACGATACTTGTTTGTTTCGGCTCGAAATTCGCTTGATAGAGCTGCTCCCTCCGTCTCTTCTTCTCCATGCCAACGGGGTTTCATTCCACGGCTTCGACCAGCTGGTAAGACAACTTCGTTCATCCGCGACAGTCAATCACCTCCTTGTGAAATGTGCTGCGAGTTTACATCTCCTCATGCATGTATTAGCCAATGAGCGCCCCATCTTCTCCGACTTTGATCGTTTCCGATCGAATCGCCTCTGGGACGTTGCAGTTGACTCAATCTTGTCGTCAACTTTGGTTCGAGTTGTTGCCTAATGTTATTGCGTTTATCTCTAAATCAGGGACATTCATAACTCTGGCTGGAAATCTGCTCCAAAGTGACATGGAACATATCCGTTATAGATGAGCTTAACCGTCCGTGTTACGATGATGAAGATGGCTGGGGGGTGACATGTTCTATTTTGCCTAGATGGACCGCCAGCGTCAAATAGTAATAACCAAATATACAGGCAACAGTCACGGCGGGGATTTCGGTTTATCACCTGAATCCACATATAGAGGGAGAAAGAACCCGGCGCGGATTTATAGGCTGAAGCGTGAAGTAGACCCATAAACCGCAGCTTTGGCAGGCAGGCTCTACCGTAGCCCAAAAAACGGATGGATTTTGATGGCCGTCGGTGGCGGTAGTTGACGCATCAAATGAAACAGATGCACATCCTGTCGACACTCTTTGGCTCCGCCGTATTACGTGCCACTTTTTTAAATCTTTTAAAAAAGTGGCTAGAAACAAATCGAAAACTGGTGGGAAACGGCTAGACGTGGGGCATTGACGCATCGGGCACACACATCCACCACTCTGGCCGGATATTCAAATGAGACGTTGGCCAATGGCGTGAAATTCTCCGTAAAGAGGGAAAAAAAAAACGAAAGAGCTAGACGCAATGATTCCACGACCAAATAGTGTGTGGATGACCTTAGCCTTTGCGTCGAGATCGAGTGAGATGGATGAGATGGCGACTTTTCGGGACTCGTGTGGCTTTTGTTTTTCTTTTTGATTCCCCCCCATCGTATTTTGAATTCTTCGCCTCTTGTTTTATTCGTTCGTTACACTCGTTTTATGCCTCTATGATTTCGTTTTCTATCCGAAATAGCATTCCCCATATTTTTAAGAGAATAAAAAAGGGCCAGCTGCTGGCAGAGTGATTGAGACGCCAACGAACTCGCGACGGCCTGCTGCTGGGTCGCCCACCCGCGCTTCTTTCTCTCTCCTTTCCTATATGTGTATATTCTCTGGAGCAATGTTGCGGTTTTTATTTTTGCCTGCGTTTTTATATATGCTCCTTCCGTCAGATGAGATGATGGATCCGTTTCTATCAGCCCGAGATATGTACTATAGAAAACAGCCAGGCAACTTTTGTTTCGACTTGTGACTTTCGCTTGTTGTTATTATCATTACTATATGCCACCGCACTTGACGATCGATTCTTTCCGAGTGTATTCTGGGTGTCTTGTGTTGTACCGGTACGGCGTGAATGAGAGCGCCGAGTCATCAGATTGTCACCACAACAACATTGGTCGTGAGAGATATGGTCGTTGCATCTATTCTAAGGGTAATACAACATTCGATTCTAATATTCCGACACAGTGCACCGCATTGGTGATGTATCGTTTGGCTGGTTGACATGTTCGCATTTAACTGAGCTCAGCTTGGCCAAAAGAAAAAAATATTTGCGGTAATATTGATTTGTCTGGTATAGAAAACAACCGCCGGAACGCGAGCCAGCCGTTAGGCACGGAAATGTCTTGGGTTTTATATTGGTGGTCCTTTTTGTATTGGCCCCGATCGACAAAAAAGTAAAACAAGTCGATCCGACTATATATTCCAGATCGGAATTGGCAAGTCTTTTTAGTTTGTTTTTTCCCCCCTTGCACTGGGGATTGAATAAGCAATACTACACATATTACGAGTTTTGTACTTGACTGGCGAAAGAGTGGGGATGTCGAAGCGTTACGATTCGATTCCATCATTCGGCATCAATATCACACAAGGACGGTTATTGTGTGTATTGGATAAAGTATGTTTATTTTTATTTTATTTTATTTTTATTTTTATTTTTCCGCCCGACAGAAGATTAAAGTCATGTCAAATCTCGCAACAAGAACTCTAGACACTTCAAAGAAACGTAGCTAGGCTTCATCGCTACACGAAAAAAGATTTTTTTTCCCCGTTTGTTTACGTCATCGGAGCCTCTATGCATGTAAAAAGGACCTTTAGGCTTTCCATCGATCCCATTGATGTTGGCCTCTTCAAACGAAAATTCGCTTCTTTACGCTTCGTCTGCGACCTCGGACACTGTTAATCACGCGGGAAAAGGTCCACTAGGTTCCTTTTAGAATGTTGTTTATCTTCGTACTTGTCGATTAGTTTCATCCATTTCTAAACGCACAACATTTGCATTCACGACGCTTTTCCATAAGGGCCAGACTGTTGATGATCTTCGATAATGATTTCGGCTTGTTAAATTATAAACGGCCAAAAGCGGTTGAGGCGGTTGGGTTTTTCATAAATCCCGAACGTCTGGTCGCCGTGGGCTGGGCAGCACGAAATATCGATCGGGCGTTTCCGGTTTGTAACGGCGTGATGCCTATGTGTACTGTACTCCCGTACAAGGAAAAGACATGGGCATCCAGGATGGCCAGCACACCACCAGCATCAGGGTGGTCTTCGTCATCATCGTTAATAAAGTTTCTAATCCCGAGATAAAGAGCTTTGGGCCCCGGTAATGTGATGTGCGCTGCCCATCGATCTAATTAGAATGCGGACGTTGAGAGCGTCCGAGACAGTTCTAATACACACCTGCGCAGTATAAGCCACAGTTAATGAAATGAAGCATCGGGTAGTTTGATTACGCTCGGTATAAAGTGATTAGAGCATTAGGTAACTTAATCGTTTTGCAGTTACCCATAAAGTAGAATCAGTTTCACAAACTCTGAGGAATTGGACCATATTGAATTCGCGTATCCCCTTATATTATATCCCACCTTTTGTTACGTAATAAATCTCTTTGAGTTTCCGGCTTCAAAGCGATGTTATTCGATTCATTCGCCGTTATACTTTCACGTAAATTTACGACATGTTTGTATGTACACCAAGTCGTTGAGAAACAAATAGCCGAACAAAAAATCAATAACATTGAAATGGACTTTTTCAATTGTTTCTCTTTTGTTTCGAGTGCATCTGTGTGAAATCGTATATCGCACTGCTGACCAATCCATCTGATCTTAGAAACACTCACCTTATCTCCTTGCTCATCCCTTTTCATCTGTCGGATTCAGTGTCAACTGCTTTGACGAGTCAAACGGCCAGCGCCGGATGAGTGGGAGGATCGATGTGTTGATGGTGTCGCGTGATCGATTCCTTTTTGTGTTGTTTGGACATCCTCATTCAAGTTTTCGATTTCGCGCTCAGATTTATCAAAGGCATTCTGAAAGTGTGACGGACCCAAACTTCAATTGAGTTTTACGCTTGTCACCAGTTCCATCATTCTGAGCGTTCAGTTTCATCGTGGCTTTCGAAACCGAGCGCCCGACAGCGCGCGGACCTTTGAACGTTTTGACTATGCAGTCGAGACGTTATTCTTCAATGGCCGGATAAATGTTTTATGTAATAGGCATTTTGCTGGTTGAATGAATAAAAAAAAGAGCAACAACTAAACAACGGCTGTAAAATCCAGACTTGATTCTGTGGGCCTTTGTTACAGCTCTTTTTTAAGAGCTCCGTACGAGCTTTTAATAGAGCGAGTTGATTTTTATCAGTTTGAGTAGTAACTCTTCTACATACAGCGTTGCACCGCCACAAAGTTCCGCTATATACTTTGCGGGTGAACTTTAGCGCCTAATCGTGGAAACGCCATGACTTTTATACGAAAAAAAAAAAAAAAAGGTTTTGAGTTTGCAGCACTGCTGGGAATTGCTGGTCAAACAATATTCCACAGTAGCAGCAGCACACACGGTAAAGTTACAATTGCCTGTAGTACTTTATTCCGCGAAATATTTTCTTTGAGCATACACATATTCAGAACAAGAATTATAGCATGCGCGCACACACACACAGAATCACTATTGTGTGTAGTATGTATACATGTATGTATGTGTAGACTGATATACACACCGTATGCTGGACACAATCAGAGTATCACTCTGGGCGCCTTAAAGTTTGCACTAAGTATAGCTGAATTAGTAATCCAGCAGTAGAAAAAGCATCGGAGTAGAAAGTATGACGTGCTGCTACGCACCATTGTGAAATTTTCTAAAATTCGAAATCATCAAAATGTAAGTGCATTTTTTTTTTGTTTTGTTGTTATTATTATAAAGGGCTCAGTTCCCCCCGCTGGGCGTCTCCCCTTGAAATGTAAAAAAATAAAAAAGGAAGTTGTTATATAATTAGTTCTCTCTCTACCTTGATTTACGACGAGTGCGTGCATAATTGCATATTCGCTGAGCAACTGGAGGGTGGATAAGCGAAGATAGGGGGCTATAGTAGTACAGATGTGCCAGACATATACGTATAGGAAACAAATTTCCAGCCGCCAATTGGGCATGTTGTTGTTTGCTGGGGCTCTGCCGTGTAATAACATTTCAACCCGGTGGCTGGCTGGCGCAGAAATAAAAACTTCAATAAGCGACGTGAGTTAAATTTCGAATTCAGTTTGTCGCTCCCTGTTGAATTGACGAGGGGGGGGGGCCAAAAGAAAGAAAGAAAATGAAAGAAACGGTGAAATTGCTTGAAAATAAATTTGCGCAATCGTAGACTACAAGAGGGGCGGAGTTGGAAAGAACTGAAGCGGCAACTCGGATGGAAATGATGAATGGGTGTAGTGTGCTAGTAGTAGTAGTATTGCATTTAAAAAAAGGAAAAAATTGTTCCAGTCTCAGTGCTTTTATTCTTTTCGCCCCTCTATGTTTATCGTTCTTATAGCTCTTGTTGTTTTTCGTTTTTTCAAAAAATAAAGAAAAGGAAGATGTCCAACATGAGATTCAACACAGTCTCCACCCACCCTTCCAAAAAATGAGATATGCGTCTTGTGCACGCCATTTTCTTGTGTAGAAAAATAACGAGCATCGTTGATTTGTGTGTTATTGCTGCACTTTTTTTGTTCTCCCGCCGGGAGAGTAGTGCACACAAGTCGTGAAGCCTGGAAATTCGCAAGTATAACTCAGCAAGTTTTGTTATTTTGGCATCGTTTGCTCTCCCCGTGTTGTTCACTCACCGTATTATACACACAAGAGTGTCAACTCGAAACTCTTTTGCTAGTCTCCGAAATAGGCTTTTTTCTGTTGTTTTTCGCAGAACCGATATGAATCACTTTGCTATTTGATGTTTGTTTTCTCTCTTTCGCCATGTCGACCTTTTTTTCTCTCTTATGTTTTGGAAGCTGCTGGCAATTACTGGGAATAGGCCGGGTCTTTTTTGTTTTGTTTTTTTTTTTCGTCTGCGTGTTTTATTGTGTGACCCGAAAGGCTCGTTCACGCCCCATGCATCTCCACTCTTCGGGAACCTAATGAGAGATACAACCGCACGTTCTCTTTTCGGTCCGGCTGTAGCAGCGTCGTCCCATCCGTGACGACGAGCGACGCTGAAAGCGAAAAGAAGCGACCGGAAATATAAATGGTGACGGGGTCAAAGTGTCTGGACGCTGGGCGTTAAGTCTCTTGTCTACGTGAATCTCATCCCAAGATTCCAAGTTGTTGGATATGTAGACTCGCCAACAGGCGAGAGAACACTCTTGTTTTCCTTGGCCTCCTCCCTCCTTTCAGCATCGCAGATGAGATGAGAATTCAGCGGATGGGGAAGAGCTTCAGCCGAATAGCAAAACGCGCCAGACGGAGAACGGGCCAACCCTATACGAATCGAGATTTATGGCCGGCAGCCGGTTGAATTACGACCTCGATTCTCTTAGTTGTTGTTGTTGTTGTCTGTGCTGTGCGTAGGCTTTCTGCATTTGTGTAATCACCCTTTGGAAATCGGCGGGGTCTCATCCATTCTTTCGTGTGTGTGTGTGCGGAGGCAGCAGGCAACTGCGCACATCGGCCTCCATTTCGACATCGTTTAGATATGCGGGGCTCTCATTTTTATTTTTCGGCCTTTCTTTTAGATTTTTCGCCACATGGGGGGATTTGACAAAACAAAAATAACGGAGCGAAATGAGGTGGAAGGCAAAGAATGTTTTGAATATAGTGCCGTCCATATTAATGGCCTTCCTTTTCCCCTATAATTATTACGCCTTTACGTATCCCATACTCATTCAATTGATCATTCCGTTTCGGCTTTTTTCTTCATCCGCAGTTCTTTGGCAACGATTCATTTTCGTCGTTAAAACTGAAATGCCTCGAGTCGAATTCGCGGGATCATTCATTGTTGTTCATTTGCGCGAGTTGATCGTAGCGTGATTTCCAACTATCCCATTCCAAAATGAAATAACCACGCCCATTTTCTCTTTGTTTTTGCCATCAATTGTCGTCACCGAAAATTCTTTTCTTCGGTTCTATATTTGGACCAGCATTCATGCGAGGTTTTCGCGTTCGCTATATTCGGTGTGATCTCGATATCTTCATGACGGATGACGAAATAAAACACAAACACAAACAAAAGAACAAACAGTCACATTCCTAATTTGGTATGACGCGCTGAATTTCCATTCCAGTCGAGCGACCGAAATGGAATTATTCTCTTTCCCCCTTAGAAAACCCGCCAAAGAATCTTTTTTTCTTCTTCTTTTTTTCACCATAAAATGCGAATTCATCGGTCGCGGTTTTATCCCCCCCCTCTTGAAATTTACCCCATCGTTAATCACGAAAGCTGACTTTTTAAATTTCACGGGAAAATGCGCCGCGGTGAATAGTTGGAGACGTTTTTCTACATCTCTCAGATCTCTTTTGCAAGCTCGAATTCACCTCTAGATTTAAAATAAATCAATAACTTGTGCGCTGGCAGATGGAACAAAATAATAAAATGGGGGAAAAACAAGCTCAATGGGAGGAGAGAGAGAGAGCAGCGCCGTATTGACTGGATAGCCCTTGTTGTATAGCGACGATATTCATAAGTTTATAGGCTTACATACATATATACATGCATCTATAAATTCGGTAAGCTAATACAAAGAAAGAAGCCGACAATAAGAGGGAAAAGCTGTTATGATTGAATGGTCTGTCATCTTTTTTCCTTATACGATGGCTTTGGGCTGTTTAGGACGAGCTATATGGGAGGAGTTGCTCGGATGTTACATTCCCGCTCGTAGCAAAGACGACGACGACGACGACCTTTTCTCATTAACAGTTCGCCTCTTGGGAAGGATTCTTATTTTCCCTTTTTTACTTTGTTAATAGAAATGACTGGCGCAATGTAATCTCGTTAATTTCGCCGCCCGCGCTGACGAAAAAGAGAAGAAAAATCGACTTTTAGCTCGACACACGACGAGAAAGGAAGGAAGAAAGAAAAGAAATAGAAATAGTAGAAAATCCGGGTAATAATTTCGCTGGCGTGGATTATCATCGAGTCGTTGACGCGATAAGAACAAATGATGAGCTCTGCTATATAGTATCTACGACGAAGGACGAATGCGAGTAACTTGTCACTGAGAACGCGATTTCTTCTTTTGTTTCTCTCCTAGCTGGGCGAAATCGGATTTTATTTTGGTCTTTTTTGTCTCTTTGTGGGTCACTACAAAGTAGAAAACCTCAGCGCTCTCGGTCGATCTCGAGATACCTTGTCAATGACGTGACGAATGGCTCAGAAAATGGCTCCCACCACCAAAAATGGGCGTGCAGAATTTTCAAACCGTCTGTCTAAACAGGTAAAAACTAATGTTGCAGACATCCAGCACACTAGTCGTCCGAACAGTGACTTTTTTTCAGGGGGGAATTGCATCGGGAGTTTGTTGGCCCTGTCGTGAGATTTCTCGTCCGACCGTTAATGTGGTATTTTCCTCCCTTTTTTTTCATTCTTTTCTAAATTGCAACGACATACACTTTGATTAGCCTTCGTCTTACCGAGTGTAGTATATAGGGTCTCCAGAAAAAAAGAAAAAAAGTTCTTGTCGTCCGGGCGAGTAATAGTGGTCTTATATATTCTTTCTTTCTTATTTCCACATGACACGACGGCACGCACGAATTCTTTTTCTTTTCTTTTTCTTCAGCCTTCTCCCATCTTCTTATCTCTTTTTTGCGCGCGGCGGTATAGTGTTAAGATTCCCGTCCAGTCCCCACCGGATTCAATATGGGCACCGTGCCAACGAGTCAGTCACGTGTCACGGATTCCCGGGAATAAAATAAAATAAGAGAGAAAAAAAAAGAGTCAACCAAAATGGAACGAAAAGAATGAACGAAAAAAAAAGGGAAGATAAATGTTTTTGTTGTTGACGTTCCTCATTTTGCATTTTCCGTCGCTATTTCGACTGCGACTCTATGCATCTGGCCGTAGTGTATTACTCACGGTCAGGAACAACCTATGATGAAGTTGAATAAGAAGGCGATCCTTTGAATATGTTGAAAGCCACTCTGGGCAGCACTCAAGTATATGGTAACAATAGCCGTGAAAAGAAGTTATGTGTGCGCGAGAGCTGGTAGTAGTAGCCTAGTAGCCTCGCATATGTGCATTAGCGAAATTCGACCTGCCTTGTACAAGAGCGTGAACCGAAACTGGAGCCCTTGACCATCATCAGCGTAGAGTTGCTGCTGCGTTACACCAACTGTGCTGCCCTGACAACCAAATTTGTTTGCGCGTGAAATCATAACGCTAGAAGAAGTAGGGCAGACCGTAGAGAGCAGCCTGCACCATACAGCGAGCAGAGACAGTAGTATAGACTGCGCTGTGAGAAACGAGAGGAAACAGAGAACAAGGAAGAGATGATTAGAATCAGTCTACGAATAAATTCGTCTGTCTGTCTGTCAAGGACGACGCCCGTCTGCTCTTCAAACAAACAAACGAGTTTAGGATTGGTTATTTCAGTTTGCTGTAATGCGATGAAGAGCGTCGCTTTTTATCTGGAGGTAATTACGAAATTGGCCAACGTATAATCAGACGAAACCGTTTGCATTCGAAATTGGCTGGATTATTTTTGAACAGCATGTGACACTGAAAACGTGTCGGAATCTTATTTGGCATTTGACTATTTGTTTTTGCTTTTGAATTGCGCGCTGAAAACCTCCTTATCCCATTTGCCATTTTGGTTTTAACGATGCGACTGTTAACGTTTGGTGTTTGCACAGCGGCAGATATCTTGCCAGGCGCACTTTCAATCACCAAGACACTTACTCCGTCGCACAAATAGATATTATACCCTATATATACAAAACAAACTATGAGAAATCCGACAGTCATCTTGTCTTCTATTCCCCCCTCCCAGACGAGTCTGAACAGCCGGTACGGGCCAATAAGAAACACGACTCGCAATTCTCCCGAAAATATTTTTTATTTCCCGACGACCAAATGTTTCCCGTGCCCCGTTGTTTGTAGCTGCAACTTATAGGCAATGGCGTCGTCGGCAACATTTGGCCAACTCCCAAATCCCGTTTTTTTTTTCATCCTCCCGACACAACATCACAAAAGAAACTTGACAGCCTCGTGTCGGCTCTAGCTGCTGGCGCCGTGCGTCTACGTAAGTCTAAAGAAGAAGAGTGGGGGGGGCCAGCAGCTCTGAAAATTCGGCGAATAAGAGCGAGACTCTAGACCCCCCTCTCCACGCAACAAAATCGTGACAAGTTGAACGAATCGCCTGTCACACGTCATCACCAGAGTCACTTAGGCTATCAAGCCAATGCAGCAGCCAGCCAGCAGCTAGCAGCCAGCACGCGAAATAACAAAAGGAGAAAGGCCGTCAAAACGTCACTGACAAAGAAAAGGTCCATCCTGAATACACGTCACGAAATAATTCGCCGATGAGAATATAAGATATACCGGGGCGTGTGTGTGGGTGGGTGGGGGAGACCGGAAGAATCGGAGGAATGCTCATTTCACTATGCGCCGCTCGTCACGACGTAGTATAGTTCCGTTTCCGTGCAAGCCGGTTGTGTTCGTGAGTGATTTCCATTTTTTTCATCTATTACTTCATTACAATTTGAATTGCGCTCTTACATCACTTTTTTTATTGTGCCAGATGAGATTCCTGCACATATAGGTGGCACGTGCTATCTATTCCGCCATTTCTTCTTCCTTTATTTGGCGAAATTCATTTCAGAAAAATGATAATAATAACAAGTTGAATGGTTTACAATGTCGCTGCGGTTATGGCAACAGCAGCAGCCGAGATGGTTTATACCTTCGTCCGTTTTTTGGTTATTTTCGGTGTTGCCAATGTACAATGAGTTTAAAACTGGGAATCACGTTTCAACCTTTCGCGTTGTTTTTCTTATTCCGTGTTTTTCTGTTTGCACGCGCGCCGATCATCAGCGTCCGACCGCTATTGTACAACTTTTCCCATTTTCGTGATTTGTATTTTGGGCAGTTTGGTCGCGTACGAATTTGCATACAGCCCTGTCATTTGGTTGTTTCCCCATTCGACCCTGTTTCGGCTAGAGAAGAAGAAGAGAAAAAAGCAAATCAACTAAAAATACGAGTAGGGTTTAACTGCAATCGCCATGTTGACCTCTTTCTCAGCGTCTTGTTGTCTTGAGGTCGATCGATAGATTATTGGTAATTCGTGAATATCGGTTTGAGTTTCGCTCTCCCGATAGCCATTTGATACTACTCGATAAAATCATCGACACCGGCTTGTTTGTTTGCTCCGGTTTTCCGAGTGAATTTCGTAATGCCGAGGTTTATGGAACGTTTGAATTTTATTTTTAATAAAGCATAAAACAGTTTTGGGAAAAGTAAAAGTTGTCAACAGATGGAGACTTATATTACATATCTAAATATATACCCAAGAATATTTATAAAAGTAGCAACAACAAAAAAAGCGTCTGCGTTCCAGAATTTGTCCGTTTTTTTCCCCGCCATTCCGCAACGTCATACCCGTTCTCCGTCAACCTGCACATTGGAGCAAAAACTAGCTGAAGAAGTATATCATCTTCAGGATGTAAAAAAAAGCCTAGCTATACTTGATGCCAATTATAGCCATCCAATGTGGATAGGATGCGGTGCAGTAATATTTTCTTTCCAGCGTCTCCTGCTCTACTTTTTATTACAAAGTATTTTCTATTGAATGAAAATGCTCTACATGAAAGATACTCATTTCGTTATTAAATCTTGAAATGCGAGTTTGAGACTGCATTATCTGGGAAAATGGGAGAATAGGGCGAGCAGGTAGGATGGCATTGGCCAAAGATGAAAGCATTTTATTTTATTTCTTGTGGTAGCCGAAAACATTTTGAGACGGCAAGGATATTCCAAGAGAGTCGAGAGAGCCACAAAATTTCAACAACACGTTTTCGCTTTTATGGACGGGGCCAAGTCACGGTCATATAAGAGACGGACAGCTATCTTTTGTGGGGAGACGAACTCCCCATATTTTGTTGGCCGGCGGGACCGCCAGAGAGCCTTGTCGCCAATTCCAGCATGTTAGATCGTTTGCATAGGCACGCTAGAAGACAATGGAGAGAGACAGAGCAGAGAGCAGAAATGTTGCAACAACACCATTTTCTATAGACTTTTGTTATTGTGATTCTCGAATTCATTCCCCGTTGTCAGGATATCCAGCGGAATAACTCCATCACTGCCTCCTCTTTTCATACTTTGTTTTCCTCCAAACAATGGCGTGCCATTATTGGCAAAAAATTCCGGCCAAAAAGTAGTGATTGCCGATTGATTTATTGTCCAAAATACCCAAACAATAACGGTAGCCTGATCGTACTACACACACGATTGCCATTTTATAGATCCAGGAAAAGAACTTTGTCCCAATGTTGACAGCCGAGATGGACGAGTTGAAGGTTTTCATCACGGAAAAGAGCAGCACACATTTCCTTATTCTTTTGTTACGCATCGATACACAGAGTAATCTGCCAAGCTCGTTAAATTATTAAAAACCAAACTTGACCTTGCAATAGGAAACTTTAGTCTGATTAACGAGGTCTCGTCGAATCTCATCGCCATCAGACTGGAACGGATCAAAACGAGAGAGAATCGAAGAGAGTGAAGATCGCCAAAGATGTTGCAGTGATCAGTTTCGTTCTTGTTGGTGGAACATGAAGCGGTCAGCATATAATGCACTCTAGATTCTCCTTAACCACTTTCATGGTCGACCTCATTTCTCATGTTATGATCATTTTGGGTCATTGAGATCGATACTATAAAGTATAAAAATCGTAAATCGAAGGATGGTCCTCTACAATAGTGGAGCTCTGTTGCAATTTCAACATGATTAAACTTTAAAGATTTAAATTCACGACTCTCGAAGATAAATTTTTAAACAAAATTCCTTAATTTACTAACCATTCTTCTACAAATTTGATTTGATTATAGATATACAAAAAAAATAAAATAAATGAATTGTGGGAATTTAATTTTGGAAAATGCAACACAGCATTAGGTTGATTCGGGCCGAGGGAACCTTCATTGTCATTGTTATTCTGAAAATAACAACGATAAATGCCCAAACGAGCATGTCAAAGTTTCGTTGTTTTGACTCATCCCCCCTCCTCCCAGATTTGGGCCAAAATTTTAAACTCATGGACAGGTTGTGCATTTTCGCGCTTTTTTATTCACGTGGTGTTGGACCGCCATTGGATATTTTTGAGATATTTTGAGTAAGTTCTCCATTTTATTTATCATTGAAGTGAAAGAAAGTAAAAATATTGTAGTACACTTTTACCCCTCATCTTTAACAAATTAGACAGATCAAAAGAAGAAGCAAGTGAGTGAGAGATCACAAAAATGTTTCAGTAATCAGTTTCATTCGTTATTGATAGAATATCATTGACCTTAGATTCCCCTTTACTATTACACTTTACTCAGTTGCCCCACTTCATATTATAGAAATATTTCATTGAGATTGATGCTGTAAGTATAAAATACCAAAGTATGGTTCCTACGGTAAGAAAATTAGGTAAGATAGAGCCATTTTCCTCAGACAACTTTGAAACCCACAGTCGAATTGCACTAGTCGCAGTTAAGGTTCTTCAGACTCGGCGATTCTCAGATGACAGCCGAGCGGATCGATAGACTAGCGTGTCGGGAATTGGCGCCGCCACAAGTTCAAACCTCCGACGACCGACAGCATTACGAGCGAAGGAAATCCGAACTTTGAATTTCTCTCCTTGCCCTTCGATTCGAGAATAGATGATGTCAAGAAAGTTCTAGTTTCCAGTTCGTATTTATCGTGAGATTCACGTCGACCGTGAGCCAACACCAATCGATTTCAGTTTGATAATAACACGATGTCCATGTCTGTTTCCTTGAATCTATTCATTATATCATCACTGTGATTTAAATGTAAAATATAATTTACTCTGTACTTTTCTTTTAATAGGCACGAAAGACTGGGTCAAAATTAAGGAAATGTGAAATTGGAGCCACTGTGAAATGGAAGAAAAAGTCGCCCGATCTGCCGGCGTGAAATTATGTCGTAATCATCGACAAGTGACCGGACTGCCATCGCAGTGGACATACTGATTCGGATGCGGAAGCGCCGCTCGTTGTCGATTGTAAGGGCCGGAGATTGGCCGGCCTGGTATGATGAACCACGTCCATCCCGTTCACGTTTCACACCTGGTGCTGCCATGAGCCGCTTTGGGGTTAGCAGTTGCTCTCGTCTCTCGCTGACGTTGTTTTTCCTCGTCGTTTTGAACTCGATGTTGTTTATGGCCGTTGGAGCAGCTCCCGTCACATCCGTGTCCAACGATAGGAGGAGCAGTGCCGGATCACGCACATCTTTAAGCCGCTGCCCAGCCATTTTTAACCCGATCCCTATGGTTGCCAATGCCAAAGTTGCCACCAGTCCCAATCTAACTGGCCAAAATGGCCAATCGAACGCAACGGAACCGTCAACGTGTCGCTACTTTTTGACGAAACGTTTTGGAACGCTGACGACGCCCGGCTTCCCGTCGGCTTTCCCCTTGCCGTTCATGTGCAGTTGGATCATCAACGCGACGGGATTTGAGGCCGACTCGTTCGTGACTCTCTACCTGACGCAGATGTACCTGACTCGCGGCGTCAAAGCCGTCCAGTACTCGTTCCGCAACGAGACAACCGCCATCGGTCGCAAGGAGCTGGACGAGCTGCACACACTTCGTCCCCGGCCGTATTCCGTCTACAGGATCAAAGCGCGGTACCTGGAAGTGCAGGTGAACCTGGACGAGCTGGTCAACGCCAATCTGCGAGTCGAGCGCCGGTTCATGGACGTTTACGGCTTCAACATCACGTACGAAATCCAACCAAACACTTCGCGCATTCGCTCCGATACGTGCAACGTCGCCAACTGCACATTTAACGGCCACTGTTACGCCAATCACAATTACAGGTAAGTGCAGGAAGGATGTGCAAAGCCTTGAATTATTTGAAACGGTGTGAAATTACCGTCAGTCCAGTAATTCATAGAATCTTATTGCTAATGTGTGTAGTTGGGCTATCGCTCGACCGGAACAACACCACTGTTATTTGGCTAAAACGTCATGTTAACTTAACCGTCTAAAAAATTGCTGGAGAAGTTGTATTTTTAACTGGGATATGTTGAAATGGCGTGAAATTATTAGATATTAGATCCACCAAATGCGTTTCTGGCCATGGATAAAGCTCTGATCGATATTATGTATACTGGACAAGTCTACACTCAAATGGAATTTGTTTATTATCGTATTTATTTATTATTGCCATTGGCAGCCAGTTCCAGTGTTCCTGTCTGCCGGATTTCTCTGGAAAGTATTGCCAATATGGTCCCGAATGCAATCCGGCCAAAGGAATCAACGTCTGCAAAAATGGCGGCGTTTGTGGGTGAGTGATAAAACGAGTGACCGAGGGCACTGGACAGTGACTGTCTCGGTGGTCGAAAGTCTGTAATTTCCAACACTTTATTGTCATTGCATTTCACAAAATAGGTACCGCAGCGGTTTGACGGTTGTGCGCTGCAGTTGTCCGCCCAATTACAACGGAAGTTTGTGCGAGTTTCGCCGTGAATTCATCCCCTCCAAAGGTATGGCCTATAATTTCGATCGCCGTCAACCAAATCGTTCGAGTTAGTTGTCGTGATCGGCGACGGGCTTTTTCGATTGTACGTTGTTGGGGAGGGGGCTGCTGTTTTCATTTGTGGTTTTTGGGCCGTTTCATTGAGCGCGCCTTTCCCGCGCGCGTTTCTCGTGATGTCTTTATTGGGTCATTACTGTTCTGTTCTTCTGGCCCATTCATTCGTCTATCGATCGAACGAAAAGCCAGGCCTATCTGGTTGCGTGCAGACCATGGCCGCCTTTCTCAGCAGTCGCCATTCTCTGTAAAATTGGCCGTCTTAATTTGACCAGCTCACGTTCCTTTGTTTGAGTTGCGGTTAAGACTGTCAACATATTCCAAGCCACAGAGCCCAGCAGAGTAGATTTGACTTTTGGCAAACACTTTTTCCATTCTGCTACCACAATCGTTACGCAAACAGGGAAATTGAATCAATGTCTGCATAATGTCTGCGATGTTTTGCTGGTCGTTGATTGAACACGCGTTTTATTATGTCTACTGTCTTGTTGGCCGCTTTGATTGCAGAGTGCCTTTCACGGTTCCGGTTAAACTGCAGCCACCACTGCGCCGTAACGGACAAGGGCGGAGCCGCTTGCCGCTGCCCGTTCGATCAGGCCTTGAGATCCGACAATGTGACCTGCTATCCGCTCGGTGAGTCATTTCTCTCTTTTCTTTTCTCTTTCTGGCGTTTTCTCCATCACTTTTTTATGGTTGCCAGTCTTCTTCGCCTCTATTATTTTGTTTCCTCCTCTGACGTACGCGTTGCTTTTATTTTCCACTCGCTCGTGATGCCAACTCGCAATAAATTGATGATACAGAGTGAGAGAGGCGAATAAAATCTTTGAGAAAGTCATGTTTCCTGCACGAAACATAAATAACAAATAGTTTACACAGTAGCTCTTATAGTATAATCATGCGGCGTGTGCATAAAATGGAAACAGTTAGCGAGAATATTTTTATTTCATTCTTTTATGTCGTAGACTTTTCAGGTAGTTCGGTTTCAGGTGTTTTTTTTATCTCAATAAAAACATCGAATAAAAAAAATTTCGGCACACTTTAAATTATAATGCATCATGTTGCCTTATCGCTTATTGTCCTCTGAACAAAATGCTGACTACAATAAGAAAAAAAGGTGATGAAGTTGTTTCATATCTAGTTTTTAGTCAGGGCGAAAAAACTTGTTATGTCCAAAACTGGCGTCGCGTCGCTATCCAACTGTGTTGTTTGTCGGTAGAAAACGAAGCTCTCGGCAACTAATTGTACGACACATCGAACCGACTGAATTTCCAAGAAATTTACCCAAAAAAGGAAATGAAAACAATTTTGACTGACAGGTTGAGACGAAGCGAAAAGTGAGCATTTTGACGAGTTTCTTAATTGTAGAACCAGCACGTTGGGAATGGAAGTTTAGTATTAGTATGCGAACGGGGGAAAAATCTTTTAATGGCTCGGACTGTGGTCGAGATAATCCTTTGTTGTATTTTTCTTTTTAAAATTTGATTGCGATTTCGTTCCACCGTTAAAAAACCCATTCTGAACAATTTTCTTCTCTAGAAGAAATGAGAGTGAAGAAAACATTTTCATCATTTCCGCTGTTTTGCGTTCTTCAGGGTAGAGATCCATTTCACTGTTTCACATTACCATTTTCTCCCCGTCCTGTCATTGGAGTAACCAGGAAAATAGGGAATGAGAAGAGGACTAAGGATTAATCGACATGTTTGTCTACGGTTTGAACGAATGATGTGTTTTGCTTCTGTTAAAGAAAAAAAGATTCTCGTGAGTTTTGAAGGGGGGAATAGGCGGATGAAAAACAGGGAGCATTCAGGTGGAATGGAATGACGAAGGATCTTGTTTTTCTCCCCTCCATGTTTGACAACATGATCATCACGAGGAGATGTGGAGGGTGGGACGACGATTAATTATTCCAGACAAGTAAACATCGCCTTTTATAACCGACGTATTTGGTTGAGATCTTACACACAGCCATTCTCCCAAACATTTTATTTATTGATTTGCTACTCCTTCTTCCCCCCTCTCCTTCTTCTTGTTATTCTGTTCATGGTTTGCTCATGGAGTCCCGCTCTGTCGGCGGAGGGCGTCGAACGTCCATCATCCCGCGAATCTAGAAGTTTTTGTTATTCAGCCTGTATTCCCTAGGAACTGTAGGGGGATATTCATTTATCACTTTCCATTCGTGACGACGGAGACGTTTTTGGCCGGTTAGAGGCCATGGTCTGTTGGCTGGAGCACTCGTCTCTGGATTTGTTTTTATTTCTATTACCGATATTGGGCGCTTACTAGAAGCTTTCAACTCTGCTGTTTTCTCTAGTGGGTTACGACGTCCGGGGGATTCATTGATACTAACACCATCGTCCTTCTTTTTTTGAATTGTGCTCCGATCTTTCATCTTTTGTAAACAACTCGCCATCTCGCCCGGGCTATCGATCAAAGCCTAAAGACAAGCAAAATAGAGAGTTGGAACGAACCTTGTACTTTCTATGGGAGGATTCGCCTCAATCTCGCTCCCATTTCCCATCCTAAAATTAATTGTAATTTGTTATTGCGGTAATTTTGAGTTTGTTTTTATTTTCCCTCTATTGTAACCGTAATTACCGCATCGCAGTGAAATGACAGACCACCAAATTTCCCCTTTTGTACCGGTAGTACACATGTTGTACGCTGTAAAGGGCTTTTTATAGCCTATTGACAAAACGGGCAAGGTTATTCTTTGTTTGTAGCCCTGTTGATGTTTGTAAACCCGGATGAGCCATTCACTGTTCCAAGTGCCGCCCAATCCCGGTATCGCATACTTCCCTTTCAAAATTGGCATCTCTTTTTTCATCTTCTCTTTTCTCTTCTGGCCACTTTCAATGCGATTTCGCGGGGGCTTGATTTAAAAAAAAAAAGATGTGACGAAGCTTTTCCTGTTTCCTGAATCGCAAAGTGCTGTACACGCTTAATGCGTCAGTACATTGCTGTGTGCATGTGTGTATGCATTACACTCATCTCCACCTCGCCAACAACCGGAGTCGAATTCCGCTATACACCGACTCCACACTCCCACCTTGCTTCAACTCCCGCTCCACGTGTATGGCTCGTCACTTCCAGACGTTCATTCTATACCCATTCATTTGTCTATAAAGAAAAGTCTGCCCACAAAAGTTAGTTTACAAGAAATATTTTTTATTATTATTTTCTCTCAGAATTAGAAAGGGGGGAAAAAAGAAAAGTGGTTTCTTTAATGCGCGGCCATTGGAGTTTTTACGTCTCTATTACCGCTTTCTATTCTTTATGAAATCATAAAAAGGTTTCATACAATTTTATATGCCCCTTTTTTTTATGACGACGACGACGAACTTGGCGGTTTCCGATTTCTTATCCCTTTAGTATAGACGAAACGAAAGAAAAAAAAGCTGGAATATAATAATCATTAAAAATAATATTTCATGTCTTTCATTATCGTTTCTTCGCAGACTTCTTGGAATATTGTTGTTGAAAATTCCAAATGGTGTGAAAAATTGTATGGTTGGCCCACTGAGCGCACTTTTGAATAATTTTAATCGATTGGTTGATGGATTCTTATTCACCAAAGCCTTTTCCTGTGTATTTATTTATTGTTCAATTCTTTAAAAAACAAAAAAAAACAAAGGAATAATGTTATTATAGCTGGGGAAAGCGTAGATTTTTAAAAAGATTAAAGATTGTCATTTTACTCGGTTGAAACGACGAGGTCGTGGTTTTAGTGGCGAGGTTTCGATTTTCAGAAACTTGTTGTGCCATATACGCTAAACGTGGACCTTATAAAAGTAAACATTATGCGGCTCTAGTTACGCCTGATCTTTCTGACCTTTTCCAATTATAATTGCGTGGAAAAAAAGGAGGAAAAATAAAATATCAGAGTCTGCAAGTTGAGGGAAACGTATTTCGCTTCCGTGTTCATTCAGCAGTCACGCGAATATCAGGACGAGGGCCCCCTATATCATAACGACCTTCTCGAAGAACCTTGCTGGTGGTTCGAACTTTTGAGTAGTCTACTTTTGGAAATTCTGGGAGCTCGTTAGAAATTACGCGAAAGGTTGCTGATGGAGAAATCTAATTACGAAACACGCCAAAAGTTTTTTGCCGCACCATTTGTGCAGTCGCCAAATTCGAGTTGAAGTGTTAAGCCAACATTAGCAGTATCGCGGCTGGCGTGCGCGATGAAAAGGATGACTGATTGCATGGTGCAAACTTCAATAAGATTTTGTTACTTTAATGGCGATGTTTGGTTTCAAACTTGAAATGCGGCGCCAACATCACATTGAAACTCCCGTCGACGCAGCGATGGGAAAGGTAAAGAAACAACACGAAACTCTCGAATTTAATTTTTCAAAGCAAACGGAAGGTCAATAACGCAAGAAATCTGCCAAGCTGACAGCAGACAGACGAGCCGTGGGATAGTGCTCAAAGTCGTAATAACAGACTTCCACTCTCTACTTTTGCTACCGCACACTGACGACCGACCGACCGACCGACCCCGCCTTTTTTGTTTTTGTTTTAAATAGTTTCCAGTGCTACTGTCCGGGACGTCCGTCTTCCGTGTGCCGAGTTAAACTTTCCACAAGTTTCTTGTTTTTTGTTTTTGTATTTTATTCCCGTCGTCTTGTAAGCCTGTCACCGGAAGGAGTTGAGTTGTCTTCGTGTACAGTTATTCTGTTTGTGCATGTATGTATAATGTAGGGAACCAGATAGGAGTTTGTTGTTACTCTTCTGGTCTGGTCGTGACACGGACGATATTTATGGCGATTGTTGCGAGATTGCCAATTTAGTGCGCTTCAATGCTTTGGCGTTATTTCAAATAACGTACCTTTTGATCGTCGGATTTTGGTTTAATCCGGGTATAAATTTTAATGAGATTTTCTTTTGTGCTTTTTGTTTCCCGTAGTGCCACTGAGAATCGTTGGACAGGTTGAACTGGACAGACCGATCACTTTTAATGACACACGATTGGTGGACGGAGTCACGACCGAGGTGAGTTTCTTCCGACCGACGGGAAAGTTAAGAACTTCAATTGTGTTAATTAAATACTCAACATTTTTGTTTTTAGTTAAGGAAAATGGCCGACGAACTCACAGCATTCAAGCTGGTGATAGGTTCTGTCCATCTTCTCGAGTAAGTTCATAGTTTTAGAATTGGATAAGATACAGAAACTTGACGCGATTTGTTGTTTATTTGGGATAGACCTAATTCGAATCGGCTTCAGTTCATCATGTGGAATTCCGAAAGGTACAATATGAGCTGGACGGCTCATCAGCAGGGTCCCATGACGGGAAACCGGAAATACACCGGAACAGTTTCCTCTTGGACTGGCGGCAAGAAGAGGATGTCGCGTGGCATCATAAATCCATTCACCATCACCTACATCCCACAGCAATGGAACAACTCTTATTCGTCCTTCGTCAACCAAATAAACACGAAAACGTGGAAAGTGCAGGGCGAAGCCATCGCCATTCGAAACCTCAGCATTGTCCAAGTTCCAGCTCTCATCATCGAGGTCCGAATTTCTTGCCATTATTTTGTTTTGCACAATTTATTCACGTTTATTCCGTACCATATGCAGTGGGTAAAACTGGACGTCAAAGGTCAGGTTCGAGAAGGCTATCCCTTCACAGTGGCATGCAACGCAAACGGCTCGGGTAGGAAAGATTTGAAAATGGACTGGTTCAAGGATGGCCATAGGGTGGACGACTCTTTTGCTCTGGCGCGCAACGTGTCCATCTTCATTCACGAGAAACAGGACCTTCGAGGATTCTTCACGTTTTATTTGGAGGTGAAACAGGCGTCGTTAGCTGATCGTGGCGAATTTGAATGTCGGGCCACTGACTGGGGACAGACTGTCCGGAAGAGCGTTTTTCTCGACGTCATCACTCCACCCATTCTCGACCTGATGCCCATCAATCCCGTTGTCCTGCCGGTATTTTTTTGTTTCTCTTTCGGAAAAAGAAATATTGCATTGACACCAAATTGGAAATCCTTGTTACTTTTTTGTAGGGAACGGCCGTGAATTTGACGTGTCGTGATGAGAACCATCTGGCCCGGCGGACGACGACCAAGTACGTCTGGTTGAAAAATGGCCGGCCGATTGAATCGTCATGTGATGAGATCATTGAAGATTTGACGCCAGTCGGGAGTCTTTTGAAAATCACTGCGATTCAGGTTTGTTGATTTCTTCCAATTTATTATTTTTCGATTTCACCTGATCTTATTCCGTGTGATTGATGATAACCGAAATTTGTCGTCCAATATTTAGCATAGCACCAATTACTCATGCCGAGGTGAAAATGGAACCAAACTGGCGAACAAGACGACGCACATTTTTGTTGTTCGTCCAGACAGAGCCTGTCCCCAGGAGAAGAACCGAGGCGTCGAATGGCTTATGACGGCTGTTGATGTCACCAATTATCAATTCTGTCCAGCCGGATACGTTGGCGTGACAAGGAGACGTTGTCTCTCCGTTAAACAGCCGATAGACAACAGCGAAATCGCAGCGACTGCAGTTCGGGAATTTTGGAAATGGGGCGAACCAGATTTTTCCGACTGCAGTGATCGTGAAGTCACCGAACTCTACCGTCAGTTGAAGTTGATCACTTTGGGCTATGCCGTCACCGATATTGCCTCCATCATCAACAAATTTGCCGATTTCATTCAAAGAAAACTCAAAGATTTTGCAGATCACGAGAGTCTGAAAAGTGCGGGGGGCGAACAGACAGCCCAATTTCTTTATCTGCCTGGCGAAGGCAACGCTCTGCTAGAAATAGCCATGAACTTGGAGGCTTTTCTCTGGAGAAGGACTGAAGTTTTACCACAGTCCTTCTGGAACTCGACAGCTATCCAATACTTGTATGCACTTGATGCCCTGCTGTCCATGCCAAAAGACTTTTTCCGCTTGGATGTAAGTAGGAAGCGGTCATTAGTTGTTTATGGAAAATGAATAAAGTTTTCTTGAACTTGTTTTTTTCCAGGGAGGAATACCGATCCTGCGATTCATCCAGAATCACTTGACTCTGTTAGGCATCAGTCCGAAAGGAGGATATCCTCTTGGTGCCATTGAATCGCATCTATTAAAGAACAGCGACATTGACACCGACTTTAATAAGTAAACCAGAATTTGTTATTTTCGTTGTCCTTTACTTTTAAAAATTGTTTGATTCTTTCCAACGTACAGGAAAGAGCTCAAGTACAAAGAACGTTTGAAATTCTTGCCAAGGTATTTTTATCTTAATTGTTGCAATATCACTTGAATTTTATTGTTCTAATATTCTAATTCCCTTCGGAATAAAGTCAAACAGGTTTCAAAAATCTTTCGCAACTTGCACCCGCCCAATTCTTTCTCAATAAACCAAACGGATCCAACGTGACGATGGATTTCTTTTCGACGGTTGAACAACTGCAGATAAGGAGCGGCGAATATATTTGCGCCTTGTTGCTCCTTCAACCCACAAATCATTCCCGTGGATGCGACTATTGGGACATGAATTCTTGTTCCATCGAACGGCTGTCGGACCCGTCTGCGTTCCGCTGCCTTTGCTCTCATCAAGGGACAGTTGTTTTGCTGTACGCAGAAAGGGACTCGATGGTATGTCCATTTGTTTAATATTGTTTCCAAAATGATGAGAAACTAACATTGATCGTCTTGCGTAGCAGCACACCGATGCAACATTTGATCTGTGGAAAATCATCGTTTTTGTGGCCTCCACTTCCAGTTTGATTGTCGTCATTGGCGTAATTGTTTTGTCGATCAAGTGGTATCGGCATCGCTGTGTTTGGGCTTGGTTTCAAATCCAGTTAGGGGTTGCACTTGTCCCACCTTCTTCTGTCTATTTTTTGCCAACCGAATCCATCGTAAGTTTAATTCAATTCAAGTAGAATAAATTAAGAAGTTGTCGATAATGCCGCCTCCTTTTGTCACAGATTTCCGACCCATTCTGGACCATCGTGTTGACTGTGGCGACTTATCAATTCGTGACGACCGTTTGGGCCATGATCATGTACTTGAAAATGAACGCTATCCACCGTCCGGATGAAGAGGAAGTTTCGGATAAGTTTAATCAGAATAATGTCAGACTGGTTGGCTTGTCGATAGGTAACATGTCGTTGAAATGTCTGAGATTTTCTTGATCAACATCTTGATTTTCTTTCTTGTTTTTCCTGTGTACAGGTATTCCGCTGTCGTTGTCGGGTGTCCAGAGTTTGATTGAAGAATTCTCAACGGGATCGCCGTTCGTCAGCTGGTTTTCCCAGCTCAGCTCCATCTCTGGGATCTTTTTTTGTTTGATTTATTGTACGTTATTGATTGCCATCCTATCCTTGTATGTCATATCGACACGGGTAAGGGACGTTTCTTCTGAGAAGTTCAACGCCTTCACTCAAGAGGTTCCTAATGTAACGGAGATTAGGTAATAGCATGGTAAATGTTTCCTGCATTTTCCTTTTTATTAAATTAAATCGATTGCAGTTCCGGATACAACCAACGCTGCCTGCTGCTAGCAATTTTGAGCCTTCTATTGACTGGAACTATGTTGAGTCATCTTCGTTGGATTTCGCTTAGCGCCCACTGTATTGCCGCATTTTTACATTTGCTAGAAGTATAATCGATTGATATTCTTTGCTGCTCTGGTTCCCCTAATTTTTGTTTTAAATCGAATGGATTGTTTTATTCAGGTTTTACTGGTTTTCGCTTTGATGATGACGTTCAGTGGTACAAACTATCCCTGTTCTTTATTGTGTTTTTGGCGCCGGAATAAATTACCAGAAGGAGAAACGGTGAATGAATTACTCAACGCAACTGCTATGGTAGAGAGCCCACAGAGGAGGAATCTGCTGTCGCAGGAACAACTTCCGGTCGACGGTAGAGATTAATTTCATTTTAAAAAGGCGTACAATTTAAGACTTAATTTTTTTTTGAACGTCAAGAAGATGAAACATTGAAGACAATCAATAAAACGAAAAGGACAATTCAGCCTAGTGTGGATGACACCGTGTTTCCCGCACCTAAAAGAAGCAAAAGATGTAACCGGGCAGGTCCAGCTTCGTCTCCTTTACTTCAGCGAGCCGGACTCGGTCCTGAAGTGTTGCGGGCGTTCGGCGTGGAACCGCAGTCTTCGCACCAACTTGTTGGCAAAACTACTGGATGCCTTCAAGCAGAAAACACATCTGTGAACGGACCGGGAGATGCGATGGGATCTGGTAGAGATCGAGTCAATTCCATTGCGACGTGTGATGGAATGCAACGGGACGACATGGATTCAGGATTTGGACCCAGTGGCGGTGGTGGAAGTCAAAAATTAAACGGATTAGATAAATTTTCTGACGCATGGAAGGTTTGTCATTTCTAAACGAATTTAATATCTTGGCGATGTGAAGAAATTCATGTATCAGCATTACGTAGTGTCTAACCTCCGCCGCCATTTATTCATATCCAATCCCCATCCTCTGTTCTATTTCAGTTCTTGAGTCGCATCCGCTGGAAGTTGCCGCTACGCGGATTACCTTCGAATGGGAGCACCAGCGGTGGAGGTTCATTTCGGTCACGACAAAGCACGATGAGTAGCGCTACAACGGCGGAATTCGGTGGTGAACAAAGTAGCAGTGTGACGACTGAAGAGACGGAGGTTCAGATCCGGGAGTCTGAAGATACTGAATCCTTGATGGCACCTTACAGATTGAGACGATCGAGGACACGGTGGACTGACGACTACGGCCGAGAAAATGAACTCGACTCCAGGGAAGTCAGTAATTTGACTATAAAATGCAAACCTTATAGAGGTCGATGTTTCATCCGCTGTTCGCCGGAAAAAATCGGATCCAATGCCCTGTGGAACCATCAGTGTCAGGACGTAATTAGCGACAGGCAAGCGAGTTGGTTCCCAACGCAAAACGACAGCTGCGAACGATGCTGGCACAACCCAGAAACTCCATTTTGTGACATCTGTCTCACAGATAATTCTCATCCCGTTCAAAGTCGTCCGGGAACCATGTTCGTCCGAGCAGTCATTGAAAATCCACCTAAACTTCCGGTAAGATTTTCATAATAGTAAATTAAATTTGTTTCGGCCAAGACAACTATAACATTGTCAAATAGAATAAAGACGACTGCGAATACTTGAAAATGGATGCGGCGGGAAGCCTGGCTGTAGATCAACAACGTGTCAAACGGCTTCAGGTCTACTACAACACGACCGTCAAACCGGCGACCCAAACCACAAATGATGGCGATTTCAACAGGATCAATAAAGAAAAGTTGATGAGCTGCGCATCCATTAAAAAATCCTCTTGCATAACTCCGTCTTCGTTGCGTCCAAAGAAAATTCACAGCGAGCAAGTCGTCAAAAAGTATCGAATCTCGTCGGACATTCCACTCACAACGGACGTGCATCCTGCTGAACGTCTCTTGCTAAGGGACCAAACATTCACCGACCTCCGTCACTCATATTGAACCTGTGTGTCTAAACCTAATTCATACTTATTAGAAATGAATTAACAAATCCTGATACCTGATTCTTCGTCCCCGTGGACCAGTGTAAAACATCGATTAACAAAGTACTGTTGAATATGATTTTGTATGTGAACTGATCTAATGCAACAGCATGGATGGGGTATTCAAAACTTCTAGTCAACTCGTTCTGAAAACCAGTGATTGCCTCTTGAAATTAATTTTTACTTCAATCCATTTAATGGAAAACGACCAAATACCAAAGAACACCTTCCCTCCCCAACCCCTTTTCTCGTAATATGCTATCAGTAATTTGATATGCATGCAAACGACAGCTACTTTCTGCTTCCCCCTCCTCACTTCATTAATTCTGTTCGTTTTCTACTGGATTTCTATCTTTCTACCTCCGGATACATCCGCAATCGTTGAAAACCAGTGCTTTTTGTGTGTCATTTTAATTTCGGTGTTTTATATTCTTCTGGATACAGTACGTATTTGTTGGAAAGTGCGAAAAAGACATTCCCTCAGGCCGCTTTTCACTCCATGGATGACAACCGGCTTTTCTTGCATATCAACGTTAAGTACTTTGTAGTTTTGTGACAGCTGAGCAGCTCAATGGATTCGATTTCCTCCAAGTTTACTTTGGCTATGACGCATGTTTTCTGAGCTTTAAATTTCCATCTCATACATTAAGAAATGTTGCGCAATGGCTCGATGAAAAGGATGTTGAACTAAATGACTGAATTGATGACTGTATGTAAAACATAAGCTTAAAAGCCATTGGTAATGTAAATGATGTTTTTGTATTTGAGCTGCTTTTTTCAATCGTGTAGTGAACATATATTGTAATCGATATTTATTTATTTTGAGCAGTCGTTTTAGCAAACTCGTTTTTGACGTCCCCGTGTTACATTATTTAGAAAGTTGGGTAGGCTTACAACACGCCATTTGCACCTTTTCAACTACAGACGCTCAATTCATTTGTGGACCTAGAAGGTGTTTCTTATATGAACCCATAGCCATTTATAATTGAACAACACTGGTAACTGACTCAAACTCAACGTGCGATGAAGAAATGTAGCTTAGTTATTAGGGTACCGCGTTTTTAGTTTTTCTTGCGAATTAACTATTAAGTTTATTTGTATAATGAATCGCAAACAAATATACTGTATTTTTTCATGCAACCACACAGTTTTTTCGATATCGGTCCAGATATCTAATTAATTAAAGTGATCGTCGGCGGTCCCTCAATTATAGATAGGCCAAGGAGTTTAAATTGCGTAACTATCATTATGAAATGGTACCAATTAATTTTGAAATTAAAAAAATGTGAATTCTATCGATTATTATTCTATGAGTCTATTTTAAAATAGTAAATTCAGTTGTTTCCATGAAAACAAATTGTGTGAAGCTGAAGCCATGTTCACCCCGCGGCTCTGGGAGTGGCATACGGAGAGAGGCTTGAGGCTTCCAACGACTTGTGGAGTTATTTGGTGATTTCATCAAGGTCTCGAGTTTCAATTTAAAATTGTAGTTACCTAATTTTTTTAACTAATCACAAAAAATACATAAGTTACAAAAGCAGGAAAAATCAAAGGAACACAAATGAAAAGAGAATTGAATAGCTAGGATTGTTGCACTTCCCCATCGAAAAACGCGATAGTAAACGACGCATTCGTTAACTGGAAATTGTGCATTTTAATCAAGAAACTGTATACTAACTGAAAAGTCAGAAAACAGCCGAGCAGTTTCAGCCTAACGAGAGCTAGCCACCGCATCAAACCCTTAATCTTTCTTTTCAGACCGATGCCGTAAGTAATTAAATAAAATCATTACACACAAGCAACGACAATTCTGGTTGAAGAACAAAACAAGAGTCTATTAGGATACCGACGTGATAAGACTCAAAACGCCGCCTTTAAATTACTGTCTTGAACGTTAGGTTAGTGTGACCGCGGCCATGTTTTTTTCTTCAGGGCAAACAAATGAAGACGATCAGCTGATTTAAACTCTGTTGGATGTTGCCAGTCCTTCAGTCCCATAATGATGAATGACTATAAAATAACTAGACATCGGGTTGAGACAAGAAGAACATAGGTTAGCTATTAATTAAATTGTATAATTGTAAGTTGAAAAATAAGTTTTGAGTCTCGTATTGTTACTCTTGTTCTTGTCTTGTGTCATTGGTGTTTGGTTGGTCTACAGGTGTGAATGCACCACAAAGTGAGTGAGTGTTTGTGTATGTTTTCAGATTAATTATTCATAAGTTCATATCTAACAAAATATTTTTTAAACTTCTTAATTCTTTTTAAAGCGGCCGCTGCGGCCGCCTTCCGGATCCAGTTTCATAAGTTCATAAGTTGGCAGCAGTGCTTCATAGTTTCTACGTTCTTACGAGAGTTCGTCTGCACTCTGCACAGCGCTGCACAGCAGGCTGCGGCTTCCCAAATGACAAATTCGAAGTTTCTTTTTAAAAAATGCACATCTGCCGTAGCTCGTAGGTTTTTTCCCAATTGAAGAACAAGTACCTGATGAGTGATTAAGTGAATTTGGTCATTCAACTGCAGTTTCAAGTTAAAGTTACTGCTGAAGCTAGGTATTCTCGGTTTGCTTATCTTGTTCGTGGCAATGATCTTGTGGCCTGAAACAGCTCTACATCTTTCCAAAATGTCGTCTCTTGCTGCATGTACCGGGTGTACGATTCGTCACATGCAGAAATACTTCAGAACAGTTAGTGATTTTATTGATCAAAATTTTAGCCCTAAGGTTACACAAATTTATTTAAAGACCTTTTTTCTGATAGTAATTGAGTTTTTATTTTTCTATTAACAGCCTGGTGAAGTCTGAGCTTCTTCATTGCAGTCTACTGTGCAAATGGATTTGTTGCAGCTAGCTGGCGAAAGGTGTTTCTCTTGCAGACTTGCTACCTGTACCAGATGTAGCTTTTGTCACATGCAGAAACACTTCAGAACAATTTAAAGTAAGTAAGTTGATCAACTTTATTACAGTAAGGCTTTACTTTATTGATTTCTAGCTCTTTGCTTTACATCTGTTGAATTTTCAGTTAAGACTGTTGCAAAAGCTTGCCAACTGTTGATTTCTTTGTTACATTTACAAGAGTAATTCTGACGGATTGCTAGTTTAACTGCTTCTATTATTTTCTTATGTTACACATCACTTTGTTTTCTGACAGTAATTGAGTTTTTTTTTCCCCCGAGTAGGATTCAAATGCACAGCCTCCTGAGGTCTGAGCCTCTTTTTTGCAGTCCATCGTGTAAATGAATTTGTTCAGACAGCTAGTGAATGGTGTGGTGAGCTGTTGCATGCAGGCTGTGGTGCTGGTGTCATTCGTTGATTTAACTATGGACCGTTCAGTCGTTTGTTTATCGTAAGAAATCTGTCCCTTGTCGTAGGTGTGTAAAATTGTGTCGACTAGGCGGCAAAGTAGGTTAGCATTTAGTTCTTCATGTCGAAGACAAGTCAACAAGTGGCATCTTATTTTGTGCTTCTTTATAAGTGGCTTTTGTGGAAAGTACTTGTAAAGAGTTTAAACTTTTGTTGATGAAACAGCATAACAGAAATTCCTTTTGCCTTTTGAAAAGGTGAAGTGAAATCTTGATGATCTTTGATCATCTTCTTGATTATTTTTTCTCTAGTTTAGTGTACATTTCAAGTAAATCATTATTGGTATATTTTTATACAATTCAAATTTTTTTTTTGTGGTTTTGCTTTGCAGATTTCATGATCGGTTTTGTGTTTGAGCTGTTTATGTATGCTGCATGGGGATGGGGTACAGTGGTTATGCAGTCATTTTCCAGTTGAGAGATGCGCTGAAATGAAGCTCGTGCAGACTTGCAGTTGAAAATCATTCTTTAAAGTTTAAAGTGTCGTTTGCCCATGTTGGTGTCCATTCAGTATATTCAGTGTTGTGAAAAATAGTCGATGTTGCCTGATGGCTGCCGGGCTTATTTTATCGGCAGCATTTTGTCGATATGTCGTCTCTTGCTACCTCTATCGCCGTTGAGGTAATGCTTGATGTACAGTCTCATTTAATTATTGACTAAGTTAATACCTCCGTTTTCATTTCAGTTGATTCGTTTGCCGCCGTTCCTTAGACTTGATCCACCGTTGAAACTAAGAAGACGTTGCTGAAATTCAAGATTGATTAATAAGTTATGTATATAAATTACAAGTGCATAATCTGGGCTCCCTTCTTCAGTGGCCCCGTTTCCCTAAATAACCACTAACCAACGCCCGCCGGTGGTCACTCACTCGCTGTGAAACCAGGAGGAGGGGAGGGCTCTGGTCGAACGGGGACTTGGAAGGCGCATGATCCGATGAAAACTTTTGGAGGGTCATGAGTCTAACCCGGAAGCCTAGTATGACTACATCTCCCCAGTAAAACTTGCCTCGTACTTCTCTCTTCTTCTCGGTCCAGATAAATATCTCTGGGGGCCGTAGACATGTCCTATATCAGCATGTGCGAGTTAAACAATGCAACCCACTACCCAATGAAACAAAAAGCCATGGTTTAGTTTTGCGCAAATCTCCGTCAGTCAAGTTACAAATTTTTCTAATTCAACAACTCGTGTAGAATTTTTGCATCTAGTCTATTAGTGCAAATCGCGATTCCATGTGTTTGGTAGTTAAGAAAATGGTTGTTTAAAAAACAAACAATGGGATGTTCTGAAGCCAAAAAAACTCACCATTGTTTGTTTTTTAAACAACCATCTTCTCAACTACCAAACACATAGGATCGCTATTTGCACCAGTAGACTAGATGCAAAATTCGACAGAAGTTGTTGAGTTAGAAAAATTTGTAACTTGACTGACGCAGATTTCCGCAAAACTAAACCATTGCTTTTTGTCTCATTACCGCAGCGGTGGTGGCGGGTTGCGTTTAACTCGCACAGTAGAAAAACGTCTTGAACCGGGCGCGCTGTTTATTAAATTTTTGAACATTTTAAAAAGAAAATAAAAAAATTGGTTCATATAATATATTTATTTTTATTTATTATAGATATTACATGGTTAAGGTTTAACATTGGTTTATAAGGTTAAGGGTATAAATTTAAGGGATGGTAGGTGTATGTTTTCGGGGTTGGAAGGATTGGAAGGTTTACGTTTGTGGGGTTTGGAGATTAATTGGTAGGGATACATTTGTAGGGTTATAGATTAACTGAAATTTTATCCCAACAAGAAATATCCTCCCTCCCCCCTCCAACATCCTCCACTTTCCTTTCCCAATCCCGGAAACATGTTTATTATTTGTTGACATATAAACATCCCATATTTGTTTTTGTTGCTTCTGAACTTATTAACGGTAAACTGCATAGTCACGATGACAATTTAACAATATAATGATGCAATTTCGGTAACACGAAACCAGCACCAAGGAACGGCTAATTGAATTTGATGTAGAAAGCTCTTTCACCAGCATAGGCTGCAACAACGTGCTACATCGGACTGCAACTACGCGAACAAAAATGCCAAACCTATAACCATATTGAAATGAATTAATCTTCAGCATCAATGGAAATGCTGTCAATGAAAAGACGAATAAATGTCACTTTATGTTATTTACAGGAGTTAAAGCCCTCAGCTGGCTGCGTCAAATCCATGTGTAAGTTGGGCAGCAACAAAGAAGCTCAAACTCCACCAGGGTGTTAATCCTATTTTCAAAAAAACACAATTACTATCAAGCAACAATTTCTCAAATGACTAAACAAAAATGATCAAAGTTAAGTTATATCACGAAATCCTTCAGAATAAATGTTGCAAAGGAATGTACAGTTGGCAAGCTTTTCCAAGGTTCAATTTCTACAACTTAAATTGGTTGAAGAGATAGGCACCAACTAAATCTGTAGTCTCACAGTTAGAAAGTTGAACATTATATTTACCTGAATTGTTCTGAAGTGTTTCTGACAAACGTGAAGCTGGTACAGGAAAAAGAGACGACATTTTGGCAGAATGTTCAGCTGCTCAGGCCACATGATCAGATGAAATTGCCATGTAGAAATTATAGGCTGTTGCTTGTTAGTTGCAACAGCAATTACATAAACCTTTAACCAAAATGAAATGAAATTAATCTTTTAAATAATCAAATAATCAATAAAAAATAATCAAATATCATTCAACTAAGCAATCCAACAGAATTACTTTTAAAAATATTACACAAGAAATCGACAGTTGGCAAGCAAAACGACAAGGCAAGTTGAAAGAGTCTTAACTGAAAAGTCAACAGAAATAAAGCAAAGAACTAGTCAACAACAAAGTAAATTGTAGCCTTACTTTAAAAAAGTTTTCCAACATAATTACTTCAATGCCTGTAACGAAAGCTACAACTGGTACAGGTAGCAAGCCTGCAACTGCAAGAGGAACACCTTTCGCGGTTTCACCAGCTAGCTGCAACAAATCCATGTGCACATTGGACTGCAATGAAGAAGCTCAGATTTCACCATGCTGTTAATAGAAAAATAAAAGCTAAAATACTGTAAAAAAAATAAGGTCATAAAATAACTAAATGTGTAACTTACAGTTAAAAAGTTGACCAACATAATCACTTTTATTGTTCTGAAGTATTTCTGTATCACTGCATGTGACGAAACGTACAGCCGGTACGGACAACAAGAGACGACATTTTGGGAAAATGCCATATGATCAGATGAAATTGCCAAATATAAATTGTAGGCTATGTTATCTGTAAAGTTCACCACACAATAAATTTACATCTAATAACCTTAAAGAATACAAGCAGGAATTACCATTTTTGAGACGAATAAATCCAGGGAAGAAATAATTCTCGAACAGACAAACAGTTTCTCCAAAAGAAGGCGTTACTTTGCTTGGCATTCACTTGTTAGTTGTTACGCGGTTGTTGGTCGCTCGTCCTCGTCGAATGCCAGCAGCCATTTTGAAAGGGACGCGCAAGGTGCAACATTGCCATTGTCAGTTTTGCAATTCTGTCATGCCAATTTGGCCGCAATTTGGGAACCTATAAATAAAAGATAAAAAATGTCAGCTTGATTATAATTTGTGTCATTCTTTCATCAATGTGCTTGATGTCTATGATTTTTAAGTACAGATCAACACTTTAAATAAATATTCGACTGCAATGAAGAAAGTTCAGTGATATGACAAGTGATCTTACGCATGAAACCACCGATCAATTATCCAATAGAAGATGGAATGAGAGATTGGTCCGTTCTGGGGTTGGTGATCTCCAATACAAACAGCCGATAATTAAGATGAATCCTAATAAAACATGAGAAGAATATACATAAGTTAGCAATACTGTAATAAAGCTAGTGTTAGTTGTTACCTGTATCATTTCGATGGCACATTTAGTAGAATTAAATTTTCGATCAACTGATTAAGAGTCCCAAAAATAGGTTGGGTGATCTCCCTAATAACAAGAATTTACGATTGCCGTTGTCTACGAATTCGATTACAACCTGATTACAACATAATAGGGGAATAAGTTTTCGCTCATTCTATAACCCTGTTAGATCCTCTTTGGCTCTTTCTCGAAGGTGGCGTTTGTCAACTGCTTATGAAAATAAATGGAAATATTCGTTTTGTTGCCTCTCTGCTCAGACAGGCAATAAAAAAAACCTGGCGCACCAAACTTTTAGTACATGTTATTTAATATTTAAATACGCTACATTTACCGACTGTAATAACGGTCAAACGTCCCCTCAGACTTTTAATAGTTGGACGTTTCAAAATAAAACTTATCCTCCAAATTATTAACTACATTTGGTGAATTACCGTAGTTTACGTACAGTATCAAAAATTGATACGCAATACTTTCAAATTACACATCTCCAGCTCCAAAAGGAAGAGCTTCTGTATAATAAATATTCAAATTCAATTAATTCTACAAAAACTTTTTTTCGCAAGACATTATCTGGTGCCCTTGCCTCGTGCGCGTATGTGCCGGTGTGGCTCTATACGGTCCCTCTTTGTCAATGGATAGTTACTGGTTTACTTCCAGTCTGAAAACTTCGAACTCGAGTTCCGCCACTAGAGTTTCGCCCCCCTCTTCACTTGCCGTCAATTTGTCTCTCCTATATTTGCATAATTTGATTAGGTAGCGGCAGCCAGAAGCTCCGACTGTTCACAAATTTCTTGTTATGTCGAGGGAAACGGAGAATTGAGATGAAAGATACACAGCTGGAGGATTTAATAAACTAGCGGTCCGTATTTAGACACAGAAACTACAGTCGAATAGGGCAGCAGCATATTGGAAGCGATCATCATTCATCGCCTTAAGTTTCGAATCACGCCCCCGTGATCCTGCAGGATATATGGAAGTATGGAGCTAGTACACAACCCAGTATAGCAGTAGCCTATGACTTTTAGAGTGTATGACAGTTTCAGGATTTCGAGTACGTATACGATTGCTGCAGAAGTTTCTTATGATGTTGAAATATAGTTCGATATTCGATTTTCTGTACTATCTCGTCAGAGCTTTCTCGGCTCTGACTGCGCCATAGGATTTAGAGGTTTTCCGACAATACACGATCAATGGGCACAACGCAGCAGCAGCAGTGTAAAAAACTTTCTGCGGCGGACTGTATATTCCTTATAGAGTCGATGTACTCACTGTATACTACTCCCTAATACTTTACACGTTCCATCAAAGAGTTCGACTCGGATCGGATAGCATATAGGTTACGGTGCGGAGTTTACGGAATAAGGCGTGCATGCTGCTGGAGTTGGAAGCATTTTATTTATCGCCACAGAGGAATATACTCAGACTGTACGGTGCAGTGTACGTAGTTATATTTTGTCACATAAAACTGCTGTTTATTACACTCGGCAACTTTATAAATGCCTAATGGCAAGCCTATAATGGTATCAGCCAAGAGACTTTTGCTCGACAGTGTTATATGTCTCATATACCCGCTATAAAGTTGTATATCTAGTAGACCGATGCGATACTTTTGCATTTCAGACAACGAATCGCAATTAAGTTTTGTGGCCTAGAGAAATTTGTCAGGTGTGTTTATTGCGCGCTTATTGATTTAAAAATGCAATTTGATCTTATATACGCTGTATAACCAACGTTATTTTTATTTTAGAGACATGCACAGTAGGTAGTAGCCTATAATGTCGGCAATAATAAAATTCTGAAATGTATTCGTTGAATTATACTGCATTTGAATTTGGTGTTTGCAAATAAAAATGCGCTTGGTAGTAGCTAGTATATCGTATACGATCGATGAACGAAATAAGGAAATGCATGAATTCAAACAAACAACAGCTGCCATATGTTGAGTTTCACTGGCCCCAAAGTGTGTCAACAATACCATTTTAATGCTAATCAGCTATTCCTTGCATTGCTAAACCGACAAAGGAAAGAGAGACGATGCATTTACGCTGCTGAGTTTACGGAATAAGTTGTCGGAGGGGAAATCACGCTAAATTTCTAATGACGTGTGATTATCTTTGAGAAGGTAATCGTTCAGCTAATTTGATACTTCAGCACAGGACTGGGCTGTAATGGCAAATAAACCTCTTTCTTTTATTTCAAGCTTAGCGATTCGTGGGTGGTACGACAACAGGCGAAATTTTAACCTAAATAAACAGAAAATCGGTAGAAAAAAAGCCGAAAAAAAGGCTCTGACTCTGATCTTTGATTCGCTAAACGTTTAGCTGAAGCCGCAATAGTAGCAGAAGTATTGCTTTCAAAGCATGTTAGCTTATAGCCTACAAGTTTCTGTACAAATCCTTCCTTTCTAGTTCTATCTCAAATAAAACATGAACAAAGCAAAGAAAAGAAAATTTGAGTTTGGAAATAAGGGCGAATAATAGTTCAGTAAGAAAGGAACGATGAGAACACGAACAGAACGTATAATAGGGCCAAAAGGTGCGGTTTTTGTTTGTGAGGATTATGTGGAAGAGCAAAACATCGTTTCCCCTTCGTTTCTTGTTTTGGTCTCCCAGCATTACATAAAAGAGTTGGCGAACGTTCTGTACGAACCACACATACAAAAGCGAAGAGGAAAACTGACGAGAAAATATTCCACAGCACTGCATCTTTAGAAATTTGAAATAAGCGGATTTTCAGTACGTTTGTTCAATTATCAAGCTACTCGTTAAATCGCTTTTTGTTACTGAGAGCTCAATAAGGACTTCCAAAACCTTGTCACTGCATTCAGCATCAAGGTCTGTGGGTCTGTGTGTGTGTGATAAAGGACAAAATTTAAAACATTTTGGTATATTATTTGCGCCCACAGTTAGGCATCAGTTGTAGTAACGTCTCCAGCCTGATGTGTAATTACAGCCCCGATAGAGTTTGTCTACGAACATACTCGATGGGCACAGTGAGAAAATGAGTGGACGCCACTGCTGAGGAAGCGGAGTAGAACGGTGGAAAAAAGGCGTTGCTGGCGGGTCGCAATCATTCTTCAGAATGGCTCGGAAACAACTTGCACAAACCCAAGGCAACTTTTTCGTCCTCTTGTCGGCCTCGCATATACGCAAGCCTCGGGATGTTGTTCAATTCGACCGTGGACGAGATACGTTGCCTCTATCTCTACTCGTGTAAGATGTATACGCTCTCCCTTTCGCATGGACTTGGAAAACTTTTCGGTGTGGACTTTATTTTCCGTTTCTCCCTTCCCACCAAACAGCCACTCTATCCCATCCAATCCGCACTTATTTCAGTTGACTCGGTGGTCCTGCCCAATTAAGCAAGCCCTTGCAAATAAATTAAAGATAAACGTACAGTATAAGGCGGCCATCACTGATGGTAGTGGTGCGGTCGTATACCGGTCGCATAGTTACGGGCTAGCTACGAAACGTGACCAAACTTTGATGATGTTCATTTCAAAGTCCCTGATTCACTGCTGTACAGCAAGTTCGCCAACTCGCGTTTACTATTACTACACACACACACTCAGCAAACAGTGGCAGATTGCTGGGCTTCATATATAGCACGACGGAAATACAATGACAACAAATTGTGTACGTGTAGCTTTTTGACGTACACTTTTCACGATTTATAGTTTTTACTTGAAATCATGTTTTCAAATGAAATTTTTATTGCAGGATGGAATTAAAAATTCCATTCAGTTTTTCAGAACGCCGATAAGAGGAGGTGCCGGAATGGCGACAAGTCCTTCTTAGTCAAAAAATTTTCTAGTTGCCCTTTACTTAAGCGTTTAAAAGTTCAAATATTTGTGACCCACAGAAAACGTTGGGAGGTAAAAAAAACGGGCCTGATCTGTACAGTCGAGCAACCACTTCTATTGGTTATTTTAATGAACCCTTACTAAGTAAAAAAATCGGCAAGAGAAAACAGTTCCAGCAGTCAACCGCCTAGCCCAGGAATAATCGTACTCCGTAAAGATTTATAATCAACGCCAAAAAATAGTCAAAAGGGAAAGAGTAGACCTAAATTGTTCCTACCTTCAAGCCCGGGACATCCACAGCCAGGAATCCAAAAGGGCTCCGTAGAAAAAGTTGAATCCACCAGGCAGGATAGGAAAAAGGGCGTCGCTCGTGAATACCCCCACACTCGCATGGGTGTACGCGAGCACATTTAAAGAAAGTGGAAGAAGAGATCCGGTAACTTGGTCGACATCGGTAGTTTCTCCAATAAGACGGGATGCTGTGTATCTAAATAAAAATTTGTAAAAATGGATTACGAAAAATATTGGCAGAAACAGCAATTAAGGAAAAATTGAAAATGACAGTGGGTAAACCCTATTTGTTAATAAATGGAAGAACTTAAGGTTTTTGTGTAATACACTGCATTTATGCAAGTCATACATAATTAAAATATCTAGCAGGTCACATTTACAAAAGTAAAACGAAAATCATTACCCAGCAAACGATGATACTGAGATTGCAGTGATGGCAGCTCAATATCATCACAAGCAAAACTTGCATATGTTGTTGTTGTGATGGCTGCCACGGATCTCAAATCTGCACAAAGAAAAAGGTTACATAACATGCCAACATTAACAAACTGCCATGCATCGACTAGGGGCTTACATGATAAATGCTAGTCAGGAACTAACATTTCCCAAATTTTGAACAGATTAACTCTACTATTTAAGCTACCATGAATCATTCTTTATTCGCATTTTTAGTTTTATCGGTTTTATTTACCTTCCAAACAGCATGAGTGGAGAGAATGGAGAGACACCATGGTTCACAATTTCACATGACGACCACTTTTTTTGTAATGGTATTTGATGTGCTTTTCGTGCAGCTACATAGCACATGAGCATGGCGTAAGTTTCCAAGTAATGTGTTCTTTCCGTTTTCTTTGTTAAATTAAACTTCGTCTCTTTTTCGAATTTTTTTTGCAAACCAAACGAAAGCAGCAGACGACACATGTTTCCCTCTTGGTTTCCAAATTTTGGCGGGTGGTGGGAGGCGGGAAGGGTAAATTTTTAATATCGATATCTTAGCAGTTAAGCGTGGTTAATTAGAATATTTGTGTCGTCTGCTCATACTTTATTTCACAGTTTCGAAAAAACAAAAAGAGACAAAGTTTCAGATATTTTTGATTATAGAAAAGTGAACGGAGGACTGGTTTGGATTGGAAACGTGTACGTGGCTGCAAGAGAAATAGCAGAACAAATTAAAATGTGGTCGTCGTGTGGTTATGATGTCGTGACTCTCCATGCTCTCCACTCCATGCTTTCCTCAGGTAAATAAAACTATAAAAACGTGAATGGAATGATTTTGAGAGCTTATGCAGAAGAGTTAAACCTGAACCTGTTCCAAATATGTGAAATGTTGGTGCCCAATAACTACAGTGACTAGCATTTATCATGTATGCTCATTGTCGATGGATTGGCAGAGTTTGTTTGCTCTATACAACCTTTACCTTGCATTCAGGGTATTACCGGGTATTACATTTAAATCTTAAGTAATCCTGTTTATTAACAATAAGAGGGTTACCCACTGTCTTCTTTCTAGCTTTTTATTACTTGTTGTCTCTGCAATATTTTTTCGTAACCCATTGTTTTTCTTTTTCTTTAGATAAACATCTCCTAGACTAATTTGGAAAACTCTGTCCTCGTGTACACCCATGTGAGTGTGGGGGTATTCACGAGGACACCCTTTTTCCTATCCTGCCTGGTGGATTCAACTTTTAAACGGATGGATGAGCACTTGTGGATGCCTGGCTGTGGATGTCCCGGGCTTAAAGGTAGGACAATTGTCTCTATTCTTCCTTTTTTAAAAACTATATGATGGCGTTGGTTATAAAATGTTACGGGGTACGATTATTCCTGAGCAAGGCACTTGACTGGAACTTAAATAACTCATTTGAAGAGCGACTCGTCAGGCTTGTTTTAAACCTCACAACTTTGTCTCCAGGCAAACAATCAAATTGAAAAAAATTGTTCAAAAAACACTTGAAACAATGTGCAAAGTCTATTCAATTGTATGTCCAAGAGGGACCTGCTGCCCTACCGGCACCTCCTCGTCTTCTAATTACCTATGCTTTAGATATCGATAGCAAATTTTAGTATTTAATAAGTTCGTCTCATCAAGTACACTGAGCCCCCTATACCATACAAGAAAAAAGTAAAAAATTTGCACGAAACTTCTAAATAATTACTTTTAGTTTAAACCGAAATCGCCACAATAAAACCCTCCAAGCTTTAAACGAAGAAGCCATGTTCATCTGATAGATTTGAATCGCAACTTTCAAAACAGGTTTTCTGCCCAAATGTTTGTTTCTATGACTGCAGATGAATGGATTTGTACCTAGCCATCGGCGAAGTATTATAAGAAAATTTTTGCCATCCCAATTTGAATAATTATTCCTGAACACTATCCACCACTGCTATTGACGAGTGTGTGCAGCGAATAATAAAGCCCAAAGCAGCATCCATAAATATACAGCCACTAAATATTGAAATTGTTTTTTCGCAGCTAATATAGTTAACGTTCTTATTATAGTTTTTGCAGTCTAAAAGCCCTTTCCCCTACGGTTCAGCGATAATCACATCTCATCCGGCAATAGAATAACATCATCAGCGATTGCCGGTAGCACGTATAAGAAGAGAACCAATCAAGAAACTTTTTTTCTTCTTTCATTCCTTTTGTCAGCATAGTCAGCGCGTTCGTTTGATTTTCATCGGCACGTCTGCTGGTGTAAGATTCTATTAGGATTATTCTGCATTTACATTATCCTTCGGACACGTTTGTTTATTTTCAATTTCATTCCCGATCTTTCACTGCAAAATAGTAATGCAATCTAATGTTGTTTTGCATAGTCAATTTTTTTCGGAGATTGCGTTACTTTCTATCCCGCATCGATTTCATCTTGACCTATACATTTCAAGTTGCTGACCATCCGAGTAAATTCATTTCTTACACTTTACCGAATACCATCGTAATGACGATGCCGATTTGACACAATTTATGGGCGGCCCGGGCTTTCCGGTCGTAAAGCACCGGATTTCCCCATGCAGATGCCATCATATCTCATCTTTCGGTTCGCTTTTATTTCCCTTTCCCAATATTGTTTATGTTGTTGCATCACCGTATGTCAAAACATCTTGTCTTTTTTTTTTAAAAGAGTGCAGCTGTAAAGCAGATTTTTACTTTGTACTAACGAAGAAATTCTCTTCCGAAAATCAACCAGTCTGCCCTTGACTATTTAACCAAGGAGAAACAGCCTTGATCGCACGTGTTTCGTTTTTGAGACGATCGCCGACGGAAGTTTTGTTGCCCATAAAAAAACCTGTCGGGAAGTTTTGATAGCAGATCCATCAGCCTCATCTCAGTTTCAGCCAAAGGATGTTAGAGCTATCATTTTCTTTTATCCGTTGGTAAAAATGGCAAACATTTTGATCGAGTTCCATTCTATAAGGCAATCCGAGTGTCTCTTAACCCCAAATCCGCCGTTCAACCTGTTTCCCCGATAAGTTTTCTTTTTCATCAATATGGTAGATGATTGTGATCCTGAATTTCTGAATTCCGGCCAGCTCTCATCTCCTTGTCTCTTCTGAAATATCATTCGGTACACGCGGGGTTCATTCTTCTGGGTGGTGGTCAAAGAACTCGGACAATTTCCTACATCCAACATCGCAATGATGAGCTCAGTAAAATATTATAACCCAATTTCAAGTTGCATTAAATCCTGATTCAAGAATTGCCAAGAATGATCTGCAGAGGGAAAGCTAGCTTAGTATTCATCGTTGCATAATGAGTTAATGATAGTAATATCGGATGAAATAAAAGAATAAAAAAAGCTAATAACTATAATTCATCATCAAGTCACGTGGACTGTATATTACCTCCTTGCAACAACTATCAATTGCTCAGCACGATGAAGCTTCTCTTAGAGTATTCATTAGCGAATTTTCTTTTTCGGTGTACACAGACCAGTACTTTGATCAAGGCAATCTGTCATTACTCACCACACTGGCCAAAAGTGTCTACATAAATCGATTGCAGGTGTGAAATCGACGGGTTTTCCTGTGCATATGTAATTAACATAAGCGTTCCCACTTTTCCCATCAGACGAAAGAGCTGGACGATAGTTTATGGATGCAGGATATAGGCTTGGAGATATAAATCCTCGGGCAGTCGAGACAGGTTATTCAACCAGCTGTGTGTGTAGCATTGAAAGACATTAGCAATTGCGCACCTTATTCGTCTGGACAAATATACACAGCAGAGAAACGTGTGCCAACAAAAACAAGCCCGGAAAATTTCAGCATCTATACAATGCGTAGGTAAAATTGTCAGATATAAGAGGTCATCGAGTCAAGCGCTCACAAAGAGAAACCCGATAAACCTTGTTTTCCGTCAGCCGTCAAACATGTATACTTTACATGTCATTTCTTGTTGGCTTTTATTTTTCTTATTCGGCTTCGCTCCGACTCCGCTGCAATGAAAAGAGCGTGTCCTGACAGGCCTTTTTCTTCTTTTGACACTGGTATGTCTGTTTTATTATCGGCTCTAGACGAAATAACCCCCCAAAAAAATTCCCTTCAAAAGATATTTTCACTTTACAACTCTCGATATTATTTTTTCAATTTCTTTTTAAAGGGGTATATACGGCGCATATCATATAAGTATAGAATTTTTCGAGTTACTATCTTTTTGGAAATTTCAAATACATCGAATACCGGAAACAACATATCACATTTTGGCTTACAACTCTCTATTTTGGTGTCGTCGTTGTTCATTACACATTCCTTGATGTCGTGTACGTCACCGTTCGCGTTCACTGATTTGTTGTTGGCCAGTCAATGGTATTACACCCACTGCAGCAGCATTGTTCCACTTGGCGCATCTCGTTTTTCTTTTTCCTCTCCAGTCAGTCGGTCGTGGTGCGGCGCTGCTTTTCTTTCTTACATATCCTATATTCGTGCGCCTTTTACACACGGACGGTTATATACTACACACACACTCTACTATATACTATACGACGACTGTATAGTACTATGAAAGATTCCGCCCCGCCCCTATGCACAAGCCCTTCTCTCTTTTTTCTTCTCTCTTCACCACTCGCTGCTGCTGCTGGGCTTTCAGTCTCGCGCTGGTTGTCAGCCACTTCGGATGCATATTCTATGCTGTGCTCTCGTGTCTTGTTTTTTTCACTTTCGATTAATTCATGCGCCGTGATGAGAAATGCCTGTGCGTCATCAGTTCTCTTTCAAGGCACGTTGTTGTGATTGAGCCGCCCGCCATAATAACACAAGAATTTCTGAGTTAGTTTCTAATGTGGACGTAATAAAAAGTTTATCGGCGAAAGTTGACTGGACCAAAAGTGTGGGGCGGATTATTAACTTTGATTCGTCAAGTTGCTTGAGTGGGGAAGAAGATATATAGAGAACTAACTCGTGGTTCAAAATCTGTGATGAAAGTGCGTAGACTGCTGGCAATAAAGTTGCCGTTAACGGGTCAACGCCATCGCAGCAGCAGCAGCTGATGCCCCCGTAAAGCGCCAAGGTAGAGAGAAAGTGAACGAGAGGGGTCCTTGTGTGTGTTGTTGTTGTCTAGCGTAAGTTATTGTTGTTGATGATAGTGGCAGCTTGCCTAATCAGAGAGCGCTATTATCGCCAGCGTTTGCTGTATAAGAAAACGGAAATGGCGCAAGAGCAGTTTTCAGGGCAGACCTGGATCGCGGTGCTGGCCTTTCAAATAGATGCAACATCTGCCAAAAGATTATTTTTAATATTTTTTTTCCCATTTGGAAATCTCTCGGCACTGTGAAAACGACTGAAATTATTATGGGTATACTGGAACAACTAGCTATTTTGTATATCTCCAGCATAGCTCAACAACAACAACTTATTATTCCGAAAAAAATAATAGAATTATGCAAAATAATGTAATCTATAAATGGCTGGATCGAATGTGCTGTAATTTGCCATTCAGGCGCCCGTTGTTCACGTGCAAAAGTTATTCAGAGTGTTGTGATCTTTTAGCCGATAAATCATCGTTCGGCAGGCGCGTTATTTGGCTGGCCTTTTTTTTTCTTTTATAATATCAAATTCTTCAAAACTCTCCGCCTTTTGGTTAAATTATTATTTATCGCTCACGGTTTCTTTTTTCTTTCTTTTATAGGCAGGAAACAGCATACATATATAGCTGCATGGTCGTATCTTTCATTCTACAATTCTTTGTCGCCGGTTGCGGTAAGCTTTTATATATTTTCTTTTTTTTATTTCTTTCACCTTATTTTAAGAAATGTAATGCATGCTTTTTTTTAAGATCGCTACTTCCTGAAACTCCCCCCCTCTCAAAAAAGTAATAATTAACACTCGACGTCGAGCTTATAAGTGTAGGGTATACATTTTTGCAATGGTATATTCTTTAAGGAAGGAAATTGTTCACCTTTAAATAGCTTTTTGATTGAAGGAATTTGATTATCCTAAGAAAAAAACACCGCGGTGAATAATGGCAATTGAATTTGAGAATAGGACCAAAAGGTCGGAAGTATTTGCGTGTGATGTGTGGGTGTCGAATCACGTCCTTCAACCGGACTTGAATCAAATCACGACTGAGAAAACTCTCGAGACGTTTGGTCGTATAGATCTATCCGCTCTTGGCTGGCCTGTCACTCGCAATAAAAATAGAAAGCCGATTATGTCCAGCATTTTTATGATTCGTTCGTCCCTATAGTGCAAATCTGACAGACTTGTGAACACACTCCAAAGTCCCTGCATGGATGGATATCCTATAGGGAAGCTAGAATTTATTGTCCAATATTGTCCAACGCCTTTGCAGCTATAGGGTGTAGTGAGTTCTTTCTTGTGACAGGTGTGTACAACATATTCAGTTTAGCGCATCTGCTGCAGGTGGGTTGTGTTTTGTTGCTGTGCACCTTTTTTTTTCTTAAAAAACAGATGACGTATCGTATCTGATATTGAAATCGAAGCGCATCGGTCTGTAGGATAGGTGGACAGATGATGAAATGTATATTATGCCTGTCTATCTTGTTGATGGATGTCCAATTCGACACGCAGTAGGACGTTACCTAACTATTTTCTTTCTCTCTCAAGTCCCGGCCGAATCATACCTATCCTTTTGTATCATTCTCTCTCTCAAAATTTATTAAGTAAAACCCATTATACGCGGTTATTTCGTCTTAACAGATTGAAATAAAAGTTGATGTGGCAGCGTCGTCCGCTCGATTCTTGTCAAATTCATTCTGAATGTCGCCAATTGTTTTTGTTTCCACCTTGATAATAGGTCGTCGTCTGTCTTTTGTGACGTGAATGAAAGGTAACACGAAACTGAGAACTATAGTCTCTATACAACGCAGTGCTTTGTTTTACATGTTCAAAAAGTTCAGGGCCGTGCCACAAGAAAAGGAAACGCGAGAGAAAACTCTATGTTACGTGCGTGTCTTTGTCAAATGCGCGGGACTTTCGGTTGTAGATGTCAAACTTTTTTCTTTCCCCTTTAAAATTTAAAAAAAACTTCGTGCCGGAATATCAAAAGAAGTTCGCAGAGTTGGAAAGCCAAACGCAATTCCATTTGCTTTATCGACCGTTGTTGGAATCTTTTCAAATGAATGAACATCGCAGCAGCGATGACCGCACCCTTTTTTGTCCTTCTTCTTTTTTCGATCAGGTCGATTGGTTGCGTCAATTCTAAACGATTCTGTCAAAATGTTTCCAGTCCATAGCAGCAGTTAGGTACGCCGTATACAGGAGGTATAATATCGATCGACAGGCGAAATTTCGAAGCCATTAAAATGATAAGAGAAGAAATTCAGATATTTACAGCGAGAAAGAAAAATGGAAACTGTTAAAAATGAAAGGGTCTATTCTCTCGTTTCGATTTAATGCCCCCGAATTTAAGATATATCCATCGATACGTCAAGCAAATAGCCGTCAGTCAGGAAAATGGATTTTTCTAGCTAAGCGCTGACGTCGCAGGACGTGAAATTGGCCGTTAACTGGAACGCTGCAAATATAAAAAAAAGACATGGCATAGTAAAAACGATCATCGTTCACAAAAGATCAACTGCGCTTGTGCGTTCAACCTGATGTAATCACCTTTAACGTCTATATTCTTGCGACGTATTACGTCTCAGATTTTTATTTCATTTGATTTTTGCATCAGGTGCGCACCTTCATATTAATATTTACCGCAGCCGTTGAAAAGGAAAAGAAACTCTTATTATAGAATTAAGTGGCGTGTCTGTTGCAGGTTTCTGCGCCGTGTGTGATGACCGAGAGGCCCAGTCGTCGTCAATACTCTCAATATTATTATAGACGCCACCAGCCTGTAATTGGAGTCTTTCTAATCATACGGCAGGCGTTCTAGACTTCACACGTGTGATAGCCCCGCTATAGAACAGAATTCGGGTCTCGTCCGCCCCGTTTTCTATTTTTTCTTCCATCAACGGCGACGCCAAATGATCGGTTGGTCTTCATAATATTCAGTCAGTTCGTTCTATGAAAATACGAGCATTTTGCAGCTCTTCATTTTCCATCACCGTTTTCCTATGGGAGGTTCTCTCGAGAGTTGGGTGGTTTTATTTTCCAGCCCAAATCTCCCAAACTATTAGATGCATCTCGCACTGTTTTCAATTCAAAAGTGGGTGGGCTCTCACCTGAATTGGAATTTTAGAAATTTCTGATTAAGACCATTTTATATGCTAAACTTCCACGTACGGTTATTAGACATGCAAGGTGGGGGTGACGTGTGGTGCGAAAACCTTGGAATTAATCGCTCCTAGTATATGCGCACTCTCCCGATCCAAAGTGCATAGAATAGGATTTTCTCTAATATCGATTGGCATCCCACACTCTCGACATCGATATCGATCTCCGATGTGTCGTCGTGTCGAAGAGTCCTATCATATCAAATTCATCCCAGACTTCTATATGAATGCTTGTATGTATCAGCAAGGCTGATGTAATAAGTAAATTCATACCATAGTAAAAGATTATAGTCGACAGAGCGACTGATGGAATAATACTCTTATAGATGTGACATCAAATTGGTTTCTCCTACGGGGCATGTCATTTTGTTCATGTACAAGCTGCACGGTATCTTGAGGTAGGTTAAGATTCTGAATAGAAATCTAATAATGTATACCGGCATGGCCGTGCTATTGAACATCATTTATTCCGTACAAGCCCTTTTTTTTACTACATACGATGCAATAACCCCTTTAAAAGCCCTATCGTTCTCTCCGTCCCCCAGATACATAAGCCTCACACTATTTCTCGTACGGAATAGAAATATGTCGATTCACATTTCGTTTGAGAATCCATACTATACATTTTTGACGTCGCCAACATTCTACTACTCAAATATTCGTGACCTTTTTGGATTTCTCTTGAATTTTGAGAAGACTATGAAATGTTATATATTGAGCGCGTCGCCTGCATGTGGGAATTGTTCCTCCTCACACTACATCCATCTCCAAGAAGTATATAACGTGTGTGAGATGAGTTTTTGTTGTAACTTGGCGTCTATATCCACATATAGAAGTTCACAATTTTCCGACGAATCATTGATAAAGTTCTGCTACAGTTCACACGGCCGATATCGATTCCGCTTCTCGGCGGAACACGCCTCGCCCGATCCGCCTTCTTCTTCTTCCTTCCCGTCGTCTAAAGAAAAAAGGGACCCAAGTTGGTGCCGAGCGGGTCACACAGCCGGAAATGCGTTGTTTCCTTTTTCTTCTTCTTCTTGTGACAACTCTGTTCTCTCAACAATTTTATTTTTGTTTTTTACTATGTTTTCTTCTTCCAACCCCCTCGAGCGGTCAATAGAGTATACACTCGGAGAGATATAATCAGACGGGCTCGGGGACTGTAGGCTTCAATAAGTATATTTACGGGAACCGTGCGGGGTTAGGACCGTTACGGCACATGTACATATAAGTGCCGGAATTCTCGTGAAAATAAGGGAGCAATTACATCACTTCCATGAAAGCGGATTGTCGACTTTTGGTATCCGTGACTGCGTGTTGCCAATGCCGTCGAAAACATAATTATTATTATACACGTCACGAATTTTTACACAGACTAGCTCCGAGAGCGCATCCGATCTAGTTATGCGTGTATAGTTACGGAGGACTTGTCAATCATCACAAGATTTGGAAGTTTGGTTTGTCTCGGATCGAAATGACTCCCCGTTCAGTTGGTGAATGAAATTCTTCATCCGTTAAACAAGCACATCATTTCTGTTCGTGAATCTTTGAACTTGTAGTGAATGAGCCATCTCTTGTCTAACCGCAATGAAAGGTATTCTGTTGACTTTTAATTATTTGATTTCATCCTTTTTGAATCTGTACCTTTAATCTTTGAAGATGAACTATTCGGATAGATTTGACTGAAGAGATTTGCCAGCAAGCCAATGGGTCGCTCAATAACTTGCCAGCTGGCAGATCAGTGTCTTTACTTGGGTTTCGGACGATGAATAATATGTTTTCAGGGCGCACAACGGGAGAAGCTTGTGCAACGATCCGTGCGGGACGATCCCTGAGACCTCACAAACCGTTAGCTTCATCTACCGTGACGGAATATCGTCTCGATGATGAAGATATGAGATGAGGTTTCTGCTGTTACTTATTTGCCCAGCAGTCCTTTTCGGCGTCGATATCGTATAGCGAAGCCAAATGGCCACTTTCTCGTAATAATAGACCAGAAATAGCAGCAGCAGCAGTTAATTTAGATATCAAAACTAATTCTAGTGATCAAAATAAAATGACTCGGAAATTCTAAAACACTAATGTCATATAATTCAAGTGTAAACTGTATACGTGGGAGGGAAATAAGTGCCATTTGTAAATGGAGACCCGGCACAAATCAAAATAAGATGGGAAATAACCCGACAGCAGTGGCATGGAGCTCGGCGGGCTCGACCGGAAATTCAAATGTGACGGCCGAAATTTCGACGTCAATGGAAAGAAAAAACCGGGGCCGTGAGCTTCTGTCGACGCTGGCTGGCATTGTATAGTCTTAAAACTAAATTACGTTGCCTCGAGATGGATGTTTCCTGCTGTACATTTTCGGTTACATAATACGTTTTTACACCATCCCATATGCATATCTCTTTTTATAACCGTTGCATTTTATGCGTCCATCATTCCTTCTTGGCCTTCCATCACGAGTAGCGCGCCTATTTTTTTGAAATGAGAATAAGCCCCAGCCATATAGTTTTTGGCTGGCATAGTAGAGAAAACTAGCAGAGTGATTGAGACGTCAACAAACTCACAAGGCTGTGGGGTCGACCACCCACACTTTCTCTTATTCTCTTTCGTGATGTAGCTGCTTTGCGGTCTCCTGTTGTGTGCATATACCCGTCGTAATAACCGAAAGAAGATAAATCCATTTGTCTCAGAGGCAGCAGCAGTTGAGATAGAATAAACAACGCGAATCATGATTATTTCCATTATATAGTGGCCGAACAATGTTACATCTATTCTTGTCATTTCCCCTTCACGAAGATATCAATTCGAGTTGGATTGGATATAAAATCTCTTGACTCCACAATGTTTGCTCATCTTCTATTTGATAGTCGGTTTTTGAGACATTTCAGGGGGGTTTAAATTTTCAATACCAACAGCAGAAAGAGACTTATTGAAAATTTAAATGCTATATTACAAATTCAACAAGGTGTTGTGAGAAATGGGCTAATAAATCCGAGAATAAATCTGGCTGCGCGTTTGTCGCCTCGTCTCGTTTGAACCCCGCTGAGGCGGTCCGCAAGAATATTTATTTCCATTTACTCGACACACCTCATAGGAAGTTGCGTAACATATAATGCCTCAGTTGGCCCAACAAACGTCGTTGACTCATTTCTTACGTATTCAGCGCTGAGATTATCGATTCTTATAAGAAATAATGACCCCCTAGAGTTCTATAGACGGTTCCTAATAATTACCATACGGGAGTCTTTGAATTCTGGTTCGTGGAAAAGGTAATCCCGAGCTGGTTGTGAATCACCGGATCAGCAGAACGTTTCCGGTTTGTATTTAGATGTCGCGCTTTCTTCTTTGGAATTTAAATGGGGGAAACGAGTATGACTAGTGGCAGGTTCTTATTCGAAAGGAGCGGACGTCGTAATCAATACTTGGTGTGGGTGAAGATTATGTAAGATTAAATCCACATTTATAGTATAGACTGGCGTCAATCGCAGGCTAATTATTTGTCCATCCTTAGCGTGAATGAGTCCCAGATTTATTAAATAAGTTTAACTCTGCGGTAGCCTTTTTCAAAGTCAATCGTCAAATGTATAGTCATTGATCGTGAATCTTACAAGAGAAATTTGAAGCTTAAGTGAATTTTTCTGTTCAGATTTTTACCCCTCAAAGGATATTTAAATTCGTGTGCACTATCGCTGTCTATGTACGCCCCAGTCGTTTTTAAAAACGAATAACCAAATGCGATGCGAGTGCAATTCACTTTCGAATAAATCAAAAAGGCGCTAAACCCACACCCGATATTCTGTTTACACGTCTCAAATTCAAACGCCGGCCAACTGTATAGTATAGAAGGCTGAACCTCGTGAACCCGTTTGTCACCATTTCCACGATCGGCGTTTAATAGGTTCTTCTCGAAATAGAAACTCCATAAACTGCTTCCTTCTTGAGTGTGTTGACTGTAACTGGATCGAATGGGCAGTCTGGGGGGGGGGGGCCACCCGATCCGGTCGAAAGGAATGAAATAATAAAAAACAGATGTTTGTTTAGGGAAATTTAACCCAGCAGACTAAAGCGGTAATATACTGGACGGTTTGAGCGTGAAACCCCCGCACGCAAAGCGGATAAAGTCTTTTTGGACGAATCTAAGCGAAACCGCATCAATGCTAGACGGCCAAAACTCTGGCGATTATATTTGAGAGAGCGAATATATAGCTTTGTGTGTGTGTGTGTGTGTTTTACAGCCACGTTGTGTATCTATCTAGTCGTCTCCCGCACCAGCAGATGTGGATTATATCTATTTGAATGCGCACCATTAATGTGAGAATTACAGCATGTGTAAAGAGAATGAGCATTGTGGAAACGTCTAAACATACACATCATACACACGGACACAATCATGAATCATAATACCACTCTGGGCGCTTTGATGAAAAAGGTTAGCGCTAAATATGGGTGAATTAGTAATCTAAATGCCATAGAGAATAATACACGTATTATATACGTATACAATTTCTAAAAATAAAACTTGAGTGCCGCCTATAAGTTGTAACATGTAATACAAATTAATTTCTTCCGCTTCGATTTATATACACGAAAGCGGCGGATAGTACATCCGCGCTGGATGTGATCGAGGTCGGGAGAAGAGAGTTCAGACTGAGTAGAAAATTGAAAGAGTTTCAACAAAATGGCCAGCATTAAATGAAGAAAAGTTTCGATTTCGCCTTAATGATATTTCAACTATTTTCTAATACGGTACATAGTTAATTCATTCAATCGCCCAGTTTTGAAGGACGAGAAAGAGCATGCGCTTTGAAATGGGAAATTGGAAAACTATTGGAAATTATATTAGATCAAATGATCAACGGAATAAAAAAGAATGCGGCAATAATTTTGTGTTCCCTCCCTCGTTGTTCTACAAGAACTTTTCCGCCCTTTATGGTTTTAAAAATGAAAGCATAGTATAAAAATATATGCATTCAAGATTCAGCAGCTCCCCCATCCACAGAAAAAAAAATGAGATATGCGTTCGGTACACGCCATTCCCGTTGTGTACGCAGTCGTGAGAGTCGTGTGCAAAGTCGTGCACGGAACACATGGCAGAGCGCTGTTGATTTGTGTTTTTTATCGGTCCATTTTCTTTATTATTTTTTTGTCTTCCCTTGTTTTTTTAAGATTTGCCTGCTAGGAATAAATAAATGTATAAGGGGGGGTGTCTCTTTGAAATTTGCAAATAACTCACCGCAAGAAGCCAAGCTCGGGTAGACACGTACCGTTTTGGCCTATAGTTTCGTTCTGCCCTTTTTCACTCACCATATGTAGGCGGGTATAGGAGTCGGTCTCTGGTGCGTTTCTCTTTTTCTAATTTGAAACCGACTACGACTAGGCATGCACACATGATCTGTGATGGCTTTGGCTAGTCGTCATTCTTCTGCCAGGCTGCTGTCGACTTTTCTTTCCGGTTCGGTAATTCTACGCAAAATAAGAAAAACAAAATGAAGAGGACTATAAGATGAAAATAAGGGACTCCAAGATGGATTCATTAACGCCTCAATTCTTGATAGAACGAACCTGATGGGTGAGACAACGGAACGCTCACGCTCGGTCGGCCGTCTGTGACGACGGCGATCAAAAGCGGAGATTATTATATTAGCTCAGAGATTTCGGGTCAAACTTTGGTAGAGTCGTATAACTTGTGCGTTAAACGGGATTGGTGAATGATGACGTAAACGTGAATCAATCGTCGTAAAACTTTTGGGAGAGAATCCGGTGGGAATCCACACGGGTAAGAAAGAGCGGGTCCCGCGTGAATCGAGATTTATGGCCGACAACTGCTTGAATTACAGCTTGAATTTTCTTTGTATAGTAAACGCTACACACATTTGTGTTACGCATTTAGGTATAATCACCTCATTTTTTTTTAAATCGACAAGTGATTTAAGGGAGAAAACAATAAATCAGTCCATTTCTTGAGTGTAAAATAGTGGCCATTTCTATTATGGACACGCATAGTATTTACGTAAGTGCATGCAAATGCCAAATGGCGTTTTATTTATAGGAAAGTACTAAACATTATCTATATATACAGCCCCAAACATTCCAGCTTTACTAAGTTGATTAAGATCTTCACGAAGGGTTCGTGGCATACAGAACACAGTGCCAAAATTGCACAATGCACATGTATGTACTACAACCGTCGCGAATGAATGCCAAAAAGAAACACAGAGAACAGTTCATTATTGCATTTCTTCCTTTTCTATTAATAATCGTGTGTTGCAGTCCTATATGCTATGGATACTCCTACACGCGGGACTGCTGGGTCCACTGGGTCCAAGTTAGCAATTATACTAATCAGTTATATTTATATACTGACTCTGAGGCATATGGTTATGGCAAACTGTCATTGATTTGTGTGCGTGGGGATGGCCGGATGAGGGGGCGGTGGAGGATAGTAGTATTATTAGTTGGACTTTGTTATGTTACATAGTTGAAATATTTTGTCGTATTTTAATCCTTAATTATCTATATAGTTACTTGATAGCTGAGCTATAATACTACAGGTATAAGGCGGTTACCTAGCGACATCTGAAACTGGACCATATAGTCCCATACTTATACAAAGACGACACAATTAGTTATACTGTTATTTCCGGCGGATTCTTTTGTTTCTCCTTCGGGTGGAGTGTGTTCGTGCCTTAGAGGACTCGGCGAGTACAAAGTACAACTAGAACCGGTAATATGTATAGCACATATCCGGCGATCCAGAGATATCTCGTATAAAATGATCCGTGTGTAATCACACATAAAAAACAGCACGCAGAGCAGTCAATGTGTTTGTACCCCCCCTCAGCAGTAGACAATTATATCTTACCTGCAACAAAGGAATTATGTTATTTAAGGGAAAAACGACCTCTCCCACTCATCCAGCAGCACGACTCCGGGTGGATTCTATCTCTCTCTCTCTCTGTTGGCTCGTCTTAGTTACAGTCGATTTTGTTTCTATTCATGTCCTTTGGACGTTAACTATTTGCGACTTCTAGTGTTCAAATTCCCATCATGACCGGCAGGGGAATTTAATAAGACGGGCGCCGTGCCAACTAGTCGTATATAGTCACGTGTCCCGAATTCCAAATAGGATGTATAGAAAACCCAACGAAAATGGAACGCCAAAGAATGGGCGATGGGGCGCAGATAGTAAAAAGAAAAGAAAAATAGAAATGCGCCTTTTGCTGTTTTTTGTTGACGTTTCTTGTTTGGCTATCTTTTTTTTTTCTTTTGGCAAAACATATCCAAGTGGCTTCTATAAAGACCCTGTTTATTATGGCAGGAAGAGCCGGAACAAGTCCATCCTTTTTGCAATCGATTGAAATGTAAACTACTATAGGCAGTCAAGTGAAATGGCATAACAATGGTGCTGATGAAAGAGTTGTGTGCGCAAGTGCATTAGTGAAACTCGACCTGCTTTTCGCTAGATACAACCAGCAGAAACTGGAGAGCCCTCTTTCACGTAATAGTGCGACTCTCTTACAAAAGCGGAATAATGTATGCAAGGGGAAATAAGAAGAAGAAGAGCAAATCAATGTTACATGTATATTTGGCGATTAATCAAAATAAATGGACGGAAATAGATCCGCTATGACGTCTAAGAACCTGGATCGATTTTCTTCCAACCTTGTTTTTGTTTTTTGTTTTTCTCCGGAGAGAGAGGTTTAGTCATTTTATTGATATTTGATATTGACACGCTGTTTGACTGTATTTGTTGTTTTGAACGCATCGTGACGCTTTTAGACGTCGCGTGAGCCCCCCGCCAAACACGCGAGACCCATTTTTCAATCACAGACGAATAAGCCAAATAGATTTTGGTTCAAATCAACTTGAAACGCACGGGGTATATAGTATAGTTCTCATTCCGCGTCGACCAGCGCAGTTAGAAAACAACCGGGGCAACGGATATAGCAGCGCACCAGCGATTCTAAATCCGAATGATGGACTTTTATGCGCTTGCGGTAAATATATATATGTACGTTTTGGGCCGATTGCCAAATGCACATCTCTCTCACTCGACGAGAAAAACAAAAGAAACTCGTATACTACCACTGCATCATGCGCTAGCCCCTTCATTTCTTATGGCTATATAACTATTGCTGCTGGCGCCGGAGACCCCCTTGTACTACGCACAAAATCGTGACAAGATAAACGAATATTGCCCGTCACACGTCACATCGTCAGAGAGAGAGAGAGAGGCAAAGAAAGTTGAAGGAGTAAAAGAAAGTCTGCCGAGGCCAACCAACCTTGGCTGATGTCGTTAGCTCTTATATACAATACGACACTCACTAATGATTCTGAAGAAGAAGAAGCGTGGGATGTATATGTGAACAGCACTGGAAGAAACGATTGAACTTTAAGCGGATCAGTTCCGGTTTTCAAATAAGTCTGTAACTGATGTCACGCCAATTTTCTTTTCTTGTTGATTTGATTCATCAGACGAAACTGCAGGAGGCCATCTGTCGTCGAGTTATTAGCATCAAAATGTAATATCGAGCCAAGTCTGCCAGGGAGTTTGCGATTTAAATTTGAACAATGTCGTTATAGAGCGGCAGATTGGTTTCCCCTTTTCTGATCGGTGGAGCGCGTAATCAATCAGTTTTGTGACATCAAATGACGTCACGTTCTGCCATTCTTTTCCTTCTATTTAATGGCAGCGCATTGAATAGAAGCAGAAATGTTTTATGAGTTCATCTTTTGCAGTTGTGACGCGCATGAATTATCATAGCCCCATCAAACAGCCGTTTCCTGCTTGGTATGGCCTTGATGCAGCTTATACTAAGATATACCACACGCAGAAAAGAATAAAACTTTCAAAAAATTTAAAAGAAAAAAGGCGTGATGTTTCGTTCGCCAATTTCGGATGGTTATTCAGGATGCGAATTGCCAGTTCGATTTCGAAATGCGCCAAGCTCTTCTGGGAAAAAGTCAAAAGTTGCCGACAGACGGCCGACTAATAAACTTTATGCGTATATCTAAATATACACACCCACTTCCCTGTGACTAATACAAGTATTTATGAATGCAGAAAAAAAGGGCTCAGTTCCAAGATTATATATTTTTTTATTTTTCTTCATTTGACAAAATCTTTGTCAAAGCCTACGCATAACATGGCAGAGAGAGAGAGAGACTGAAACGAAAATGCAGTGGCTATCGTCGCCGGGATCTAAAGAGTTCTCCGTTTGGCTTTTGGCTGCTTTTACAGATGCCAATTATAGACATCCACAAGATCCCCAAACGTGAGGGAGGTGCTGACTGTATCCTGTCTCCGCTCAATGCTTCTTTTTTATTTCTTTCGCTATCAAGATAAGGGAAATAGCGAATCTTTCTCTTTGGAGAACGAGACGGTTATCAATAGGATTTCTGAATGATTCGATATAGTCAAGGAGAGTAGTATTTTGCCATAGGCAAGAGCAGAAGACTAGCGGATTCGAATGTGTCATTTTTTGAGGATCTGTAAATGTAATTTCAAAAACATAGGATAGGACGTAAAGTATCGACCATATTATACAGACAGACAGGCAGACAGCTACCTTGAAAGGCCCATATTTCATCTGGTTGCCTGGAAATTTCCTGTTAAATCATTTGCATACGGATGACAGGTAAAAAGGAGAGAGGTGGAAGGAAGATATAGACTCGATCAAGGCTCTCCCATACACTCTTATCTTTAATTCAATCTTGTTGTTGTAAAAGTTTGCCGAAAGCCCAAAAGGAAAAATTAGGATTGATTTTGGGTTATTCGAATTTTGCTGATTGGATTATAGACAATGCATTCTGATTTGATCTGGTCTGATGAAAATAGAAAATATCAAATACGATTTTAGAACCAGAGCTTTGTTGCAATTCCAACAAATATGAAACAAGAGTTTTTGTTTTAAAGAAAAAACCACAATATTTTTTGTAAAAAGAAAATTCCTTAATTTACTGACCATTCTTCTACAATTCTGATTTGATTATAAATATTTAAAAAAAATTTAATGCATCATGGGAATTGAATTTTGGAAAATGCAACACAGCTTACGTTGATTCGGACCGAGATTTTCATTGTCATTGTTATTCTGCCATGGAGAGGTTGTGCATTTTCGCGCTTTTTTTCACGTGGTCAGACGTGGTGTTGCTGGATAAAGTGGACAGCCATGGAATATTTTTGTCTTTTCGACCAACTTTGAGTAAGTTCTCTTTTATTATTGAAGTGAAGTGCAGTAAAAGAAAGTAAAAGTAGCTATACTTTCACCCCTCATCGTTGAAATTAGAATGGAGTAGTGAATAACATAAAAGATGTGGTAATCAGTTTCGTTTTTTATTGATAGAATATGAGGCGACCAGCATATCATTGATTCAAGATTCCCCTTTACTATTTTACAGTTGGCCCCACTTCATATTACAGAAATTTTTCATTGAAATTGATGCCATAAGCCTAAAACTCCAAAGTATGGTTCCTACGATAAAAAAATTAGGTAAGATAGAGCCATTTTCCTCAGACAACTTTGAAACCCACAGTCGAATTGCACTAGTCGCAGTTAAGGTTCTTCAGACTCGGCGATTCTCAGATGACAGCCGAGCGGATCGATAGACTAGCGTGTCGAGAATTGGCGCCGCCACAAGTTCAAACCTCCGACGACCGACAGCATTACGAGCGAAGGAAATCCGAACTTTGAATTTCTCTCCTTGCCCTTCGATTCGAGAATAGATGATGTCAAGAAAGTTCTAGTTTCCAGTTCGTATTAATCGTGAGATTCACGTCGACCGTGAGCCAACACCAATCGATTTCAGTTTGATAATAACACGATGTCCATGTCTGTTTCCTTGAATCCATTAATTATATCATCACTATGATTTAAATGTAAAATTTAATTTATTCTGTATTTTTCTTTTAATAGGCACGAAAGACTGGGTCAAAATTAAGGAAATGTGAAATTGGAGCGACTGTGAAATGGAAGAAAAAGTCACCCGATCTGCCGGCGTGAAATTGTGTCGTAATCATCGACAAGTGACCGGACTGCCATCGCAGTGGACGTACTGATTCGGATGCGGAAGCGCCGCTCGTTGTCGATTATAAGGGCCGGAGATTGGCCGGCCTGGTATGATGAACCACGTCCATCCCGTTCACGTTTCACACCTGGTGCTGCCATGAGCCGCTTTGGAGTTAGCAGTTGCTCTCGTCTCTCGCTGACGTTGTTTTTCCTCGTCGTTTTGAACTCGATGTTGTTTATGGCAGTTGGAGCAGCTCCCGTCACATCCGTGTCCAACGATAAGAGGAGCAGTGCCGGATCACGCACATCTTTAAGCCGCTGCCCAGCCATTTTCAACCCGATCCCTATGGTTGCCAATGCCAAAGTTGCCACCAGTCCCGATCTAACTGGCCAAAATGGCCAATCGAACGCAACGGAACCGTCAACGTGTCGCTACTTTTTGACGAAACGTTTTGGGACGCTGACGACGCCCGGCTTCCCGTCGGCTTTCCCCTTGCCGTTCATGTGCAGTTGGATCATCAACGCGACGGGATTTGAGGCCGACTCGTTCGTGACTCTTTACCTGACGCAGATGTACCTGACTCGCGGCGTCAAAGCCGTCCAGTACTCTTTCCGCAACGAGACAACCGCCATCGGTCGCAAGGAGCTGGACGAGCTGCACACACTTCGTCCCCGGCCGTATTCCGTCTACAGGATCAAAGCGCGGTACCTGGAAGTGCAGGTGAACCTAGACGAGTTGGTCAACGCCAACCTGCGAGTCGAGCGCCGGTTCATGGACGTTTACGGCTTCAACATCACGTACGAAATCCAACCAAACACTTCGCGCATTCGCTCGGATACGTGCAACGTTGCCAACTGCACATTTAACGGCCACTGTTACGCCAATCACAATTACAGGTAAGTGCAGCAAGGATGTGCAAAGCCTCGAATGATTTGAAACGGTGTGAAATTACCGTCAGTCCAGTAATTCATAGAATCTTATTGCTAATGTGTGTAGTTGGGCTATCGCTCGACCGGAACAACACCACTGTTATTTGGCTAAAACGTCATTTTAACTAAACCGTTAAAAAAATTGCTGGAGAAGTTGTATTTTTAACTGGGCAATGTTGAAATGGCGTGAAATTATTAGATATTAGATCCACCAAATGCGTTTCTGGCCATGGATAAAGCTCTGATCGTTATTATGTTTACTGGACAAGTCTACACTCAAATGGAATTTGTTTATTATCGTATTTATTTATTATTGCCATTGGCAGCCAGTTCCAGTGTTCCTGTCTGCCGGATTTCTCTGGAAAGTATTGCCAATATGGTCCCGAATGCAATCCGGCCAAAGGAATCAACGTCTGCAAAAATGGTGGCGTTTGTGGGTAAGTGATAAAACGAGTGACCGAGGACACTGGACAGTGACTGTCTGGGTGGTCAAAAGTCTGTAATTTTCCAACACTTTATTGTCATTGCATTTCACAAAATAGGTACCGCAGCGGTTTGACGGTTGTGCGCTGCAGTTGTCCGCCCAATTACAACGGAAGTTTGTGCGAGTTTCGCCGTGAATTCATCCCCTCCAAAGGTATGGCCTATAATTTCGATCGCCGTCAACCAAATCGTTCGAGTTAGCTGTCGTGATCGGCGACGGGCATTTTCGATTGTACGTTGTTGGGGAGGGGGCTGCTGTTTTCATTTGTGGTTTTTGGGCCGTTTCATTGAGCGCGCCTTTCCCGCCGCTCGTCTCTCGTGATGTCTTTATTGGGTCATTACTGTTCTGTTCTTCTGGCCCATTCATTCGTCTATCGATCGAACGAAAAGCCAGGCCTATCTGGTGGCGTGCAGACCATGGCCGCCTTTCTCAGCAGTCGCCATTCTCTGTAAAATTGGCCGTCTTCATTTGACCAGCTCACGTTCCTTTGTTTGAGTTGCTGTTAAGACTGTCAACATATTCCAAGCCACAGAGCCCAGCAGAGTAGATTTGACTTTTGACAAACACTTTTTCCATTCTGCTACCACAATCGTTACGCAAACAGGGAAATTGAATCAATGTCTGCATAATGTCTGCGATGTTTTGCTTGTCGTTGATTGAACACGCGTTTTATTATCTCGACTGTCTTGTTGGCCGCTTTGATTGCAGAGTGCCTTTCACGGTTCCGGTTAAACTGCAGCCACCACTGCGCCGTAACGGACAAGGGAGGAGCCGCTTGCCGCTGCCCGTTCGATCAGGCCTTGAGATCCGACAATGTGACCTGCTATCCGCTCGGTGAGTCATTTCTCTCTTTTTTGTTTGTTTCTTGCGTTTTCTCCATCACTTTTTTATGGTTGCCAGTCTTCTTCGCCCCTATTATTTTGTTTCCTCCTCTGACGTACGCGTTTCTTTTATTTTCCACTCGCTCGTGATGCCGATAAAGTGAAACGGAATGAGAGGGGCGAATAAAATTCGTGTGCAGCGAAATAAAGGGAACGATTGAATTGCATCGTGCATCTTTTTAGTGAACTTTGTTCGGTCGTTATGTTTGTTGTACGAACAAAAAAAAAGGAAAAATACTACTGTACGAACTTTGTGAGTTAAATGTAGCATCAAAAAGTCTGATGACATAAAATTTGAATCCAATTTTACGAAGTGTTGGACATTACGTAAATCCAACACTTTGCAATATTTTTGTCACAATATGCAGTTATGCACATTGTGAAAGAGGATCAATTGAAAGCAACAGGTGTTACCATCGGTATGTGACGTAATGAATCAACTTCATTTTGTCAAAAAACCGTTGCCACTTTTATCGCGATACTTTTGTTTGTTTTCTATTGATGACGTAGAAAGAAAATGGTTTTCAAGTTCTACAAACTAATCATAACGAATCAATATGTGACGAGATTGCGAGAGCGTTTTCCGGATAACGTATTTTATACTTTGACTGGCAGGTTGTCAGAATCAGCGTAGATTCTGACAAATTTTACAGTAAATCGTACATTATCCATCTCCGGGGAAAATATAGCTCATTTTTTTTTATTTTTATTTGCTCTTTCTACACGTTAAAAAAACTTGCCATTTTCACCAATTACTAGGAAACACAATTCTTTTAAAAAACAATTTCTTCAGTTTGCGTCACTCGGCGTTGTCCACAATCAATTGCGCTGTTTCTTAAGTTTCTTATTTTCCTCAGTTCTGTCAGTGTGTCACCGGGCAACTAGGAAAAAGTACGAAGGCGACAAGAAAGATGAAGAAGAAGACTTGGGATTAATCGACAAGCTTGTCTACAGTCAGTGAACGAATGATGTGTCGTGCAACCGCCAAAAGGTTTTTTTTCCCCCGGGAAAGTGCGGATGAAAACAAGTCGTTCAAGTGGAAGGGAACGACGACCGAGTCTTGTTTTTCTCCCCCCGTGTTTGACAGGAGGGAAAAGGGTTGCATGACGATTAATTATTCCAACCAAGTAAACAACCTCTTCATACTTGGAACCGATCTAAGATCCCCCTTTCCCCATACCGCAAATGTTGGTATTGATTAGCTGCTCCAGCATGGGCTCCTCTTGTTATTCTATGGTACATATTCAAAAGTCCCCGCGCTCGCTCTTATTGACGGGCGTCGAAAGTTCATTTCTCTCACTTTTTCCTCCATCGGCGAAACTTTTTGAAGGTCTTGTTATTCTACCCATACATATAACGTAATAGCTCGGAAATTCATTTGTCACTTTTCGTTTGTAGACGATGATGACATAAGGGTAGGCTGTACTGTTTGGGTAGGGCTGGAGCAATGGCTATGTAACACGAGGGGATTATTCTTTCCATTAAAAAATATTGGGCGCAAGCTTCCAACTCTCTTTTTTTTGCTACGACTTTTGTGGTGAGCCGCAACGTCTTCTGGCGAATAATAAATGCTTAGTCAACTTTCCCTTTTTGGGGGAAATTTTTAAAACTCTTTAACTCCGACCTCCCGTCTTTGGAAGCTTAACCCTAACGGCTTCGGCTTATTCTCTTTATCTAGCGTCCATCGATCAAAGCATAAAGCAAACGATGAGAATAACGAGAACAATGACGCGTCGTTGACTGGCATTACATTTTTCTTAAATGGGTTTTCCGCAAATCAGGAACTCGGCCATTAACTCATCTTGATCCTCCCTCCTGTCTGGCAATTATATGATGTTGTTCTGTTGTTGTTTTTTTTCGGTTTCAACTATATTATTTTGCTCCTTTCCAATCGCTTATTTTTCCTGCGGTACTACATTACGGCTGCATTTATATCATACCCACTCTCACGTAACGAAACGATGAAAGACGAAGTGGGGAGGAACGTTATTTATTTTTATGTAACATCGTTTTGAAGTGCTTTTATAGGTTTTTTCAAAACCGAACCACCGGCAAAAAGATTGCTTATTTCTACAATGATGATTGTAAACGCGCACAGGATGCAATCGCTATATTGGGCAACCGCCTATTTACTCGTTTCTCTGTGAGCCGCAAATTGGGCTTCTCCTCTCATCTCCTTTTCTTTTTCCCTCCTCCGTATATATCCTACGCGATTTCGTGACGGTTTTTATTTGAAATTGTGAAGGCTCGTTTCCTGTACTCTGTAATCGCTGAGCTACGAAGAGAGACGATTGCGTAGTACGCACACACACACGCATTTACGTATGTCCTATATATTTTGATGCCCATCATTTTCAGTCATTCTTCAGCTCCAACCTCGATGGAGCGTTGGATTTCCCGCTCCATCGACCCCACAACTCCCTCCCTACTTTTCTGGTGTTCCTGCTGGGAACGTGTATTAGTCTTCGACGTTATTCCTATATTCGTTTTCTTCTTGATTTCCATTATTTTGTCGAAAGAAAACTGCCAAATTCAAAAGTAGTATGTTGATTTACAACCGAGTTGCAGCAGCAGAATAGGGGAGAGAAAACTGGTTTTGTTAATGTGCGACCGTAGGTGTGTCACGTCTGCGTTACTGCGTTTTCGGTCCTTTGTGAAATATTCTTTTATGAAAACATAAAAGAAACTTGATGCATTTCTTATTTTTCTTTTTACGACGACGAGTTTCCAATTTCGTGGGTTTTGAACGGGAAATTCTAAAGTTAAAAAATTTTTGTTGGCCCCTTTTTTCTCGAGTGTTGTACTAAAATTAGAATAGCCTTTTGCGTCGACCGAAAAGAATATAATGGCGTAAAGAATAGTGTGGTCTCCGCCACATCACCAACACCAAACAAATAATGCCGAAATAATGGGTGAAATTTCTCTTATTTCTTCTTCTTTTTTTAATCTTTTATTATGTCTAAATCAGCAGACAGCAGTCACACACATAATCTTTAATTTTTTTAAAGAATGTGGTATAACTTATCGGCTTAATGTTTGTAAAGTTATTGGAGTCTAGGATCAGTTGGACGAATTAGTTGGTATTGGTTTTCAATTTTCCGAGAACAACAAACGCGACCTATACTTCATCAGCTTTTTAATGCCACTCTTAATTTCAGTCGTTCACTTCTATTTCTTTCCGCTTCTTTTTTTTTAAATTCTAAATGGCATCGATTGACATGCGTGGAGCGCACTCGGCGTGAGATAATAAGTATCCAATTTTACCCATCGAAAATTCTCTATACAAGCTATTGCAACTTTTTCATTCCGTTGGTAGTCATTTTGGGCTTGGTTGATTTCTCCAAGGCAACTGAGGGGGACATGGAAATATGATAATGCCGAGATAATGCCACTATATGCGCACGACCCATGCGAAAAAGACTTCTATAAATTCCTCGATCTAAAATATTTGTGATGACGTCAATAGAGTTGCGAAGTGTCAATTCCATTAGTTGATTGGACGTGCATGCTTACATTTTTGGCTGGCAGTCGCGGTTAGCTGATCGGATGTTGGTGATGCGCGTGAATGAGATTTGTGTACTTATGACCATCTAATAATACCCTCATTTGATATTGATGCAGCCGTTGCTGTTGGCAACGACACACAGTCTCAGCTAAAATTTCCACTAAAAAACAAACAAACAAAAGGTCAATAATGCGGAAAGGAAAAACTGTGAAGGATACAACAAATGCCATATTGCGGAAAGCCGACATTTTCACAACTTTCATCCTCTAGTTGGCTACTGCATTGACGTCGACCAACTCCTCCCATTTTTTATTCAGTGATGTTCACGTCTCTTGCGAGAATAGTAGAGCCTTCTTACGAAGTTTCTTATTCAAATTTCTTTTTGCTTTTTGCCTTGGTTTCCCACATTCATCGTAAGGGCGTTCCTTTAGACCTTTCGTGTAGTATTTCACACGATCTTAGGAACGCTAAATATAATGTACACGATAAGCTTTTATTAGTTAAAAAAAAATAATAATGGCGTAATAGCTTGCGTCAACCAAGTCTGGCTAGTTTGTGTTAGTTTCCCAACTCTATAAACACTGTAACGTCATTAATTCAATCTGTTTATTGCAGTGCCATTAAGAATCTTGGGGAACGTCGTACTGGATAGGCCAATAAGTTTCAGTGACAAGCGCTTGGTGGACGGAGTCACGACCGAGGTAAGTTCATTTCCTCCCGAAACTTACTACTGGTAAATTACTTAATGTTATTTCCTATTTCTTTTCAGTTGAAGAAAATGACCGACGAATTAACAGCGTACCTGTTCGTGGTGGGTTCAGTCGATCTGTTCGAGTAAGTTCATCGTTTAAAAATAAGAGAGAAAATTCGGAATTTTTATTATTCTTTTTGGCTTCCAGATCTGATTCAAATCGGCTACAGTTCATACTATGGAATTCCGAGAATTACAATATGAGCCGGACGAATTGGATCCAGCAGCAAGTTCCTTCCGTGGCAGCCGTAAAAAGCCGAGGTTTCACTGCACTACTCAATCGATCGGCCACCGGACTTCGGTCCTCTTGGACTGGCGTCATGAAGAGGATGCCGCGTGGCATCATAAATCCATTCACCACCACCTACATCCCACAGCAGTGGAACAACTCTTATTCGTCCTTCGTCAACCAAATAAACACGAAAACGTGGAAAGTGCAGGGCGAAGCCATCGCCATTCGAAACCTCAGCATTGTCCAAGTTCCAGCTCTCATCATCGAGGTCCGAATTTCTTGCCATTATTTTGTTATGCACAATTTATTCACGTTTATTCCGTACCATCTATTCATGCAGTGGGTAAAACTGGACGTCAAAGGTCAGGTTCGAGAAGGCTATCCCTTCACAGTGGCATGCAACGCAAACGGCTCGGGTAGGAAAGATTTGAAAATGGACTGGTTCAAGGATGGCCATAAGGTGGACGACTCTTTTGCTCTGGCGCGCAACGTGTCCATCTTCATTCACGAGAATCAGGACCTTCGAGGATTCTTCACGTTTTATTTGGAGGTGAAACAGGCGTCGTTAGCTGATCGTGGCGAATTTGAATGTCGGGCCACTGACTGGGGACAGACTGTCCGGAAGAGCGTTTTTCTCGACGTCATCACCCCTCCCATTCTCGACCTGATGCCCATCAATCCCGTTGTCCTGCCGGTATTTTCTTGTTTCTCTTTCGGAAAAAGAAATATTGCATTGACACCAAATTGGAAATCCTTGTTACTTTTTTGTAGGGAACGGCCGTGAATTTGACGTGTCGTGATGAGAACCATCTGGCCCGGCGGACGACAACCAAGTACGTCTGGTTGAAAAATGGCCGGCCGATTGAATCGTCATGTGATGAGATCATTGAAGATTTGACGCCAGTCGGGAGTCTTTTGAAAATCACTGCGATTCAGGTTCGTTGATTTCTTCCAATTTAATATTTTTCGATTTCACCTGATCTTATTCCGTGTGATTGATGATAACCGAAATTTGTCGTCCAATATTTAGCATAGCACCAATTACTCATGCCGAGGTGAAAACGGAACCAAACTGGCGAACAAGACGACGCACATTTTTGTTGTTCGTCCAGACAGAGCCTGTCCCCAGGAGAAGAACCGGGGCGTCGAATGGCTTATGACGGCTGTTGACGTCACCAATTATCAATTCTGTCCAGCCGGATACGTTGGCGTGACAAGGAGACGTTGTCTCTCCGTTAAACAGCCGATAGACAACAGCGAAATCGCAGCGACTGCAGTTCGGGAATTTTGGAAATGGGGCGAACCAGATTTTTCCGACTGCAGTGATCGTGAAGTCACCGAACTCTACCGTCAGTTGAAGTTGATCACTTTGGGCTATGCCGTCACCGATATCGCCTCCATCATCAACAAATTTGCCGATTTCATTCAAAGAAAACTCAAAGATTTTGCAGATCACGAGAGTCTGAAAAGTGCGGGTAGCGAACAGACAACCCAATTCCTTTATCTGCCTGGCGAAGGCAACGCTCTGCTAGAAATAGCCATGAACTTGGAGGCTTTTCTCTGGAGAAGGACAGAAGTTTTACCACAGTCCTTCTGGAACTCGACAGCTATCCAATACTTGTATGCACTTGATGCCCTGCTGTCCATGCCAAAAGACTTTTTCCGCTTGGATGTAAGTAGGAAGCGGTCATTAGTTGTTTATGGAAAATGAATAAAGTTTTCTTGAACTTGTTTTTTTCCAGGGAGGAATACCGATCCTGCGATTCATCCAGAATCACTTGACTCTGTTAGGCATCAGTCCGAAAGGAGGATATCCTCTTGGTGCCATTGAATCGCATCTATTAAAGAACAGCGACATTGACACCGACTTTAATAAGTAAACCAGAATTTGTTATTTTCGTTGTCCTTTACTTTTAAAAATTGTTTGATTCTTTCCAACGTCCAGGAAAGAGCTCAAGTACAAAGAACGTTTGAAATTCTTGCCAAGGTATTTTTATCTTAATTGTTGCAATATCACTTGAATTTTATTGTTCTAATAATCTTATTCCCTTTTGAATAAAGTCAAACAGGTTTCAAAAATCTTACGCAACTTGCGCCCGCCCAATTCTTTCTCAATAAACCAAACGGATCCAACGTGACGATGGATTTCTTTTCGACGGTTGAACAACTGCAGATAAGGGGCGGTGAATATATTTGCGCCTTGTTGCTCCTTCAACCCACAAATCATTCCCGTGGATGGGACTATTGGGACATGAATTCTTGTTCCATCGAACGGCTGTCGGACCCGTCTGCGTTCCGCTGCCTTTGCTCTCATCAAGGGACAGTTGTTTTGCTGTACGCAGAAAGGGACTCGATGGTATGTCCATTTGTTTAATATTGTTTCCGAAATGATGATGAAACTAACATTGATCGTCTTGCGTAGCAGCACACCGATGCAACATTTGATCTGTGGAAAATCATCGTTTTTGTGGCCTCCACTTCCAGTTTGATTGTCGTCATTGGCGTAATTGTTTTGTCGATCAAGTGGTATCGGCATCGCTGTGTTTGGGTTTGGTTTCAAATCCAGTTAGGGGTTGCACTTGTCCCACCTTCTTCTGTCTATTTTTTGCCAACCGAATCCATCGTAAGTTTAATTCAATTCAAGTAGAATCAATTAATAAGTTGTCGATAATGCCGCCTCCTTTCGTCACAGATTTCCGACCCATTCTGGACCATCGTGTTGACTGTGGCGACTTATCAATTCGTGACGACCGTTTGGGCCATGATCATGTACTTGAAAATGAACGCTATCCACCGTCCGGATGAAGAGGAAGTTTCGGATAAGTTTAATCAGAATAATGTCAGACTGGTTGGCTTGTCGATAGGTAACATGTCGTTGAAATGTCTGAGATTTTCTTGATCAACATCTTGATTTTCTTTCTTGCTTTTCCTGTGTACAGGTATTCCGCTGTCGTTGTCGGGTGTCCAGAGTTTGATTGAAGAATTCTCAACGGGATCGCCGTTCGTCAGCTGGTTTTCCCAGCTCAGCTCCATCTCTGGGATCTTTTTTTGTTTGATTTATTGTACGTTATTGATTGCCATCCTATCCTTGTATGTCATATCGACACGGGTAAGGGACGTTTCTTCTGAGAAGTTCAACGCCTTCACTCAAGAGGTTCCTAATGTAACCGAGATTAGGTAATAGCATGGTAAATGTTTCCTGCATTTCCCAATTTATTAAATTGAATCGATTGCAGTTCCGGATACAACCAACGCTGCCTGCTGCTAGCAATTTTGAGCCTTCTATTGACTGGAACTATGTTGAGTCATCTTCGTTGGATTTCGCTTAGCGCTCACTGTATTGCCGCATTTTTACATTTGCTAGAAGTATAATCGATTTATATTCTTTGCTGCTCTGATTCCCCTAATTTTTGTTTTAAATCGAATGGATTGTTTTATTCAGGTTTTACTGGTTTTCGCTTTGATGATGACGTTCAGTGGTACAAATTACACCTGTTCTTTATTGTGTTTTTGGCGCCGGAATAAATTACCCGAAGGAGAAACGGTGAATGAATTACTCAACGCAACGGCTATGGTTGAGAGCCCACAGAGGAGGAACCTGCTGTCGCAGGAACAACTTCCGGTTGACGGTAGAGATTAATTTCATTTTAAAAAGGCGTACAATTTAAGACTTAATTTGTTTTTGAACGTCAAGAAGATGAAACATTGAAGACAATCAATAAAACGAAAAGGACAATTCAGCCTAGTGTGGATGACACCGTGTTTCCCGCACCTAAAAGAAGCAAAAGATGTAACCGAGCAGGTCCAGCTTCGTCTCCTTTACTTCAGCGAGCCGGACTGGGTCCTGAAGTGTTGCGGGCGTTCGGCGTGGAACCGCAGTCTTCGCACCAACTTGTTGGCAAAACTACTGGATGCCTTCAAGCAGAAAACACATCTGTGAACGGACCGGGAGATGCGATGGGATCTGGTAGAGATCGAGTCAATTCCATTGCGACGTGTGATGGAATGCAACGGGACGACATGGATTCAGGATTTGGACCCAGTGGCGGTGGTGGAAGTCAAAAATTAAACGGGTTGGATAGATTTTCTGACGCATGGAAGGTTTGTCATTTCCAAACGAATTTAATATCTTGGCGATGTGAAGAATTTCATGTTTAAGTATTACGTAGTGTCTAACCTCCGCCATTTATTCTTATCCAATCCCCATTCTCTGTTCTATTTCAGTTCTTGAGTCGCATCCGCTGGAAGTTGCCGCTACGCGGATTACCTTCGAATGGGAGCACCAGCGGCGGAGGTTCATTTCGGTCACGACAAAGCACGATGAGTAGCGCTACAACGGCGGAATTCGGTGGTGAACAAAGTAGCAGTGTGACGACTGAAGAGACGGAGGTTCAGATCCGGGAGTCTGAAGATACTGAATCCTTGATGGCACCTTACAGATTGAGACGATCGAGGACACGGTGGACTGACGACTACGGCCGAGAAAATGAACTCGACTCCAGGGAAGTCAGTAATTTGACTATAAAATGCAAACCTTATAGAGGTCGATGTTTCATCCGCTGTTCGCCGGAAAAAATCGGATCCAATGCCCTGTGGAACCATCAGTGTCAGGACGTAATTAGCGACAGGCAAGCGAGTTGGTTCCCAACGCAAAACGACAGCTGCGAACGATGCTGGCACAACCCAGAAACTCCATTTTGTGACATCTGTCTCACAGATAATTCTCATCCCGTTCAAAGTCGTCCGGGAACCATGTTCGTCCGAGCTGTCATTGAAAATCCACCTAAACTTCCGGTAAGATTTTCATAATAGTAAATTAAATTTGTTTCGGCCAAGACCACTATAACATTGTCAAATAGAATAAAGACGACTGCGAATACTTGAAAATGGATCCTGCTGGAAGCCTGGCCGTTGATCAACAACGTGTCAAACGGCTTCAGGTCTACTACAACACGACCGTCAAACCGGCGACCCAAACCACAAATGATGGCGATTCCAACGTCATCAATAAAGAGAAGCTGATGAGCTGCGCATCCTTTACAAAATCCTCCTGCATATCTCCGTCTTTGTTGCGTCAAAAGAAAATTCTCAACGGGCGAATCTTCAAAAAGTATCGAATCTCGTTGCGCAACGTTGTACATTCCACTCAGCAACGCAGACCAAACGAAATCAATTACCCAGCTGAATTTATCTCGTTAAGGGACCAAACGCTCTAAATTTGTACCTAATCAATTCCCATTTAATAACCCAACCCTGATTCATCATAGCAATTTTTGCACGCAACAGTCGTCCTGTCGAAAGATATTCAGACCTCAATGTTTAGGCGAACGAATGCCAAACCAGAAAATAATTGTATTTTTAAAGGACCATAGTTAGATGGCGAGTGTTCAAATGTTCTAGTCAACTCTCTTCTTTAACCGGTGACAATTGCCTCTTTAAATAACTTCAAGCGACCAAACAACCAAAGGCCCACAGCAACCTCTCAATTACTCCTCAGTTTTTTTTCACTTGTCTCAACCTTTCTCCTGCCACAGAGGAGTGTTTTACATATCAACGCACAGTAGTTTGTGTAATTATTTATCTGAAATTTTTTTGGTTTGGCAGATAATCCAATTTGTTTTGGCTTTGTAATGTTCCTTGATAGATCAAATTCAATTCTTCGGTACTGCTGCACTGCAGGTAACGATTTGATTTAAATTACTTATTCCTCTAGATTTAAGCTAATTTGATTGAAATTTGGAGCTGATTGATTTTTTAAATGCCATGTATATACTTTATATTCAACACATATTTATTTTAAAATGTGACAGAATGATTTTATCCCTTTTTTTTTACAATGCGCTCACAGTTTATTCTCCACCATGTAAAACATGACTAAATGGGTGAGACAAATTTTTCTGCGAGAAAAATTTAAAAGTTGGCGCTCAATTTATTTGTGGATTGTATTCTATTCTTATTGCTGATGAAAAAAAAAAAACAGCTTTTCTTGACTGGTTAATACCGGTTAATACGTGGCGAGTAAGTATTAAAACGGCTTAAAAGCCAACTCAATCAACATGCGATATTTCTCCCACACTTAATGGTGCAGTTGCAGTTACCCACTGAAATAAGCTTATTTTGAAACAAAGTTGTAATTGTCTTTATTTTGAAAAAAAAAAAAAAAATTATATGTTCGTAAATCAAGATTGATAATCTGAAACATTGTTAATCTTTTTTTTATCAGGAAAATCCCAGAAAAATCTATCTAGACATTATCGGCTTGCTTTTTGTTCCAATTTCAACGCCTCTGCGGAACGACGCCCACGCCAGTATCGGCGGTAACCGCCATAATAGCCGCGGTAGAACTGGCTGGTTCTTGATCAATCAATTGATCAAATCTTCAAAAAATTTACCTTTAAGTATTTTTCCTTCCGTATCCAGGCAATCCATGCAGCGTCAATTGTATATGATAGGCTGATAGTACTATGGTACCAAATCAAATTTTTGACAATAAGAATTTTTGTTTATTTGACCATTTCACCGTGGTTTTAACAAACAAGGATAGCTTATTGAAATGTGGAAAAGCCAAATTTAGTGCAAGGTTCGTTGAAATAGTCCGGATTCAGCTTTTTCTTTTTTTTTTAAAGTCGGGATCTCACTTACCAATAGTATCCATTGCGATATCCGTACCTGCTGTAACTGTAAGGATAACCATAATAACTACGGCCGTACCATTCGTTAGCGTCCAGGTCACCATCAACTTTAACATCGACATCTTTTTCCGGTGTTATTTCATCTACGGATCGACGTCCACGCCAATATCCCAGACCGTAACAGCCTCGGCGAGACTCGTTGATTTCCAGGTCAGTATTAATGGTTCCATCTTCTTCTGATGTCATCTCCCTTTCAGCGGAACGACGTCCACGCCAGTGTCCACTGGTACTTAAGTATCGACCATAGTACCCATAAGGACGGCCGTAGTAGCGGCTTCCGTACGATTCGTTGCCGTTCAAGTCATCTCCAACTTCAACGTTGCTGGCCTCTTCTTCCTGTTTTGCTTCTTCTACTGAGCGACGACCACGCCAATAGCCAAGATGTCCACCGTAGTAGCCGCGACGGAACTCGATTGCCTCCTGGTCAGCAACTTCGATGTTGGCTTCGTGTTCCGGTTGCACCTCCTCGACAGACCGACGTCCACGCCAGTATTCATGATATCCACCGAAATAACCACGTCGGTGCCGTTCAGCGACGTCTTGATCAGACACTTCCACGTTGCTCTCGGTTTTAGGTTTTACATTTACCTCAACGGCAGCAGTCAGTGCCAATGAAAGGCTAGCCAATATAACCTAAACATCAACATTTAATAAATTTGTGTACGGTACTTAATCATAAATGTCAAACACGGTGTAATGATAGCGACAAAGAACTCACCACGAACTTCATTTCGAACGAGTTGAAAAATTAGTAGCAAGCTGTTGGTCAGTTGCAAGAAACTGATGCTGTTGAAATTTTCATTTGGACTATTTATGCTTCGCCGTTCAATGACAAATCCGGCCACATCGTTTAATTCTTTCCACATTAGAAATTAACGATTAACAAATAAAACTTCACATCGTCCCTGAATTCTGTTTGTTAGATGTATATCTTTTATGTTCGTATTATAGACTATGGATACCGAAACCAATCCTTAACCGGACATGAGAAGTGTATCGCGAAATTATCTTCCGTATAGAGAAAACTTTCAAGGCAGCCCAAAACATTACTGTTAAGGTTAATTAGTTTGTACAAAGACAATAAAGATACGGTTGAACCAACAATCAGCAAACAGCTTATCTGCTTCGATACACACATGGTTCGTGCCACATTTCCCAGAAAATGTAAGGGAACATTAGTTTTGCTTAACACCCTGTTTTATTTGTTTATTTTTATTCGTCTACAGTCTACACTAGCGTGTCCGTTAAACCGTTAACGGTTTAGTAAACTTGTACTCAATAACTCAAGTATCCCACCCTAGATGGCGAAATCCTCGTCATGGAAAATTGTTGTCTAATTTGGGCCTTATTTCTTTGTTGAAAAAATGGCGGTCATGTGCGAGTGTCGGGACGTCAGGTTTAATTAAGCGGCAGCAAGTAACCGGCTTACGTCAACAATTCGTGCAGTAACAAACAGCAATCAGCAGTGTATTGCAGCATGGAGTACCAAGAAGAAGAAAGTTTAGAAGAAAACAGTTTCAAACAGTAAGTTAAGTCAGAATTTTAGAATTTCAGCGAAGGAAGTTGTTTTGTTATCATGACATGTCATTGGTCTCTTCAGATTTCAGAATACCTTTTAATTAATATTAATATGTCAGAATTAATGTTAAATTATCATAATTAATCAAACTCATTGTATTCTACTAAATGTGCCATCGAAATTATACAGGTAACAACTAACACTAGCTTTATTACAGTATTGCTTCAACATATATTCTTCTCATGTTTTATAGGATTCATCTTAATTATCAGCTGTTTGTATTGGAGATCACCAACCCCAGCATGGACCAATCTCTCATTCCATCTTCTATTGGATAATTGATCGGTGATTTCATGCATAAGAAGATCACTTGTTTTGTATTGTTGTTTTTTTTATGTACAGGTTCTTAATTAAAGGTTTCTAAATTGTCATGACCAACTTTATGAGAAGTCATGTCCATTCAAGAAAAGGACAAGGACTCTACAGTCAACAAGGTTCCGTGTTTGCTATCCTGCTACCCTTGGATCTCCCTACACAGGCCCTCTTGCTTTGAGGTATTGCTTTCTGTCACAACAATCTTGTTTGAATATTATTGGCATCCAAATAAATGTTCATTCTGCTTACAGGGTAATCCTTCGCTACTGATCATGGACTCTATTGGTGAAACTGAAAACCGACGAGAGAATGCTGTAATCCAAGACTGATAAATTGTGTAGTTAGATTTAATTACAAGTGCATATCTGGGCTCCCTTCTTTTCTGTGGCCCCGTTTCCCTAACTACCACTAACCAACGCCGGTAGTCACTCACCCGTTGTGAAACCAAGAGGAGGGGAGGGCTCTGGTCGAACGGGGACTTGGAAGGCGCATGATCCGACGAAAACTTAGGGTCATGAGTCTAACCCGGAAACCTAGTATGACTAATCGCTCCCCAGTAAAACTTGCCTCGCACTCTTCTCTCTTCTTCCATTTCCAGGTAATCTCCCTGGATCTACGCCGACACTGCATGTGCGAGTTTTAGCAAGCAATCCGCCACCCAATTTGACAAAAAGTGATAGTTTGTTTTCACGGAAATTTCGTCAGACGGTTACAAAATTTCTAATTCAACAATCTCATGTAGAAATTTGCATCTAGTCTACTGGTGCAAATTGTGATTCTTTAAGCTTGATTAATTTAGGTGATGTGTTAAAAGCAATTGTGGGTAGCTAAACAATGGAACTATCCACTTTTTCTGAATATTTTGGTTTTAGATCACTTTGTTGTTTTTAGATTTTCTTGTGATCTATCTTCAAAATATTCTGAAAAAGCGAATTAGTTCAATTTTTTAGCTACCCACAATTGCTTTTAACACATCACCTAAATTAATCAAGCTTAAAGAATCGTAATTTGCACCAGTAGACTGGATGCAAATTTCTACATGAGATTGCTGAACTAGAAATTTTTTAACCGTCTGACGCAATATCCGTGAAAACAAACTATCACTTTTTGTCAAATTGGGTGGCGGATTGCTTGCTAAAAAGCCTCGCACAAAAAATATTGTCTCGAACCGGACGCTCTGTTTAATAAATTGTTTATTTTGTAAGTGTTCCAAAAACAGAATGAGTTTTCATAACATATAACTGGTTTATTTATTCAACAAAAAAATTTATATATTACAGATGTGGGGAAATGGGGGTTTAAGGAATAGATGTTGGTGGAAGTTTTGGGGTTAAAGGAATGGATGTTGGTGGAGGTTATGGGGTTTGAGGAATAGATGTGGTTATATAGATAGGTATATGGATGGGATAGATAAAGGAATTTTATTTCTACCTTATTAAAACAAACCACGACTTTTTCTAGTTAATGAAAATCAATTATCCCCCCCCCCCAGGTTTCCCAATCGCGAAGGCATGTTTATTATTTGTTAACGTAAAAATTCCCCGTATTACTATTTTTTTCATTCTCAACATATAAACGGTTAACTTCATAGACGCAAATGGCAATTAAACAAAATACAGGATGTAACTTCTGTGGCACAACACCAGCGATTCAACACCAAGGAACTTTTCTGTTCCTTTTCAACATAAAAACGGTTAACTGCATAGACACAAATAACAATTAAAACTGGATGTAACTTTTGTGCACAACACCAGCAGTCCGGCACCAAGGAACAGCAACAGCATAACTCGATGCAAAAAATCTTTCACCAGTATAGGCTGCAACAACATGCCATATTGGACAGCAACATCACTGCTACGTAAACATAAACCTAAGACCAAAATGAAATTAATGTTTGATCAATGGAAATTTTGTATAGAATAAAACAAAAATCATTTCAAATGGAGTTCACCCAAATATTCTATGGCAACACCATCTGATAACTATAGTTTAAACAAAAATTTACATGAATTACTAGATTACTCATTTAAGATTTCAATACAAATTCATTTGAAATTTGTAGTGCTCTGCAGCGAAAAAAAAACATTCTTCTACAGTATCTGCCTATCTTGTTAACCAATTCCCCTTAAACAATCCATAACTCAATTTACATATGATCAAAGGAAAGAGCTGTTGACATGATGAAATCCCCAAATGTTAAAATTAAACAATGTAAGCAATTATAGTAGTCCAAGCATGATACTTCTCAAGTAAGAACTTATAATTTTTTATCAAATTACCATTTCAAAGAGTCTTCTTGCAGTTCTACTAGATGTCCAACATTTCGGCAACCACAATGCAGCATGATCCAGCGTCAACTCAGATATGGCTGATCCCAGAAGACTTTGCATGGGACTCTCCCACACTCCAGGACAACATCAGCACCAAAGACTGCATGCAACAGCTCAATTTAATCACACCTTTCACCGGATGACTGCAACCAATCCATGTGCACATTAGACTGCAACAAAGAAGCGCAGACTTCATCTGGCTATTGAAAAACAAAATCAAGTTACTATCAAGGAACAGAATCTCATGTAACATAACCAAAACGACAGAAGTATGAAGTTAAACTATACCATCTCTCAGAGTTACCTTGATAAATCTTACGAAGGAATTTGTAGTTGTCAAGTTTTCCAACTTGAAAATAACAAATGTAATCCACATTTCCATAATGGTTTTAACTCATAATTGCAACAGAGAAGCAAATGGGTCTACTCTCTAGTCGAAACTAAATCTGTAGCGATCAACTATAATTACTTTAATTGAAAATGTTCCGCATGTGACGAAACGAGCAAGAGACATTTTGGAAAAAATGGATAGCAGTTTCAACTTTCAACAAACGAAGTCAAGTATGTCAGTAAAAAGCATAGAAAAAAGTAAAAAACACACTTTCCGCTCAGTGTCTTTAGAAGAAATGGCAGAAATTTCCCAATTTCGTCAGTAGACCTGAACCTGATGAAATGGGATTCCATAGAGCAGTATGAAATTTCTTCACTAGGTGTCTTGCCTCGCCGAATCGTCGTCTGCTCCAGACCTGTAAACTGATTAGGTTATGACGTACGGGAATAGAGATCATAATACTTTTTGTTATAATATTATGTGATTTATATTCAAAATTTCTATTTGGAACAGTTAAAGTCATTTTTACCGTCCGTTAAGAAATCGAAGCATTGTTTCGTTGAATGATAACTCAGAATGGTAGACCGAGGAGTCTACACTTTGCGAGGTTGGCTTGCGTTTGTGTCATTTTTAGATTTTGCTCAAGCTCTTCGTTCTTGGTTTGACAAGGATGTTTTCTTGGGGTCTTATTACAAAAACTACAATACTTCAACTAACATTACAGACCTTGAAAATCGTAAGCAAATTCTAATCCTTTACTTACAGTTCTCCCCATTAGGGTTTAGATTTTATTAAATTTCAATGGATTCTTAGTTCTATGGAGTTTGTTTATTTTAACAGCCAGCATTCCACACTAATACTATTTCATTCTGATGTCTGATAATTTCATTTACATAGTACCTCTACCATCCTCAAGTGCAAGACTCTTGATAGCTTACTCCATTCAAAATGGAAGCATTCTTTTACTTAGTGCCTTTTGCATTCACCACTGGTCGTAAGTAAAAATTGAAATTTGTAACTACTCTAGTTTATGATTTCATTAATTTTTTTTTTTGCAGGATGGCAGTAATGGCAATGTTTTCCCTTTGTAAATATTGACATAATTAACTAATATGTGTGTAATTTAAATTTTTATACATTTCATCTTTAGTATTGAAAATTGTGTACCTGATGCTGGAAGCATTGAAGTTTAAGAGTACTCCATTCAATTTTCATATTATTTTCCCTGTTATAGTAGATGGTAATATCTATTTCTTTGAATAATTTTACTTTACCAAGCAATAATGCATAATTTGTAATACTTACTTCTTTAGGCATTACATTTATTGCACTAACCTTTTCACCAAAATTGCTAAAGAAAGAGGTATTAAATGACCAAGAAAATGAAGAAATCTTGAAACTTTGCAACGGGAAACCAATCTACTTGCCGCCAAAGAAGAAGAAACACAACTGAAGCGCTGAATGTTAAATTTGATTTTTAAAAAACTTATCTAGTCAATACAAAGGACGTCATGGCCATCAGATGTTAAGTAAACCACTGTTTGTTCAATTACCGTTTTATTTAAGATGTTTGAATTGCAATAGAATAACTTCAAACGATGTATTTTTTATTTTTTTTTTACCTTCGCGCTGACTCGAGTACAACAGAGGTGAGGGGTTTCGGTCGAGCGGAGAGGGATGTCAAAACAAAGAAAAAAGTCACAGACCACTTTTGCGAATTGGAGAGCACCGATAAGTAAATATGTATAGCTGACACTAAAGTCGAAAGGAAAAAAAAATTTAGATAGCTAATAAAACCACAACACAAATACCAGTTGAAGTACATAAAAAAATGTCTTCAGGGCGATAGGGATTGACACGCACGCGAAACAAGTGTTTCCAAACTTACGGAAACAAGAATCAAATAAAAAGTGGAAAAATGAATAAATAAATAATACAGGTGTGTTTTTAGCAGCAGCAGAAGTGACCCGATTATCACATAGCAGCTGGTGTTTTTCCCTATAGCCCCTCTAATAACGCATTTGACATTATCCATCGGGGAAAAGGAAGAACGCAACAAAGTATATAATTATAAATTGAACAAGAAATGATAAAAAGTCATGATTGCGAAGGTTTTGAGGGGGCTACAACCGGCGAATGGAATAGAGTCGGCCCAAACGAAACAAGCTCAATGGTTACCAAAAAAAAAAAAAGAATGCATCATTAGATAGTAAAAATCGTCGATATCGATTTCAGTTTTGAGGGTGGTAGAGCAGGGGGAAGGGCATTGACTAGCGTGAATGAAAAAGAGACTAGAAATAATTTATAAAACCCAGACATCAGTGCTGTGAACTAGAACTTGTAAATTGCGTGATGAAAAGCTGCCATGGTTCGGCATAAAGGGGAGAATTTTTAAAAGGATTCGGCGTTCAGCGGCGGCTGTAAGATGTGCCGTCACGAAACGAGACGGGGCGATAGCGGCGCAGCCTGGAGAAATACAACAAAATGTAGATTAATCGAGTGTCAGTATTTCATCCTTATTAAAGTGTTATTTACCTGGCGTCGAGCTCGCGAAGAGTGGGCGGATTGCCTGTAGGTGGGTGAGGGGTGTAATGAAAAGGAAAGCGACTCGTCGACGGCACCAGCGATGGCGACGATCGGACGCGGCTGATTTCGTAGGTGCTGTTTAAAGCTGTTAAACCGCCTACAGACGATGACTGCGGAGACGGCCTAGACCGGGTATCCAAATACGATGGATGCGACGAGTAGGCGGTGTCCGGGGCTGTGGCGACGCTACTCCGGTGGCGCATAGTGGGCGAGTGATGAACAACAGTTAATCCAGTCATGTCGCTACTTTGAGGACGATGAGATCGCCGTCGCTCGAATTGCAAATTGAGCTGCGAGTTATCCGAGACGTACTTTTCGACTCCTTGTCTTTTCCGGCGGCCGCTGGAAGTTTCATCGTCTCGATCATAGCGAAGACCTTTGCCAGCCGAAGCTGTTGCATCGCCACCGCTCGCCTCTTCTTCCTCTCCGCCAGTCTGGGCGGCCGACGAGGTCATTTGTGACAGATAGCCCGACACTAGGCGGACGGCATGAGAACGTTCCTCTTGAGAGTAACGTCGCTGCTGCAGATGCTGTTGCGAAGGTAATTCGGCAGGCGGTGGAGAATGGCGAGGAGTCCGCATCCGGCTGGAGGCTTGAAAGGCGGCACTCAAGTCGTTCAAGTTGATGACAGATATTTTGCGGCGTTCCTCGTCCAGCTGCTCACTCAAGACCGGGTAATCTTGTTGAGTCCGTTTATTGCCCTCTTCATCATCAGCGTCACCTTCTTCGCCGTCATTGTTCTTCCGTACTTCCTCATTTCCCTCTTCTTCTTCATCCTCATCTTCATCCTCTTCTTCTTCTTCTTCCTCATCTTCTTCGGTCTCTCCCTCGACATCGCGGCCTCGACGTCGACCATCTTCTCTGTTTCCATCTCGATTAAGACCGAGATCGACCAAAGTGGGAGTTTCCAAATGCGGAGGGACTGGCGGCACGACGGTGCCGATTCGCCGCTGTTGCTGCGGGGATTTAGAGCCTCGGGCCGACGATAGCCTCGAGGTTTTCTCAGGAGAATGGAGCGATTCGTTATCATCATCTTGAGTGATTGACTTGACTTCAAGTCTCTCCGTTTCCGGCTCCGCAAGTCCGCCAGCTTGTCCAAGCACAATCGTTTTGGACGTCCCGGCATTAATCGTTGTACCGGGTAAAGCTGTTCGGAAAGTATCTTCGTCTCCGTTGGGTTGAGCGTCGTAGAAAACAGTCGCTTCTTCGACAGCTGGTGCGGGGACCAGCGCAGGCGTGACGGCCGACTGAGAGACGGAAGCCGCGCTTTTCTCGGCAGACGTTTCAATGCTGGGCGCCGTAGCTACGTAAAGGGCTGGGACATTACACGGCTGATCGGTCGTGTGATCTCCGTGAGAACGAGGAGTAGACGGATCCACCATGCGGATTTCCAATCGGCCGGCGACGGCGGCAGCCTGTGATGAGTCATTCTGAAAATCCGATTGCAATTGTAACAGGGCGGCGCTCGTTTGGCATAGCATGCGTGCCGGAAGGCTGAATTTTCGCTCCACTTCATCGGCAGACGGATCAATTTCTTTGGTGGCTGACGTCGATGCGGCTGCACCCTGCTTAACGGCAACGTTCCTCATCACGTCAACAGCGTAGACACAGTCGTCAAAAGCCGCCTGCTGCAATCGAGGAGGTTCTAGCCCTGGACGGATGTGCGAAGACAGTTGAGGATTGCTCCAGGTTCGTGGCAATCCCTCCCTATTCAACCGAAGAATTGATTGATGAAAAATTGTAGGGAAAAGAATACAAACGTGATCTTTGCTTACCTATTTAGAATGGCTTGCATCGTATCGGCTCCTTCAACATCCAGTCCATCGAGAGTCGAGCCCTTAACTAGTTGAGACTCGTCGCTTTTTAGACGTTCAGGTGGTCTCTTGGACCTCCTGGGCAATGTGGTAGCACACATAGCCGTTTGCCCCGACTGATTGTTGTTGTTGTTCTGATTGTTGTCGGGCGATCGTTCGTTGAAATATTGCATGGCTGATTCCATAGCCATCGCTTGCTCGTTTAGATTATTAGGGCTGATGGCTCGCAGCATGACTGGCGAAGTAGGGGACGATCCATAGCCAAACATTTGCTGCTGCAGCATGGCCACTCCTAGCCGGGCCAAGGCAGGCAAATGTTCGGGGCTCTGTAAATGTTCACCTTGAAGTTCGTCGTCCGTCTCCTCCGAATCGTCGAATTGGGATTTCCACTGCGATGCCAGAGTTAACCCTACCATTTTAAAAATAACAAATAATCATTAGTTTTGTTGTCTATTGTTACACCAGGTAGTTCTTTACCTCCGCCAGCTCTTGTCATCTGCTGAAGGGCAGAAACGTTGTCGTCATCCATCACGGCACACTGAGTGTAAGACGTATCCCTATCGCGTTCCCGGTCGCGCTCCTTCATCTCCTTAGTGACACGTACTCCTCGACTACTACCCGGACTGTGGTTGTGAGCGTGCATGCTATGAAAGCGCCTCAGATTGGTGCGTCCTCGGACGCCCTTGTCAGCAGCTCCACCCAAAGGTGATCCTAATCCCATTCCTCCAGCGCTAACTACGCCTGGAGACACGCCGCCACCACCCATCCTGGCAACATTCGAAGCTGCTTGTGCGTCGTCGACGTCGGCCGGCGTGCTGGGCGATTGAGGGACACTGTGCGACGGACCGAAATTGGGACGTGGAGATCTAGCGGTCACCAGAACGGCCGGCATCGAAGCTGAAATCGCTAGCGGAGTGAAACCGTTATCCGTTTCCACTAATCCAGCACCCGATTCTTGACGAGCGGCTGTTTCTCGACTATTTTCCGTGTCCACCAGCGAATCAGGGGTGGCGGCTTCCGCAACCAGTGCCCGTCGCGCTTGTCTATCGTGAGCGAGTGGTGGTGGAACAACGGCGTCGGCTCCCCCTTCCAACTTTCGCTTCTTGGGTGATTTGTCTTGGGCATTGACTTGTGCGCTTTGACCATTCACAGCGACCGGGGATTTCGATCCATCACCATTCGTCCCTCCTTCCTTATCGGTTGAAACAACCTGTGCGGTTTGCAACGGAGTCCTCCTATCCACGACGGGCGGCACGGCAGCCGAAGCAGCCACTGCCATATCGCTCGGATGCATGTTCTCTTGATTATTCAATCCAATACTAGCGGCCAGTGGATCTTCACCCAGATTATCTGTCGTGACATTGGCAGTGCCTGGATTGGTGATGATGCGCTGCTGGGGCTTGGATGGCACGGCCGCCGAAGAAGAGGACGTGGTCACCGACTGTGGCGCCTCCGCAAGCTTTTCCCAATCGTAAGGATCACAATCTCGGACGCCGCGCCGCTTCATGCAGCGTTCCAACACTCCGGCAAGCATCTAAACATCCCAAAATACACCATCAAGACACTTGAAAAGGCACGTTTTTTTCGGCATACTCTTACCAAATAATCTGGCTTATCGACGTACTGCAACGACTGAATGTGTTCCAGGAAACTCCTGAAATCTGACGGCAAGTGCTTCAAGAGCAACCGATGATCATAGCGCTCCTTCATTAGGCCCACCTGGAAGTCAATCAAGAAAATAAAGTATGTCGACAATTTTGGATTGAATGTTCAAAAAGTCAATCAACTTTTGGGTTCATTAGATTTCTACCTGCTCTTTATCTTTGATTTTTCTCCACGGAAGTTGTCCGTTAACAAACTCGACCAGCATATAAAAGAGAGACCACAAGTCATCGTGTCGGCCCATTTCCTGTTGGGCGAAATTGATTTGTCAGTTAATCAATAAATATCGATTCAATTCATCAAACGTAATATAATGGAATTACTTTGTTTTTATGGGCGTTGATCGAGGCGTAACGAACGGTGCCTCGGAAACCTGCAGCTGATCGGGCCGGTCTGACATCTCCCGACGCCGTCGTGTACTGGCGAGCCAGACCAAAATCCAGCATGAAAACCCGTCGGCCCGTGTGCTGCACACGGCCCATAGCGAAGTTGGACTAAAAACCAAATTGGAAATGTAGAAAGACCAATACGTCAGTCCAATATGGTTCAAATACACATTTGAAATTGGCAATCGATTATGCTTACAGGTTTGATATCGCGATGGAGGAAGCCGACTTCATGGATACTTTCTATGGCTTTGAGTATTTGTAAACCCAGTCGGAGGCTGGTCGATAAGGAGAAGGCTCCTCTGGGCTGGGCTCGCCGCAACTCGGCAAGGTTTCGACCCTGTAGCTGCATCACGACGTAGTTAAACCGATCGTTGCGACCGCATCCGATGAAGCGGCAGACGTGCTCTTTACCTGCAAGACACACATCGCATAAAAGTAATCATCCGGAAGAACAACAGCCCAGAAAATGAAAACAACAAAAAAGAAAAATAGAGAAGCGTGTGACGCATCAAAGGGGAAGATCTTATTATCCAGCGAGACGTGACAAGACAGCGCGTGTCATAAAATACAGTCGCATATTTCCAGCGTCGTAAGTTAACTAGAACGACACGCCCTGTCGTGTGTGTATGTACAAGTCATATTTACAAGTGACAGAAAGGAAGCCAGGGTGGTCTCCACTAATGAAATCATAAATTTGGAAAAATGAAGACAACGAGATGGAGCGAGCGTAAATATAAAAATAAGTAGTAAAGGGAGGGAGGAAAAAGTGTACGTTATCCGCAACAAGAAGGATCGATTTAGTTGCCCACAATAGCCTGTAAACTACATCATTAGGCAGAGTACCTTTGAGCGCAACACACTACTCCAGTCTCGTGTTATACTAACCCTATTTGGGCCAATTTAGAACTGCGGATTATACGAACCTTGGAGTCGCTTTAGGACGGCCACTTCCATCTTCAAAACTTGTTTGGGCTGCTTGGCCGATTCCAGCTTGAGAGCCACCAGTTCACGCGTCACCAAATCCACTCCTTCGTAGATCTCTCCGAAACCACCGCCGCCAATCTTGCGCACCTGGAGCATGACGGAGGGATTATTACGTGATTAATTTAAGTTTCAATTCAGTACACGCTCCACCCAATATACTACTTGGCAGCGGCAAATTGTATTCCTTAAAAAAAAGTAGAACTAATGTTGATCCCGGTGACACACACACACACGACCTCCCCTGAGTTGTTATGTAGACAGATTCAGTCAGAACTTTCATCCAAAGTTCTGGCACGGCATCTTTTCCCATTTTTCTCGCCGGCTATATCCAGTACTCGCGGCCTCATTAGCGCTAATGAGTGTGTGCGATTTTCACAGTTTCATTACGCCGAGAAGGCGCACGGTGTGGAAAGGAGACAAGAGAAAATCCCAGACTAGAGCGGGCGTGACGATGGGTGAAAGAAACCGGGACGCAAGCGCACCAACTTTTTTGATTTCTTCATACCATTTTTGTTTTGTTTTGTTTTTGTTGTTTGTCCCTAAAGTATCGATTAACTCAAAGCTAACGTGAGACAAATTTGGGTTTCGAAATGTTTGAGATGTCTACTATGCCGCCCCGCCCGTGAGTAATGTATATATTTGGGTTACTTGATGTTGACGTATGGCTCAAGGAGCGAGCCCGTTGCAGAAACCCAAACACAAAAAAAGGAAGGATGAAAAAATGTCTAATGCAAGTAATAAAAATAAGGTCAGTAGACATTTTGATTAGACGAAACGGTTACATTACAGAGAGAAAAGATCGAATTGAGCCCAGGACCCAAGGGGGAGCCGGTGCCAAGTTTTTGCGCATGGAAGCACAACTAGTGCGGAACACATACTACAATCAAAAGAAAACAAAAGAACCAGATGACTAACCTCTTTCTCAATTTTCCTGATACTAAAACTATACCTGCACACGATTTCGTGTAGGGGGGAGAGACAGAAAGGAAGGAAGTGAGAAATCCGATGCAACAATGTTACATGTTGCGCTCATCTTCCAATCAAGCGTCACGCTAATTGTCACGCTGGGTGACTAGATTTGCCGGTGCCCGTGTGACCTCATTAGCAGAGAGAGACCCACACACACACACGCACAAAGGAGCTGAAATTAGGAAAACGGCTCGCAAAAGAGTCTGCGAAGAGTCGCCAAAACTGATTTGCCAAAAACTGGGTCAAGTTCGACAGTCGAAACGTCTTTTCCTCGTTTCGCAATCGTTTTTCATTTTGAAAAACAACAATGCCAGCAAAAAGCTCGACCGGAGTGGGCGGGGGGGTTTGGCAAATGTTATTTCTTTTATATTTTTGCATGCGCTAAACAAACACGTTGACGTCTTTTTAGGGAACCTCGTAGATCGAGTTCATCACCGTGCGTCAATGTAGGCGCAGCACTACTACCCCCGGACAGCTGTCTGGATTGGACGAGGGTTAGACGGGAGTGTTCCCAATTTATTTTAACTGACTGTGTGACTAGCCACAGGACGTTGGTGGTGGCGACGAAAGCCACGTGCTGTTGGTAAAACTGTCCTCCTCTCACTGTCCCGTTCCCTTAATTATGCAGAATCGAGACCGGAAGGTCGGCCCAAAACGACAACCCAAAAAAAGTAACTGCGTCTTTCAACCCCCAAGTCGAAGCCCCTTTTCCCCTTCTGCAAGTCAAACTACATGCAAATTGAGTTGGATGATCAATTGGGTGGTTCTTGTTCTGGAAAGGCTTCAAAGATTGGGAGCTTAAACCGAGCACACAGCAGTGTAGAAATCGTTTTAAATGGCCGGCATGTATATATTTTGTTTCTTTTTCTTCCTGTTTTTGCTTACCCAACGTCGATAGGAAAATCGTAAAAAATAAAAGTAGGAGAGAAGAAAAAATAACGTACCACTTTCCAGCGCTCTTTGACAACATGTCCGGGTTGGAGTAGGTCTTCCGTGGCCATGGTGATGTGTCCGTTGGTTTGCTTAGCAGGGCGTGCTACACATGGAAGTTGCAGGAGATTTGGTCTCTTGGGTTTGCGCGTTTCCACCAAACTGGCGGCACTTTGACTCTTTTGGCTATTTCGCTCGTCGCTGCTGTGATCGGCGTCGTCGTCGTCGCTGCTACTCGACGAGCTGCTATTGCTGCTATGCAAACGTACGGCTGAGGTTGTTGAGGCTGCGACTGCTGGGCGTCGACCGGCACGAACGCAACCGCTGCTGCTCGACTGCGAAAAGCCGTTGACTAGGAGGGAGAATGCCGAGATTTTGATGCCGCCCAGTCCTGTGGCGGAAACTGCGACCGATCTGACGGATGATACTGTCGCCTCGTCAACAGCTAGCGCCGCTACGTCTAAGCAGGGACTGGGTTCCGCCGAACTAGCAACAACAAGAAAACATAAAAAATGTGAAGGGAAACCAATAAAAGCCGGGCATACCCCCCACCGAAAAACAGGGGGTTGCAGACGGGACTCGTACTACTGACGGTTCTGTGTGGGCGGCAAGCGTAATACATGAGACAATGGAGCATTGTCACGCCGTACCACCGTACTGCACCGGGAAACGGTCAAAACGTTATAGCCAACCAGCTGCGACTGATTTATAACCACTACACAACAAACGAAACAACTGCGTTACCAACAATCAGTTGTCGCCCGAATTTTTACTATGGAGAGAAAAAGGAAACGAATGCGAGAAAATGGCGCTTTTCTACTTCTAGCAAACGCCATTCAAAACTATCAAAGCATCTGAAAAGCACCGAAAAATAAGGGGGGTAGAGGTGGACTGGGGGCATAAAAAAGCCGAAGAATACGACGAGAGACAGGGGGCCGCCCCGAGAGATATTTTCAGATCGCGGTCATCAGCTTCAACAAACAATCACGACAAAAGAGAAAACGAGACGTTCATGTTTGCTGCTGCTCAACGGGCATATAGCCAACAACACGCACGCACTCACGCAAGCAAGCAAACACACACACACACACACAGTTTGAATTAGATAGAGTCCTGTTGGTATAAATACATCATTTGAAAGAGACGAGCGCCAATTCCAGCTTCGACCAGAGATTTTCAGTGGCTAACTTTGTCGACTCAACTTCCTATAATATTCAACCTTGAAATGTGTGTACAAGCGCGACCTTTTCAACGGGGGAAAAAAGAAGGAGAGACAGAGAAAAACGGCCCAGGCAAACTGGTTCTGTTTGGGATGTTTGGATCGATCAGAACAGTGGCGAAACGTAGGATTCAAGGTGTGTTTGCGAGCGATTCCTATACGTGCAATATAGTCTAGTTGGGGAAGTCCGAAGATGTATACACACATAAAAAGCCACACCACCGTTCCTATTTTTAGTCGACGAGATCGTACCGCCGAGACAGATACTGTCTCTGCCACTTTTTGCCCAATGCTCCACCTTCCTTACTGACTCAAATTCACTAGCTCTTTGAGACTGATTGAATCCTGCTATCACTCGACACCCCTTTGTTTTTCTTGCTGAACAAGGGCAACTGCGCTGGGAAGGGAGACATTGTCTACTGGAAAGTGAGAAAACGCAATACTCCATCACCCACTTGACTCTGCTCAATCCACAATTATGTTAACCTGGAAATGTAACAAAATTTAGGTTGGATCTGCTGGTTACGTTCACTTCACTAACTTCCAAACACTTTTCCTACCAACATGAATGAATAATGGGATAATCCCGGCCATACCCACTTGAGACCAGCCGTCATACCCCAGACAAAAAAATCAGTCAATGATAGAAAACCCCAGTAGTTCGCCCTCCAACAAAGCACGTATACACAGACCAGATCGTTGCCTAAATCGATTTTTCTCCAACAAGCTCAAATTGCTCAATCACACGGGACTTTCCTCGAGGAAAAGAAAACCTTATTAGTTAGCCAAAACAAATCTATTTCAGCTTTTCTTACCAGTAGTTTGGCAGAAATCTATAGAACAGTTGAACGCCATATTTGTCGACACATTCGGACTGCGGCTGAGCAGAGCAGACGAAACAAAATTTGTTGGAAGGGGTTGGGTAACGCATAAAATCGATGATGCTAAGCTATCGATATGTAGTCTAAATCGATTTATAATTTCATACGAAATCCGGTCAACGACTTTTTGAGCTGTTTCCGTGAATGGGAACTGACCAAAAGCAATTAAATAAAATATTGAAGATAAAAATTTTGTGATTTACCACTGCATTATCTCCCAGCGCATATCGGCTGCTTGCGGGCGACAAGGAGATTGAATGTAATTCGCCAGCGCGCGCACTCCGGAAATCGACTTTCTTTTTTGTTTTCACCTCTCGATAATAAATGTGTTGTGGTAGCTAGCTGTTGATATTCCCAATAAGAAATCGACGTCGATTCCCCCACACTGTGCGAACTGCGGAACTTTGCTTTTCGAAACGATATGCAGTTTTTATTGCTCGTGGACTAAAAGAAGGAGCTTTAAGTGATCGAGCCAGCTCCGCTAGCCAGATCCTTACAGACTGAACGCCCGCTATGCTTGAGCCGGTCTCTTGAATACGGCCTCGCTAGTTCTTTTTAGTTTTTTCTTGGCGCTCAACACGTCACGACAACCCGAAAAGCTTGTTTTGTTTTCTCCGTCTATACTACTACCCCTTAATTCTCTTACTGTAGCATTTTGTGCTACAGTTGGCGTAAATGAAAACTAGAGTTCCTTATGTGACGGTTTTATTTAGACCCGAGTGCAGCAATTTCAATGATCGTCTGGAAACGGTCCATGTGCAGTTCGTCACTCAACGTCCGCTCTGTTTAGTTAACCACCTGCCGCCAGATACGTAATTATACGTACATATACCTACGGTTTGTACAGCAGACCACGCAAAAGGGATGTCTTTTCTTGTAAATAATAAATACTCGTCGTGCGATCTCTGTACATTTCGTAATCTAATAATAGCACTAGATTGCTTATTTTTACAAGGATGTTGCGTATTCGCGAACACGGATGCCACGTAGGAACAAACCATCTTCTTTCGATTTCGAAATCTTGTCCTCATTTTTAACGTTCTCTCTTTTTTCGCCGTCCAATTCCACCGATAACTGTGATGGAACAGGAGTTGAAGGAAATGCGAAACGCCAACGCAAAAAAATTCAAGTTGAACAAAATGTCGAGTATACCGTGATGGTTTGCCTTACTATTGTTTACCTTGCTCTACCTTAAGGCACTACCGTCCGCCCGGTACAAACTTGGCCAAATCACAACATCTTTTCTTAGAATATAAGATGTAACTAAAAATATACATGGTTTCCGCTCGCTTGCATTTGCATAATGTATTCTTAAAGTCGATGAGCCAGCACTTAACCAAATGGCAGAAACGACTTGTTTTGTTTGTTGTCGATTGACACGCTTAGCTTAAACTGATATATTTTTTCAAAGAGGGCCAGGTTTGCTTTGCAAATGTTTGAAGAACAAACCCGTTTAGAACGGAACAATAATCCAAGGAAAAAATAGAACATTTGAGCTCTGGCTTCATTAGCCGAGTCATGCAACGATGTTTTTGTTTTTGGCGGGAAACGTTGTTTTGTGAGGCCTCTCCTGTCAAATAGCAGTCGGCTTGTGGTAAAATTTCGTTTACGATTGAATAAGAATAATAATGGCTTCCTATTCCGGAAATCTAACGCAACTAAGTGATCTTTTCGGAACAGCGGATACTATATCAGAGACCGAAGACGCCGAATTCTTATCTGCTTCTGAAGCCGTCAAGAAACTCGAAGAGGTTTGGAATGATTAGACGTGCCAAAAATGTCCTGTTTGATGTTGACATTCCTCTGTATTATTGTATGTCAAGAGCTGGCTCAATGAAATGCTCGCCCCAGAATTATTATCTCCACAGACTGAGCTAGTTGACTGTCTTTTAGAGCAGACAAAGAACATGGAAGAGAATCTGATGGCCATTTCTAAATCAGATTTTCGATTTGCTTTGCATCGAATGGAAGTATGAACTACTAAATCAAGATTATGCCCTTCCCCCTTTACTAATATATTTGTAAAACATATGTTAGGTTGAAAGAATACGCTATGTAGTTACATCATACCTAAGAATACGTCTGGAGAAAATAGAAAAATTCCTTGGCTACTTGTTGAACAATGAAAACAAAAGACAACGAAATGAACCAAGTTTGCTTACAGAAGATGAATTAAAATTTGCACAAGAGTATAGTATTACCAGTTATTTTTGTTAAGTTCCTCTAACAACCATATTGTTTGTTTTTTGACAGACTAAACTCCAACACAGAAACCCACCTAAAAACTCTTGGACTCAGACACATGCCTACAAACATGAGAGAAATCAACACCCAAAAATTCATTACAACTCCAAACCGAGATAGCTACGTTTTCGTATGCGTTAAGGATGATGCCCCCTCAGTTCTTGTGAGCGATGGCACTAGCGAGTAAGTGTTTATATTGAATTCAAATAATTTTTTCTTCACATTGTATTCAAAATTCTTATTTGATTTTATCAGGGGTGAAATAGAAGTGGAACTGCTGATGAATTCTCAACATTTACTTCCGTATAGATCAATTTCAAGCTTGTTGCAAAATAATACGGTCAATTTGTTGTAATTTAATTAAAGCTACACTTTTTGTAAAACTTTTATGTAAAATTTCTTCAGGAATACAGGTAAATTTACAAAAAATTAATTTATTTTCTATTGAATACAACATACAAAAGGTGGCGCTAATGACCAAGTTGTTTTTTGAGCCGAGAAAAAACGTCTGCTAACTAACTTGTTAGACTTCATGAACTCATATAGCCAATCACTTTCCTTGCAATCACAAAGCTACATCCTGTTAGTTGATTTCTGGTTTTGACAGTTTCTTACTGATACTTGAGACTGAGACCCTTTACATCGGTTTATTGATAATATAGCCTTTCTCCGTAATTGTATGCCCAAGGATGGCTGAAAATTTCGGTAGTATTTTCTTGTTTACTTGTTGTTCATTAGACAAACGTCAACCCATTTTTTTATTGTTCAAAAATTCACAATGCTAATCAATTCTACTTTTATCTTATTCAGAATTCCTTTTCAAATTTCTTGTCATTGGCAGTGCAGGCACAGGAAAATCCTGCTTATTACACCATTTCATTGAGAAAAAATGTAAGCCATGCTTTTATTTTTTTTTTGTATTGTAAAATTTCAAATGTGTAGATAGTTTGTAGATAGTTACACAACAAATGAAATTGTCTTGTATATGAAAGGTAGATTGTTCGTTTCGTACTGTAAATTTGCAGTTGCTTTTACAGCTTGTCTAACAGGACTTTTTTTTGCAACAACATAATTCATTATTAATGCATATTTATTAAGAATTCCCTGTTTACATTTTCTCTTGGTTCACAGTCAAGCAAGACAGCAGCCATACCATTGGCGTGGAATTTGGTTCAAAGATTGTCACAATAGGAGGAAAACAAGTGAAGTTGCAAATATGGGACACTGTAATATAGCATATTCAATTGTATTCGGTTTACCTAATAGCTAAATCATTGTTTGTGTTACAGGCTGGACAGGAACGATTCAAGTATCACAATTGTCTCTTGTTGAATACTATCAGTTGAATATGCTAATTTTTTTGTAATAATTGAGGTCCGTTACAAAAAGCTATTATCGAGGAGCGGCTGGAGCGCTTTTGGTCTACGATATCAGTTCGAGAGAAAGTTACAACGCCGTTTCGAATTGGCTTACTGACGCTCAAAATTTAGCAAATCCCAATTTGGTTGTTTTGTTGGTTGGGAACAAAAGAGATTTAGAAGAAGATCGACAAGTTTCATTTCTAGAGGCCTCTCAGTTTGCACAAGAAAATGGTAAATCGTTATTCGTTTAAGTAATAGTTTGTAAACATTTGTCGAATTCAAGATTTCTTTTTATTTAGATCTAATGTTCCTAGAAGCCAGTGCGTTAACCGGTGAAAATGTTGAAGAGGCATTCCTGCAATGTGCAAAGACCATTCTTTCTAAAGTTGAAACGGGTAATGTAAATCCTAAATTTTGTGTTATAATCAAAATTAATTTCTGTTATTGTTTTTAATATTTAAAGGTGAACTTGACCCCAATAAATTGGGCTCAGGTATTCAGCATGGAGAGACGGCTATTAGAAGATTCCAGCGTCAGTCGACATCTATTTCAGTAAATCCACCTTCATGTTCGGGTTGCAAGATCTAACACTATCAAAAAGAACTTTCAAGACGTAGAGACAGTTAACCATGTCTTAAATTCCAGTGTAATAATAATTCGAAACACGTCTATTTATATATATTTGACGAAACCGCTCGGTATTAATAACAATGTCCAAATTGATGAGAAAAACCGTTCATACAGATTTCAAATTTTCTAACGTTTTTCATCTACATTCTCGAGTTCCTCATTTTCGAATCGACTGTATCCCCTGTGATCAGACGAGAATAACGTCAGAGCAGTTAGCTCAGATACTTTTTCAGGTTCATCGGATTTAAGGATTAGGACCAGTGGAGCAAAGACTAAATTCAAAACACCCATGCAAAGCATCAGGCGAGGAAAGCCCAAAGATTCCACCAGCATTCCACCTAACATTGGACCTGTTCAGTAGGAGCAAATTATTCGTCTGTCGCATTTGTAAGTTTAAAAATGTAACTATTGAAATCAACTAACCTAAACAGTAGGCTAAACTAACGGCTGTTTGTCCAAGAGCAAAGGTTTTACCGTACGACGGGGACAAATCGACAATCTTTTCTAAACGTTGACGATTTTCTGCCAGCCTTGGTATTTTAACAGGATAACATTAATTGATCAAAATTGAATGGGTGTTATAACATGGGCCAAACTTACGTAGCCAAGAGAGGCACTAGCGACGCATCAACAGCACCTATCCCGGCACCTATGCAGAAATGCGGACCAGTTAAATGGATGATGGAACTAGCAAGAGGCACCTGGATGATGAAATGAAATTTTCGCATGGAATGAATTTGAATTAAGTATTAAAACAAAATTGTTTACCAAAGTGCAAGAGATACCCAATATTATCATAGAGAGCATTGCCACTTTCCAACGACCGACACGGTAAGCTAAACCACCGAGGAAGTGAGTGGTTAACAAGTAACCGCAACTGTCGGGAATAAAAACAGCTCCAAGTTGCCAACGCTGTAATAGAAAATAGTCGTCGGATTGAAAGAGCAATAATAACTTATTTAGATTAAATCAATTCTGACTTCCGGTTTCATAGTCTTCATGAGCCAAAATGGCAAGCACGGTTCCAGAAGAGACATGACCGATGTGGAAATAAATATTGCGCCAACTACAACACCAAGAACCAAATGGCGATGATGGACATACTGCTGAGGAGGTTCAACAGGTTTCCGGCTAGGACAATTTTCCGCTGAAAAACAAATGTCTTCTTCTATGGATTCGTCTTCATTCCTCTGTTGTTGATGATCAGAGACGCGCAGTGTCACCGAGAAAGCAACTACGAATCCATTTTTATTAAGGTTGGCTAAATTCCATGTCCTTAAATGACTTTTACCTAACAGAAGGGCAGCCAAGAAGGCGATTAATAGAAATGGTACAGATTTTCCAGTAAGCTGATATAAGAACCCGGCGATTGGATAACCTAGAAGGACTCCAACGGCTCCTCCACCTAAAGCCTAGGTTGTACCAATAAATGTCAAATAAGAATTTTAAAAAACACTTAAAATTAGTAGACAGATACTCGGCCAAGAGCTTCGCTTCGTTTAGTCTCTTCGCTGTAAGTTGACGCTACCACCCCAAGGCCTACAGAAATTTGGCATTCAGTTCCAGACATAGTACATAAAGGGAATTGAATTAAAACGACCAGCAATTGTAAAACAAGCGGACGTGATGCCTTGCAGAGCCCGAGCTGACGACAAGATCTCATAAGATCGACCAAAGGCAAAGAGCAAAGCGCATAAGATTAAATTGACGGTGCCAACGAGAAGAGGCAAAGCGAATCCTTGTCTCTGGCTGACGACGGCTATCAAAGGATTAGCCGCCAGCTGCACGATGGCTTTTAAAGAGAGCAGGAATCCCAGTCGACTATTATCGCCTATTTCAGGCTGGTAGCCTCGGCCAATGTGGAAGTGCTGGGCAGACGATTTCAATAAGTTGTACAGGCTAGACGATGTTTCGTTGCCAGTCTCGGGGCTGACAAGCGTCCCGTTTTCTTCCTGTCCATTTTCAGCACGGTGTACAAAATGCGGGAGAATCGGCACTGATTTCAAAATTGATTCAAATATGAGCGGGAAACTTAATATCAGATAATACATGTTAAATGATCTTTTACCAACCTACGGCCGTCAGTAGAAGATTGTCCAGCAAAAGAGCGAAATAGACGCTGAGTAAAACAAATTTTTCGGTAACTCCGCGTTCTTTGTTGTAGAACAGCTTCCTCATGTTGGATATTCTTCCGCCTGTCGAAGCTGCTGGGCTCAGAACTGGAGCTTTTAGGACTGTGTCCTGTCCTCATATTTATAGCAGTTGATGGCGTTGACTTACAGCCCAGTCAATGAGTATTAACTCGATGAAGCGCACGGAAGGATCGATCCTGAAAAAAAAAAAATCTGGTTATCGTAGCCGAAGCCACCAGCAGTCATACGTGTACGGTCGGCTAAACAATAAGAACAACTAAATAAGCAAAAAACCTCTTACCAGACTGTAACTTAGCACAAAGTAAGATGACAATTAAGAAACGGCATTGGAGTGTGAAATTAGAAAAGGCTTCGTGGAGGTTTTTATTTTAGACTGTGGTAGAGGGGCTCAGTTTAACTTGATGAGACCAACTATAAGACACTAAAATAATCCCGATTCGTTCACAGGATATTAGAAAACCGATTTTATGATTAAGTGGTTTGATCGTTTGGATTTAGGGATGAGAGAGTCGATTTAATTTCTATCGATATCTTATTATGCAAAATTAGATTATTAGAAGATTAGTGTCGTCTGCTTACGTTTTGTTTAAAAGTTTCAAAAAAGAGACGAAGTATAATTAGATAGAAGATGTAGAAAAACGTAGCGATTAATTTTTTTTATGGAAACGTACAGTGTGTTACTGCACGAAAAATAGCATAACAAATAAAATTACAAAAATGTGGTCGTCGTATGAACTCGGTCGCGGTTCTCCATGCTGCTCTCCAATCCATGCTTTTTGTCAGGTAAATTTAAACTAAGAATACAAATTAAATTATTATATGGGAGCTTAGAAGTGTTGGTGTTAAGCCTGTTCCAAATTTGTGAAAAGTTATTTCCTTACCGATTTGATCATATGCCTCTTGACTATGCATGGCAGTTTGTTTGCACTGTAACCTTATTCTTCTTTGTGCAGATTTGAGGCCTGGCTGAGCCAGTCCTCATAAGTTATGTAAGTTTGGCTTGTGCTGGTATATACTTTGAATTGCCAACAATCCCACTATCATTGCTAGGAAAATAATTCTCGTTACCTTTATTCCTGGAACATTGACTTGGAGCTAGACATTTCAATGATGCATAACTTGCAAAATGCAGTGCATTATATAGATGAAACATTTAATTCTCATGTTTATTAACAATTAGGGTACAACCACTGCTTTATTTTCAACTATTCTTAGCTCTTGTTGTTTCTGTCATTATTTTTTCGTAATAACCCATTTTTTTTTCATTTAGATAAACAGCATCCCTCTTGATTGGAGGAATTACCGATGTAGGGCGAATTACGACTCTTCCCTTTTCTTTAAATCTCCTCTGTCCTCGTGTACACCCATGTGAGTGTGGGCGGTGTATTCACGAGGACCCCCTTTTTCCTATCTCGCCTGTTGGCGGATTCAACTTCTCTGCGGATGAAGCCCTTGTGGATCCCTGGCCGAATTTCCCAGGCTCAAAGGTAGGACAAATTTATCTCTATTCTTCCTTTTTGACTATCCTGTGGAGTTGATTCTAAATCGTTACGAACTACGATTATTCCTGAGGCTGACTGTTGTTTGTTGACTCAGTAAGGGCTCATTGTAAATTCTCATTGCCCAACTCACAACTTTGTGAGTAACAAGTTATTTTTACTGGCATGGTGTTCTTGTTCAAAGTATTACATGACTTGTCGCTGGGTTGTTGACGAAACCAAAGGATCAAACACGGATACTGAAACACGAACACGTCTCTATTTGTTAGCCAAGCCTATTTGAGCTGCTAGGGGTCATTTTGAGAATCTACTTTTTTTTTTCTACGACAGGTTAAACGAAAACTTTTGTTTTTCTAAAATCTGAGGAATTGGTGTTAGACACGTGCAGAGTTATGATGTCGGCTAACCCAGACGTGGGGTGATGCAATACGTCTAGTCACATTGATATTGTAAAAATGCGGACTTTGCCGGGTGATGGAACAATGTGTACAAAGACTAAACTGTCTGCAATAATCGCGTGACATTGAGGAATTGTCGAGATCTTCGTCCAAGTCGAGCAAACAAAAAAATTGTTGCGAATGATAAGAATGGCCTTTCACACCGAAAATAGCATCTTAGATTTTAATCTGATGGCGCGGTCCAGTTGGCGAACATCTTCTGTCACGCCATGCAGTATTTGCGAATGTAGGTTAAATAGCCAAAACATGTGTAAAGACAAATCCGCGTACGGAATCGTTGACGCTCTGAAAACTTGGCCGGCCATGAGTATATAGATCCGCTAATATCAAAGAATGGACTGGCACGTTTCTTTTAAAAACCATTGGTTTTTAAAAAGTTCCCCACTGGAAAATCAACCGTGTCAGCTCCAGCTCGGCGACGTCAGGATCGTAAATCCTCATAAAAGTGTCTTCGGAGGCACTCGTCAGTTTACGAAACGGCGTGTAGTAGTGGTAGACACTAGGTATATTATTGGTGACGGCCTCGACGTTTCACAGCCATCATTCATGGAACTGATGGAGGTATGCAGTCCTGGCATTGACGCAGTTCACGGCGGTGGAGGGTTCCAGCAGCTATTCTAATCCGGACGTGAGCCAAGTCAATACCATAATACCTCCGCCGGTCTTCTCGAGAAGAATGTGGTAACAAACGACGTAGGATTTTGGGATATACAATGAGCGTTGGTAGCCAAGAATGATGATTCTCTGCCGGGGAAAAATGGAGAGCACAATAAAACATAAATGATTAAAAGGCGGCGTTAATGTCCAAGCTCCGAAACTCTACTGAACAATAAGCAATATGTTTCAAGGGTTTCTTTTTTAACCAAAACAAAATTTGAAATCTAATAACAAAGTGTAACTTGAACGGATTACTTTGTGTTTTTGTTGTTTGAGAATTGCTGTGATTAAAATAGATACTTTACAGACATTGGAATTCCGATTTGTCAATCAGTTCGTGAATGTTTCGTAATCAAATTTGTAACTTGTGTTGACTATACGACGCATTGGGTATACAATGACGGATTCATCGTCGTCATTGGAAATTTGGGAATTTCCATATCCAAATAAGCGGCTCCCCGGCAAACAACAACGCGTGTTATTATGCAATTTGAACTCGACCGTTTGTAAATGGTACGTCAGTCCATAATGTTTACAGCCCTTTCAGAACTGCTGAGACGAAAAGAATTTTATACACTGACTAATGGAAACCCAGGCATTAAATATGGTACGTAAATTGGGTTGCTTTAGACTCAAATTGCACAGATTTTTCTCAGCTTTTTAGTATAGTCAACGTTTCATATTGTAAAACATGTGTTTCCGGGCTTGCCGCTAATATATTCAGTCAAACAAGTGTCGGATTAATAGGCAAGGAAACAAGAAGAAGAATTTTACTTTTTCAAAAGAAAACAAGAAACATTTCCGAGAGGAAACCAGCTCGAGTTTTGAATTACAGACGAAACAGCATCACATTTCTTCATCATCGGTCAAATGGTTCGATTCCTCCATGTTTGTGTTGTTGTTGTTTTTTCTCTCTCGCTTGGTTGTTATTTGTTGATGTGGCGGGTCACATGGCGTTGCTTTTATTGCTTCTGGGCAAGCGAGTGACGCTAGCAAGATTTGCTGCTCAGTTCTTATCGAGTATAAAGGACCTCGAGTTGGACAGGATAACTTCATTCGATCACAGATTCACAGCTAGCCAGCATCAAGTCTACAGAGTTCCAGAAGGAGGAAGAGTACATTAAACTAAAGAGTTGTCTTGATTGAGTTCGCAAAAGTAATAAGACGAACGAAAAATGTTGTCGGAGAAATTGATTTTCATTCTCCTGCTCGCAGCCGTTGCCACGGCTATCCCACGTAAGTTTGTTTTAATTATTGCATTTGATTGATTCGGTTATTTTTTAAATCATTCCCGGTCGGGAACTAGAATTATCGCTTCAATGGGTTATCATTACACTGCAAGATTTGCACTTTGAACTTTGATGATGGCCTCAAAACCAGCTAGTTTCTAGAGAAATGATGGGGAATAAAATTAACAAAGTGTGTTTACATTAATGCCATCAAATACAGGACCCGATGACAGCGAAGAGTCCAAGGCCGACGACGAAGATGATTGCTCACTGCCGGCCATCCAACCAGGAATAAAAAAAAGCTGTAGTGGTTTTTTAACCCGTTGGACATTCAATAATGGCGCCTGCCAACAAATCACTTACGGCGGATGTGGAGGCACGAAAAACCTCTTCGAAACCGAATACGCTTGCAACGCTAAATGCAATAGGAAAGGTACTTTGATTCTCATTTTCCAATAGAAATTCATAACGGAATTATTTGGCTCACACAAATTTATTGTTTGCCATTTCAGCTTTGCTTCGAGGACCGCCGGGTGCTCGATCCAGCGAATCCGCACCTTCTCCGTGCCACTTACCGTCTGCTGCCGGTTATTGCCGTGCTCACATCCCCAGTTTTTACTTTGATTCGGTATCCGGTGAATGCAAATCGTTTGTCTACACCGGATGCAAGGGAAATGCAAACAATTTTTTTTCAATGGAAGACTGTCGAAAGACCTGCAAGGTCAGGCAGATAGTTGCAGTAACGCTTCCTGCTACTATTAAAGGTATTTCATTTTTGCTGTAAAATAATTATAATAATCGCTAAACAATATACTTATCGTTTTATTTATAATGCGTAGATTCTGCAAAGACCGTGAGTGACATTTGCAGTCTTCCACCTGACAATTCGAAAACCACAGGCCGTGCTTGTATGGCTTTTGTTCCATCCTGGACTTTTAATTCCACCTCGAATAAATGTGAAAGTTATGTTTACGGAGGGTGCGGCAAAACGGCTAATCTTTTCAGAACGGAAGAAGCCTGTCAATCCACATGCGGATCAACAGCCAGTAAGAATCAGTTGAAACCATTAATGAAATCAAATCTAATCATTCATTGTATTAACTTTTGCATATATTTCAAGAAACTGTTATCCACGCCTCAGTTCGAAATCAGGAATCATGTCTTCTTCCTGTCGCCAAGGGTCCTTGTTTCGGCTTCATGAAACGCTACGGTTTCAATAAGGTAATTAACAAATGTATTTTGATTATCAGACGACACCTCAACTTGACGGTTTGTTCATTTCCAGGAAAAGAACAGGTGTGAACTATTTACTTATGGAGGTTGCCAAGGAAACAGTTAAGTAACTTATAATAAACTTATTATTAATAAATTAACTTATTAATAATGTTAACTTATAATAAATTAACACTTAGGTAACAATTTCGCAACTGCTGATCAATGTTTTGACGCATGTGGAGGCGCTTTGCCCAGTTTGGGTAAATAATTTTAACGAAGATTGACGTCAATCTTGGTCTAAATTTTTATTGATTTGATTAACAGTCTCCGAGTGCGAGCAAGTAACATGTCCCATTTCGAACAAACGATATTTTGAGAGAGGATGTCGACCAGATTACAAAGGAAAGGCTTGTTGCCCGACTAGCTTCAGCTGCCGTAAGTTGCCTTAATAATAACCAGTTTCATTTGAAATTAATAATCACTTTCACGGTGAACTTGACTCTCTGCAGCTGATGATAAATCAGCCAAAGGTGTTTGCCATTACGGCGGAGTGACTTACCAATTGGGACAGAAAGTTCCAGCCGTGACTGAAGACCAGCCGTGCAAAACAAATTGCTTCTGCGTTAGCAGTGTCGAGCAGTAAGTGCAAAGTGCGGTCCATCTCGAGAAACGCTGTTTAATTATCTTTGCGTTTCTAGTCAAGACGGAGCGACAATTAAATGCAGCGACGTGGAGTGTCCATTAGTGGATCCGCCATCCAATGGCAAAGAGGGATGCGAATTAGTAACGAAACCCAACACTTGTTGCCCTTCTTATCAATGCCGTGAGTTGTCTCCAGATTTAACATTATCAATTTTTTAAAAAAGAAGAACTTAATTTAATTAAAAATACGAAACATTTCAGACGATCATTCGTCAGAAGAAAAGGAAGTCGATATCTGCTTGCTGAACGGCAAAGAGTTCAACAGGGGGCAAGCCATTCCGACCGGAGATCCATGCAAAACTTGCACATGTGTTGAAGGATTCACAGGTTTCGTACAATTTGATTAGAGTAGCTGAATATTGTAGTGACACATTTATTTCCGTACAGGATTGAACGGACCAGGATGTCGTGACACTCAATGCCTTATCGACAATCGTATCGGATGTGTTCCAGTCTACACGGAAAATGTTTGCTGCCCTACGAGTTACAAATGCGGTAAAATTGCAGTTTTCTTAATGATAAACCTATTTTTGATCAAATTATTTTTGAAAATCAGCTAAAGATACGGTTGCGGCAGCCGAGAATAAGACGAGAATCATCCGTGTGGAAGGCGGACCCGGTAAACAGAGCGCCGTGACACTTCCGTTCTTGATTCCCGGAGGAAACGTGAGAAAATGGCAAGTGAAAGCAGCACTTTGTCTTTTGCCAAGAGATATAGGAAGATGCAGGGCTTCTGTTCCTTCGTTTTACTATGACGCCGATCAACTGAAATGCGTGCTCTTCAATTTCGGCGGTTGCGACGTAATTATTTAACAACACACATATTTCATGCCATAATTAACTAATCAAACCAATTCAATTTAAAAAGGGAAATGCAAATCGTTTCTCATCCGAGGCCGAGTGTTTGTCAACTTGCCAGCATTCCGACGTGGCAGAAACTGGTACGGTTGCCGAACCCGTGGCTACCGAAGAAACCAAAAAGACAGTCGAAGGAACCAAAAAAGTCGCATCACCTTTCAAACGTAAATCAAACAAATTCTAAAACCCTACTCGGTCTCTTTTCATGAATACTAATTTGTTTTACATCTTTTTCCAGCCAGTGGAGTCGCTGTCACATTACCGGCGCTGATTCCCGAAGATTGGGGCAAAGGAAAAGACTCGTCTTCCATCATGCTCCAGCGATGCTTGATGCCAATGCACATTGGACCTTGCCGGATGTCTCTTGAAAAATTCTATTACGACACTGAAAAGAAAGATTGTCTTTTGTTCTTCTACGGTGGCTGCAAGGTAATTAGAAACTTGATTAACTTTGTAACCGTATTTTTATTAGACGAATTCAATATTCTCCAGGGCAACTCGAATCAATTCGACACAGTGGAGGAATGTCGGCAAACTTGTCGCGTTAAATCTGAGGATGTAGCCAAACCGACTACTGCTATTCAGCAACCGGATCAAGATATAGCTAGTAAGTTACATATCCCTTATTAACAGCGTGTTGAATGATTTTAACCAATTTTTTCTCCAATATAGAAGTCGCTAAGCCGAGCGTGTGTGAAATGCCGCAAGAAGTTGGACCTTGCAAAGGACAAGTACCCGCCTATTTTTACAATAAGGATAGTGGAGCTTGCGAGAGCTTCTGGTTTGGTGGGTGTCGGGGCAACGCCAATCGGTTCGAGACAGAAGCCGAGTGTCAAACGAAATGTATTCCAAGTAGCTTGACTCCAGTATCGGCCGTGATTGGTGTAAAAGGAGCTGCACCTACTTTGGCACCCTCCTCAGGTAGTTATAGTCGCTGCAAATTAATTAAAACATTCACTTGAATTCTAAACTTTTAGACACTGTTGCCGAACACTGCAAGTTGCCCGCTGACATTGGCCCTTGCAGAGCTGCCAAGCCCCGCTATCATTATAATTTGACGGCCGGAGAGTGTCAGCCGTTCAATTTCGGAGGGTGTAGAGGCAACAACAACAATTTCCAGACTATCGAACAATGTCAGAGCGAATGCGCTGCTGGTGGCGCCGTCAATCAACCCCTTCTAGCGTCGATTAAAGAACACGTCAGAAAAGAAATGAATGAAGGTAATTGCACAATGCACAATGGAAATAATGTTGTCGTGATTGATAGTTTGTAATACATTTTCGCATTACTTTAATTTAACAGAGGAAATCAACAGGTGCAAATTACCAGCCGATGTCGGTTTCTGCCGCTCTTTCCAGGAGCGATTCTATTACGACAGCATCGAGAGTCAGTGCAAGGTAAAGTCATTTTCGATTTGAAAAGTGTTACGAGTAATATTACCAATTATTTTCATATTGTTTTGAATTAATAAAGACATTTTCGTGGGGCGGATGTCGTGGAAATTCAAACAATTTTCCCACATCAGAGGAATGTATGGTCACTTGCGACAGACAAGGGAAGTTGGCTGCGGCTGTCACTGCTGACGCTAAGACTCCCGGTCGATTCAGAGCTCCATCTCGATTCAGAGCTACTCCCGTCGTCGAAGACACCGCCCAGCCCGAAGTAGATACCAAGGAGTCTGAATTAGAAGCTGGTACGTAAAAGTTACATTGTCATTGAGAACTATTGTTAATGTTGATGTCTGCTGCTATCAAACAGCCTCAAGGAGAAGCGGCTTGACTTGCAAGTTCGGCAACGAGACACTAAACTTGGGTGATCGACTTCAGTCGGACGATCCTTGTGAGGAGTGCGTCTGTTCTACGCCACCAGAGATCACCTGCACACGGCAAACGTGCCCCCCATTTCCGGTCCTGAATGGCGCGGCCACCTGCCGAGAGACGGTCGTTCCCGATCAATGTTGTCCCATCATTGAATGCGTCTCCGCCAATCCACCAGTCCTTGATCCGCAAACCATTTGAGTGCTGTGAGTTCATATTTCAATAGAGTGCAGATGGAAGCTGGGTGGAGCCTGTGATCGGGCCTTTTGAGTGGTTTTAGTACCGGCAATGAAGTCTTACTCCGAAAAACATATTACACATATTATATCCAGCAAAAGTCATCCATATGAATTGATCCTTTCATTCTCTCCAAAATCACCTCGCTTGCCTTCAAATTTAGATTCATTTTTTAAAAGACATTTAATTCTCGGGTGCAATGTTTGTTTGATTTCAATAAAGAAAAATTTCAGTAAATTAAACACTTATTGTAAAGAATTATTTTCTATTTCATTCCTTTTTCAACTGTGTTTAAAAGTAGTGTTGGTTCACTTGGTTGTCTATTAACGCAAAGCCGTTGTTTAATTATTCGTGCAAATTTTAACTTTTATCTTGATTGTGGTAGCTCAGTGTAACTTGACGAGACGCACGATAAGACACTAAAATAATCCCGATCTGTTCAGCGGATGTTGAACGCGGGTGAGAAAACGCTTTTTTATCGACTTTGTTTGGAGCGAATTGGCGGTAATTTGATTTCTATCGATATCTTAGCATGGCTAATTAGAATATTAGTGTCGTCTGCTTTCATTTGGACATTTGGAACTTGGAACTTGGAAGTTGGAAGATGCAAAGAGAACGGATCGATCACTTATTTTTTAAATTGTACGTGGCTGCACGAGAAAAAGCACAATAAATTAAATTACAAAAATGTGGTCTTCGTGTCTGTGAAGTGAAATGTATGTATATGTTATTAGTTCCTGACCAGCATTTATCATGTAAGCTGCTGTGCCCTGTCGATGCATGGCAGTTTGTTTGTAATAACCTTTTTCCTTTGTGCAAATTTGAGGCCTGAGCAAAACAGCAAGATATGTTTGTTTTACTTGTGCTGTAGCAACAATATCAGAATCACTGCTTGGGTAATATGATTTTCATTACTGTAACTTACTAGATATTTGAACGATGCATGACTTGCAGGAATTACATGGAAACCTTCAAGTTCTTCTGTTTATTAACAATTAGGGTTTACGGCCCATTTTATAATTTTCAACTTCTCTTTACTTTTTGTTTATGTCAATATTTCTTTCGTAACCCATTTTTTATTTTTCATTTAGATAAACAGCATCCCGTTGGATTGGAAATACTACCGATGTCGGTCGAGTTAGAGATCTCTTCCTCCCCTTTTCTTTAAATGTCCTCGTGTGCACCCATGTAAGTGTGTGGGTGCTGAATTCACGAGGACCCCCTTTTTCCTACCCCGCCTGGTGGTGGATTCAACGACGGATTCAATCCCTGGATGAAGCACTTTTGTATGCCTGACCTTATTTCCCAGGCTTAAAGGTAGGGAAAAAAGTATCATCATTCTTTCTTTCTTTCTTTTACTACTTGGGTTGCGTTGGTTATGAATTGTTACGGAGTACGAATATTCCCGAGCTAGGCGGTTGACTGGAACTTTTTTCTCTTGCAGTTTTTGTTGACTCCGTAAGGGCTCATTGAATAACTCATTTGTAGAACGACTGCAAGTCAGGCACAACTCACAAATTTGTCTGTGGGCAAGCAATCAAATTCCAAAATATTTTAACTTTAAACATTTTAAGCAAATTGCAACTAAAAATTTTATGACTAAGATTAACCTGCCGCCACACCGGCATCACCTCCTCTTTCAAGGAATCTTGTGGATTGCAAAGTTATCCTGCCTAAAATCATCCCGTTTTTCTGCATCAATTATTAAAAATAACATTTATTATTGGATAGCACCGTCGGATGGGATAAACGAATAAAATCACTATACTTTTTTACAGGGTTACCCATAATAAATTCAAAAGATTTTCGTGCTAATTCTGTCAATTATTCCTTTCGGGTTCCATCTGAAGCGTCAACAAACTTGATAATTGTCACTGAATGAACCTAACGCATACATCTGCATCACAAAAGAATGTTCGCAGAGTCAAGCAATATCCCCGTTCACTCCAAATGTGGACTCTCCCCCTTTTCGTTTGGGAAATGATTACGTAATAAAGAGGGTAAGCCAAAAGGATCGACGGCGCATGCGCTTTCCTGACAGGGGCCCGTCACGACAATGCGGAATGATCCGCATGCCGAACCATGGAGTGTTATATCTACTCAATGTCTGAATCTTCAATTGCCTCCCTTTGAAATAAGTCGCTTTCGATTTAGGCTACTGTCTGAATTTACAATTTCCATTCCCGAAATTTGTGCAATTCATCGTCGTGTTCGCGTTCGAGTTGTTGGTATCCCGCACACCCGCCGTTTTGATGACTTCCAACTTTTTCAAGTTTAATCCAGCTAACGCCAAGCGAAGTAAGTGGTTTTAAAAATAATTAGAGCTTAATCACCACATTTCGTAAACTTTGATCTTGTTCGGACTTATCAATTTTGGTTTTTAAAAAATGATTTCCTTTAATTTATTTCTTTTTTTTTATTGATTTGTTTAAATCTCCGTCGTCTTCAACAGGTTACGCGTAGCACAGCATGCTTCTCTCTCGTTACATTACATCCCCTTATTGATATCTTTAAAACCTAATCTCGTATTACTTTTTCCTTTTCCTCCCTTGCTTTAATTCCTCACTAAATAAGCATCACATTATTGAATTAAAAAGGAAAACGTCGGATACGCACACGGTTCCCTTGGTACAAGTTATTCGATCCATATTACATAAAAGCACGATTTTCCACGAAGCTGAGCATCACTCTTGTATACACCGCACAGTGCGCTGTTTCTTATTTTGTTATTTCCAATTTTGAAATCCAATCGTTGGCGTTTTGATGGCGCCGTTTCGCGCAGGAGGCGCCAGCCGCAAAACCATTTAGATGATAGAGATCGCCATCCCCCCCTTCACGTACTTCTGGGCGTGTTTTAAACGTAAAAAAAAAACCTTTTTATACAAAATATACATTGCGCACATCAAACGAAAACTAGTGGACGGCAGGAGGGGTGGGGGGATAACATAAAATGAGGATTATAAAAATGACGCCAGGAGCACCGCACCGCTTACCATGTTTATTTAAAGAAATAAAAAATATTATATGATCCCCTTTTTTTTACATTTCCCAGTGATGGATAGCAAAACAGGGCGGGACTTAAAAAAAAATTATGTTAAGTTTACACGGGACCCGGGAAAGGATTGAAATCTATATGTTGCGAGTGACTGAGTTAGACGAAGGGAACCAAATCTCTTTCCTCTTTATCCGTGTTGCACCTATTTGAAAGTCCTCTGTGTACCATCACCTCCTCCGCTCCCCCTCCCCCCTATACAGCTTTCCTTATGTCATTGTACTCTCTTGACATTAATAGGCGGCTAAAATATTGATTCTCTTTTCAAGTTACGTAGCCTCTGAAAGCCTTGCCCAGTGCTCGAGCATCTGCTCTTTTCGCTATTCGTTCGCTAAACACGTAATAGAGAAAAAAGGTTTTAAAGTGCTTTCAAATCCGACAGGATATAGTATCGGGTCGAGCCCATTTTGATTATTTCTTTCTTTTTTCTCTTAAAAATAAAAAAGAGATTCTCGGGCGAAAAAGTTTTACATAATCAATCTCTCACTCCGTCTATTGTGGGAAAAAGGCTGAAAGTCAGTGTGATGACGAATGCGCTGTGTGCATTTCTATCGCATTATCATTCATTAATACGCCGATATAGTGTAGAGCTGATGATTTATGATTTTTCGCCTCAGTTGACATGAGGATGGACGCCAATACGGAATACAGGAAAACCGCGGGACTGGCTCCCCAGGAATGCGGAGGCTGCGGCAAATTCATCACCGATAGGTAAGCCCCCAAGGCCCCAAGATCACGATTGATGAAACTAATGATGAATGGCTCTCTATTTCCAAAACGGCAGGTATTTGCTACAAGCCCTGGATCTTTATTGGCATGAAGATTGCCTCAAGTGTGGCTGCTGTGATTGCCGACTAAGTGAAAACGGATCGACACTCTACACCAGAGCCAATTTGGTACTCTGCCGGAGAGATTACTTAAGGTAACACCCATTAAAGGAACCTTTAATTTGTTCACTTAAAAATTTAACCACCACCAAAGGATACGAGACGAAGCGAGGTTTAGTCTATATTTAAGCCCAACACACACACAAAGTAGGAGATATATGTTATTACACGCTGGTTGTATTCGTTTCCCACGGATTTTTGCTTGTGGGTTTGTTGTCGCAAGAGATTGGATCGAGTCGCTGGCAATAAATAATCGGCAAGGAGGGAGCGCGGGTGTGCAGCTCGATGAGCGAAATCTATTATCAGTGGACGACCTATGAGAGTCATCATTCATCGGGTGGGGGCTCTTATCGGGCGTGTGAGACCCTAGAGCGGAAAGCCAAACAGCACCAGTAGCTAGAGATGGGTTTTCATCGGGGTTGCATCGCTTGGCTGCATTCCCGCATTCACCCAGATTTTTCTCTCTCTCCTTTTTAGAATATAACCGCGACGACATCGTCGACCTTGGCCAGATAAGTCCGCCTCACATGACCCGTTGAACGGCGGCGGCGCTATATGTCCCTGGCGTCCGTTCCGACTGACGGCGGACTCCATTTCTTTGCACAGTTTTTTATTCTTTTCCCTCCCGCTCCCTTGCGGCTGGGACTCTTCTTTTATGCGGAGGCGATTGAGCGGAAGAAAAGCGAATGGGGGTCCCAAAAGACGTCTATGCCGCTGCTGCTGGATGCATCATCAGTATATTCTTTAAAATAGTTAGCCTTGTTGGAAGAGAGGGACAAGGTTCGGCGACAGGGTTTTTCTTATCGAGGTCCGCTTCCGCACGATTGACCGTTTTTGCCGCTTCGTTCAACCTCATCGCGGCGCCTTTTTCGCCATAGGCCAAAAGACTATCTGTTTTCGACAGCAGCCACATATCTACCCCCGGCTGCTTTGTGAACAGAGTTTATGCACAGTTCATGGAATTGCAAACGTTTGCCGTATTCGATCGACACGTAATTTAATTCCATTTTGTTTTGTTTTGTGTGTAGGTTATTTGGAACCACCGGGTACTGCGCAGCGTGCGGGAAAGTCATTCCGGCTTTTGAGATGGTCATGAAGGCCAAGGGCAACGTCTATCACCTCGAATGTTTTGCCTGCCAAAACTGCAACCACCGGTATGTGTGTACAACAACATAATGAGCGATAATTCACGGTTGAAACTTTTTACGGGTTATTGCTGGGCGACTAGATTCTGCGTTGGCGACAAATTTTACCTCTGCGACAACAAGATTTTGTGCGAATACGATTACGAAGAGCGCCTACTCATGGCAAGTCTCGAATTCCCCAATAAACGGGCGTCTTTACAACAGCAGCAAGTAAATATTCAATTCATTGATTTTGAAAAAAATATGTTTAAATAAATTCCTGATTTTTCTTGCAGGGCTCCAATAACCAATCACCGCTACTATCCCCCATTCTGTCTGCAGAGAGCTTCTCTAAATGAGTCTTATACATGTGTTGGGATTTTATTTTAAACTATTTGAATACTGAGGGCCTGTACAAATCAACAATGCCTATGGATAAATACCAAACTAGATCGCGTCAATATTTTTGAAAGAGTGGAACTCAAGATGATGATAATTCAAAGTTTGGAAGATTATTTATTCACCTGACCAAAAAAACTATCCCGAGTAATAACTATAAAAACATTTGACGTTCGTTCGTGATTTTCACTTAAAGGTTCGAATACAATTCTTGGCGGAGGACTAAAGATGAATCGATTTCATCCACAGAAGAGCAGCCTGTAATAATCATACGACATCGTTACGCAATATCCAATCACCGAGTATGGCAAAAGGTTAGTGATACCTGACAGTGCCATAGCAACGTCGATCTCTGTTTTTAAAAGTTGAATAATATTTTTGACCCCTTCTTCTCCGCTGTGTGCCAGTCCCCATAGCGTCGGCCGACCGAAAAAAGTCTTTCAAAGAATTATTGATCAACAAGCAATCCTGAAAACACTGTAACGGATATATCGGGCTTACCATTTTTGCGCCGAGAGCTAAAGCTTTAAGGACATCCGTTCCTTTGGTAACGCCACCATCGAGAAAAACTTCGCAACGTCCGTTCACCTGCTTAACTATGGCTGGAAGTGCGTCAATCTGCGCAATAGAAATAAGGAAACGATTTCGTGAACAGAAACGTAGTATGTCGAGCTGTCATTTGCCAAATGTACCGTTGCTTGAACGCCATCCAATTGGCGCCCTCCGTGATTCGAAACTCCTATGGCAGATACTCCGTGTTGCACAGCAAGTTCGGCGTCGTCAGGGCGAAGGATCCCTTTTAGCACAATAGGTAACTTGGTGATACTAACACGGCAGAGAAATAACGCCATTTGAGTGAAACGAATTGCAGTTATTTTGGTCGTAAATTACCTTTTCAACCAATCAATGTCTTTCCATGTTAAACTAGAGTCGAACATGACGGAAGCGTAGGCCGCCAAACGGGATCCTTCCTTCTGGACCGTGTGAAAATCTGATTTCTCGTCGACGGTGTTGAAATTGCCCAATCTAAAATTAACAGTATTATTGGTATACTCAATCAGTACAGAGTTAACTTGACTTGACTGTACTTGAGATGAGGTGGTAGGTCGAATCCGTGTCGTTCATTCACGAGACGTCGGCCAAGAACGGCAGTGTCAACTGTTACGACGAGAGCTTTGAAATTGGCTCTTTCAGCACGACGAATCAAATCTATCGTGGCTTGTCTGATAATGCGCCAAAGTAAATAGGAAATCCAAATGGTAAGAATAATGAAAATGTGGTTCAAGGTCTATATTACCGATCTTTGTAAATGTAAAGCTGGAACCAGTTGGTACCGTTGGGTGCGGCTTCAGCGATTTCTTCGATACTGCTGGTCGCAATCGTGCTCAGAATGTAGATAATGCCATGCGCTGCAGCAGCTAAATTATTAGGAATGATTGAAGATTGATGTAAGACCAGTGTAGGACTGATATAAATTAAAACTGACCAATCAAACCGACCTTTTGCCGTCGCGCACTCGCCATCCGGATGCGCCATTCTCTGCATAGCAGTAGGAGCTGATATGGAAAAATTACAAACTTGTGTTGGTTGAAGGAAAAACATAACTAAAACTTGCCGATTCCAAAAGGAGCGGAGACACGACATCCAAGTGCTGTAGTATTCATTGAACGATTTTGGACTCCTCGTAACATTCGAGGCATTAATCGCCATCTGTTCAGAATTAAGATTCACCATAAGAAATTAATAAAAATAAAAGAAATTTCGTAAAATTACCTTTTAAAAGATTCGCGATTTTCACGCAGAGTTTGCTCTTCATCAGCCCCTGATCTGTAATATTCAAGGGCATACGAAGGTAACACTTTTTTCGCATGATTCTCATAGTCTTCTACGCAAACAAATTTACCAGCCATTCTAATAAAATACTGCCTATCGAATGTAGGCAGAAGTTAGAAACTGATTTTTAGACTGACGATGAAACTTTCTCTAACACTTCTGGCGGAGACAACGCCCCAATAAAAGAAATCTGTTTTTGGTTAAGGTTATTTAGCTCACGTTTGAGACACTGCATGATATGGGCGTGCATAGGCATTCTTAAAGTAGAACAGCAGCTATGTATTGATCGATTATTAACCATTGCTTTTCCTTTGTTTTCTTCATATTGAAAAATTCGAGATTATTCAACCCTGTTTCGTTGCTTATCAAACTACAAATTAATTCTGGGAACTGCTGCTGTTAATGTAAATTTGAATTCGCGCACTGCCGTCTGCGTCTTTAACTCTTTACGAGTTTCGTCTGCTTTTTCACGTGTCGCAGAGTCACACAAGCTCGACGTTTGTATTGACGCTAACATTTTGGTTTTTTACTTCTGTCTGACATTTGTTATTGATTCTTATTGGATAAATCTGAAAGTATATTCCCTGCACATCAAAATGGAGTGGATAAAACATAAAGACTTCCCTGAAGAAATGACAGCCAACACTCAGAACCTTGACTCGGCTCTCTCAGAAATGGAGGCAGTTGTCAATGCATTAACTTCTGTGCCATTAACTGAAGTCCATTCATGTGTAAGTTTTGTTTCACATGAAAAGATTCCCTAAATAATCAATCTATTACACAGTTGAAACCTATAGAACGCTCCAAATATGACACCGCTTCTGTGTATGCTGTGACTTCTCTGTTCTGGGGTAAGCATTGTAATATTTCATATTTCAAAATAAGAATTAATTATTTTGTTGTTGTTGTAGCATACATGAAAACGAGAGGGGTTGACCCAAAAACTAATGGTTTACCAAGGGAGCTTGAGAGAGTAAAGAGTGCAATTGGCCGATCTAAGGAGATCGTGGACAGAGCACTGGCACCTAAAGTTGATATCTCAGCAGCCAAGAGGTTCATTCGTGGTGGTCTCTGGGATCCTAAAGACAGTGAACAAAAAGAAGGTTCTAATCAAGAAAAAAATGATGTTTCCAAGCCACCACCTAACAAAAGAATAAGATTTGATGATGCAGGATCAACAGAACTGAATAATGCAGAAAAGTAGTCACCAAAAATACAAATCCCTCATCTTCACTGTGTTTTTACGTGTTGATTTGCATTCTTTGCTTTTAAAAGCATTTTCTGGTAAGACAATAATTCACATATATGATTTTTATATGAAATGTGTATTTATTCTGGTTCATGAAATTTTATTGAACATTTCATTCTATTTTTGGAAAGCGACTACGGTTACGTTATGTCCCTTCTTTCCTCCAAATTCAAACGACGGAGTGGGAAGCACCTCGCGAACTTTGAAATGACCTACCCATTCCGGAAAAATTAATCGGTTTAATTGTATTGCAGATTTGAACTAATCATTAATTTTTTCCTATTTTACCTCTCTGACCGATGGTCTGTTTCAAATAAGTCTCGGTGTGACCACAGGTTGCCACCAAAAGAATTCCACCAGGCATAAGAAGTTCGTGCATATTTTTTAAGTAAGTTTCGCGAAACTGCTCCTGTTTTGCTTTGGTGTAGACAGTACTAACTGCAGTTGCGTAGGAATCATACAATCCTTTGTCCAAAATCAGTCGATATTTTTTGTTGAGTGGCGATTGTGCCGTATCAGAAGGAACAGAGCCCATCACATCACAGACCTGGTAAAATAATTATATCGGTAATTTTTTAGCACACTCAAACTTGAACATGCACACAAGATAATGTACCTCTAGTTTAACTTTAACACATTCCTGATGGGAAATTTCTGTGGCCAATTTAATAGCAACTGGCGATTTATCAATACCGGTGACGTTGACAAATCCCTGGTGATACTGCGATAATTCCAACAAAAATCAGTAATTTACTCTAATTCTAAGTATAGGTTGCAACAAAATACCAGTTGAAAAATGATGTAAGCGTTACCGCACCCTATATCAAGAATAGGATCGTCGCATTCGATATTGCTTTTGATCCATGTTAAAATGGCTTGAAGTACATCTTCACCGCACCTGAAAGGCGAATAAGATGTGAAAGAAAATTCTCTTGGACAATCGTCCAGGACAAAATAACTAACCAGTCATCTCCAATATCTCCGTGATCACAGAAATTTTCCAAATCTTCCTCGTACTTTTTATCCATGCTAACGTATTCAACAAATGGTTAATTTAAATGATTAAATGGACGAAAATTAAAATTGGGTTTTACTTGACTTCCATGATAGAGTTGGGCGAATCGAATCGAGTACCTAATACAGCAAAAACTGAGACTAGAATGAACTACGTCGGAGTGGTATACAACCTCAATTTATACGTTGACTGATGTACGTTATGTTAACGTTTTAAAATACTGATTCTCATCTATTCCCAAACGGATTTCACCTTCTGGGGTTCCGCGAAAGAAATGAAGGACACGCAATTGACATACACTTGCTTGCTAGAAATAACATCTTTTCGGCTTTTCCTTTAGGATTGAGTAGTCAGCAATTCTTTCTTTTTTTTTAAAAATTAATTTCTTCTTCAGAGAAATTTTTCATTTGCGTCTTTTGCCCAATCCCCGGATGGCGTAAATTGTATCGCGCGGTTCGCGGCTTCGCGCCCCTTTTTGAGTTTTTGCGCGAAAATTCGCATCGGGCAACGGCAACATTGTAAGGAATTAACAGCATTAGTGCAGCACTATTTCTATTTGACAACTAACATAACAGTAATTTTCGAATCGGAAGAAATTTCAGTCGCAAGTTTACTTGTTGGCGATTTTATTGAAATGAATGTATACTATTTCTTGTAAAAATTTTTCTCTTAAGTACTGTTAAGTCAACAACATTTTTTTCTTTAGGTGGAACACTGGCTAAGTGAACTTTTTGTTTCTCCCAAAAAACCCAATGTCAGCATAAAAAAGGCAGGTAACAAAGATGTGCCCAGTTTTGAGAAGAACCAAACAACCAACCAGATTTTATGTGATTTGCGAGATGCAAATTTGTCAGCTGATTTACAAGCAGGAGAAGAAATAAAAATCATGAAAATTCTTACCAAAGAGCATATAGCTGAAAGTATTAACTTATTATAGTTTAAAAGTACAAACATAATTACAATGAATTAACTTTCATACTTGTTTTATTTTAGCTGCTAGGTTGACCAATATTCTGAGGCCATTGAAACTGGATGTAGGGAACCTGCCTGATGAACTGAGAAAACTTGTGGAAATAATTTCCATGGCAAATCAGAAAGCACGGGAATTAGAAGAAACAACTGAAATATCTACCAAATTACCTGACCTATCTGTAAGTCAAACTCAGGCACTTCAACGACTTCAAAACCTTGAGAAGTAGGCAATACTGGTTTCAATTTTTTGTGGTAATTACTTTGAAACTGTTATATTTTACTTATTTCAAAGGATTCAAGAGAGTTTACATCATATGAACATAAGAGATAGCCATGAGCAACTAGCTAGGAAAAAAGAGACAGAATTTCTGTCAAAAAAAATTGGAGAATATGCTGGACATGTTCGTCATCTGGAGGTAAGTACTTTTTTTCATTATTTAAATGCTGTCAGTCATTTTCAATGTGTATACAATGAAAATAATTGAAATTAATTCTTACTAGAAAAAATTGGAAGCGGTAGAATATACCTCCGAGATTGGTCACAGATCATTAGAAAAGCGCTCAAAAGAGCTCATTTTATCAGGCGAAAAACTTTCGCAGTTGAGGTCTAAATTGGATATTTACTCCGATTTAACTCCAGACATTAATTTAGCAAAGATTCAACTGCAGAATGTCAAAGATGAATTGATGCAACTTGAAAGTAAAATAACAGACAATATTTCCAATATTAATTCAAATTAACTTACTTATATTTCTGTTAATACAAACAAAATCAACATATTCGAGTCTCTCAGTAAAAAAAAAAAAAAAAACACTCGGCATCATGCATCAGTGTGTGTTTTATGGTTTGTATACAGTTACCATAATTCTTTGTCACTATTTCTCGGAGATACCTTCGGAAAGATCGGCATTGAAGATCGTAGAATCTCGCGCCGGAAGTACTCGACAGCCTTTCGTAGTCCAGCATCCAGTGAAATCTATGGGAACATTGAACACCGATTTTAAATAAGGCTGTATTGACACTAAAAGTTAAAAGTACCTTTGGTTCCCAGTTTAAATATTTTTTAGCTCTAGTGATATCAGGTCTTCTCCTTTGGGGATCATCTTCAACTGCAGGAAGATAACGTATCGAGCTATCCGCACCGTTGACGATAGATTTTATTATCTGTGCAAATTCTGGGTGAAAGTAATACTTTATTACTGAAGATTTTATTCTCTTTTTTAAATGTTTTGGCTTAATATCACTATATACCATCGATAGTGTGTTCGACGGGGTTGCCCAAGTTAATCGGCAATGTGTACGATGAATTCATCAAAGCAACAAGGCCATCTACTAAATCCGATACGTATTGAAAAGAGCGAGTTTGTTTTCCGTGGCCGTAAATCTTAGTTATTGTGAAAACATTAGCTTCCTAATAATATGCTGAACATTGAGGCATGAATGATACTTACAGTTATGCTTTCGTTTTGTAATGCTTGCAGTATAAAGTTCGAGACTACTCTTCCATCGTTCATGTGCATTCTAGGTCCATAGGTATTAAAAATACGGGCAACTCTGACTTGTACTTTTTCTTGTTTGGCATAAGCATAGCTTAAAGTCTCTGCTACCCGTTTTCCCTCATCATAACAAGCTCTAGGACCTATACGGGTAATTCAGTTATAAAATTTGGGCAGCAAAATCTAAAACAAGGTAATTACCTATAGGATTCACGTGGCCCCAGTAAGACTCAGACTGAGGATGAATTTCTGGATCACCGTAGACTTCTGAGGTACTTGCAATAAGTATTCTGGCGTTTACACGTCTGGCTAAACCTGAAAAAGGCGAAGAAAACATTAAATCTTGACATTTTTTAACCAAGACTTGAATTCAATTTCTTACCTAACATATTTATAGTACCAACAGTATTGGTTTTAATAGTTTTCACTGGATTGAGCATATAATGTGGAGGGCTGGCTGGTGACGCTAAATGGTAAATTTCATCAACTTCAATGAGCAATGGGTTGACTATATCGTGATGGATGAGTTCGAAATTTCCGTGCCCGATCCAATGTTCGACATTTCTCTTTCGTCCAGTAAAAAAATTGTCGACAACAATAACTTCATGTCCTTCTCTCATGAGGTAATCAACCAGGTGGGAACCAACAAATCCAGCTCCTCCAGTTACCTATTATTATAAATAAGTGTAAAAGGTTAAAAAAAAGTGGGTTTTTAAATTTCAAAATAATGTTTTTTTTATTACTAGAATTCTTTTCCTGTCCTTGTAGTTTAAAAATTTTATATTAGGAAAAGTCTTTGGAACTCTGAATTCTGCTTGTTCCAAACTAATCTCTAATTCACTGATTTTGTTCTTAAGTAAATTTATTTCATTGAAGACATCTCTTTGATTTTTAATTGACTTCTCTTCTTTTTTGGATTTGGATTCCAAATTATAGTTAAGAATTGGTTGAAGTAAGTGGTATCCAGCTGTATGAAAAAAACAACTGTGGGACTGTTAAATTTAATTGATTTAAATTAGCTTACCAAGCAAGCAGAATAACAGAAGACATATGGTGGTAACACGTTGGTGTTTACTAGCAAAGTTGTAGATTGAATATCTCATTCTTTGATAGGCAGCATCAATATAGTGAACACTTAGATTGAAACTGTGAAGGAGTCTATAGAAACCAACAATAAACAAAGGTCAGTGATATTAAGGTCAATGGTTCAACATATAATATGATGGTGAAATTATAAGAAAATTAATGTTAATGAAATTACTTCTTGTTTTCTTGGGCCAACAACACCTCAATGACAGATACCTGAATTAATTGTTTCTGATTTCACTGAAGATGGAAAATGTTTTCATCGCTTCAAGGGAAATAGGCAATAAAAATGAGACGACTATCTGACGATTGTCGTGTTATAAAATATTTGATGACACAGGACGCTATTTTATAGGTCTAATACATAGCAAATCGAGCCGCTCTGTGAATACGTTAAAGTGATATCACAAGATAGTTGACAATTGTAAATTCACAAAGTTTTCAAGATTTTACAGATTTGGAACGAATTTAACTCCACCCAATACGTAACGGTACATCATTTCTTTAATCACGTGAATAATTTTCTGACCGAAGGCGGTCAAACGCATATCCTTTAGGAATGAAGATCTTCAAGTTTGTAAACACAAGACTATATAATCGATGTAGAAGACGAGCGCCGAGTTTTTATCGATTTACCGTTGATTATCGTGGAAAGAAGAAACCGCCCCTAACCAAAAAAAATATAAAAACCGTTAGCAGACGATGTATGTTAGGAGAAATCCAATATTTTTTGTGTCATTCCACTAATGTAACAGGCGACACTGAAAGCGCAGAAACGTTTGAAATTTTTCCATTCCTTTAAATCGCGAACACAAGTTCCGTTCCGATTAGAAGAATGTCGAAATTCAGCTTATTTAAATGTTACTTTAAAGGAAAACCATCCATTCTAGTGCTTGTGTTTTTAAGTTATTTCTTACATCTTGGCTTTTGCCAAGATCTAATGTCTGGAACTCCAGACAGTGAATACGATGAGAAAGCTCTTAATACGCATCGGCTTGACAATCTTAACTTATTATTGTACACTTTTTTGCTCATCCTCACTGTTGTTACAATATGGATGTTCAAACATAGAAGATTAAGGTTCCTGCACGAAACAGGTCTTGCTGTAATTTATGGTATGTTGGAAAGAAACCTTGGCTTTTCACAGATTTCAATATTTTATATATATTTTATTTTGAATACAGGCTTAGTTGTTGGAGCCATTATTCGTTATACAGGTCCAATTACTGAACCGAGGATTATTCCTGTGGTACCAGCTACAGGAATTCATTACAACCATTCAGTTCCTCCTGATATCTTGTGGCTTCAGCTTTCTAATAAAAGAATGTCATCCAAAGCTTCAGCCACCTATCTCAACAACCATACATTTGTTTATACTTTCAGAGGAGAAATTGATAATACTTCTCTTAACGAAATTGATCAAAAGGTACAGATTTAATCTCTTTGTTAAAAAGGAAATGTTAGGGTAAAATAAGAAAAAGAAAAATCAGAAATTTATTTTTTTTCATTTTAGGCTACCTTTGACCCTGAAGTTTTCTTCAATTTACTTCTACCACCCATTATTTTCCATGCTGCATACAGTCTGAAAAGGGTAATTCAGTTAATTTTTCTTATTGCTAATTAATAATTCTTATTGAAGTAATCTTATATCTTGTTTTCTTTTCTTGATGTAATAATTGTCTTCATTAAATTTCATGTACTAATAATATGTTTGTCTCTTATTTTATAATCCAGAAATATTTTTTCAAAAACCTTGGTGCAATCTTTACATTTGCTTTCATCGGAACTACGGTTACTGCTTTTGTTACCGGGTAAGTACGTTTAGTTTTCTACTTCGATAGATCGATACATTGAAAGAATAACTAAACTTAAACAATCACTATAGGTCTCTGATTTGGGGATTCATACAAATTTTCCCATATCTAGCCAAAGATTTTTCCTTTTTGGACACGTTATACTTTGGTGCTGTCATTTCGGCTACGGATCCAGTCACTATTCTTGCCATTTTCTCTGAATTACATGTCGATGTCAATCTTTACGCTCTTGTTTTTGGTGAAAGTGTCTTGAACGACGCTATCGCTATCGTTTTAACCAGGTTTGTCTAAATTCTTATTGAAAATTAAAGTGTTTCATTAATTATTCGTTTTCTTATTGCACAGAGCTATTCAAAGTTATGCCGAAAAGTATAATCCTAATCATGGCGGTTTCGAGATGGTGGCTTTTTTCCAGGCTGTTGGCGAGTTTTTACTCATTTTTACTTCGTCACTTGTTCTGGGATCTACACTTGGAATTGCAACTGCTCTTGTAAGATAACACAAATTTCTAAGGAAAATTTTTAATTCGCAAAATCTTTATTTCTTTAATGTAGTTGACCAAATTCACCCGTATTCGCGATTTTCCTTTGTTGGAAACTTGTCTTTTCGTTCTGATGTCATACACCACTTTCCTAATAGCAGAAGCTACTGATCTGACCGGTAAGGACATGATGGAACTTTATAAAGCTTATAGTTTTTGAGTTAACAGAGCGTGATCTGATTACATTTTCTTTATTTAGGCATAGTGTCAGTCTTGTTCTGTGGGATGTGTCAAGCGCATTACACTTATAATAATTTGTCGGATGATTCACGTGTCCGAACCAAATCCTTTTTCGAACTATTAAACTTCTTGGCCGAAAATTTCATCTTTTCATACATTGGTGTATCTATGTTTACTTTCCCCAAACATCATTTTGATGTCGCATTCATTTGCATTTCATTTGTAAGTTGATTTATTGATTTAATTGTTTTAATATTCTCTAACTATATTTCCTGGTAATTCCAGATTGCCGTGGCTTTAGGTAGAGCGGCCAACATCTATCCATTGTCTTTCTTACTGAATTTCGGAAGAAAACCTAAAATAAGTCGAAATTTTCAACACGTTCTCTTCTTCTCCGGTAAGAATTGATTTTCCATAAATTTTAAACCAGCTTTTACTCAACCATGATTGATGTCAAGGAATGCGTGGAGCCATGGCTTTTGCATTGGCAATTCGTAACACGATGTCCAAAGCTCGACAAACTTTTCTAACAACGACTAGTCTGATAGTTATTGGATCCGTCATTTTTGTGGGTGGATCTGTAACCCCTCTTTTGACTTGCTTTGGAATACCGTGAGTGCTCTTTTTTCTTAAAATCCAGCGAAATAATAAATTTTTACCTGACGAAAATATATATTAATTCCAGTGTGGGCGTTGATGAAGAAGCAGACCACGCAGCTTTGCCTGGAACACCACACAGAGTAATTGATATTTCTATTTTCATTATTTGTTTGCGTTTTGCTTTTCGGTTACCAGCTTTTACGCTTGTTAAATTGCTTTTTAAACAAAATGTGCTTGATTGGTGGTGTCATTGGCTTATGTATAATCCTGCTTGCTATCCCTGGCGTCGGTTTTTTTATTAATTTATTTTGTTTCTTGGTTGGCCAATTCCTTACTGCTTGTTGCTCGGCTTTTTCTCTCCCTGTAAAAATCCCGCAGAATTACGGTTCCATAGCGCTGCAAACCCCGGTAACAATGACCACTACCCTTCACATAAGAACATTTTCCTTTTAACGTACACTGTCCCATTTACTTTTTAATCATTTACAGGGTGGAGACTCGGCCGAAGGCGCAATAGAGCCTTCCCGATCCGGTAGCCAGTCGGAGAAATCTTGGCTGGCTCGCATTTGGGGAGGTTTTGACACCAAGTACATGAAACCTTTGCTTACGCACAGCAAGCCAACCCTTATTGACACGTTACCCCCTTGCTGTCTTCCAGTAGCACGGATGCTGACCACTTCTGAACAGTTGAATCAGGCAAGTTGTTTTTAAGATCTCTTGCTCATATTTTAATGTGTGTGTGTATCGGAAATTCAATTTCGGATGTTATAGGGAAGCGGAGCTCATGGTGATTCAGATATTGAACTATGTATTGACGATACCGATAGTGTAAGGTCAAGCGGACCGCGTGCTTTTGCTTCCACGCAGCCAGGATTCCAACGAGTAAGTGTATATTAAAAATATGCTAGAGGTAAAATGTGACATTAAGAGGATGAAAGCGGTTGATTCCGTACCATTCGTGAGAAAATCGTAACCTTGCACCGTTCCAATTGCACCACACTTGGTAGAATTGTAAACCCATGCACGACGGTTTTATTTTTAAATCACAATTTCATATTTGACGTTATTGATTACGAGAATTCTTGGCGTTCTAAGCACGGTTACCACCTAGTTATTTGCAGTTTATCTTCACTGTTAAGTTTAGTATATTTATTTTTTTGACTGAGCCGTCCATTAGTATTTCTATATTCGCCTTTTTTTGTTCTCTCTCTCTATTTTTGTTTCTTCTTACATTATCTTTGAATTTTTTTTTTAATTTCATTATGTTTCTTTGTTTTTCAGTTTCTTTAGTGATTCGTTCCTGTGGAGTATTTCGTTTCGCCCAACACCATTTTTATTCACTTCTTTTGTAGAGGTTTTAGACGGGTATTTTGTGACTTGCCTTTCCCCATCACTTATTCTTAACTGTGACATTTAAAAGTATTGGCCTTCAACTTTGTATTATCATTTAAATTGATTGGCCAGATGAGGTTAGTTTGATTTTCCCCCTTTGCTTGATTGTTTTCTCCCATGAAAGGTTTATTTCGTCAACGATAGAAAGATGGCTGTGGACGACGAGGAACGGCATTTGTTCTATCCAATTGTTTCGCCAGAGGCCCTATCGTGTGATTCACTAGGCAACAAACTTTTGCCTGGTTCGAGTGTGTGAAACAAATTTGAAATAATTTGTGCATGTCTCTGTATTTCCCATTATTTTCTTTTTCCCTAACCCTTCTGAAATTCCTTTCCATTAAATATGCGCTCAAATCGTCGGCAAGAAATTGGTGGAGGAAGAAGAAAAAGAAATCAACTTTTGTCATCGGCATTCCGAGAAGGCATGCCGGCGAATATCTTAGCGTCTAGTCCCAAGAGATGTTATCCTCTTCTGTTTTAAATGATCTATTTCTGTTCCACATTTACCCTTATAATTTTGTTTTGTTTTCCCGCCTGCATATCTTTCATGACAAAAAAAAATTACGCATCAGTGTATAAAATAGGGCAAACTCTTGTTTTTATTTAATATCATTTGGTGTTAATTGAAAAACAAATAAAGGTGCCATGAATAATTATTCTATCTGTATGTATTTTATTTCAAACCATTATAGTTACTAACTTGGATGTTGATCACCGTAAAAAAAGAAACTTTAATCCAAAAAGTAAACTATGTAACAATGTAAAGAATTTTACCAGCACCGCTAGATGCCATTGGAATCAGTTTGTTTTGAATATTCCTTTAGAACAGTTTTGCTAGTGCTAGTGCAATGAGTGCATCTAGCTAACTTCTGGATTACTTCTGAAAACAATTTCACCGTAACATTTTCAAGTAAGTTTTATGTGAACATACGTTTTATTATTATTATTATAATGACTATAGCATTAGCATGGCTTTCAGCTGTCAGAAGAAAGCAGTTTCAGTTATATTTACTTTACACAATTCCAAAGACATTTATTGGCAGTTAAAGTAAGATAACTATGTGTGATAATATATCGTATATTTTGTTGCAACAAAGCTCACTTGTTAGATTTTTTTATAATTTGCTTTTGTATTGGCTACTTCCGGTTTCTAAATTAGTCAGTAGTTCAGTAAATAACCTAATATTCGTTCGACGAACAAACGAACCACATATTCGTGATCCTCGTCAAATTTTTGGTAAAGTTCATGTTTTTTATTGTACGTACGCGTACTTCCGGTTTCGAGAATTATCCTGAACTTACTATTACGTGAGTATCAAAGTTATTTGCCTTCGTTTGTTAGTTCTTTCTTTCAACTGTCAACGAGCTAGAGCGGACATTGTTTTCATGTATTTATTTTTTCTGACGCTAGACGGCTTAGCCTTTGATCATTTTCCACTCAGTTTAGTTACGTTTACTTTGCACATCTCTGGAGAAATTTCTCGCTGCTACTACAAAGAAATTTTGGGTGATAGCTGTCAGTTTCTCTTTCAGCAACAAAGCTCACTTGTTAGATTTGTAATAATGTGGTTTTTTTTTCTACTTCCGGTTTTCTCATTTCTGCCAGTAGTTTAGTAAATATTCATCTGACACACAAAAGAACCACATATTCGTGATCCTCGTCAAATTTGTGGTAAAGTTCATGTTTCTTTTTGTACGTACGCATACTTCCGGTTTTAAAAGTTTTCCTGAACTATAGTTCAGGAAAAATCTCGATTTTGATCAAATTCTGGATTTCGTTTAAATTACACCTAATCGACTCCAAATTTCACGGAGATCACGAATATTTGGTTTATTTGGTCGACATATCAATGATTAAGGCGCTATCACTTACTTCCGGTATACTTCCGGAAAATTTGCATGAAACTAGCAAGTGAGCTTTGTTCTCTGTACAGTTCTAAGGATGGAATGCTAGGTTTTAGCAAACAAAAATGGGCTTTTCAAGATGTTTGAGTGTGTCTTAAAACCAGTCCTTCAAATACTGAGTTTTGAGAGGTGTCCAATAGATGGCGTGTTGATTGTGTCTGTTATGGGCTTATGGCCGTTTGCTGTCAAAATTTAAGCTATCTTTTCTTCGAACATTACCAATGAATTCATAGGTAAATTCGAGTGATTTCGTTTGTAAATTGTCGGCGATGTGTTCTATTCTGTTTACATGTTGGATAACCTTAATTTTTCTCATCAACTTACAGGAGGAAACGTGTATGATGTAAGTGTCGTGCAGCCTACTGGCATGATAAAGGAACTATTTTCTTTTACTGAATGTGCCATCGAAATGATGCAGGTAACAACCAACACTAGCTTTATTACATTATTGGTGAAACATGGACTTGCTAGATCACCAACCCCAGCATAGACCAATCTCTCATTTCATCTTCTCGAGAGAAGATTGGATATAGCTGATCTGTGGTATCATGTGTAAGTTCACTTGTCATGTCACTGAACTTTCTTTGTTGCAGTCTAATAAGTATTTAAAGTATTGATATGCACTTATGTAATGTTTAAGAGACAATTTTGTGTGTATACTGATAACTGTTTAATTATTCTTTTAGATCATAGATTTTAAGCACATTGATAACACAAATTATAAACAAGGTGACTTATTTTTCTTTTTTTATTTACAGGTTCTTAAACTCCAGGTTTCTAAATTGGCATGACAGACTTTATGAGAAGTAATGTCCTTTAATTCAAGAAAGTCAACAAGGTCCCTTGTTTGCTAACCCAATGGCTGCTACCCTTGAATCTCCCTTTTTAATTCCTTACACGGGCCCATCTTTATTTAAGGTATTGCTTATTCTGTTGCTACAATATTGTTTGAATATTAAATTGCCATTCAAGTTCATTCTGCTTACAGGGTAATCCTACGCTACTTGTCATGGACTTCATCCACTAGTGAAAACCGACGAGAGAATGCTGTAATCCAAGACTGATAAATTGTGTAGTTAGATTAAATTACAAGTGCATTTCTGGGCTCCCTTCTTTTCTGTGGCCCCGTTTCCCTAACTAACCACTAACCAACGCCCGCCGGTGGTCACTCACCCGCTGTGAAACCAGGAGGAGGGGAGGGCTCTGGTCGAACGGGGACTTGGAAGGCGCATGATCCAATGAAAACTTTTGGAGGGTCATGAGTCTAACCCGGAAGCCTAGTATGACTACATCTCCCCGGAAAAACTTGCCTCGTACTTCTCTCTTCTTCTCGGTCCAGATACTTATCTCTGGGGGCCGTAGACATGTCCTATAACAGCATGTGCGAGTTAAACAATGCAACCCACTACCCAATGAAACAAAAAGCCATGGTTTAGTTTTGCGGAAATCTGCGTCAGTCAAGTTACAAATTTTTCTAATTCAACAACTCGCGTAGAATTTTGCATCTAGTCTATTAGTGCAAATCGCGATTCTATGTGTTTGGTAGTTAAGAAAATGGTTGTTTAAAAAACAAACAATGGGATGTTCTGAAGCCAAAAAAAACTCACCATTGTTTGTTTTTTAAACAACCATCTTTTTAACTACCAAACACATAGGATCGCTATTTGCACCAGTAGACTAGATGCAAAATTCGACAGAAGTTGTTGAGTTCGAAAAATTTGTAACTTGACTGACGCAGATTTCCGCAAAACTAAACCATCGCTTTTTGTCTCATTGCCGCAGCGGTGGTGGCGGGTTGCGTTTAACTCGTACAGAAGAAAAACGTTTTGAACCGGACGCTCTGTTTATTGAATTTTTGAACATTTTAAAAAGAAAATAAAATTGGTTCATATAATATATTTATTTTTATTTATTATAGATATTACATGGTTAAGGTTTAATATTGGTTTATAGGGTTAAGGGTATAAATTTAAGGGATGGTAGGTGTATGTTTTCGGGATTTGAAGGATTAGAAGGTTTATGTTTATGGGGGTTGGAGATTAATTGGTAGGGATACATTTGTAGCGTTATAGATTAACTGAATTTTTATCCCAACAAGAAATATCCTCCCTCCCCCATCCATCCTCCACTTTCCTTTCCCAATCCCGGAAACATGTTTATTATTTGTTGACATAAACATCCCATATTTGTTTTTGTTGCTTCTGAACTTATTAACGGTAAACTGCATAGTCACAATGACAATTTAACAATATAATGATGCAATTTCGGTAACACGAAACCAGCACCAAGGAACGGCCAATTGAATTTGATGTAGAAAGCTCTTTCACCAGCAGCACCGCTGCAACAACGTGCTACATCGGACTGCAACTACGCGAACAAAAATGCCAAACCTATAACCATAATGAAATGAATTAATCTTCAGCATCAATGGAAATGCTGTCAATGAAAAGACGAATAAATGTCACTTTATGTTATTTACAGGAGTTAAAGCCCTCAGCTGGCTGCGTCAAATCCATGTGTAAGTTGGGCAGCAACAAAGAAGCTCAAACTCCACCAGGGTGTTAATCCTATTTTCAAAAAACACAATTACTATCAAGCAACAATTTCTCAAATGACTAAACAAAAATGATCAAAGTTAAGTTATACCACGAAATCCTTCAGAATAAATGTTGCAAAGGAATGTACAGTTGGCAAGCTTTTCCAAGGTTCAATTTCTACAACTTAAATAGGTTGAAGAGATAGGCACCAACTAAATCTGTAGTCTCACAGTTAGAAAGTTGAACATTATATTTACCTGAATTGTTCTGAAGTGTTTCTGACAAACGTGAAGCTGGTACAGGAAAAAGAGACGACTTGGCAAAATGTTCAGCTGCTCAGGCCACATGATCAGATGAAATTGCCATGTAGAAATTATAGGCTGTTGCTTGTTAGTTGCAACAGCAACTACATAAACCTTTAACCAAAATGAAATGAAATTAATCTTTTAAATAATCAAATAATCAATAAAAAATAATCAAATATCATTCAACTAAGCAATCCAACTGAATTACTTTTAAAAATATTACACGGAAATCGACAGTTGGCAAGCTTAAGAAAGAGTCTTAACTGAAAAGTCAACAGAAATAAAGCAAAGAACTAGTCATCAACAAAGTAAATGTGTAGCCTTACTTTAAAAAAGTTTTCCAACATAAGTACTTCAATGCCTGTGACGAAAGCTACAACTGGTACAGGTAGCAAGCCTGCAACTGCAAGAGGAACACCTTTCGCCAGCTAGCTGCAACAAATCCATGTGCACATTGGACTGCAATGAAGAAGCTCAGACTTCACCAGGCTGTTAATAGAAAAATAAAAACTCAATTACTATCAGAAAAAAGGTCTTTAAATAAATTTGTGTAACCTTAGGGCTAAAATTTTGATCAATAAAATCACTAACTGTTCTGAAGTATTTCTGCATGTGACGAATCGTACACCCGGTACATGCAACAAGAGACGACATTTTGGAAAAATGTAGAGCTGTTTCAGGCCACATGATCATTGCCACGAACAAGATAAGCAAACCGAGAATACCTAGCTTCAGCAGTAACTTTAACTTGAAACTGCAGTTGAATGACCAAATTCACTTCATCACTCATCAGGTACTTGTTCTTCAATTAGGATAAAACCTACGAGCTACGGCAGATGTGCATTTTTTTAAAAGAAACTTCGAATTTGTCATTTGGGAAGCAGCAGCCTGCTGTGCAGAGTGCAGACGAACTTTCGTAAGAACGTAGAAACTATGAAGCACTGTTGCCAACTTATGAACTTATGAAGCTGGATCTCCGGAAGGCGGCCGCAGCGGCCGCTTTAAAAAGAATTAAGAAGTTTAAAAAATATGTTGTTAGATATGAACTTATGAATAATTAATCTGAAAAAATACACAAACACTCACTCACTTTGTGGTGCATTCACACCTGTAAACCAACCAAACACCAATGACACAAGACAAGAACAAGAGTAACAATACGAGACTCAAAACTTATTTTTCAACTTACAATTATACAATTTAATTAATAGCTAAGCTAAGTTCTTCTTGTGAATCTTGTCTCAAGTCTTTATAGTCATTCATCATTATGGGACTGAAGGACTGGCAACATCCAACAGAGTTTAAATCAGCTGATCGTCTTCATTTGTTTGCCCTGAAGAAAAAAACATGGCCGCGGTCACACTAACCTAACGTTCAAGACAGTAATTTAAAGACGGCGTTTTGAGTCTTATCACGTCGGTATCCTAATAGACTCTTGTTTTGTTCTTCAACCAGAACTGTCGTTGCTTGTGTGTAATGATTTTATTTAATTACTTTCGGCATCGGTCTGAAAAGAAAGATTAAGGGTTTGATGCGGTGGCTAGCTCTCGTTAGGCTGAAACTGCTCGCCTGTTTTCTGACTTTTCAGTTAGTATACAGTTTCTTGATTAAAATGCACAATTCCCAGTTAACGAATGCGTCGTTAACTATCGCGTTTTTCGATTGGAAAGTGCAACAAACTAGCTATTTAATTCTCTTTTCATTTGTGTTCCTTTGTTTGTCCTGCTTTTGGAGACATTTTGATATTTTATTAAATTTTTTTACAGTGAAATGATTCAAGAAATTTAACATTTACTGTGCATACCATGGACCAGCCATCAATACATTTCTTTGTTTTTGAATTTCTGAAACTGTTTTCATTTTCATGTGATAAAACAAGTCAATTTGCATATCTAGACAGACTGTCAGTCACACAGGAAAGTTGGCTACAGCCTGAACACACAAATAAACTACAAAGAGTAAAGCTAAGAACACCAACTCCAGAAAAGGTAAAGTGACGATCCAGTAAGCAAACGTGTACAGCAAAGGATTACAATAGTTTTTGTCCTCAGGGCTGAAGCTTGGTCCATTCACTCCATAAATCCACACACAGCCTAGAAATAAGGTTGTTAGACTTGCGGAAACCAGTTTTTAATACTTTTCTTACCTGCAATAAACCAGCAAAACAAAAAACACTGGCAACAGCCATTCTCGCCTTCCAACGCGTAACGCACATAATCTGAAATCAGACTGAAGACGCCTGCAGGAATAAAACAAAATATAGTGGTGTAAGTTTTGATTATTTAAAAATATTACCAGCAACTATCAAGTAAATAGGTATGTAATGTTCCACTGGACATTCTTGAAGGAAGATGGATCCGATGGTGATCATGCATATTGGCAATGCCAAACATAACAAGCCATAACAACATCCCCAACAGGCTTCGATAACTGTACAAAAATTGTAATTGTTTCTTACTAGCATTCTAACATTTTACAATGAAAGGAAATATATATACATACATTCCCCAACCAGTTGAGCCAGCAGATCATTTCTGAAGGAGGCAAACTCCTTTTTTACTTGCGTGGCTTTCTGAACTGAAATGGTGATCTAAATATAAAATGATGGTTAATGATTACCACATCGTGAAAAGACGTTTTTTAATATAGCAATACTTAAATGCATACAGGAATTGAATTGAGAAACTTTACCTTTCCAGTGTAAGTTCTTGTTCCAGTTGGTTTAGAAATAATGGTGTCTTCTTTGTCGACATTAATTGTTACCTCGGTAACTTCTTCACTGGTTACTGGTTCCATGTTAAAACTTCACAGGCAAAATTGTAGGCAAAATTATGTTATTTCAAAGTTAAAAGGTCAAAAACCGACAGCATCAGCAAAGGGCAAGACGCTTTCAAGATGTGATTTGCAGTGAACTGCAACAGCAGACGATTTATTTTTTAAAAACGGTTCCGCCTTTTCTTCTCACACGTGGTTCTGTATACTAATTAACTAATTACTAAATAAACTACAATTAAGTTCTAGACACTAATAAAGTAATAAGTGCTGAAATAAGAAATTATTGAAAAATGATCACAGCGAATTCTGTCTGGTAAATAACGGTCGTTCTACTATACTATTTCAGTCTATCACCTGCAAATATGTTTCTACCTCCATATAATATCAGCAGCTCTTCATGCCTAGCACAGGCCTCCATAACGCGATGAAAACAATTCATAAGCTACCGCAATTTATACTGAAATAGGTTCAAATGTTAAATATATTCGAGAATGAGAGGTAACTAGGACATCCATGATAGCCGATAGAATTGAACACCAGTCGCGTTTTTCTGTCAAATATGCCCCATATTTATAAGAGATGTAGGCTTACCCAGTCGCAAAGCATCCAATAAACCAGCAAAACAAAAATCATCGAAAACAGCCATTCTCGCCTTCCATCACCGGCAACACGCAACGTACGTAATCAGAAATCAAACTGAAGACGCCTGCAGAAATTAAAAAAAATTGAGTAACTGAAAGTTTTGCTAATTTTAAGATAATACCAGAAAGCAATCAGGTAAATTGGTGTGAGATATTCCACTGGAAGATGGATCCGATGGTAACATTGACCAGACATATCATATCATAGCAAGATCCACAACATGCCTAGCTATGACTGCAGTAAAGTAAAAATTGTTTCTTACTAGCATTCTAAAATTTTACAATGAAAAGAACATCGAGTGGCTTTCTGCACTGAAATGGTTTTCTAAATTTAAAATTATTACCCCATCGTGAAAAGAGGTTTTTTAAATAGCATAACTTTAATGCATACAGAATTGAATTGAGAGACGTTTTAACTTATTTGCCTTGCTAGTGTAAGCTGTTGTTGTTCCAGTTGGTTTAGAAAAAAACTGCGCGTCTCCCGGCCTTGTCGACAGTAATTGCTAGTCGGTTACGTCTTTACTTGTTGGTACCATGTTTAAAACTTCACATGCAAAAATGGTTATAGGCAAGATTAAATTATTTTAAAGTCATAAAAGGTCAATGCTGTATACTATACTATATTGGCATCACGTTGCAAATAATATGTTTCTAACGGCATAATATCAGCAGCTCCTAATGCCTAGCAACCACCAACACGATCAAAAAAATTCGCAAGCTTACAATTTATACTAAAATAGGTTAAAGTATAAAATGAGAGAAAAGAGAATGAGAGATAACTAGGACATCCATGAATTACTGAACACAGGCCGTGTTTTTCTGTCACAGATCATAAGAGTTACCCAGTCAGTCATTTACATCCATTAGTTTGTCCCAGTTTTAAAAATACCTTTGCTTAGTATACTCTCTCCTATTCATTTGAAGAAGTAATCATACCACTAGCCGCCACCACAGAGATAAATCATGAAACTATCCCTCGAAGTGATGGCCTGGTAACAATGTTCAAAGACATAGTAGAACCATAAGGAAAGAAGCAGTCGTTTAATAAAACAAAGTTCTTCATCCATAAATATGCATCTTAAAAGATCCGTAAAAAAACCACTCTTAGAAAGACATGTAAAAGTAAACAACTTGTACACCAATTCAGGCAATATTTGTACCCGAGTTATACCTTAAATGACTACTACGCTTTTTGTTAAACAACAGTAGACAAATCGTCAGACCTGAACTGTTCAACGAACGCTTCAGTGCGTACGGCCGTGTCGGCTAACATGTTGGCGAGTAAGGAAAACTTGTGAGAGCTTCTCACCTCGAGCTCACCGAGGAATTCTCTGTGGCTTGCGAACAAGTCGAGTAGAAAATCTAAAAAAGCATAAAAGGGATTTGCTTAATGCACACCCGGTCTTGGTGGTACCAGGAAAAGAAAGGAAATCTTTTGGGTAGCATGGAGGTCGTACTTTGATACTGTTCGACAGTTGTATGTTGATGATTGGATGGCTGATTTTCTTTTGCCGCCAGGACGATGTCGCGTAACTCTGCCGTCATCCAATCTGCATCACCGGTGGCGTCTAGAGCCAGCTGGTCTGTTGCCGCTTCCTGCAATGCCAAGGCTAACGCATTGCGCTGACGTCGGTGAATCAGATCCAATAGTTGAGGGTGGACGTGATGCAAGAGGATTTCTGTTGCTTCCCAGGTCACTTCGGCGTTCATTGTTAGTTGAATGCTTTTCGTTGTGGCTTCTCTTGAAATGAAGTCACGTACGTGCGACAAAGCTACTACATTATCCGAGAGAAAGACGATTTCGCCTCGCCTCAATGATCCAATCAAAAAAGTTCACCACAATTCGGTTAAAGCGGATTTCATTCCAGTACATCAAGAGTATTAGTACTTAGTTATATATACCTGTACTGGACGTCTAGCTGGCTTTGCCACTGATCGTTACGGAAATAAAAATGAATTTCCTCATCAGCCGGGACTTTTTCCGGGACGTTAGGTAAGCAGGACACGATCCAATTATGGGCATCCGCCTGAGAGAATCCACCTCGCAAAGTCAAACTGCTGGGGGGCGTCGATGCGCTCCACTGGAACGATTCCGGCGGATGGCATCGCACGTGGTTACACAAGCAACCCAGACGAAATGACTTTAAAAAAGCCAAGCGTGGCTCCTGGATGCTGGGCGAAACGTACAACCGCACCTGGTCGCTGGTATTCCTCTCGGCGCAAATGAGTTTCATTTCCAGTCGCGTGGTGTTGGATTGGCATCGGAAAGTTGCCGTTAGTCGAGACGGCCCGTTCTAAAAAAAAAAAAAGGGAAAAACATCATCTCATTTCGGAGAATCAAATCTCCCTAGACAAATAATGACTTATTCCGAGAATGCAGACCTTTTCGTGGTCGACTACGCTCAAAATAGCTAAATTGCGTTCGACGTCCATGAGTTGAACGTTGGTGTCACATTGGACCAGAATAAAGTTGATTGACACATGACTCTCGACGCTAATGTAATAGGCATTCTGCTGGCCCACAAAGTTCATCTGATATTTAAGTGGATAAGTTATTTCGTCGGGTTTTTGAAGACTCAAGGAGAGAAACGGCTAGGAGAATCAACATTTACTTTGGCCCTGACGTTGACCTGCGCCGACGTGGTCTTCTCCAAACTGGCCGGCAGCAACGCTGGAGACTTGTTATTCTTCGCCTCGGTAAATTGCTTTTCTAGAAACTCCACTTCGGATCTGTGATCAAAGAGAGAGAGAGAGAGAGAGAAAACGTCAAGGGCTACTGGGGAGCCGCTAAAGTGAAACGAGTGGGTGTGTGCAGTAATTTGACTTGAGATATTGCAGCTGCTTTCGACGTTCGGAGCCGTGGGCATTGCTGGCTCGGGCCGCTGTCACTTCGTCTGGTTGTTTTCTCCGTGTTGTTGATTCGCAGCTGGTTAGACCGAATATCCAGCCTTCGTTAGCATAATCAATAAGTTGTTGAGTACAAGGAAGAAATAGAAAGGAGCAAACGACACGCCGGGTCGAGTTTTATATGTACGTACCACGTTGAGTAGCTACTAATATTTCCGGGAAGCCATCTGCGCCGATAATTCCGCCTCGGACTGCCGCAATACTGTCGTTGCAATTCTAAATAATCAGGTTAGCACACGGGGCCTATCAAAAGTTATGTTTAGAAGTCAAATGGCATTTTACTTGTGAGAAGATTAAGGTAGGGCTGTGCACTGCATCATCTTCGGGTGGTACTTGGTACACTTCAACTACGCCGTCTTCCCTACCGATTATCAGTTGACCACCATCGTCCGAGTCGCTGACGTCGTAAAAATCCAACGACGTCACGGTCGTTTGTGAAGGGAGTTGTATAACCCACCGTACTGCCGGGCCAGCTCTACTCCATCGGACGAGTCCAATTTGACCCAACGATGTTCCGTAAATCACCCACTCGCCGCTAGTGCCTCCATCGTTTTGAAACAGTTGAATGGCTGTGGGAATACCAGCGTCAATAGGCAGTCGGTGTCGTACAGACGAGTCCCTCAGGGAATAAATGTTCCCATCTTGGCATCCCAGCAACGGAGTCAAACTGGGTACCTGTTTTTAATAGGAATGATGGCCCGCATCGATCCAATATAAGACCAGCTATATTATATAAGGAAGGACGAGAAACCTGGCAATAATAAAGGTGTGTATACCTTGTTAAGAGGAAGCACCGCTACAGCGTTGATGCGATCAGTGGAAAGGAAATAATTGGCCTCCTTCCCATCTTGATAATGATTATAGACGTATGAATTTGAGACGACCAACTCCTCCTTGCTGGCCATCCACCTGTGCGTTGTGAAAACAGTAGGAGCCCCTTTTTTTGTTACTATTATGTATACACACACAGACACATCAGCTGCTATGGGGAAGAATCTCACATTACAGCTAGATGTGTGTGTGTACCATGTGTAACTGCTATTCATTAAGCTGCTTTACAAAGATGGTCCAACAACAACAAACAGACTTTGACCAAGGAAAAAGCTATAAAATGTTTGGAATATCTTACAAATGTTGAATAGGTTCTACCAAGTTTGTGTCCATTTTGAAAATTAGTTTGCCCTTGGCTGAGAAGCCCTGCACTGTTTGTTGTGTAGCTGTAATAATCATTTCTTTTGTAGGTTCTGCAACCGTTACAAAAAAAAAACTATGATATTAAAAGGTTAATTGTGTGCAGAACACAATCAAATGTTGACTTACCGTTGCTATTGACATGAACTGTGACACAGTTGACTGGGGATTTTAGTTCAACTTTGAAGTCTACAAAAGGTTCTCCCTTTTTGATGGATATGAGTTGCAGTATTCCTCTTTGATCCCCGACAACCACCTGCATCACGTGAAACAAAACAAAGGAATTCTCACAAATGCCAAAAGTCTATCTCTAGTGTACATGCAGGCAAATTTAAAGACTTTTAGTCAAACACATCAGGAGCCTTCACGTTTGATGGCAGATTGAAGGTCTGCTCTGTGCTCTCGTGTACACGAGTCTATACATCCTACCTTTTGCTGATGTTTGACCCCTTTGGCTGATAGAAGTTGAATAGAATTGCTGCACTTCAAAGAAGCCACTTGCACATAGTCGACTCGCTGTAATTTCAATTTAGCTGAAGGTTGCATTTGTTGGAATGTAAACGAATCACTCGTGTAGAAACTAAGAGTAGGCTACAGTGGCTACACGCTAATGGCTGGATGATGTGATGTTACCCCCCGACAGAGACCGGGTAACAAAACAAACCACCGTTGCCATGACAGCAACACGCGCTCCTTTCAAAAACAGAAAAAAAGTTCATTAAAAATCCTGTTTACTCACTCACACATAGTAGGACTAATAATATCCGACAGCATTTCGTATTTAATCTCGGTTTGGATCAGCATCGTGTGGCTACACGCCCGAGTGCACCATTTAAAGAGGAAATTGAATCACGTCCGACTCAGGATGAATAACACTCGTGTACTTTTGTCTTGTTCCTTCTGACAACTCACCTCCGACCCTTATTCTAATCATAAGAGTAGTCTTACTATACACAAGTAGATAGCACACACACACACACTCGTAGAAAACACACACTTTGACAAGAGTATATGTACTATTGGCTTTCCTACACATGTACATCAGTAATATATCATCTTCATTTCATTTGGTTTGGTTTGGTTGGTTGGTTTTGTGTATAGAATTTAGAACGTTGGATTACACATCACTGGCAATCTTTGTTTTACACAGACACAACACAGGGAAGAAAAAGAGGAAGAAAAAATTCAAGAGAAACAAAAAACGAACATTGCACATGTCTTTTTGTTAGGATATGGGAGACTCGGGTCCATTTAAAATAGAAGGAGAATTGAGAGGACAAGATCAAAAACACCGGCATGTTGTTGATTTTATTATTATTACATATTTTATATTTCTAAAGCTCTTCGGGGAAGAGACTCCCTTTCGACTGAGAGTCGTGTACCATTTCAGTTTTCACTCGAACCGATGGAGAAAAGTGAAACGCGAAATAAACGGAAGGGGATGCGAAAAGAAAACAGACAAGTGGAGAGTTACTGTTATTTTATATAGGAGACAAAGGGTTATACAGTTATACGCGCACATGTTGATCTTTTCCTCAGAAATGCTTCAAATGATGTTCGGATGGGAGCCTTCACGACAGAGACAACGAGAAACTTTTGTTCTTGGTTGATTTTTCTTGTTATTGGAATAAAACGTCAAGCTAAACAACCTCCTGTCATGCATTTCTAATCGGATTATTATTGATTGATTTCTTTATTCCATATTTCAAGTAGGATAATCCATTTGGGAATTACACACACAAGTTTATCGCTTCCAAGTATCGTCATTTGTAATATTCCAAGTATGTGATGATGCAACGTTGGTGATCATATTTCGAAGTGAGGGGGTTTTTGAAATGAAACACGGCATTTATAGGTTATATATTTATAATATATATTTGTATACATATATATAGAGAATCTATAGAAATTTGGTTTTCAAAAAATGGGGGAATGGAGTGGGGGAGCGGAGCGGAGGGAAGGTAATATTGGGAATTCACACGAATCAAAGAATCGCCATGGGAATGGATTCAAAAACTTCTGTCGATTTGCGGAGGGGGAAATGTAATTTTCTTTCCCCACCATTTTTTTGTGTAAGTTGGTTCTTCCTCGAACTTTATTTCAATGATAACCCCTCTTCAGGAAATGAAACGAACGTATTGCAAGGCTATTCAGGAAAGCATCGCACCACATGAAAAATCGACATGAATTTGTCCGAAACTTGAATCAAAGACGACGAAAATCTTTTGAAAGAACCGCGATCAAAGTCGAATTGAACTTGACAGCTTTTCTTTCTTGTGTCTCTAAGTTGAAAGGGGCAATGCAGGTAGAGAGAAAAGATAAAAAAGTCCAATCCAAACGGTTCGATGAGAGAGAGAGAGATAAAGAAATTGGCCCAATAATAAGAAATAGATATGAATCAAAGAAAACGACGAAAGGGATAAATGGAAATCGAGGGCAGGACAAGGGGAATTACAAAATCCAAATAAAATACGAATTTCAAAGAAGAAGAAGAAATAAAAAATGAACAGAAAGAAAAAGAAGAAGGAAATAACAAAAAAACTTCTTCAATCTCCTCTGGGAAATATCCGACAACTTTCCGGAAAGTTTGCATAAACCTCCTCTTTCATGTCCCTCTCATCGCTCGCATGTTGGGAACGCAATAAGAGCTGGATGATCAATGGAGAATTCAAAGATTCGGTCATTGGTGGAAGAGGGGCGGGCCCGCTTTTCAAAAGGAATCCGCTCCGAAAAAATTTGAAGTCGAATAATAAAAGATCCAAAATAATACAAAACATGAAATACAAAATGTGTAGCTTGAAAGTCTAAACAAAAAAAAAAAAAAAAAAGTTTGGGAATTTTTGAAGAGGGAAGAAGGTAGAAGAAGATTCTGGCCGACGGTCGACCAGCGCCGGTATTACATACACAAACACACACGATTTTTTTTTTTGTTATTTTTCTTTTTGTTTGTTTGCCCAATTTTTTTTTCCACAATAAGGCTAACACATTCACATAAGGAAAGATGCGGGATGTCTTATATATCAACGGTTTCTAGTAGATCAAAGATGTACACAACAACGAATGTCGCCAAAAGGGGAGGCTCTCTCTCTCTCTCAGATTGGAATGCGCCGCTTGTTGTTTCGATCCTCAATAACAACATCAAAAGTCTGGCGGGATCAAACACTTTTTCTTTTCTCATTGGGCGGGGGAATTCAAAGGGGGATATTCTGCCGGGGATGTGCATTTTCTCCAACGAGGAATTCATTTATATATAATATAAGACATTACAAATAGGCCAAGTCAATAAAAATGTTGTTTTCTTTTCTTTCTTCGGGAAAAAAAAAACCCAGCCATTTTTGAATAGATTTCTTTTTTGTTTGCTTTTTTAAAACTCAAACACGCAATTCCTCTCATCACGGAAGTAGGTGACGGGCCAAATGACGTGGATGGCTCATCACACACACACACACACACTTATTTGCGCCCATTTTCGGGGGGACGAGCAGCGCGAGATGAAAATCGAGCAGTGGAGAGAGAAAGATGAATATTGGCGCGACACGACAGCTCATCCGTCGTGCGCAACCAATTTCACGAGAGAGACGTGATGGAGGAGGAGGAGAGAGAGAGAGAGTGAGAGATATTTCCTGTTGTATACAGTGAACATGTTTCTTCAAAGAAGTGGTCATTCACGATATCAAACGCACAATCCTGTTTTTATGACCTCATCTCTATCTCCGACTCTCTCTCTCTCTTTAGCTTTTAACAAGATCTTGCGGTGCTAGAAGAAGACGAGACGAACGTGATGACGGGTGTGGGGGGGAGAATAACCAAAGCCAAAAACAAATAAGAGAGCCGGTCCGATCCGTGATATTTTTGACGAGTTTGTTTGTTTCTTTCTTTCTTATAGGATGGATGGGAGATAAGTGCCCGAATCGTCAAGATTTGAATTGCCGTCGATGCGTTTCGAGTTGCGGGTGGCTCCCGATCCTCCCGTCGCCGCTGGCTGCTGCTGCTCACCATCCCGTTGTTGACTAGCTTCGTCCGCTTGATCCGCTGGCTGTGATTGGGCGCTGTTCTTCTTGCTCTTGAAAATTTGGTACATAATCGATCGGTCGGCGGCGGCCCCGTTCTGTTGTTGCGTCGGCGGTTGGCCGCTGCTCGTCGAGCCCGTCGACGAGGCCGAGAAAACTCCCTCAGAGTCTTCCGAACACTTACTCTGCTGGCCGGCGGCAGCCCCGGCTCCCGCATCTTCCGCACCGCCGGTTCCGCTGGAAGACGACGTCGTCGGCGCTCCTGATGACGACGTTGTCGCAGAGGTGGCAGCTCCGGCGAACCACTCGTGACGGTGGGCTTCGTCTGGCGTCATCCTCCGATTGGGATCCCACCTATTATCGATGCAAAGTTGAAATAAATCAAAAATTCCCGAGGTTGTCAGAGCTATTTAGACAAAAATGTGCAACTCACTCTAGACAGCGGGAAACGAAATTGACGAAAATGGGGTCGCAATTTTTGAGGATAGACGTCAGGTCTTTGGAACCGGGTCGCCTTTTGCGGCCCTTGCTGTTGGTGATGCACCGCGGATTGCCCTTTGAATCTATAAAGCAAAAGAAATGAAATAGTTAAACATTTTTCTTCTTTTATTCGTAAAGTTCTCTGAGCTGGCCTATAGGATATCGAATATGGGCATGAATGACCCGGCCCATTCAAGCGGATGCAATGAACTCTGGAGCTCTCTGCTCCGCGTGTATTGCCCAAAAAAACGACTGGCAACCTTCTAAAAATAACCCCCGGGCCAACGAGAATATTTCGTGCAGCACTATAAGCCTTCGACTCCACCCTTTATAGATCTCGTCGTCGTCTGAACACACGGATCGTTACTCTTCATTTACGTCCCGTTTTGCTCTCCGCTGTGACGTTTCGCATAGAAGATTTTCTACCGATCGATTCAGAATAAACACCTCCGCCCAGGCTCTTTCCACATCTGTCCCTCCCATTTGAATAAGCCAATGTCGCTAAATAAAACTCTTATTCATCACGTATTCCTACGTCGAGTCTCTTATCAAAAAGGCCATTTTGGTGCATGCAAATCAATGGCAAATTGGACCCCGGAAAAGTAGTGCGAGCTTTAAATAGATGACGTTGAGTAACTCCACCCCGTAAATGGTGGCCAGGTAGAAATAAGTAATAAGGGAAAATAAAACTGACCGAAGAAAAGTCGTTTCCTGGAAGCGTGTCCGACGACGTTGTCTGGTGGAACATCCAGGACCTCCATGATGCAGGCGAGTTGCTCAATCTCGTTCTCTCCGGGAAAGATGGGGTATCCCGTGTACAGCTCGGCCAGGATGCAGCCTAAATTGGATATAGAGGAGGCACACACAGACCGTGATGAACATCTCGTCTTACAACAACAACTCATCTTATCTCTCTCTAGATGTGCACTAGACACTCAAAGGCCATTGTTAGATGTCGTAAATGAGCGACGACGGTATTACGCATCGTACACAACCGAAAGAAAAACACGGTCCGAAGAGATAAGCAACTCGAGGAGAAAGCAAAGTCATCAAAAAAGAGCGAGGTGAGACCCTCTTGATGAGCTTCTCCTTTTTTTCCCATTTCATCGCAGTTGTTGTAATTAAATTCATGCTCGGCTAGAGCCGAAGCTCTACAGCTCCTCCGCGTGTCGTGCCAAAGTGTCTAGAAAGTCCCAAAAGGTACTGTAGTTCGAACGAAATTGAAAATAACCACCAGCCATATCAAAATTTTCCCTCGATCATAATCGAATTATTATTTCTTTTTCTTTTGTCTTTCAATTTTCTCCCAAACGATGGAGCCCAACCGGTTCAGCCGACTCTATTTATAGATTTGTTGGCAGCGTGAGAGAACTCGGGACCCATCAGACCCTTCATCCGTCACCACCATTGCGGTCCCCCCTCCACTACAAACCCCAAAAAAACAGAGGCCAGAAAAAACGAAGAAACGGAACGAATCCGAGAGAATGAAAAAATGACGGAACGAACCGAAACTCCACATGTCGATGGGTGGACCGTAAGGCAGGCCGAGTATGACTTCAGGCGAGCGGTAGAAACGCGATTGGATGTACGTGTAAATGCGCTGGTGAGTGTAGCACGAGCTTCCAAAGTCGATCACCTTGATGGAACTCGAACCGCGATGTTTCAATAGCACGTTCTCCTGTAAAAAAAAGAAATAATCAGACATGTATATTAGAGGCGGTGGTCGAAGACGGGGGGAGAAAGTGCTCATCTAATAATAATGAGGAAATCAATCAATATTGTTGGCCGACACTCTCGCTCTTCGGTCAGCCCATTGGGGGGCCCCTGTGGGGGTGTGTGTGCGTGTAATTTCATAACCGATGATTTCCGTATACTACTATACTGGCCAGCCAACCAGCCAGAGAGAGAGAATTTCTATTAAACTCATTTATTATGACGTTGTGAACCGAGTTTGGCATGCGAAAAGTTTCCGTGTCCCACCGGCTATATCCCATCATCACATCAGCCGCAGCACAGTCTGTGTGTGCGTAATTATGCATACAATTCAACTTGGACATCAGAGTCCTCCGCTCTCTTACAGGGGAGGAGGTACGTGGACGAGTGCGGATGTCCTGGAGACGTCCCTGGAGCTGTCAAAACGGCGGTCTTATTTAAAAAAAGAAAAATCTTTTTTTCTTTTTTTCGCATCTCTTTGCTGGAAAGTTGCGTGAGTATAGAGAGAGAGAGACGATTGATTTATTTATGCATAATACCAACTGCATCACAGTCTGTGTTAAGGTTTGCGCACACGTGAGATGGAGAGAGTCTCTGCTCTATCGATCGCAAAGGGGCTGGCGGCAGCAGCAGCAGCAGCCAAACTCGAGTGGCCTGTGCTCCTCCTTTGAGAGATGTGCGTATCGTCTACGGTACACGGAGAGAGTTTTTTTTTTCCTTTTCACGAGAGAAAGGAAAGAAGAAAAGGAAACGCCCGTGACGTGAGCTTTTTTTTTCTTTCACGTTATAATATGCGTGTACTATGCTGTCGGTCTTCTCTCCTCTTCTTCTTCTTCTTCTTCTTCTTCTTCTCAAAATGCTCCGATTATGCTAATGATTGAGCATGCAAATGCTTGCGCCATCGGTTGATACTTTTATCATTCGTTTGGCGTGTCGTAAAAAATAAAAAAAAAAGCCCGTCCACCCGTAAACGCGGACGTGTAGGTAGAGGTAGACATTTCGCTTGGTCGTAATTCTGTCACGTTGGACATCCAACCGAGCGTGTCGGCTCTGGGGTTTTGCGGAAAGAGAAAAACATTTTCACAAAGGGCATAAGGAAAGAAAAGAAAAGAAGTTTTTTCGTTTAGAGTTGGAGTCGCTGTTTTACGTTACCGGTTTGAGGTCGCAGTGAATAATGTTCTCCCGGCGGAGGAGCCTCAGGCACTGGATCAGCGAGTAGGCAAATCGGCGGATCAAGTTGAGGCTGAAGCCCTGGTAGTTGTTCTTCTTGATCAACTCGTAGAGATTGAGGCTGCAAGCGGAGAAAAATAAGAAAAGGAAACACAATTAGCCACAAAATCAAAAGATAAAGATGACATGAATCACACACTGTTTTCTAGAGTAATGTCTTTCGAAGAGCTCCTGGATACATTAGATGGGAAATACAAGGAGAAAGAGAAGAGTCTTGGCTGTGTGTCGAGATAACACAAGTATAATTGATCTTGTAAAAAAAATGCCAGGATAGAGAGTACGTGCAACACACTGTGTCTAGCGGTGTGTTGGCTATCTTCTTGGTATCATTCTTCGCAGAGGCTCCCAGCCAATGTATATATACTATATAAGATTATCGATTATTGAATGGCTACACTCTCTTTTGATGTTATTTTTTTCCTTACAATTTTTCCTTCCATTTCTTTTTGGCGCTATCGGGTTGTACCAGGAAAGAAACGGAAAAAAAAACCTTCAACAACCGAAAAGTTTTCTTGTATCGGAAAAGTATGGTGTAACTCTAGTTTTGGAAGTTTCGGGCGTAGCCGTGTCGATCCATCACCACCCAAAATTTTCCTTTTTCCTTATTCTCTGTGTGTGTGTGTCTTTGGCACACAATTGTGTCGGTATAGATTGTGTGCCGTTGTAGGCAGGACGTTTCTATTCGAGAATATATACTATAGTAAACGAAATGATTGGCCTTTTCATTCAATCCGCTTTGTACAACATAATATTCGCTAACCAGATGTCTTGGCTGAAATTTAAGAAAAGTATTAAACGTCGAGATGATGCCAGCAGCTGGCACTCTGCAATAAAAGCAAACAACAGCAACAACAACGCAAAACATGTCTTTAGTAGATTTCAGCTGCGACTAATCATTTTCGTTTTCCCTATACTGCTCCCCGCTGTGTCTCACATTACGTATACCCCACTCATCTACATAATAGCCACCAGGCTGCATAATCTCTGCATCACTTGGATATAATAGTTATGTATTAGTGCTACATACATTTCAAATAGTTTCTAGCCCCCCTCCGAAACTATTAGCCGAATAATTGTGACGGCCCCATTGGAAACAAAATAAAAGACTTCATTTTTCTTTGTAGATAACTGCCAATGTCCTCGGGAGGATCGCGTGAGTCACCGCTGTGTGCGTCCTGTTTTTGACTCATTCTGGACAATAAACACGACGCGGTCGTTGCCACTTTTTTCTCTATATTGCAACGTTTGTAACAGTAGTAGTAGGTTGGCAAATATTTCTGTCGTGTCTGACAGCCGTTGCTTTTTTTTTTTTTCAAACTGAGTCGGGATTATTTCTTTTTCCGTTGGCGTTATACATTCACTTTATTTCTTGTGTACACAGGCAAACATTTTCTGCCGGTCGGAGCCAAGGGGAGGGGGATTAACGGCCAACTAAAAACCTCTTTCTCTATATAGGCTGGCTGGCTGGCTGGCTGCTGTCGGGTCCCGGTTCTATTATCTATAATGCTGTGATTTCTAAACTCTCCCAACGTCCATCACGCCCGGAAATCTCTATACTCCTCCTCCGTGAGTATGTATGAGCCAGGCCCCCCTTTCATCTTCTAAAGCTTCCGTTAAAGCCGCGCCCGAACGAAGGGGGGAGAAGGAGAAAGGTCGAGGAGAGGTTTGCGGGTAGATTCTCACGCACAACGGTATCTCGTCTATCTCTCTCTCTCTCCCGTTCTCTTTGAGGATTGCACAAGTCCCTGATAAAGGGCTACTACAACTAGACAGGGGCAGCTATTGCTTTGGCGAATGGCATTACTACACCAGACCCCCACTCGATATCCATCCGCCAACCGTGGCACTTCTTTTACTTTGGCGAAAGAAAAAAAGAGTTGTCATGGTGATATTGATATTGAAAAGGCCTCTCTCTCTCTCTCTCTCTCTCTCTCGGTGTATGTATAGACGCCATTCTCTTCGTTCAACGAGTTCCTCGGGATGCCGTACAAAGACCGTCCTCCCGAGAAACGTGCCCAGGAAGTCAGAAACTTTTGGCCAGGCCCACCCTGAATCACATTACATAAGGAATTAGCCCAGCTCGCACATAGTAGTAGTTGAAAAGTCACTTTCGATAAGAAGTAGAAGGGGCTTCTTCTTTCTACATTTCGGTTCCGGAAAGATGGAAAAGATATATGTATAACACAACAACAAAACAAAAGGGGTTGGGCAATTTACCTGAGCAACTCGAAACTGATGCAGAGATGGCTGCGGAAGTAAAAGTAGTCCAACATGTGGATGACGTTGTGCAGGCCGTCCTTGTCCCGCCGCCGCAAGTGGTCCAGGATGCGGATCTCCACCAGAGCTTGGTGATGGAACCGTTTCTTATTCCTGCGTGGAACAAACAAAAATAATAAAATAAATTAAAACGTGAATAATATCAAGACAAATGCTATTTATTATGGTGCACAACAACATCCTCGTCCATCAATATGCTAACTCCAGTGTCCCGGAAAGAAAAGAACTGATAGCCGATCGATAGTTAACCCAGATACCGTGCATCCAGCCGGAATAACAGGTATATACGTATACAACCAGGTGATATATTCTTTGATATGTTTTCTTTTTGTTTTTCCTCCTTTCGAAATAGTTCGATTCAATGTCAATCGTGACGTGTTGTCAAGGTTTTCACCGTCGGCTTATTCTTACATTGCATTTCCAACGTCACCCCTCCGCCGGGGTAACTTGGCATTCGATTCGCTCGCCATGGAAACCCCCTTTTCCCCCTGGATACCCCGGACGGATTACATCACAGCCTCGTCTTTTCTTTATAATCTGAAGAACAAAAATAACCGCTTTATACAAAATTCACTGGTATTCCTGTGGATGGATTCCGTCTCCTTACCCCCATGGGAAAGCAAATCCCCCACGCCAGTTGGTGCGATTAGACTCTCGTATATTTTCCCGACGTTGGCATGCAGATAAGAGAGCCGAAAACTGAAAACTTCACTCCTTCACTGAAAAATCAGCGAAGGAGTCAGAGTGAGACGTCGTCTGCTATCGATAGGTGTACACCTGTGTCTCGCAGCTCGTAATAACTTTGCGAAATATAGTGTAACAAGTTTCGATCAGTGTGTAATTATAGTGCTCATCTAAGAAACAAAGTGTGCTCTCTCTTGTAGTTCCACAAGTTGGGACAATTAAGGGAGGCATCAAGTCTTAATTTCTCGTGTTTGTTTTTTCCCCAGTGAAATCAAAAACCCACCCCCCACTTCCACTGTCACTGCCACCTGTCGGTAGCAGGTGACATGAATGAAGAGGAGATCAGGGCTGCAAAGGCGGCCGCCGCTAGCGCTCGGGCGTCCCTGGCCCCGTTGATGCTCAACGAGCAGGGGATCGCAGAAGAGCCGGAACCCGATTCGATGGAAGAAGATTTCTTTGAGGAATCGCGTAAGGAAGAACAGGAGGCCACTACGGAAGCTGAAAAAGAAGAGCAAAGGAGGCGCCGCAAGGCAGCTGCCGATAAGTGGCTTCGAGACAAGGGTTTTACCATTGTGCAAAGAGGAAAAAAAGGAGAACCGTCCAACAAGCGAGGCAGAAAAGACATCGAAACCCCAAGCCCGGCAGGAGAAACAGAATCATCTTCTCTCCCCTCAAGAGGCAAACCACCACCAATTCCTCCCCGTAGGTCAGAAGCGACCACGGAGTCAAGCCAACAATTCAAACAGCCACCGGCCAACAGAATGACAACCTCATTCGAAACCCGCCTTGTAGCAAAAGAAAACGACATGATCGTAGATCTAAAGAAGGTGAGCCCGATTCTAATCAATAAGCGCCTTAGCGAGCAAGTAAGCAAGGGCTCAGTCTCCAGCTGGAAGATAAACCCGGGTGGCTCGTTAACCGTTGTCGCAACGGGCGCAGCTGAGCTACTAGAGGTGATGGCCATCCAAACCATGGGATCATGGACCATATCGTTGGTACCAAAAACGTGCAAAGGTGTAGTACATGGAGTGCATCACCTCATTACTATGGAAGAGTTCCTGGAAGAAGCAAGTGCAGTCAACCAGGGCAACGCCGTCAAAATTGTAAACGCTGCGCGCATAGAAAGCCGACCTGGGGGCCCATACAAGTCTACAAGCAGCGTCATTGTCACGTTTGAAGCGGCGGAGTTACCTGACTCGGTTAAAATACTGAACAGTATACACCGGGTAACCCAATACATCCCAGAGCCTACCCAGTGCTACAAATGTCGCCGGCCGGGACACATTGCCAAGGAATGCGGAGGAAAGCAACGGTGTGCAAGATGCGGAGGAGTGCACCTCACCAAAGACTGCACGGTAACGAGAGAGCACTGGAAGTGCCCAAACTGCAAGGGCCCCCATAGTGCAGCTTTCCGTGGCTGCCCCCAGTGGAAAGAAGCAAAGGCTGTCATCAGAATAGCAGTTGTGGAAAACATCCCTCGATCTGCAGCAGTGGCCAAAGTAAGAAGTGGTCAATCATATGCCGCGGCAGCAAAAGCAACGGATCAGAGCGATACACAAAAAGAAAAAACCTCGGAACCGAAAAACGCAGGCTCCTCCGACGAATCACCAGACAAAAATGCTCAAACAACCGAGCCCCTCCAAGAGGTGGCACAGCAAAGAGGGAGAAAAGATAAATTGTCCAGCGTAGAAAAAAAGCTGGAAGCCTTCATGAAGATAATGGCGCAATTCATGGACATCCTGAGTGCATGCACAAACAACCAACACCTAAGAACCCTCGCCGGAGCAGCCAAAGCTCTGTTGACACACGAAAGCAGTGAAAACAGCGACAGCAGCAAAGACGACAAAAGCAGTGACAGCGACGATGTCGAGGAAGAGGAAATTACACCTGCTCCCTTCACTACAGGAATCCAGAAAACACCAGAAAAGAAGAAAAAGAAAAAAAAGAACAAAAGAAAGAAAGAAGACGACCCCGTTGCAGTTAGCACCGCCAGTGCACAAACCAGCCAGTCAAAAGACGCCACATGATGACCAGATCTACAGCATTCTCTTTTAACAACCCCAAGACTCAAATCCGGATACTCCAATGGAACGCAAGGTCCCTTAACTCAAACGGAACCGAGTTCGTAAAGTTTTTATCTGAAATGACATCTCCTCCAAATATTATTTGCATTCAAGAGACGTGGCTAGACGAGTCTAAAGAGTTCGAAATTGACGGCTTCGATCACATCAGAGCGGACAGAAGAGACAGGATTGGAGGAGGAGTAGCGACTTTTGTCGCCATCGGCACCCCCTTCCGACAGATTGATCTGCCGCCATCCACACTAGAAGTAGTCGCAGTAGAGGTTTTCACCGACGGAAAAAGCATCTCCATTTGCAATATCTACCACTCAAGTCAGGAGAACGATGTGCAAGTTTTTGAAAATATCCTCAGAGATTTACCCCCTGACTCCACTCCTTTTCTGTGCGGAGACTTCAACAGCCACCACGAAATGTGGGGAGGAAAGAAAAACGACCACAAAGGGCTCAGTCTTGTATCTTTCATCGAAGAAAACGGGCTAGTTGCACTTAACGACGGGAATATAACGTACAGATCCAGTTCAGGAGCATCCTCCGTCCTAGACTTGACCATAACAACGCCAGATATTGCTGCAAAGTGCAGCTGGTCGGTCGTATCTGAATCAACGTTCGGCAGTGATCACCATCCAGTAATGACAAACATCGCCATACCGGTCCCCGTGGAACGCAGCAACAACTCTAGGTGGAATTTTAAAAAAGCTGACTGGGTCGGCTTTGCTCAAACGTGCGCAGACATATCCTACATGGACCTCTTCTCCACCGATATTGATGTTTTCAATAACAATGTGACTCACGCCATCATCCTAGCAGCCAGCAACCACATCCCAGTCGTGCGACAAGGACACCACAAGCCGGGCGTCCCATGGTGGAATGCAGCGTGTGCAGACGCCATCAAAGAAAAAGAAAAGGCCTGGGTGAGAGCAAACGCATCAAGAAATCCAGACGACTACAAAATATACAGCACTTTACGTAACAAAAGCCGATCGGTGATGCGAAACGCGAAGAAAGAGCACTGGCGAGCTCACTGTAGCACAATAAACAAGAACACAACGTCCCGTGATCTCTGGGAAAAAACCAACCAAATGCTGGGGCGAAACAACAAAACAAAACCGATCTCGGTGCTACTCGACAAAAATGGGACGTGTGTTACGGAGTCATCAGCAAAAGCCAACCTATTTGCAAAGCATTACAAAGCAGTGAGTAGTGACACCAACCTATCAGAATCCTTTCTCCAACACCGCCGAATTTCCGAACAGTCCATGGAAGATGGTGAAGCGGACGAGCCGGACGGACGGATAGAAGACGCAGAAATGAATGCAGATTTCTCAATGCAAGAGCTGACGACCGCCCTAAAAGAAGCAAAAGATACAGCAGTGGGAAGCGACCGAATATCTTTATCAATGCTACGCCACCTACCGGATACAGCCCTACGTACGCTACTGGCCCTGTACAACGAGTCCTGGAAACAAGGCACGCTACCGAAAGGATGGAAGCACTCGCTGATCATCCCCTTGTTGAAGCCAAACAAAACTGCATCGAAACCGGAGTCATACCGGCCGATCTCGCTTACCCCGGTGCCATGCAAGGTCCTGGAGAGAATGATTAAAATCAGACTCTCTTGGTACCTTGAGAAAAATCTCCTCCTCGCCCCAAATCAAAGTGGTTTCCGACGAAACAGAGGGACTATGGACAATTTAGTGAGGCTCGAAAATTCGGTCCAATCAGCCCTAAACAACAAAGGATATGTGATGGCAGTCACGCTCGATCTTGAAAAAGCCTACGACATGATCTGGATAAAAGGACTAATTTACAAGCTCAAAAAGCTCAGCATAAGAGGCAACATGCTCAAGTGGATTACCTCCTTTTTGGTCGGTCGGACAGCACAAGTATCGTTAAATGGAACTCGGTCCGAGCTCTTCTCCTGCCTAAACGGCACACCACAAGGAAGTGTCATCAGCCCGTTATTGTTCATCATCCTCATTAACGACATTGCCAAGAAACGCCGCTCCTGTATGTCGGGAATGTACGCCGATGACATTTTCATCTGGCAGAAGCACCGAAACTTACACTTCCTGAGAAAAAAGGTAGAAAAGGACACACAAGATGTTATCGTCGAGCTCAGACTATGGGGCTTCCTAGTTTCGGCAGCAAAAACCGGAGAAATAGTTTTTTCCAAGCGGAATATACCCGAAAATTTGAGCATCACAGTAGACGGAGCTAGCATCCAAGTGCAAAAGTCAATCAAACTACTGGGCATGACACTCGACAGCAAACTAAATTGGTGCAAACAAATAGACGACGTCGTCAGCAAGTGCTCAAAAGTTTTAAATTTACTACGCCTCATATCTGGAACGAAATGGGGCGCACACGCAAAGCCCATGCTACAAATCTACCAGGCTCTGATCCGCTCAAAACTCGACTATGGAGGAGAACTCATCGAGTCCGCCTCTATCACAGCAAAGAAAAAACTGGACAAAATCCAAGCACAAGCGCTGAGAACAGTGGTGGGTGCGCCAAGGGACACTGCAACAGAGGCCCTGCTACGAGAGACGGGCGAAATGCCCTTGCACCTTAGGAGAAATCTCGCCAGCGTCAAACATTATTTAAGGTGCTACGAGGTGAAGTCTGACCTGCTAGCAGAAAAAGAAGAGTGGTTCAAAAACGCCGAGCAGTGTTTTCTCTCCAGAGTCGAGTCCGTTACAAACACCTTGGACCATCATCCTAAATCAGTCGAGAAATTATCCATCAGCAAGCACCCGCCATGGCAGGCTTTGCTTCCGGAAGTCACGACGTACACACCAAACGACCTGAAATGGCAAAATGTGGTCCACATTTACACAGACGCAGCAAAATCAAAAGACGGGCGATGTGCTGTTGCCTTTGTGGTACCAGAGAAAGTCATCGTTGAGCAGAAGCGTCTGGTGGACGGTTTGGCGACAGCAAAGTGTGAACTCGTAGCAATACACCTGGCAGTAAAGTGGGCAGAAGCACACGCAACACTGGGGAGCTTTGTTATCCTAACAGACTCAAAAAAGGCATTGCAAATACTCCACTCAAGTAGTGAAAACAACAGTGTCAAAACAAGCACCGTGGACACCTGGCGAGCACTCTCCAGAGCTGGCACAACTGTCAGTTTTTCGTGGGTAAAAGGACACAGTGGAATATCCGGCAACGAGCAAGCTGATCGTGCTGCCAAAAATGGGCTGGAGCTAAAACCTAGCCTCAGCTGCAGAAGAGACACAAACGACATCCGTGAAAACGTTGAAGACCTCCTCCTGAAAAAATGGCAAGGCCTCTGGGACAAGCCGAAAACGGAATGTGGACTTTTCACCCACAGACACAGTCCAGTCGTGTCAAGAATCGCCTCCCTGTTCGGCCAGTCAAGAAGTGAGCAAGTGTTCTTATCGCAGATTCGCCTCGACATGCTGCCGCTAAACTATCGTCTGTTCAAACGCAAAAAACATCCGACCGGTCTCTGCTGCAACTGCGACGCCGAAGAAAAAGAAAATGTCGAACATGTACTGCTGGCCTGCCCGGCGTACGCAAAGGAGCGAGAAGAAATGGTGTACGTAGTGAGCGAAAACACTCCCACACTGCAAGAGCTGCTAAATTTCAACGACGAGGTAACTCTCAAAGCCGTTTTGGACTTCTTTAATGCCATAGGCATCAAAGCCCGACTCGGTTTCTAGCAAGAGAAACCAAAAACCTAAAGCCGGTGCCCAGCTTTCTCCCTAAAACGCATGTGCAAGTGGCGTAAATAGGCCTGCCGGCCTGGAAACGTCAAACCCCCATCCCCAAAAAACCAACCAACCAGATAAGAGAGCCAACAAGAGGGGGGTCGAAAGATTCAAGTGCAATTCACAAGTTATTATTTTTATTTTTTCTTCTTTTTATCATAGCAAGTGTTTAGAATTCTTTTTTCTTCCGCCATATTTTTGTTGTTCCATCCGGAAATCGATCGGAAAGCCCCTTCTTTTTCTTTCTCTCTTTCTTTCTTCTTTTCGATTGTTGAATAATGCATTAGCTTTCTTTGCTTGAATCTTGCCTTTTGGGTTTCACAGCTTGTGTGTGGACCAACTTGTGTGAAGTGTAGGCAATCGGGGTAGGAGGATCTCTCTTCCGACGCGTCCGCTGCACCGGTGTAGACCATTTGATTCAAAAAGTTCCCTCGTCGATTTTGGCTGAAATGGCAAAATGGGGGCCCCCAGTGTGGGAGGGAAAGCGGCCGATTCGAATCTCATTCGTGACGCCTGACTCGGCCGGAATATAAGAGAAGGCGACACAGTGTGCCATCGAGATGAACCAGCAGCAGCCAAAGCCAAAAGGAAAAAAAGGAAAGATAAAGAATGTGCGGCTTCAGCGTAGAGAGACTTGAGAGGGAAATAACTTTTTTGTGTGATAAGGGTCAAAATGTCAATATCGAACGCCCCAACGCAGTGGCCGGCCCCCCCCTCGGGCTCTTCAATTCATGTCTAATATCTATTCTATTTATGTTGTAATAGGCGGGCCATGGGGAGGAGGCTGACCCGTTGTCTCCGGTTTCCCTCCCGTCCCCGTGACCCCTTCGCTCTATAATAAAGTGACTGCCAAAATAATAAAAATAAAGAAACTTTCTCCGCACAAGTGCCATGAGCGCCGCCGCCGCCGTTTTTTTCTCTGCAACAGCAGCCAAAACATTTTTTTTTTTTTTTGTCCATCTTTACCGGTGAGAAAGAAATAAGAAGAAGAAGCTTCTCTGGTTTCGTGCCCAGAGGCCCAGCGCTCATCATCATCATCAACCGGTGTAGTGTACATCCCTCATCTTCTCCATGACTCCATCTCTCTCCTTGTTGCGAGCCCCTTATCCGGCGTTCTCTTTTTCTCTTGTTTGTTTCATTTTTCGTCTTCTCTCTCTTTTTGATTCGCTTGTCCGTGTTCACTCCGTGGATGGGGGAAACAAAACAGGAAGAAGGAGGAAACGACAAGATAAAGAACAAGAGAGACTTGCGTCTATGCGCGGACGTTCACATATCTCGGCAGTCGTCATTAGGCATTCACGGTCGTGATGGCCGTTCAACATGGCATGAAAATCGACCGAAACGATGACGACCGAGACCAACCAAAATCAAGAGAAGAAGAGGAGAGAGAGCGCGTTTATTTACTTGACTTTCTTTCTTTCTTTGCGTCGACGGTGGATGATGCCGATTGCGCCCGCACTGCCACGGCCGCGCTGTAATAATTACACGCGGACCGACGTGGAAAAAGGTGGAAGGTGAAGGTGCCATTAACCTTACGACGCCAGCGCGCAGCGCGGTAGGGGTGGGCGCCCTTTTTTTTCTGATTCGTGCCTCAAAACACAAATAGACAACCGCTTCGCTTCCTTGTCCTATTTTAATCATTTCATTTTTTCATTTTTATTTTTTTTATTTCGTTTTTCTGATATTTCGATGTTCCGCCGTCATCATCGGTTTCCCCCCATTTTATTTTCTTTGTCAAGAATGTGATTTTCTCTCTTGACTACATTTTTCTTCTTCTTCATCTTCTTCTGATTTCCATGTTTTTCTTTTGAATCTCTTTCGGCAATTGTTGAGCCGCCTGGGCTCTCCTTCTAACCCCCCCGTTTCATCACCGCCAAAGGAGCTTTCTCCCGACCATGTCGACTCCACTTGAGGCCTCGAGTCTTCCTTTTTTCTTTCTTACATTATGTATACATATTCATCGCTTTTCCCCTTCTTCCCGTTTAACCAAAACATGGAAAAAAAGGGGAGAGAAAAAAACGAAGAAAATTAATAAATATCACGACAACGCAGGGTTCCGGCCATTGACAACGCGCAGTCGAGACTGACTGGGCCCTTGTTGTTTCTAATGTCCCTGTTCTATTGCGCATCTCATTACTAAGACACACACATAGCCACACAAAGACAAGCGGCTGCTAAACGCCGAAAAAACGATGACGACACAACCGGTCATTGAATAGCTACGCCAAAAACGGGAAAAAAGATACAGCAAAGAATTTTACGTAAGGAAAAACAAGACACGACGACTCTCTCTCTCTCTGCGGGATTCATCGGAAAAAAAAGAATGAAATAACAAAAAACTGAAACAAAATATTTTGTTGTTTCACATTAACGGAAAAAGAAAAGAAAAAAAGAGTGGGAGGGTGGACTTACCGGATGATTTTGATGGCCACCTGTTGTCCTGTTTTGTGGTCTAAGGCACGGATCACTTGGCCGAAGCTACCCTTGCCGATGACTTCAAGGATCTCGTAGCGGAAAGCTACGTGATCGTGCATCACCTACAAAAAAGAAAGAAGAAAAGAACAAATCAAATGATGTAGTTGTAGTAGCGGATCGCTCGACCGAAACAATCTCAAAACATATTTGTTCGTCGGGCCGGCCGGCCATTGTCCAACTTGGCTGCGTGTTGGCCGACCATCTTTCAAACAAAAGTTATCCCCTTCTTATATTTTTTGGGTTAGAAAAGAAAAAGAAAAAAACATGATTATTGGCTCCCGACACGCTACTACCGTCCATCTCTCACGGCCCCAACATCAAATCGGCAAGCGAATGGCGAGGCGACAAATGAGACGCAGCCATAGCCAGAAAATAGGAAAATAGGAAAATAAGAGAAGGAAAAAATCAGCCGTTCGATTGCCGCGGTGTTAACTCACTTTATGATAGCTGCCGTTCTCGTCGTCGTAGCCGCCGTTCTGCGGAGCTCCTTCCTCGCCGTGAATCTTGCGTGCGTCCAATCCCAGGAACCAAATTTCCGGGTAGTGCTCCATCTCCAGCCGCTCGTAAGCCGTCAAACGGGAGCCATACAGACGCAGAGCCTCTGTGATTTAAAATATAGCCAATCATTCCAAATTAGAATGCATCGCAATCAGTCATGAATAAGAGACAAAATCCAGCCAATAATAATAATAATAACATGTCCTTGTAATCGCCTCGGCAATCCCGTTAGCAGGGCGTCATTCCGTGCGCATTTCAAGCAAGTCTGGCGGGCGGGCGAACGCCCAAAATACCAAAAGATCGAAAAAAAAAAGTGGGTAGGAAAAAGAATTAAGAGAAAAATCGACAACCGAGGACGTTAATCTCATTAGTCATGCCGGCGCAACATTTGCGTTTCCTCAACTGGTGAGTAAATAATCCACCGGAGGGGGGACAACCACCACACACGGCGTTGACAATGAATAAGGAAATGATGGAAATGCCATTAAACTAAAAAAAATGATTTCGGCGGTGACGAAGCGCGTGCCGAGCGAAAATCATTTTTAAAACTCGGATATTAACGGCCTTGCATATATCATTTACAGCCCAAAAGAAACTCTCATCCACTTTCTCATTCGACGTGTGCCGTCGAGCTCATCATCAACTGTGTGACGGGCAAAATGAAACGACGTCGGCAAATAACCCGGACCCTCAAATGAATGTCAGTTGTCTCTTAAGCAAAGTACTAACGTATGTTTGATCATTGGAGCGCGGCAAATTTGAAATAGTCTCCGCCGTCAGTCGTCGGCCAAAAACCAGCCATTTTGGAAATTGATTTCTGGTCGAATGAGCCGACTGCTGGGCTATATACTTATAAGAGAGAGAAAGCTAGCGGGTCTCTTTTGAGTTTGTACAATTTGTGGAATGCGCCCAACTCTGTTGGTTATGATTTGCTGTGCGCGGCCTGTGTGTGTGTTTAACGACTGATACCAATCATCACAAATAATAGAGTGCTGGCCCAGCTTTTTTTGTTTAAAACTATAAGACGTGTGTACCTGCAGGGGTGAGACAGGTGCGTTTATTGGGATCGGCCGTGCTGGCCACTCCCGGGCCCTGGCGTTTGCCAGTTCCGGTGACGGAACTACTGGAGCTGCTCGTCGTGCTGGTGGTACTGCAGCTGCCCAGAGGCAATTGAAGCAGAGGTCGATTGCCTCCCGTCAGCTGATGATGATCACCGGTGCTGGCCGTGCCACCGCCGCTGCTGCTGCTGCTCTCCGTTGTTGTCGTGCTGCCCAGTTTGCATCCGTCCAGACCGGGCGAGAGTCCGCTGCTTTTGCCCATCTGCCCTCCTCCAACCACAGGCGGCAACCTCTGCAATTCAGGAAAGAGAAAAGACGTTAATTCGATTCCAAAGAAATTTTCCCGCATTATGATAATGAAGGAGTCGATGCTCACGATCAAATAATCGAATCGACCGCTACATTAAACTTGTATTATTCTTTTTCTTTTTTTTTTTCTTCGAGTGTTCGTATACGTGTTTTATATTATATTCCCGATGTGTGTGCACGTAATAACATTGACGACCAGCAAAGTCTGGTAGGAAAAGTAACGGCGGATTCTGCTGGCCATGGTTTCGGATCATTAAAAACCGCAGACTCTTTTTCTTATTCACAAATGGCCTCTGCCCGTTTTTTTCATTCGGTTGCACGACGGCCATCGAAACAAAAAACCAAGGAACGTGCTGTATAAAATACCAAAAGCTGGTAATGCTATCACAGTCGGTTCCGTAACGATAATTCCGTGGTTCTGTAATAATTAATTTCCCTCGCTCGTTTTTTTTATTATTTCCATTTCACACATTCCTTTCCTTTTGTTGTTGTTGTAATCCTTTTTTTTGAGCTATTCTGGCCCAAAAGGAGTGGGGTAAAATGTTGAAACAAGTGTGACCATGGACGCGTTACGAGTTGAATGCGCTGCCGCCCGGTTTCTGTAAGAAAAAACTCAAATTCTCCGGTTGTTTTCTGGGCTGAAAATGGCCTCGAAGGACTCGATGGTATAATAACAATCGAATCGAATCCAATAAGCGTTGCGATATCGCCATAAAAATAGCGACGACGACGACGACAGTAAGGGGGGGTTGGAGACGCCCCGCAATGTCCTGTTGTTCGATGGTCACCTGGCTGATGTGGTGGCCATTACGTTGGATGGAAAGAAACACTCAATGGATGAATTTTACGGCGCGGATGGTACATGTGGCTAAGTATAGTCTCTCATTCTGCCTTGACTGCGAGGCGGAAAGACTTTATCGAGCGGGTCCGTCTACATCTCTGCCCGGCATCTAACCAAGGAGAGAGAGAGAGAGGAACCCATAACGACGCTGGCGACGGAATAAATCGATGGATTTACAATAGACAATATATAAGATATTGAGAAACGAACAAGAAACTGAATAGGGTCGTTGGCGATGATTGGAGCGCCACAGCGCCCAGCCGACGACGACTAAACGGCCAAGGCGAAAAAAAAAATCAAGATCTCAGAATAAGGACAAGAAAAAAAGTATTTAGACGAGATATGATGATGTCGAAGAAGAGAAAAAAACAAAATGCTTAAAGAGCTTTTTCGGTTCCTACAATGTGTGTATATTTGTTTTTTTCCTCTCTCTTGGCCGTCTATTCGCCGTCTATATTCTAGATGGCTTTGCGTGTGTAGACACTTTTCTCCTGACTTTCTAATCACGCGGTTGATCCGCAGCGGGTTTATATGCGTATATTTGGCGCTCTATAGATATTGCATAAGACGCAAAGCCCCTTGCAGATCTATCGCCTTCCTCTATTTTTCTTTCCTTCCTCGGAAATGCAGACTTCAACTCAATATAAACCCCACCACCGCCACCACCACCACCAACTGCTTGCTCTCATGATGAGGTTCATCCATCAGCTCTAATGAACCCTAGGCACAGCATAAGAGAGAGAAAAACCCGGCAGCTTTAGGGGCCCTGGAGCGCCCGTCCCCTGCCTATAGCGCGTAGGTAGTTAGATACAACCTCCAAGGTTTTGATTAGACAATCGAATTATAAAAAGATTGCTAGGCCCCCGAAAGAGTCAAAGAGAAAATACGTAAAGAAAGAATAAAGAAAAGGAATATCTTCGTATAGCATATGTTAAAGAACTTTCTCGGACACAATGGGATGCAAACCTTGCGGGGGTATAGACCGCTGAACTGATGGTTATAACTGCATGTATCTTTTTTGATTCCAATCTCTTGATTCTCCCTCCCCATCCAAACTAGTACGCAGATACGTCAGATGCTGTTGTTGAGGAGTAGGAGGCAAAAAAGGATTTCGCCTCATCAGCAAGCCACGGGGGTAGATGGGAAGAAAATTGACGTTTTATTTATGCCATAACAAAAGGGAAATTCTTTTTTTTTTTTCTCTCTCAGCAGAGTTCCCGTCTTCATTACAGACTATTATACACAGTAGAGAGACTATTGTTGAGTTGGATGTCTGTATTAGAACGGGAGAGAGAGCGTGGGCAGTTGCAGGGAGGAGCATATCGACCCACAAAACCATTGAATAGACGGGGTGGAGGGAGGAAAAAGACACACACACACACACACACAAGGCGCGTGTATATACCAGTTCAATTGAGAGAGATCCAGCCGGAATAATAATAATATATCCTCAACCACCACCACCACCGAAACCGCGGGATTTAACAAGATTTCTCGATCCATCCAATCCCGCGGTGGAGAGAGAGAGAAAAAAAAATTTTTCAATTAGTCAAAGCCGCTGGCGACGACTATCCAGGTACACAAAAGTTTGGGTAGGATTGATCCTGAACTCCCCCTTTTTTTCCTGGTAGAAAGAAGAGGGGGGGAGCTCTACATCAAAACCCATGGAATACAATCACGAAGGTGCTCCGCTGTCACGTACACGCCCATCTACACACACAGACACACACACAGGGGAAAGTGGAAAAAACAAACAAAAAAGAAAAAAAAAGAAAATCCCAGTTCATTTTCAGCTCTCGAAACTGATTTTGTCAAAGGCTTTAATAATCAACAGATCCTTCTCCTCTCTCTCTCTCTGGAGAGTTCTAGGGTGGGGGGCCTGGAGCCCTGGAAAAAATATCAGAAAAGGACACGTTTTTTCACTCACCCAGCGGAACAAATTTTATAAGAAAATTGAATCAGTGTTCACAAGAACGGAAACTGGACTGTTACACACACACACACAGAGACACACAGACACAAAAGGATGGAAGGGGAGAGGAGCCGTGCCTGCTCTATCGAAAGATGTTGTTTAATGATGGCTGATGAGCCCTGTCGATATGGCAACAAGCAATCGATGGCCTGTTGGCCTTCTTTGCTCCAGAGTGCGTCTCTCTCTCTCTCTCTCTGTGCGTGTGTGGATTTGCCAGCGGGATTTGAGGATGCAGAGCCGGGCGAAATCAGTGGGCAACAAGAAAAAGACGTAGAGACGTAGAGATAGTGTGTGGTACGTGTCGCAAAAGGGGGTTCTGTATATTATGTTGGATCGATAAGTCTCGCGGCCGCTTCTCTTTCTCTTTACAGTCGCCACCATCGCACAGCTCTTAAGGTATCTGCCATAGTAGTACCAACCTCCTCCTCCTCCTACTCTCTGCTAAACACACACACGCACGCAGAGAGTTGGCTCTCTTCTATCAAGGGTGGCTGCTGTGTGTGTGTCTGTGACGTGCGAAGCCCGCGCGCGCGTTCACGGCCGCCGCCCAGGTAATGAGAGCCCAGCACTGACCTTTGCACATTCGAGGGGCTCGGCTATTTCCTGGAGACAAATCCCGTCAAGATGAGACAAAAGCTAGCTACTCTTGTTTTCTTCCTTATCAAAGACATACGTATTCGGATACGACAGACCAAGTCCGAAAGGATACGACGTATCTCATTTGCGTGGCTTAATGAGAAGAAACGGGAGACGTTACGGGGTCAGTTTGGGAGTTGACATTTCTTGTAATACTACTTTGTATGATGTAATATCTATCGAACTCTTAAACAAGGTCGGAAGCCAGGCGAATTCAATTTCAAATGAATACAAGAGATTTGACGGTGGTTGGGTGGTAATACCAACTGTTTGACGCGTAGGTGCTGACGCTTGCCGTCCAGCGGATACGTGAAATACTGGTGGCGCTTATCCATTTCGTCGCCTGGCACTTAATAACTTTCTACGCCGATGATGCACTGCCGTCGACACGGACGTCCGGCGGCGGTCGCTGGACGCTTGGAATGTGTACCAAAGTAGAGATGACTGTGTGCATAGCGTCCTCCGACAAACACAATCGGAAAACAAACAAAAAATATTTCGGAACTTTTTGGGGTTGATTTTTAAATATTTCGCGCGGGAAATTCAAAAAACGGAGGAGCAGCAAGGATCTAGGAGGAGTAGTTACTGCTGACAGCCAACACAACCAACTGCGCATCCATCAGACGACGGCCGAGGTAGCGACGCTACTGATCCCGCTCCTACAGCCCGGCGCGGATCTCTTCTTCTTCGTCTCCTCCGCACTCCCTCCCCGCGCTCCTATCAGTCTGCCCACCTTTTTGGTCGGGGACCCCGCAAACCCCCCCACCACCCCTTCCTTTTTAGTTTACATTAGACACACAGGGGCACTCACTCTCTTGTCAAAAAGAAAAACAAACTCTCGTGTCAACAAAAGAGCCATGGATTTTTCTTCTCCCTCCTCTTCCTTTTGAATTGATAGACGCCATCATTGTGGGAAGGGGAATAACCATCACCTCTTCCTTCTTCTTATTTAGTTCGCCCTGCATATTACGAACGCACATCGTCATAAAGAAGCCCTATATGCGTAGAACGCATTTGAAGAAAAATGGGAGAGAGAGAGAGTGAACGGGGAACAAACAAATGATTGAAGCGCAGGCGCGTTCTTCAACATCAACTGGTCATTGCGCCAGCGCAACGATGACAATAGACGGCGGTGGTGGCAAGCAGCTCCTCACCCAAATCACCGCATACTCACATCAAATTCTACATAAATTTCTGGCTGAAATTTTAAAGAAAAAAAAAGGAAAACTAAAGCAAAAGATTACGAAATGATTCCCATCCGGTCAATCACAACACACGCCATTGTTTCGTGAAAAGGAAGAAGAACAAAAAGACGGTCCGTCCGGGAAAAGAAAGAAAGAAAAAAAAAACCAAAGAAAAATCGACTGCCGAGCTGTTATTAGTCGCGAGCTTATACATTCACAGTAGCGGAAGACTACCGACAAACACGCCAAAGGAAAATGAAACCACATGCCTTGAGGCTATCTCTCAAAAGTTAACTTTTTTTTTTTTCCGGATGGATGGACGGATAGTGGGGGCGTGTGTGAATCCCAACAACAACAACAACGGCCAACGATATCAGAAATAAAAAAGCAAAAAGTTTTTATGGTCAGATGGACGATGGTAGAGTACGTGCACATTCTCCATTATAACCATACCACCGTCCTCCCTGCCCTTTTTCCCAGTCAATCCCGTCCAATAAATAATGAGACGTGATCCTTCAATAAATCCCGACGGGACGATATAGATATCCCCCCCCCTCTCACGTAGGAAGGAAGGAATGAAGAGAAGGAAAATAAAAAAAAGTTGCTTTTGACGAGTCATCATTATCGAATCATATCTAATCATTTTCCCCTCGGATGATGATACGATCACGAGCACGAAAACAAGATGAAAAACAATCACAATGTCTCACGTCGTTATTCATATGGGGGTGAAACTGCCAGGTTGTTTGCATTAATAAGATATTACAACTTTGGTTTTGTGTTACGGTTTTTGTTTTTTTAAACAAGAAATTGATGCTGCTGCTGCTGCTGGCAAGAAAATAACAAAGTTGACACAAGTGACAATCCTGTCGGTAGATGCCCCCAACGGTATACAGACAGCGTTCAGCAGCAGCAGGATGTGCGTGTGTGTGTGCCTTTCTCTTTCTTTTGCGTCACCCGTCAATAAACGTGCGCTCGCCAGAGTCCCTCGTGGTGGCGCGGGAGAACTTAAAAGGAAGAACAAGTCTGAGACGTCGATTGAAAAGGATAAGGAGGGAAAAGTATATGGCGCTCGTGAGCGGATGGCATTAGGTAACGTCCAAATAAGAAAGAAAAAAAGGGGGAAAGAAACAAAAAATCATGTCATCCGATCGTAACATGCCGGAGACAATAAAGTCTCAATGCAATAAGTTGTCGCATACCTCAAATAAACTATTCCAACTATTTCGCCTGTGCCAAAATGCGATTAAAAACTTGTGTGTTTGTTACACACATACAAGTTCATTGGCGAGTTGAACTCCGGAGCTCCCGCATTGATAAATAAGAGATGCGCAGTGCAGTGAATGTTAACGATAATTTACAAGCTCGATTGTTTTTTTAATAATGAACAAGACTATGCGTAGCGGCCGTATCGAATTATCGACCGGGGCGGCAACTCTAATCATCTCGGCCGGCGAGTGCTGCAATCAAATTGAGAACGCGTGGACTCAACGCCCTGCAAAACGTAAAAGGAGAGACTTGGCCAACTATCATTGAGTCAACCCGAGTTCAAAGAAACAACTTGATCTCGTTGAACCAAGTAGTAACAAAAGTCAAATCCCCTTTTTTCCCTTGGAAAGCAAAAACAACAGACGAAATTAGGTTGGAATCTTCCGTGTTTTACACTGGGCTGTCGTGCGGGCTGTGTCTAATGCGCAACCCAATGTAGGCCAACGGGTTCGGGTATCCAACAGCTAACGCTATAGCGTGATTTTTCGAGCGAAGAAGAAGAGCACAAGTGAAAAAGGGAAAAAACCATCGGCCGGAATGAGAGCCGACATAAACGAGAACAAAAAGACGCGGAACAAAAAATTGTCTCGTTTTGGTGGTAGAAAAATCAGAAGAAGAAGAAAACCTGTTTCCGACCCAGTGCTGCTGCTCAATGTTCTATTCAGTTGGCGATATTAAGGCCGAAAGAAGAGAAAGAAAAAAGCTATTGAGGACGGCCGACTGAGTGTGCGAGTGTTAATCAGCTGTGGCAGATATACACACACGTAGCAGCTGACCGCACGAGACAATTGACGCACGTCAGATGCCAAGGCTTGAAGTTGTTCAAACTTTTTTTTTTTTTTTTTTTTTTTGGGTTTTCGTTGGCCCCCATCAACATCTATCGATGCATTTTGCCTTGTGCTCGTTGGCTCTTTTATCATCTGATTATTTGAGTTGGGCCTTTTTTCGGCTTCTCAGACCTATACGGTACTACGGTACCCTATTATGCAATTGGGAGAGAAGTTGCCTTGCGGGTAGGAAGGGTTCCGATTTCACACAAATTATATCCTCCTTATTTCCCGTGCGATTATTAGTTTTAGCCAGAAAATAGGAGGAGGCGGTTTCGTTAGTTGGGCATGGAAAAATTCAGAAAAAAGAAAGAAAAAGAAGACGAAGGCTGGGCACACACAAACGTGGCCGTCCGGTTTGGAATGATAATGATGATGATGATGAAACGTTGTTTTAAGAAAAACCGCGAAGCTCTTGTTTTCAACCAGTTGGTTTTGAAAGAGAAAATCACGAAGCCTTCCATCCCGAAACAAACAAACAAAAAAAACCCCAGCAGAATAATAAACGAAACAACAACCCAAAAAAAAATGTGAACTCAATAATATACAAATACAAATGAATTCGCCTGACTGCTGTGTATCCAATGCGATTCGGCTCGAATTGAACGGGAATTATTATTTTTTGTTTCTTTTCTTTTCTTTTTTAGATGATGTACCATGTGAAAAACCATTTTTTGGCCAGAGATATCATTTCTTTGTTTCTGCCATATAAAGCTCTTCTCTCTCATCTTACGACTCTTTTTTTTTTATATTTTAATATCCGGTGTGTGTATATTTATGTACGCAGAGTGGTTGCTGGCTGCTGGGTTCTGCTGGCAGTTATATGAGTTATCACCAGGGCGATCATCGATCAAGTGCTCCAAGTGAAAAACAACGGGGGGTGTAGACGTTTTACAACGCCGTGGTCGTTTCAAGTTTTCCGTCCTTCCCAATATGCCGGACTCGGAGCTAGCTAGCCGGGTTAGGTTTAATACGACTGCACATTTATTATTATTAGATTTCCTGATTCAATTTTCATCGACCAGGAAAAAATAACAAAAAAGGAGAGAGAAAGAAGACGCGCTCATCGGCGAAGCGCATCAACAGAGCAGAAAAATAGGAACACAAAATAACAAAGAAAAAGAAACAACTGATTGACGCCTGGAGCTGAATTACCGCCCGCTGATGGACACAAACGACTTGTGATTGAATTGAATTTGATTTTCGCCGAAAGAGAAAATCACATGCGCCTTCCCCCCCTAACCACCGCGTCGATATTTTCCTCGTACCCACCTCTTACATCTTACGATTGACTCCAAGTCGTATATGACGTAGAGTATGCAGTTGTATGCAAATTTCAATCGAAATTGGGAAACCAACACGGAAAAATGCAGCGCTTATTTCCTATTATATTGACAGTAGATGTATAAGATGATGTTGTATTAAATCAAATGTGACCCGGTTTTTCTACGCTTCTTCTTTCCCATCAAAAATGAAAAAAAGAATTGAACAAGAAAACTTGTCGGGAGAAGATTGGAAACGGTGCAGTAATCCACGACAGGAAAGAGTACGGGCTCGTGATTTCAATCTGATTGTTGGAAACGTTTCAAAAGAAGAAGAAGAAGAAGAAAAAATTCACATGAAGGAACACGCTGTCAGTAGTCCAACAGGAAAAGCTCTTTCTCTGTGACTGCGTCCTCCCAACAGGAATTTTCTCCAACCATCATAACATTTAACAAATGTGTCATGATCACAATCTAACGTGTCGGCCGGGCCTTTTTAGATTCCCACTGCTGACCAAGCTCTCTCCCAACAACTGCGAATGATGCGCCCATCACGTCTACCAGTTAAAATATGATTTGAATTCGGAATGCCCAGCGAGATTATTCATCATCTTTCACGATATCATTTCGCACTGATGGCCTTTCCCCTTCGTCGTTGTCCATTTGAACGCAACATTTTCGTTTTTATTCAACCACTTCCTCGTATAGTTTTGGGATGGTGGAATAAGTTTTACGGCACGATTCAATCGGCGACCAACCCACCGACCTCAAGGTATATATCCACGTAGAATAAAATAAAATTATTAACGATCCTACAGGGTGGATGGACCTCCCAAACTTATGTTATTTTGTGTGGAAGAAAATAAAAGGTGAAATCAAACTGATCTATGAAGAGGGCAGTCTCACTGGGAGAGAGGAACGAAAGATAGAAACAACACAAAATCCCAAAAGAAGAAGAGTCCTGGGTTTTTGTGTGTCTATTAAGAGAAATCACGTCGTAATGCCAGGATTTTTACGATGTCAAAAGTAGGGCCCCGTGAAAACGGTTGAGCAGCGAAATAAAAATAAAAAAAAGGAGAGAGAGAGACCACAGCAGACAGCAAACAACAAACAGCAGACTCTCCAACAGCCAAAGAATCTGTTGCTGAGGTTTCAGTTGTTTTTCTTTCTTTCTTTTTCTCTTTCTTTCGGGGAGTCCAGTTAAATTTGCTGGAGAGGAAAAACGAAACGAGCGCCGCTCACGCACCACTCTATATGTATTACGGCGACACGTTGTGCAGATGGGACTCACGAAGCGCATCAGACAGAGAGAGAAAAGAGAAGTTGATTCGTTTGAGGCTTAAGGGACAATCGAGGGGCGGATTTGACTGAACTGCAGATGGTAAATCTGCTCGTCAAACAAGAAATCGAATCGGCAGATTCTTAAATCAAAAAATGAAAGAGAAGAAATTTGATATCAAAAGAGGCTCGATCGACTGAACGATCACGATGACAACTTCATCCGAGGGCAAAAAGAAGCGACTCCACCCAACAGTCTAGTCTGCCTTTTTCTTTTCCTTTTGTCTTCACCTCGTCATAGGAGTCGAATAATGGGCTGATGATAATACGATACAACCAAAAAATTCTTGGAAAGGAAATAAAAACAAATTGGAATCGAGACAGAAAGGACAACGCCCCGTTTCAAAAGGAAAAATAAAGAGCAAACTATTTCCCCCCGACGGATACATTCATTTGAATAAACGCTGCGTTTAACAGGTGAACGCGGGCATTATATGCGCCTTTTCGCCATAGAGCGAAATGAATAATATTTCCCCTCTTGTTGTTGTTGTTGTGTAAAAAAGGTTACGGAAACAAGCTCAATTATATATCTGCATATCGACGCCAAGGCGGCGTGTTGCAGCTGGATGGCAATGACACAAATCACGACCAGCCAACCGTGGCTGCCGGCATTATCGTGTTCATTATACTAGACGCACTCCCGCAATACGCAACAATAGATTTTTTCTCCTTTTTTCTGAAACGTATTTTTTTTAACTGTAGCGAAATAATAATAAAAAAAGAAGGTGAATACAATATGTCGTTCTTTTTTCGCCTGCCTTTTGTGTACACGCGTGTGTGTATGTATCATTGAATATATTATTGCGTAGCGCTCTCAGACCGCAGAGTTTTTGGTCACGGTCGCCGAACGCTCCCGAAGATGATGATGAGAGAGTCCTTCGACCCAGCCCCAAACCGACAAAAGGTTTTTATTCAAGCTGACAAGGTTATGGGAAAACGGTGGTCACACAAGTGAAAAGAAAAGAAATGACGAAAAAATAAAATTAAAAAACCCCATATAGAACAATTTTTCGAGAGCAACAGCACTACCAGTCACGGCTAAGGATTATTATTTTCGAAATAAGAAGAATGTGGAATTCACGCTCAAGATGAAGGACACACCAGAGAAAATTGGATTATACCCCCCTCCGAAAGAAAAAAATATAAATTTAAATGTTACGGCGTCGTTATTTACATTTATAATCGCAAAGAAGAAGAAGAAGAAAGTCTGACCGAGTAACCAAGTTAATGGCAAAGGGGAACTTTTCCGTCGTCATTTCAAAAAAGAAGAAGAAGAAGAAGGAAAAATTGGTCGAGAAAGAAGTTAAGAGTGTCACGGAACGAGTTTTTTTTTTTCTGATGTGTTTGTTTGTTCCCTTTTCATCAGTCGAGTGCTCAATTTCGATCCATCTTCTTCTTCTTCGCCCCCTTTCGCCACTCTCTCTCCGCGTGTGACAAGGGAGACGACTTCCATCGGGGGGTCCCTCGCCAGTTTCCGCCCCTGCGCCTTCACCTTATTCAGCGGCAGTTCAACCAGTCCCGGGCGACGACGATGAGCCCATTTTCTACACTACTTACAACTTACTTCCACCACTACACTACTACTAGACTGCTGCTAGATGCCGAGACTACATCAACAACAACGAGGTTAATTAGTTGCGACCCCGAAAAAAGAAATCGGGCTACACTGCGTGAATGACACTATGTAGCTCGGCCCTGCACGACACACACACACACACAACAACATCTGGCTATAAGGAAAAAGTGAATCAATTTTCTGTTTGTAGTATCATGCAAACAGGGGAGCAAGAGCAAGAAAAAGAAAAAAACTCAAATCGTCATACATCATGCCAAGAGTATTAAAGGAAAGCGTTATTTATGCGTGCGAGCGCCCGTAACCCGGGAATGATGTACCGTGATGAGCGTGAAAAACAACATTCACCTTCTTCTTTTTTTCCCCCCTTTAAAAAAAATTTTTTATTTAGATTTACTGCACATCCCACAAAAGTTCATTGAACATTAATCAGACACTATATTTCTTTTCCTGAATGATGGTTCAATTTAACCGAATTCTCTAGTGGAGGAACTTGTTCAATCGCGTCAAAGGTGCGCCCAACTTTCACCGGCAGTGGAAAAAAAAACTACACAAGTTCCAGAAAACCCAGCAGTCGATATTTATTCATTTTTTTAGTTTTTTACCCTAGATATCTTGCTGTGATTTCTCCCGTAACCCCGCGTGAACGCTGTGCGTACATCCAAGTCAAGAGTAATCCAATACGGATGAGAGAAAAAATGGAGGAATCAAATAACCGAACGGCGACAATAATGAGGTCGACTGGAAATAGTTGGAGAAAATCAGAAAGCAGACGAATTCTCTCATTCCCGAAATGTTTTCCTTTTTTCTCAAAAAGAATTTTTTTTCCCCAGATGGTCGAAAGATTTCCGAGTTCGATTCAGCCCCCCCCCCCCCGAAGAATTTAGACGCGGTGGCCATCGATTTTTATTTGATTTTATTTTTAAAAGTTGTTATTTTCTCACGAAAACTTTTTTTTATTAGATTCTAACTTTATTTTTAGACGCATAAGACTTGAGTTAAAGAAAGAAAAAAAGCCCCAGAGTGAAACAATGGTTAGTGTGCAGTATCACAAGATGGTGTGGCGGGTGGGGGGGATATGAAGAACCGGATGTTAATCAGAGTTGTCGGTTTTGCGTTCAGCGCTCTCACGCTCTATACCCTCCAACCAGGCCGACTGCTGCCGAGGAGATTTGATTACCATCGTCTTGTATATCTAACTACGTACGTACACTGTCGGCTGGCTGCTCAATGCTCATGTAGTTACAAAGATTTTCTCTTTTTTCTTGTCGTGGCCTTATTACACACAACCAGATATTGGAATTCCACGAACCAAAAAATAAATAAATTGACGTTGTTTTGGGTTATGGACACACATGTTTAGGCAGAAAATGTCCAAGTTGGATTGCCGCTTCCGTCTACGTCACCCGCGGGCCCGAGCCCTGGTGGTTGTTATAAAAGTGGACGGGGGTTGTCTCTGTCTCCCCCACTTGAATTCACAGACAGCAACAACAACAACAACAACAACGAAAGAGTAGACAACAATGAGAATGTGGCAATGACAATGTCGTGCAACCTAACAACCAAAAGCGACGGCCAATAGTTTCCTACCGGTTGCGGATGCAACAATTGTCTACCATAATATTATATGTGTACCTGATTCCCTCCCTCCCTCCCTCCCCCAGCCCTCCTATCCACTTCACTCTTTTGCATCCTCCTCCTCCTCCTCCTTCCTTCTATAGATCTAATCTATACGCACTCCCTTCCGGTACCGGATGTCCTCCACACACACAAACCCCAAAACATGTCACCCATTGTTATCCGCAGAGACACAGACAGCAGACATCTATATGTACAAGAATATTCTTATTTTCATTCGACCAATTTGAAAGTGAAATCTTTTGTTTGATTCAAAAAATATAATTTTTTGAAAAAAAACAAACAAAAGAAAGTCAACATCGCCGCCAATTTTCAAAGAAGTAGCCCGGGCAATAAAAAATAAACAAAAAATAGAAAAAATTCTGAATTGATAAATTCAAATCACGAATGAAGAGATTGTGTCATTCAAATGTCGCGCTCCGTCTGCACAGCAGACGATAAAAATAGCGACACGAAAGCAAAAAATGAGTCGTGAAATAAAAGAAAAAGAAAATTCGCATAATAAGCCATAAAAAAGAACAGCAAAAAGCCAAATGAGGAAATGGAAGAGAAAACAAGAGGAACAACAACAACAGCAAACAACAGCAACAACCATTGACCTCTTGGCTCGGGACTCTCGTCATTTTCAATTCGTCTGTTGTTGTTGTTGTTCTCCATCTCCGACCGACGTCGTCGTCGACGTCGTTCCTCCATCTTTTTTTTTCACCCATCGCTAGGTGATTGACTTATTGATGATGTCGAGATTGTTCGACAACAACAACAACAAAAAGGAACCAAAATAAAAAACATCTCCATGGGATCCTATTGTTTTTTCCTTTTTTTCCCGAGCCAACTGGGCGTGTACACGAGTGTCTGCTGGCTGTGTGAGCGAACGAAAAACACCTACACGCGTTCAGTTGATTACTCCGGAAAAGGAGAGCTCTTGTAAACCCCCCCCCCCCCCGAAAATCTTAAGCTTTTTTTTATTATTATTATCGGGAAGAGATTCACGTTGATTATTCGATTCAATAAACAGCGCAACCGAGAAGGAGAAGAAAATGGGGGAAACAAAACAAACGCCTCGAGAGTTAATTCCGGAAAAAAAAAAGATTCGCTCGGCTGAGCTCCCCGCAGCTTCAAGAAACAAAAAAAAAAACATTAAGAAAACAAATTCCCCGGACAAACGAAAAAAAGATTTTCCCGCACTCGTTTTCATTTGCCAGCAGTTGTTGTTGTTGGCTATTTAATTGCGTTGAAAAAGAAACAAAAGAAAAATGTTGGGAGAAATGACTGGAAAAAGGAGGGACCTCGAACCCGTACATACAGCCAGCCAGCGGATGCTTCCGTTTCTGCTGCGTTCACATGCATCCGTCTCTTTACACGTAATCATTTTCTTCCCCCCACTGAAAAAAAAACAAAGCCCACATCGTTTTATAGGTACATTTTTCCCATCTCTCTCCATTTCGGAATTTTTGTTTTGAGACGGAATCAGTGGAGCCCGAGTCTCATTTTCCCCGAAAAATTGGCCATCAGGCGCCGTGTAACCGTTCGAACGGTCTGACGGCCGTCAACTTTATTTTTTTTTGTATTTCTTTTGTTCTGGCATCGTCAATTTGCTCATAAAGGAAAAAAGGAAAATGAGAAATAATAATAAAAAACCTTGCGAGGTGGTGGCGGTTTGGCGGTGGGTTGTTGGTTGAACGACGCATCACGCCGGACGCTTGAATGATTATTCTGGTGACTCTTGTGATGATTGCTGCTGCCTACGTGTCCGAAGATGCCCGGCAACTGTCGCAATTGCTTCTGAAACGCTTGATGCTGCAGCTGGTACTTGTGATGAAGTTGTTGTTGTTGCTGCTGTTGCTGTTGCAGTTGTTGTTGTTGTTGCTGCTTCTGGCGGTGCAATTGAAGCGGAGGAAAGACGTGCGGTGGCGGTGGTCTGGACGGCGGCTGCGGGGCCGCGAACAAGGACGACGGCATGGGGGCCCTCAGCTGGTAGGTGCCCGATCCGTTCATGCTGGCCGTGACGCGGCAAAGGCCACAGCCGCAGTCGAGCAGAGCCGCTGGCGGCGGCAACCAGTCGTGCCAGTAGACGGGATCCGGATTGTTGTTGTTGTTGTTGCCGGCTGCTGGGATCGACCTCTTGATACCTCCTCCCCGGGCTGACACTCCAGCAGCCGCACGATGATGGATCAGGCCGGGACCGCGAGAAAGGTCATCTTCATCATCTTCTTCTTCTTCTTCTTCATCCACTTCTTCCTCTTCTTGATCGACGCTGAGAGCGTGAGAGCGTCGCCAATTCGGCCCGCCGCCCTGTTTCTGTTCCGGCGACTCGGCTTCCGGAATCATTCCGGACGAAGAAAAGACCTTGAGTTGCTGCAGCTGCTGCTGCTGCTGCTGGGCTTTCTGGTTCCAGGGTTTGCGCTGCCAGGCCTCCTGGCGCTGGATGAACGTCGGCAGACGCTGCAACTTGACGCGGACGCGGTTCTTGCCGGCGCCCACCCGTCGGTTGTTGTTGTTGTTGTTCTCCCGGTCTCCGCGGTGCGTCTCTGACGAGTCGTCGGGCGAAATATCGGGCGGACTGTAGTCGGCGTCGGCCGGCGGTGGCGGCCTTGGCAAACTCTCGAAACTGTCGCAATAAACCAACTGCGATTGCGACTGACTCAGCGAATGCGACGTCTTGTTGTTGTAATGGCGTCGCGACTCGTCGTCCGACGTGATCAGATAATCATCCAGCGATTCGTACGAAGGACAAGACGTTAATCGCTGCTGCTGCTGCTGGCCCAGGGCCAGCGACGTGTGCGACTGGGAGCCCTTGATGGGATGCAAGTGATGGTACATGTGGGAATCGCTCAAATCCTCCCAGCTGACGGTGGCGTAGTCGCGATCCATTTCCAGGAAACTCGTCGATCCAGACTGGTATCCTCCGGCTCCTTGGCCGGCCGCCATCAATCCACTTGTCGATTTATTCCTCTTCTTGTGCTGCTGCTGCTGTTCCAGCGTCGACTCCCGGTAAATGGAGCCGCTCACCGACGGATATCCCCCGTGGCGGTGAGTTTCGGCCGGGCTGTCCGTCAAGTCCGGCAAAACGATCAAACTCTGCCATCGCCTCTCGGCTGATTTGAATGTCGTCGTCGTTGCGGCGGTGGTAACGGTGGTCGGTGCTTGTTTTACCTGGACGGCGGTGATTTGAACCAGCGATTTGGGTCCGCCGGAAGAGATGTGCCATTTGCCGGTGGGTTTCTTGTTCTTGGGCAACGTCGACGAGGAAGTCGAGGACGACGACGTCGACGAGAGGACTGACCCCGCCGCGTTGTTGTTCGGGTGATCGCCCACCGTGGGAGAAGATTGCGAAGTCGACGACGAAGTGCTGGACGAAGACTGGACGATGATGCGATTGCGCTCGCCCAGTCGCGGCAATTGCACCGGCCGACGGGGCGTCGGCCCGCCTGTCATTACGTCCGCCGGACTCTCTTCGGCTCCTGCTACCGCAACAACACTTTTCCCAGTTGTTGTTGTTGTTGTAGCCGGCAGACGATCGTTTTTCTCCATCGATTCCCAACCGCCACCGTCGTCGTCGTCGTCACCTGTTGTTGCAGTTAAATCGTCGGCAACTGGCGTGTCTTCTGGCTGCTGCTGCTGGCCCGTCTCCTGATGGACAACGTCAAGGTCCTCGACCTCGGCCAGTGGCTGATGGCGCGGTGATTCCTCCTTAGCGGGTCGCTTGCTGGACGACGCATGAGGAGGCGATTCCTTCTTGGGCTGATGTTGTTCGCCTTCTGGTGGCTGATGCGATTGGCTGTTGCGTCTGGCCGCCGCCAGCCACGACGGATACAAAATCGACGCGCTTTTCCTCAGCATTTTGCGCACTTTGCCTTCACCTCCGCCGCCGCTCGTAACCGCAGCCGACGCCGAACTCTGCGACGGATCCATAAAACTCTTGGAACGGCCCATCTTCTTGACGGAAGCGCCGCCGTCTTTCTTGGCCGTCACTCCGTTCTCCACCGACCAAGGATCGTACGTCACTTCGTCTTCCTCTTGGAATTTCAACGATTTCGGCTGTTTGCTACTTCCCTTGGGTTGCTGCAGCTGGACGAGATCCGGTCGATCTAAAAAGGAAACGGCCCGTCTCAGCGGTTGCGAACTGCTCATGCCTCCTGGTTGTTTCTTCAATCCTCCTCCGTTCATTTGCGTTTGAGCTGGTGGCGGCGGTAGGGGCAACATGGGCGGTTGACCGCGCAATGAGCCCGGCTGCTGTTGTTGCTGTTGTTGCATCGGGTGACCGCGCAAAGAGCCCGGTTGTTGTTGTTGTTGTTGGTTGGCCCACAGATGGGCTTGAGGTTGTAGATGGAGGTGAGGCTGCGATGAGCGAAACAGGTATTTGCCATTAGACGACGACTTATCCTCGGGTGGCTCACGATGGCCGTCGAACGGATGAGCGAATGAAGAGTGATGCGATTGCGGTCCGGCAGCGGCAGCCCGATGGACGGGAGGCATCCGCCATCCGCCGCCAGGTCCGTGACTCATCGGACCGGTCAGGACATAGCGGTTGGCAAGGTGATCAGATCGAAGCGAAGGCGGAACAACTTTGCCTTCACGCACACGAAAGGCCATCTTCTTTTTCTTCAACTTATTTCTTCTTCTTCTTCTAATTATTTGTCGACGGGGCCCCCGGTGACTGAACCCCAAACGCACGAACAGTTGCCAAACTCACACGAAATAATAAAAAAAAAACAACCGAAGAAAAAAAAGGAAAATTTCTTTCTACGATTCACAATCGGCCGAGCACATTTTTTCAAATTCCAATCAGGGACACTTTCACGTTTGATTCCAAATTTCTTCTCGTTGGCCAAAGAACTGGACAAAAAAACAACAAAGTCACCGATGGCAAAGGACAAAAATCAAGTTCTTCGTGTCTTCTCCAAAACAAAATTTCAAATCCTCCCAAAGAAAAATAAAAAACAAACACACAGCTGATGTGCGTCTAACTGTTGAACGAAGAAGAGGAGAATAAAAAAGAGAGAGAGAGAGACTTAATGTTGACTGTTGAGCCGCTGGCTCTCAACTGAGACTCGTTCTTTTCCAACTACCTGTATGTGTACACGGCTGGGAGGAGGCCAGCCGGTTTCTCCTTTTTCCATCGCCACCCCTTTTTTTCTTTCTCTCTCTTTCTACCACCCGGCTGGCAAAATGGGTGGCTCCTCCTCTATCGCCACAAGCAGAAAAGGAAAAAAAATGTGTATGCACACACCGGGAGAAAAAAGATTCGATCGGGACACACACTCGGGAGTTCCAACCTTATGCACACGCATACCTGGGGTTGGGATATAGCGGCGAGCGCTCACCCATGCGACTTTGTATCTACAGTGATACAAGCAGCACTGGGCCCGCCTATATCTCTCTTCCAAACAGTTTCGTATTTGGAAGAGGATTCTTTCTCTTTTTCTTATTCTTTTATATATTTCCTTTATTTATTTATTTATTTATTTTTACCTTTCTCTCTCTTGGAGGCCGGCGGGATGTAGGGCAAAAAACACGGAGCTGAATCTACATAATACGTCACACAAAACACCGACTACACGTTATGTTTCTTCAGTTTTGTGTTTTTTTGCGGTCTTGGATTTTTCTGTTGCTTTTCCACGGATTCGCGCAGAAACCCAACCAAAAAAGTTATTCGCTTTGTCATCATCGGGGGAACGACCAAACAACAAACGGACATCAACAGGTAGAACAAAAAAACCAAACAACAAGTTGAGGAGGAGGAGAAACAAAACGCGTAATAGGCCAAGTCATCAATTTGGTGAATAAAACAAAAGAAGTTTGTCTCTTCTTATATTTCTGTGTGTGTTTCGTTTTTATTTGTTTGACCAAAGGAGAGCCAGACGTTTTAATGTCATGCCAGGGTCCCCCTTAAACATAAACCAAAAAATAATCTGTCAGACAGTTGGAGGGGGATATTATGTCCGGCATGTCCTTCTTCTTCTTCTTTCAGGAAGCGAAGAAGAACACACACGGCAGACACTGGGCCGTTCTTTTTGTTTTAACGACGCTTTTAATTTATATCTACGTGTTTCTGAGGAGAAAGGCCTTTTTCTTCTTCTTACAGAGAAGATAACAGTAGGAGAAACACACACAAGTCTACGAAAAAATAACCGGAAGAACCGCTTATTGTAAAAGCTAAGTCTGCGGCATTTCAGAGAAAAAAACAAAAAGGAAGAAGAAGACGAGAGAGAGTTCAGCGACCGGTGCTGTTATTCGATGACCAGGTCGAGGATTTTTCAAAACTGGAATTTGGTGAGCACGTCTTCTTCTTCATTTTCTCTACCAAGATATATATCAGATGGGTCGTGATGGACGTATTAGGAAATTATTTTTCACAAAAACGGTTACATGTGACACGGACTTTTTCCGTGATGGTCGAGAACATTCCAAAGAGGTCTCAAATTGTTTTCATTTCTTTTTGTTTTTTGAAAAATTTAATTTGAAATGAACGAGGAAAAAGAAAAACGGGGAGGAATCGCGTTATATATAAGAGAAAATTCCGCAGAGTCTATCGTATCGCGCTCCAGTTGTCTTTGGCGATCGACTCCCACTCGGCACATTCTCGTCTGTTGACGAGTTAGTTACACGCACTAGGCAGCGCTTATTAACCGAAATAAAATTTGAACAAGATGAAGGAGAAGGTGACGGAACAGTTTCCCAACAAAAAACAACTTTCGACCGTGTAGACCGAAACACACACCCAAATGAAACCGCGCATTGGTCACGTCCGCGTTCAAATTGACACTCGATTCAGTTTCTTTCTACAACTAAGTGGTCGCTCGGTTCAGTTGAGCGGCCGATCGTGTTTATTATTTTTCCGTTCACACAGGTGCATGGGAAAATTGCCAAGACCCGTGGAAAGTTCTGCCCGTTGACACAGGAGAGACAGCACGGAGGAGAAACCAATTATTATTATTATTGGAAAATGAGAAGAAATGTACACAGACACAAATTGAAAAATGAGGAAAACGGGCGGACCTGGACATTCCGATCGAGGGCATCCTAACATATCACATGTTCAATAACGGCCGGCAATCACGCAGGGGAAATACACAGAAAACCTTACGCGGGTTATATGGAAAAAAAAATGAGATTTGGCCGTAAATTTTCGTCGGTTTTTGCGCGTTTTCCCTAATTTATTATTCCGCTAGAAGCAGAAGAGGAAGAAGAAGAAGAAGGGAGGACATGGGTGAGCGAAGAATGCGAGCGGAATGATTATTTTCTCGTTGTTTTCGACGGAAAAAACAAATGACAAGATGAATGGCTGCGATCATGGAATTTATCGATCCGTTATGTCCCGCTCTATCCCGACCGAAAATATTTCCACCGCACAAAGGAGGGGGGAACACACACAAAAAAAGAACGGTGAAGAGAAAAAAGAGAAAACAATACAACAACAACAACAACGTCAAATGGCTTCTACGTACACATTCGTTATATTCTTTGCTCTCGTGTGTGTGTGTTTGTGTGTGTGGCGGGCTGGTGCGGTACTTATATTTATAACGGCGGGTTGGCGTGGCTCGTTCCGTCAATGAATATTAGACGGTCCCGCATACAAAAACAACAAGCGTTTTCACTTCGTCAACGAGAGCGACTCCTCTCTGTGTGTGTCCCTTTATTGTCACTTTTTCCAACTTTTTGTTTCTTTTTTTCAACACGATATCGTAAAAACTGGACGACGCTAAATAAAATAAAAAAAGAGACTTGGAAAATCACGACAAAGTGCAAAGTCTTGCGTAGGAGCTCTCGCAAGGATGAGACGGAAAATGATAATCCCATTTCGAGTCTATAAAACTAAGAGAAGAAGAGAAAACAGAAGAAGAAGAAGATGTCGATAAAAACCCAAAAAAGTAACAGAGACAACAACAACAACAAAAACATACGAGCTAGGGACTTTATGGATCTATTACGATACGGCCGTTATTATTACGCGACATGTCACAATAACTGAAATATACCGTGTGTACTTTATTTCTGGCTACTATTTCACTTATTTCAGTACTCGCTTCCAAGTTTTCTCCATCTATTTCTACTCGAGAGAGAAAAATATCTAATAAAACGTCAAACAAGATTTTCTCCGGGTACCGAAAATTTCGTGTTTCACTTGCGTCAACAGCTGCCGGTGCAGCTAGTCTGCACGGTGGCAATGACATAAATCAATACCCTCCCCCCCAATAAAAAAATTTAAATGAAAAGATAAACGAAAAGGACGTGATGGTGAGGTACGACTACGAGCACCCAACGCCAACGCCGTCCATCACTTTCACTCGTTCAGCACAAGGTCCGGATTGAAGCGTTGGGCCACTTCTTCTTCTTTCGAAATGGACGAGAGAACACCCCCCCCCCCCACGCACACACACACCCGTGAACGAAGACGAAAAATGACCCAAGCATCACGTCCGAGTCTTTTTTTCACTTGAAAAACTAACAGTTAAAGTGTGTCCTAATATTTATACGGTGGGAAAGGGAAGAGAGAGAGAGAGAAAATGTTGTTTTCTCAGCCGGACCGTTGGTCTTCTCTATAATTTTACAAAAAGATTTTTTTCAAGTGTGAATAAAGTGTGATAAAGAAGAAACATTGAAGGAAAAATAGAAAGACCTAAATTTTTCGTACGTCGATGAGAAATCAACGGGAAAGTGGCGGCGGCGGCGTTATGGCAAAAACGGAGGGGCCTCGTGTCGTACGCAGCACAGTCTCTCTCGTTATTGTTGGGGATATGAATGGGAAAATCACCATCATTTTCTCGACTCTTTTTTCTTTTTCTTTTTTACTTTGGCCCGTCTCTTTTTCTTTTTCCACCGTTCCATCATCTGATCGTTGATGATTTCTATCTTCTTCTTCTCCTCCTACTTTTTCATAAATCCCACGTCTTTTTCTCTTCTTCCTACTTGTGTGGAAAAAACAACTTACGGGGATTATCTGACGGTTAATCGGGGAGTGGCTCATCTCCCCCAATTCTTTTTCCAAGTCGTGTGTGTGTGTGTGTCATATCTATCCAAAACCCCCAAAAGGGGATTTCCATCATCCGGTTGGTCCACCAGGCCTCAAATGACATTACACAACAGGCACGCAATTCATTTCACAATTGTCATTATAAATATACCTCCTATCTACCTCTCTTTTCAGAGTAGCTATTAACAAGGACAGACCCAACCCATCCATGGAATAACCTCCATCCTGCCCTTCGTAATCCATTCTCGAATTCCTTTTAGGGGGGGGGGGGGATTGAATGGTATATACACCACAGGGAAAATCACCTGTCATAGACATTACACCTGCTGATGGTAATAATCCCACTCCTTTCTGTTTAACTCATCAGAGACTTTGACCCCATCACTCCCCGCTAGGACTTTTTGGACAAAACAATTGCATAAGAGAAAAGTACCGTACACACTAAAGACTGTGGAGAGTTGAATAATAATAGAGCGTGGGCTATACATAATGCCTTTTGTCTAGAAAACGAAACTGGCAACGTCATCATCTTTATGCTACAAGAGATTATCATCAGATGTGCAAAGAGATAATGACATTGGTACGACAATAAGACCGTCCTGAGAGTGGATATTACCATCATCATGAGTGTACAGGCTACCCCTGCTGGCGTCTTGCATGACGAATGGTGAAAAATATTCCGGCCGGAATAGTACATATAAACGAAAATGGAGATACCATTCTTTGTGCCAAAAACCAAAAAAAGAAACAGTTGGCAGTAGGAAAAGTCTTAGACCAACAACCTGACTTTTGGATGGAGATATCGTCAACCTGTTGTTGCCTAGCTTGAAGTAGTCCACACCATTTGTCTTATTCTTAGCTTGATAAAAATAAGCGAACACTTGGGACTTACTACTGCATGATGGTTCTAGCTTGCAGGGGCTTTGTGTGGGGTACACCAACATTGCAGGTATCAATGACGAACTCTTTAGCTGAAAGCACATGGTGGGCTGAAAGTGTCCACATGACCGGGACTATGACTAAACATATTTTCCATTAAATTCAATAGATATCTGGTAAAATAAAACAAGAACTTACATGTAAATACCATCTCAGTGCTGTGGGCAGCAGCAAAAAGGTAGAATCACTATTGATTTCAACCCAGCATGTCACGACTGCAACACATTGGCACATTGTCTGTTGGGAATTTATTGCATCCCAACAGTGATCGACATTATTGCTATTGTTAATTCTGTGTAATTTGTAGGGACCTCAACAGAGGGCCCCAATTTTACCCTCTCTTCCCATTCAATCTATTGTTCCCTACCCTACTCAACCCTAAACCAACTATTGAAATACCAAAATGCTGTATTATACGGCAGTGTGAAATATAAGGACGAACTAGCAACAACAAAGGTGTCATCTCTTATCTCAATCTTGGAAGTTGAACGGTCGACACCGCCAACAAGAGTTCCATTTCCAACATGGTCCTTCGAACCGGAGTTTTCTCCAACCAGTGTTAAGTTAGTTTCGCTCTATCACACTCAAATCTTTCTCTCGTTATCTCCTTTTGCTTAATCATTGCCGCCATTTATCAAAGAAAATTGTGTTTAATTATGGCAGGTCAGTCATTTATTAGAATCTTTTTCTCTCTCTCTGAGTTTAACTTGTTCTCAGGGGTCTAGTAAGCAAATAGATCCCTCTAAACAGTAAATTATTTTTCTTCTCTCTCTTGAATTAAAGCTAAAATATTTCCTCAAAGTTTCTTAAAATTAAAATAGGATTCCTAAATCATTTTTGAAGGGGGATTTCTTTTTTTGTCACGTAAATTATCATCGCCTAAGTTGATTATTCTCTCTTCCCTTTCAACAAATTTTTTTTTTTGGGGGGATATTGCTTTCCAATATCTAAGATTGGGCAAACTTGGGAACTTCCCTACCTCTTTAACGTGTTCACCTCGTGTGAGCCTTAGGTTAAATTCCCTCTCTATCTCTTGATACGCCTCCCGGCATTGTAAAAACGAATCTCAGCTGATTGGGTTCACTGCCCGTTCTTTAAAAATGGGATAACGCGGGAATCTCTTTCCTTTCAAGAATTTTTTTTTGGGGGGGCTTGCTTCCCTACCTCTTAGATTGGGAAAACGCGGGAACTTCTCTAACCCTTCAATGAGTTCGCCTCGTGTGAGCCCCAGGGTGAAAAGACTTAAATAAATTATCGCTCTCTTTGCTATGGCCTTAGACCATTTCCCGAAAACAAATCTCTCTCATTTTTTGAATTAATTTGCATTGTTTGTTATTCAATCATTTGGGTAAATCTCTCTCTGTCTCAGAAGGCACAACGATCTCTCTAAATACGACAGAAAAATATTCTCTTTTTTGGGGGGCTAGGCCGGTTTCCCCTTTAAACTGGAAAAAACGCGGGAAAATTCTCTACCCTTTCAACGCGTTCGCCTCGTGTGCGCCTTAGGGTGATTAAAACTTGAATTTTTTTTCTCTCTCTCTATTTACAAAGGCCTTCCGCCATTTCGAAACAAATCTCGCGCTCTTACGCTCTTGCATTTTTTGTTTGCTTAAAGGGAAATCTTTCTCTTTTTCTGAGAAGGCACAAAGCGCCCTCTGAGCACAAAATTGGGAATTAGAAACCGCCGTCTTGCGGCAAAAACTCTTTAAATTCTCTTTCCTAAAAATTGTTATTATGCCGTTTGTGGGATTGTAAGGAGCTAGAAAATTACCCTAGCTCCAAAATCATTCAGTTTTTGCAGATATCTTCACATAAAGGAATTCAAAGAAAGTGGAAAAGACAGCAGAATTTAATTCGGCACCACGAATCTCCGAAGACCGAGCAGAACAACAAACAAAAAGGCTAATCAACTTAATCAAAACATTAATTTAAACTAATTATCTTCTTTTCGTACTCTCAGCAGCTCCTTAGGAGCCACCTCCAACTCACAATGGCTCCAAATTACGCAAGAACTTTAATTAAAAAGCATATCACCCGTATCATTAACCTCGTCGAAACGTACAAATCAACAGAAATGACGTTGGAAGCGTTTATCGAAGTCGAAAAATTAGAAAAAAAGCTAGATGGATTCTACAAAACTTATGAGATATTCTCAAAAAGGGTCCAGGCTGAAATGTACAAAGAAGGCGAAGACCAAGAAGAGATCAATGCAGACATCGACACCATGTACCAAACAATGGACGATGTTATTGTCGCCAAAATTCACATCTTAAAGAAAAAACGAAGAGAATGGTTAGACAAACTCGAAAAGGAAGCAGATGACGAAGAATGGGAGAAGGACAGAGAAAGAATGCTCCAAATTCTCCAACATCAGGCAGCAACCCAGGCAGCAAACCAGGCAGCAACCCAAGCACAACTCAATCGGGACATAATCAGTCAGGTGATCGCAGCCATCTCAACAGCCTTTTCAGTGCCCGTCGCTCCAGGAGATGTCAACTTATCACCAACAGCTTCTCAGGAGCCAGCTTCTCAAACAAATCCAGTAATAGAGTCAATTCTCAAAACCCTCTCAACATCTCAATTTGCAGCAGTATTAGTGCCAAACCCAACTCCACTAGAAGTGTCGTCGCTTACGACAACAAGCTGTAGTTTTCAAAACACCCCTTCATACCAGTCAAAAGAAAATATCCAGACGGAAGAAAAAGAGACTGGAACGGCCAGTCTCCCTCACCCACCGAAAAAAGGAGACTCACTCTCGGATTCTCCGGATGGGCCAGACGGATATCCCGACAAAAAAAGGTTTGAAAGGAACGAAATAAAAGAAAATAATTCCTTTGTTTCAAAGTTAGAAAACTCAGCAAATCTGGAAGGAGCAGAAAAAATCCCATCATCGAACGCGAAAAGTTGCTACAGCGACCAAAACGTCAAATCAGCCCAGTCAAAAGAAGTCCCGATGGAAAAGGAGCCTGGAACAGCCAGTCTCCAACAACGACCAAAAAAAGGGCTATCAATCTCAGATATTCCGGTCAAATCCAGTGGAAACAAAGACGAAAAAAGGTTTGAAGACGAGCTGAAAGCAACTAACCTCAAATTTGCAAACTTAGATGGTGTAGATGCAGTGGAGTCCAAAAATCTCTTGAGCTCCTCTAGCAACGAAAAAACTGCTTGCACACTCATTATTCAAGAAGCTCCAGCTACTCCGGCAGAAGCTCCTCGTCCTCTCATTATTCTAGAAGCTCCAGCTACTCCGGCAGAAGCTCCTGGTACTCTCAATCTTCAAAAAGCTCCAGCCAATCCGGCAGAAGCTCCTCACTCTCTTAGTCATCAAGAAACTCCTACTTATCAAGCAGAAGTTCCTGACACATTCAATTGTCTAAAAACTAAAGATTCAATTATTAGGATTCCGCCAGCCGGCTCCAAAGAAAAGGATATTCCTACCTTTCTTTTTTTCCCCTCGGGAAGGCCAGCTGCATCGCTGGAAACACTTAACTCTTTTCCGAGTCAACTTAAACAAACCAACTTCTCTTCTTCTGGAAATTTATCATCGTCGCCAGAAATCCAGGAAGCTTCGAAAGAAAATCCTCAAGAAGCCGCTGCATTTGTCAATTCAACAAACGTAGAAAGCAACCAAGAAATCATTCCGAAGTTCAGATCGCCGTGCAGTCAAGCAGCAATTCTTCCGGAATTGGCCAATCAACAAAACTCAATGAAACGGAAGCGCTTGGAGCCAGTAAAACCAGCTCCTAAACGCATCTCAAGGTTACCAAGTATAGAAGAACATCTCATCAACCAGTTGCTGTTCTCTTATTCGTTAACCCAGGTACCAAACAAAATCGTTTCACATCTACTAAAAAATATTCTTGTGTTAAAGGACATTGAAGAAGATTCCAACACACACCAATCGGTATGGGATCCTGGTGGCAAACTTCCAAAGAGTCAGCCAACTCTCAATCGGAATCAAATGGAATGGACAATTAACTGAATCCGTAGCCAGTCAACGAAACAGCTCCTCTTAATCCAGGCCATCCATCTTCAACCGCATTTTCAGATCTCCAATCCAACGGATATCAAGTCGATCAGGATGTCGAGCCAATTGAACGGGCTCTACTGGGGAGTGTGTTGGGAATTTATTGCATCCCAACAGTGATCGACATTATTGCTATTGTTAATTCTGTGTAATTTGTAGGGACCTCAACAGAGGGCCCCAATTTTACCCTCTCTTCCCATTCAATCTATTGTTCCCTACCCTACTCAACCCTAAACCAACTATTGAAATACCAAAATGCTGTATTATACGGCAGTGTGAAATATAAGGACGAACTAGCAACAACAAAGGTGTCATCTCTTATCTCAATCTTGGAAGTTGAACGGTCGACACCGCCAACAAGAGTTCCATTTCCAACATCTTGCCCTGCTGTAGACTATTTCATCTACATAATCTACTTTCTCTCTTAATCACTTATTACTGTCACTGCAATAGATATTTTACATCTATGACTTGCGATTTCTCGTAGTCTAAAGTTCCAAGACAAACGATCTCAAATCTGCATCTCATTTCTACATCTTACACACTCATTAGCAGACAACTTGACTAAAATTGGCGCCAAATTGTCACGCCTGACAATAACTAGCTAAACTCCCCTCTAGTATGTGAACAGGAAACGAATATAAATATAAATACACCAACATTACATGTAAATCGGATTTGAATTTTACTTTTAATCCATATTCCGTCATATCCACCATAAGTTCCGGTTGGACGACTCGTCAGTAACGAAATAAACTCGAGACTAAGTCGAGCTCATAGTATTTAAATAAATGACAGAAGTATGTGATCAAAAAAAGATCACTGTGCTACGATGAGCCCTCCCTTGTGTCATTACATAATAAGCTGCAGAGACCCTACTGTAGCTACAGTATACTAATGTCATGCAGGTCTACAAAGAACTGTGGCCAACTCTCTCTCCCACTCTATCCTTCGTCTTCTTGGCTCATTCAAAAGATCTTTTGAATAAAAGAAGGAAAGAAAGACAAGAATATATAAAGACAAGAATCTAACGGGTCAAATCCTCTTCTCTATCCGCTCTCGGCGCATACATCACCAACTCGAGAACCACAAGCGGGATGAGAACATATATCGGTCAAGGTTTTTAAAGCTCTTGCGTGTGTTATTTTTCTATTTCAACATAGTTTACATTATAAAACCCTTCCACCGAAATCCTTTCATCCTCAATAGGTTCAAGTGTCTGCAAAACAAAAGAAGGACGAGTTATGCGCACACACAGTGGACAGACGACCCTGTTTCTCTTTTTTCCAACTCTAATTAAAGTGTGAAATCAAACAAGTGTGCAGTCAAATAATTCTTGGGCTGGTTTTTTTAGGTCATTTCTTTTTTTTTGTCCAATTGAGCGCAACTAAACACAAAAATCTAACCGAGCGGAACGGTGACACATGCACGCGTGTCTGGATTATTACAACGCCAAAATGTAATAAGCTGCCTCGGGCGACTAGCTCGTTAGCGCAATTGGAGCCCTGTACAGATAGGCGAGTATACAGTCTTCGAACCTGTATTTTTACTATATTGTCCATACGCAGCATATACTACGTGTTATATAACTGTATTATTACATGCTCGAGAGAGAAGGCCGGTGCATGTTTGAACAGCCCCGGAGCATTTTAATAATACACACACACTATCTGTAAAAATCTATTACACTTTGGTTGTTTTTTTTTCTCTTGCATAAGACAATCGGACAGGTAAAAGTCTCACACTCTCTATGCACTGAGATAGTGTTATAGTGTCTGGGTCCGGTTGCCCGTGTACAGGATATCTATATAGTACTCAGTTATCCGTCTAGTATAGTTATACTACATTACTACTACACACTTTTGACCAATATCATTTTGTCGTTTTTTTACGAGGTAAATGGATAGGCGGTGCAGCAGTCGCGGTGCCATTATAGAAAAACAAACAGGGGGGACCAGCAGACCTACTGCTGCTGGGCGTCCGTGACGATATCTTGTCTAAGTGGGTGCGCATATAGACACGACCACTCCTTTTTTTGTGTTGGTCTTGTGTTCTAACGCGTCACCTCCGGCCAGCATTTTATTACTATAGTTGCAGTGTGTAATAACAGTATAGCGGTAGCCAAAAAACAGAAAACTAAACTAAAAGTCGACTATCTTTGTCGCTCAAGGTCCTCGTCTCCCCGCATTGGTTAGAATCTTTTATAAGAAAAATGTGTCCACTAGAAGAATGTCCATTCCAATTTAATCCTCGCGGTACTACGTGCCGAAAAAGAACCTTGAAATCTACTATACTACTATGCTACTCTCTTTTACCTTATTTGTTTTTTTTGTGAAAAAAATCTAGGAGAAATCGAAATAATAAAATTGGTTTTATTTTATTTGTCGCCGCGTGCCGGCCGTTGGAGAATTCTAACGGCGACTACCAGCAGCTCAATTTCTGATCGTGTCTTTGTTATTTTATTTTGTGTGTCTAAGTCCTTTCTCTTATTACATTTTTCGGGGGCCGGTCCGGTGTAGAGATGTGGGCGATGATTTCTGCATTTTCATCCGAAATCAGAAATTCAAATTTCCCCCGTTTTCTTTGATTCGGAATCGTAGCAGCGACCCATATTTCTGACTTTTGGCGCATAGTACTTTGCTCAATTATCTTACCCGTGTTTATTGCGATGGCCGAAAAAAGCCAAACATTTTTTCTCCCGCCGTGGTCGTGACGTCGTGATGTTCCATCTATATCCATCCGACGCCAACGACCTTGCCCATATTTTTTTTCGGCTAGTTATTCGTACCGTGTTTATTTCTCTCCGTTTTGGGCCTTTTTTTTGTTTAGTAGATCGACAAGCCTCTCGGCCGTGCTGATCTATTCAGATGAGGGCGACTGAGAGAGTCTTTGACGTTCTTAATGTTTTCTTCTCGTGCCAACACACTAATACTCCCAGACAACACAACAACACACAACAACCAGAGAAAAAGAATAGGCGACTTTCCCTCTCGGTAAATCATCCGCCCGCCAGCAGTTTGAACGAAGCTGTGTGCTGGATACAGAGTCGGGACTTGTGAATTCCGAGCCGGCCGAAAAAAAGAGATAGTGAATAATGAGTGAGTGAGAAAAAGAAAAGAAACAACCAACAACTCGACGAGGGAAAACATTTGAGCTAATAAAAACCTGCCAGCGCTAGCATCAGTTGCCAGCAGCTAGATTAGTCTCTCCAACCCATCCAGTTATCATTACGTTTGATGATTATGTTATTATTTACCATACCACTATATACTACATTCTCCCCACAGTTTTGTTGGCCTCCTCGATTCGTGTTGCGCTCACGAAATTGTGCGAGATGAAGCGATTCGTTCGTATATTTTTCCCAATAATTGTGAGGCGTTCGCTGGGAGAAAAATTCCGATGATTTACGGCGTTCAAAGGAAATGGCGATTTTTATTCGCCGAACGTGTGCTGCATGGCGTTAGCAGTTATGGCGGTTGCCGATTAATCCCTTTTGTATGCTGTTGTTGCAGTAAAAGGAGACAATCGCCAAATTTCGGGGGCGATGTTCCAGATAAGTGCAAGTCCAAAAAAGAGAAATTGAGCGAGAGGAATATTATAATAAGGTCACACGTCACCGCAGTCAACTTCTCGTGAAGAGAGTCATGAATACGAGTCAATCATTTATATAGCGAGATGATTGTGAGCCACGGATGCGAAGATTTATTGGGGGGTTGCTGCGCTGTCTCTTTGGCATTTTGGATGGATGAATAGCGCAACCGGTTATTCTCTCTCTCTACTATACATTTCAAATCGGAATATGATGTACGTGTGATCGACTCTCGTGCTTCCCCTTCACCTCCCGAAATCTGAAATAGTTGAAGGTGAAATGCCAAATTTGTTTCGCTTGGCAAACTACCGAAACTGGAAATGGACATGATTTTTAATTTATTCATTTTTCTGCAATTCGGAGCTGAGGGTTTTCATTTTTCAATTTTTTAAGTAGGAAAAAAGAATTCAGGTTACTGATGTGATGTCCACCTCTTTGATGTAATAACCGAATATAGAAAATAGTGACGTATTATTCCAGATGGTCAAATCGGAATTATTTGGAGTGATGATCTAGCTAGCCTCAATTAGCCTAGATCTCGAAAAACAGGTAGCGGGTCAAGGTATAGGATAGGTCTTCTCTTGTGCCTTCGAAATGTATCAAAAATAAAACAGATTTGGAGAAATGCAATCACTTTGATTGGGTCGTCAAGGCAAAAGGAGACGTTGAAATCCTGTTGCAGCTGTTTACCCGTTGATATGGGAAAATCGAATTTGGGATGAAAATAATAAAACAGGTAAATGTGAGGTAATCAAAAAGAGTCGAAATCACAAGGCATTTCGACCATCAAGAGTTCACCGAGTGCCTTGTTCTCGTTTTTCAATGTTGTTGCGGAATTTATTGCACAGACGACGACGGCCGCTTTATTACATTAGAATGAACCGTATACGTGAGCGCGTAAATGAACCAGAGGCTATTATACAGGTTTACGCAGTATAACCCTAAAAAGTGAAAATCTCTTTTTACTTTTACCTATTTTTCCATGGAAAAACAAAAAATTCAAAATGTTTCGGCGCTCGTAAACTCGTCGCGGTTGTGTCTAACGACAGCAGTCTCATTCTCTTGTTTTTCTTATGACACCCCAATTCCTTTTTTTTTACCGACAAATTAGCCACTTTTTTATTTTTAATTTGAGACGATGGAGGAATTACCCACAAACAAACACAAAAAAATTTCTCGTTTATATGCGGCCATTTGAATTTCCCGCCCCAAAACAATTATTGACTTTTCAAACCAAAAAATGTTGATTTCTTCGAATGAAGCCGAGAGGTGAGGCTGGACAGCAGCCGCACAATATGCCGGCACACGCAACGTACATTTGCGCGTTTGATGTGTACACATTATATATTACACGTGCTGGTGGTGGTGGTGGAGGAGGTGTATCTACTGGTAACTCTCGTTCCGTGTGCGCGTAGGCTGGAAGGACGACGGCACGCGCGCTCGTTTGTTACGTGTCAGCTCTCGCATGTCCGTGCGGCGTTGGGAGGGTTCGACGGACAAAAAATCGAAAGTCTATTCTTCTATTCTTTAACTATTCACGTCATCCATTGCCAAATCTCCTCCGCATCATATCCGAGCCCCGGCGGAGGGACAAGTGAAAAGCCAAAACGGACGAGAGCCTCGCTGTTCGACAGGGGAGAGCGGATGAGAGATGACGAGATAATATCGAAACATTTCGGTAGATTAAAACAGTTTTTTTTTTTTTTCAACTGGAAAAATGAAGCGGAGATTTTTATTTATAAGTGTGTAAGTCATTAACATATGATGATGGAATGAATAGCCCAGCCAGCAGCATAATTAACCTCATTATTAAAAAAAAAATTGGGAAGAGGAGAACAGCAGCAGCGTAAGAATGAATGAAAGAGAAAGTGAATAACTTTCGGCCCTTTTTTTAATGTATTTATTCAAGTATTATTATTATTATTATACTAGCGACGGGTGAGAGAGTCCATCTCCAAACACACCTTGTTTCTGACGAAAGTGTCTGCCGGGGCCAGATGATGTCTTTGTTATACATAAACATGTGTCTACACAATCGCTTGTGTAAGAAATGTATAAACAGTTATATATTTCAAATAATGGCGCGCCGGGCTGTTGTTGCTGCATATCTTTCACCTCGAACGGGTTCAGCCGAAGAAAATTCTTACGATCGCAGCAGACTACATATTTTCACTTTCTATAATCTGAATAGAAGATGGCTGTTGTATATGACGAGAGTCGCGGTGTTATACGGTTGCATTACGTAGTAAAAAAAGGCCGCCGTGAGTTATTCCACACGGACGTGGGGGTGCTGCTGCGCCATGGCGAATTCGAACAATTGTTTCGCGCGGGACTCCGACAGCTATAGTGAAGGGGATTCTTTTTTTCTTACCAACGCGTGATTGCAGCGCGTGAGGTTTTTACGCGAGCACAGCAGATATACATCCGCGCTCACGAAAGCTGTCGGCCATTGTTGGGCTCGCTGTTATTTCTCAGAGAAAAAAAAAATGAATTTTCTTTCGTGCGGCCGTTCAGTTTTCCCATCATCGGCCACAGCTCGTCCGGCTCTCGTTTATGAAAAGAGAAAATGACTTAGACTTTTTTTTTTTTTTTTTGGTGGCAACCAAAAGGCAAACAACAACGCCACACAGCAGACTATGGATATATCAAATGATGAATGCGACATTTAGTCTAGATAGTTTATTAGATCGGGTCGGCAATTTTGCCTTTCGGTGGGTTGCGCAAACACCTTTTGTTTTTCACTTATCAAATATTATTTTTTTGGTTTTTTATTTACGTGGGAAAAATTCGAATTGAACAAGTTTTTTTAACCTAGCGGCGCTGTCAACTGATGTGGGCTGGCAAATTTTATATTGCTCTTTTGTTTACTATAGTTGACGTCCAGGTTGATTTTCAAAAATCCAACAAACGGATACACAAGGGCCATTTTCTAGTTCGGAAATGGACTGGCCATCAATAGAAGATGAAGTGAGAGTGAGACTATATGGCCGCCAACTTTCACCTGCCACTCCTTATTATCGACTTGTCGGACTCGTTATCTTTCTCTCGTATCCGACACACGACGAATATGCCTCCGTGTGAAACCCCAGGCGCAAGTTGTTGCTGTTGTCGTTATTTTTATACGACGAAACTATTGGCATTTCAACGACTGCGCATGTCTATGTATGTAGAGAATTACGATTGAGCCAGTCATGTTATCGACGTGAGAGGAACAAGGCAGGGCCATTTCACGGCCAAGAAAATCACGGCGACAACAACAACAAAAAAAGCCTTTTGAAACGTGCAAGAAAAAAATAGAAACTGATTAACAGAAAAAAAAGGGAAAGCTGTTGCTGTTTGTACGTGTGATGGCCCGCTCAAAACTCGTTCAACACACAAAAATAATAGGACAAAAATAACCGTTTGACAAAGCGCCTTTTTTCTCAGTACTATCTACTATGCACCCAGTCAATATTTTATTAACAAGCCCAAAAAGAACAGAAAAAAAAACTAACTTATCGAATTTTTTCGGGTGAACGGTGGCGGGGAATTTAAACGGTCAAGCGGTTGACTTTTATTTTTTCTTGTTTCACCGCAGAGAGAAACTCAAATTCTTTTTTTCCTTTTTCACGGTTACCTTTTACCGATGTAAACAGTTTGGAATTGAAAGGGCATGTGTCATTAACACACACAACTAAAGGAAATGTAGTATGTACAGCGCGTATATAGATATATAAGAACACAAAAAAATTACATTTTTAACAAAATACACCGCCCGTGGCGAATCGAACTCGATTCCTCCCATGTGTGTTAAGTTTATTTGTTTCGCCTCGGTCGCTGGCGATAAAAATAGAGAGTAGATCGGGAGAGTTATATACATCTAATATAATATAGTTTATCGACTGTGTGTGTGTGTTTGTGTTGGCTCATTAACGTGTGCTATAGGCCAGCTGGCAATAGAACAGCGGAGAGCGATTGTCCAATAATTCGTCACGACCGCATCTGCTGTCAACTGTATAGAGACTCCACCCTTTTTGATACATTTAGAGAAATATCAAACATTTGTTTGTTTTGTTTGTTTTTCAAGGGAAATTCAATCGTTAAAATACTGAGCCAAAGAAATCAAGCGGACTGGACCCTAACATTTAATAGCTGATAATGACTCTCTCTCTCTCCTAGCTCTAGAGCTGGTTGTCTGTGAGTCAAAGCAATCAACAACCAGTCCATGTATAGAAAGCGATTGTCATCGCTCCGATTATCCAAAAAAGAAAAAAAAGAAAAAAAAAAAAACTTATTGCAGCACACGCGGCCGTGCGTTTTCTGTCTGTCCGCGCGCGCAAGTTTTTGCGGTTTTCTAATGTGGTCGCCGCTGATGATTTTTCGGTTTTTTTTCTTATCTTTTGCAGACATGGACGTGATGCCGGGCATTAGACACGCGCATATAGATTCGGCCATTGCTCAGCAAGAAAAATATAGACAAGACACACAGTGCCAGTACATTGTTGTGTCCACTTTCTCCCGAACGCGCTAAAACAACAGCAACAACAACAGCAACATTCGATTCTCCGGAATATAATTTGAGACACTCTATAAGTCTATATACAGCTGGATGAGTCTGTAATACGGTAGATGGTATTCTTCTAGTTTCACTATAGGAAGAGACAGGTGGGTGGGTGGTGGGTCTGGGATGGACGAGCCTGGTGATGACGGGGAGAAAATGTGGGCGGCCGCCTCCTCCATTTTCACTTTTTTCTCATATCGACACATGATTACGTTACATCCGCATGTGCTGCGTCTGGCCTGTGTGGGGGGTATACGGCCGACAAAAAAAATTGCCGTGTAATTATTTATTTCTAGACGATTCACGACACTCAACAAGAAGAGAAAACCGACGCAAATTATTTAGTTCTGGGCGGAGTCAAAACTCCAAAACATTTTGGCGCGCTTTCATTTTGAAATGTATTTAATTTTGTTTTTAAAAAAAGGTCACAACTATAACTGGCATAAATAATAACGCCTATCCGATTAAAACTTATTTATAAAAGTACGTGGTCTGGTCTCTTTTTATTATTCTACCCAATAAAAATTCGGGTTGAATTGAAACTTGGCTGGCGAGTGTTACAAAAAAAAAAATTTAACCTACATAATCACCGTGTCAAGTGTTATTTGTGTTGGCGTCAAAAGCTGCTGCTGCCGGCCGCAAAAAGAAAAGTGGGAGTTTTAAAAAAATAATACGAGATGAACACGTACTGTATAATTGGGTTGTTGCTCGATGGTGTGTGTTGCCTTTCGTTCGAATGCGGGCAACCCGAGCGGGACTTTGTCTTGTTCTCTATACTCCCGCTCCTAAACTGTGTTTGTTTCTCGTCTAGCGTGAATAAATACACACACACACAAGACCAACTTATTTTTTTTTCCTTTCTAGCCAAAATAAAAATATTCCAATTACATCGCATCATCTTGTTTTTTTACGGCGCGAGCGGTCTGACGTCGTCGCCTGGACGACCCTAACGGCAGTTTAGTTTTCATCGTAAAAAAAAAATCTAAAATAATAAAAAAAAAAGAGGAGAAGGAATTCGTGAAAAAAGAAGCGCAAGAGAGAGAGAGAGAGTGAACGGTATAGGTCGAACGTTCTGTAAAAAGTAGCAAAAAAAGCTCCGAAAACAAAAGAAAAAGAAGAAGAAAAAAAGCTACTGCTACTAGGACAAGGTGAAAAGTAGCGAACAAAAGGAGCTAAAAGGGCAGCGATAGGTAGTAGAGAGATAGGAGAAGTGTTACGTATAGAACCGCACTGCACCATCACCAGGTATTAGACTTATACAAAAGCGGCGCAGCATAGAATAGCAGAGAGAGAGAGAGAGAAAGCCGCCGCCATCTATTCAAAGTCGCTCTCTGTGTGTGTGACCTGTTAGATGTTCTACACGTATACGCACACGCTAAATCATTTGTTATTATACACAGAGAGAGATGAGGTCAGTAAAATCTGCAGTCTAGCTAGTCTCTAGCTATATATATGTTGTGAGCGCGGCCGATTATGATTATGGTAGCGCTAATAACACAGCGGATCGCACTGGGTCGTGATTTTTCATATAAATTAGGTATGCATATGCTGGAATTCTTCTTTTTTTGAGGGGGGGGGGGGGGGTTTCCAGTGAAAGTTGCCGGTAGAGAGCGAGGGGGGGGGGGGGTTAAAAGAATAGATCAGGTGAGAAACGGATCCATCTTGATGAGCTGGCTGTCGCTGATGTGCGTCTTATTGATTGAACGACGTTCATCTCTGTGCTTCTATTCTCGTTTATTATAGACGTCTGTAATGATGACGATGGTGGAAAAAAAAACACGACCTGCGCAAGTTGTTCTCTACCCCCTCGTGCATGATATTCTCTCTGCTAATGAACCAACCCCGCCCTGAATTGATAGAATGACGGATAGGAGTGAGCGACCCCCCCCCCCCTTCTCCTATAATATAGTAAAAGGGAACAAAACACATTTCGCCACGGTGTTATAATATGCAAATGAACTTGTTTTTGAATATTGTTGCCAGTGCGGTTTTTCACGTCTGTCCCAGCCCTCAAAATCGCTAATCCCATTCTACGCTGCTGCTGCTGTATATAGACTATAATAGGATGTCTAATTTAAATGATACCTCAGCGAAGAAAATTTCTATTTCTTTACGCAATACGATACTATCTCTCTCTCTCTCGCCTGATCTAGCTGTTGCGGGAAAAAGTGACATCAATCGATTTTTATTCTCGTTTTTAGTCCGGTCACAAGAGTGAAAGAAATAGAAAATGCTGGGCAGCGTGCAGAGAAAAATAACTAGAGCAACTGTATATATAACAGAGCCAGACATTCCCGGGCGCAGGTTATATATTCTCTCCTGGGCTGCTGCATTCTCATTCATTCTCGTTAGGTATTATGTATAAATGTAACACACGTCTTGTATGTGTATTTAGATCTTTTTTTTTCCCCTCACGTCGGAATTCGGACACCGTCTCTTTTTTCTTCGACGGAATTTGTATGTGCGCGCGGATACCCCTCTGGTTTTTATTTTTTGGGGCCAACGCCTGTCGTTTTCTACTACTCGAGAAAAGGTCATCATCATCGTCCAAACTTTTCTCTTTTTCTTTTATCTTCTTCTTCTCCGCTTGAATGTCTAACTGTCGGGTCCAGCTGGACCGTTTTCACGCCGCACGAAATGCTGATGGCCCAAAAGAGCGCGAATGAAACGGAGCTCATTAGTATTCACGCTGCGCCGTCCGTGTGTCTAACACACACATGAATATTCGCAGCTATAGCTCGCCGGCCGCTTGATCCCACAGAGACTTTTGGGATTCTTTTCCAGATGTGTCGACCATGTGAAACAACATCCCCCCTCCTGAAGAGCGCGTGAGAAACTTATATCCAGCACAATACCCAAGCTGAATAATACACCAGGGCGATTTCAATTCATTATTCAACACCTTCAGACGCTCTCTAATATTTCCTGGAAGATCCTACTGTTTCTTTTTTGTCAGTATATTCCCAGATACTATAAAACTGAAAGCAGATGATGGCACTTGTGAGTGACGGGCAACCATTCTCTCTTTTTGGCCATCACACACCAGTTCGTATAAACTGTGTTGTTTTCTACGTATTATTGATGTTGTTTGTGTTTCAAATGAGCTGCGATATGCAATGCTGGTTGGGATACAGTATACTTTTACATCTCTCCAGCTGAATGTCAATTAGTTATGCGGGCAAGTGGCCAGTGAGAAAAAAACCCAACAGAAACGGACGGACAAAAAAAATGTGAGGTAAATCTATTGGCGAACAAATTGCCTGGAACTCTTTAACGATTATACGGGAGAGACATGAAATAATGAGCAAGTAGATGTGATGATGGAGGTTTTTTCTTCATTTTTTTTGGGTTTCATCGGTCGGTTGCTTTAGTAAATAGATGTGTTACAATAATGGAAACCAATTAGAAAGAGATAAGGAATAGTGCGGTTGAAAAGTGGACAACAAAAAAAAAACAAAAGAAGAAACCCCAAATTGTCTATGGGGGCTGTCACTTTTGCTTTTTCTCTTTAGAGTTTGAAAAATCATTAACTTTTTTTTTTTTCAAAGTTTTCTAGCCGCTGATTTCACTCTAGAGAATAAGACGGCGAAAGCTCTTTTGTGGTTTTTTCCATTCATATTGATGGTTTCTATTTTTTGTTCTTTTTATTTTTTCCCTTTTCTGGGTGAAATTGTTATTTCGGCAAGAGATGATGATGAACGAGGCGTGGCTACTGCTGCCGCAAAAAAATATATAAAAATTCCTCGCCAGCCACACACAATAGAATTCTCTTTTAAAAGAAGAAGAAGAAGAAGAAACTGGAGAGCTAGCGGGGTATATAACTTATATAATGCGCCGCTCACACAAAAACATTTATCTATTCGCTGGTAATAACGTCGCGGCGACAACAAAAGTATAAATGAATGAATGAAATGAAAAGAGGAAAAAGGGAAAGATGATGATGATGATGATGATGAGAGCTCTACAATTGTCTAATCAACAGTTTGTCAACCGCCAGGCACAACACCGCCAGAAGTCGGCTCAAGGACAGGAGAAGACGAATCAAATTGCCAACATAACAAAAGTGTTTTTGTTATGCTCTTCTCTCTCTCTTATAGTATAAATTCGTGAAAAAAAAACGAACGAACGAACGAGCGTCCCTGAATGCCGACGACATTTTCCCATCGTAGATTTTCAAAGTTCTTTTCCCTTTCTTCTCTCATGATCTATGTCATCACTTGCGGTTTTTATTTTTTCTTCATTTCATTTTCGGGATTGTACCGTGCTGCGGGAGACAGTCACTAGCTGGCTGACTGGGCTGCACCATATTCTGTCAAAGTGTCTCTCTTCTGCAGCAGAGCTCCAGTAAAGAAATGGGACCGTCGACGTTTTTTTTCCTTTCTTATTTATTTATCTATTTATTTATTTCTATGGGCTGAGAAGAAGACCGCCCGGTGCACACTATACTTCTCTCCCTTTCTCCAGTACATGTCCGAATAGATAAAAAAGAAAAGAAAAAAGTTGCCAAGCAATTTGGACACACGCAGTCGGAGGTGCCGACAGGAGGACGCAACTACTACAAGAAAAAAAAAAGAACAAAACACAAAACGGAATGGAAGAGTTTTTGGGTGTTCGGCCTTGGGGGCTCGAAACTTTCCATCAGCGATCGGCTAAAAATAAACAAAACCAAAATTCTTAAAATTACGTGATTCCATTTTGGTTTTTTTTAAATAACTCTCTCTCTTCGATATAATTGGTACATGTGAAAACATGTTTGCAAAATTGATAGGACCGACCTAGACTATTTAATCCCTATTATTTTCAATTTTTTTCTTGTCTTTCTGATATAATTTTCGACTTATAAAATATTAAAATAAAAATAAAAGGCGAAATCTTATTTTTTTGTTTGGTCAGATTTCTGATTGTCTTTGTACCGGGTGCAGAAAAGCCGACGATACATATTGAAGGAAACGTTCCGTAATCACGAAGACATTTAACCTGCGGGTCGTATAAATTCAACAAACTCAAACTGAAATAAAAAAAATAAATACAAAAAGTTTCATCTAGTTTTTTCTTTCTTTTTTTTTTCTGGTCGGTGTAATTCACGTTCATCCCGGGGCGGGGTATGGTCAAATTCACGATTTTAAAAACCCTTCTGACCGTTTTTTGTTTTTTCACGAATCACCCTACGATAGAACAATGTAACGGAAACGTCTATGTACATGTGACGGCACGCAATCAAACCGACTGCCCCTCTAGAGTTTGCGTGACGTTTGGAAGGAGCGTTGACATCTTCTTGTTGATGATGAGCATCGGAAATCATCGGATCGCATTACCATGTCACCGAAAATAAACCCGCAGCAGCAACCCAAATCATTCCAAATCATTTCCCCCCTTTTCCAACAATGTATACTCTGCTCTGCTCCCAGACAAAAAGGGGCTAGTCTCTATCCCCTTTGTTTGCCGACATTATTCAACTCCTAATGATGAAGAGAGCTATAGGGAGGACACTGAACGGGATTCATTGAACGGAGAGGGGTAGTAAATTTTATTTTTTTCCGTCTCCAGCGGGAACCCAACGGGGGCACACTACTATACAAGTCGTCGGAGCACAAAGTGGATGTGGAATACATATAAAAAGAACTCGGATGGGATCCCCACCCTTTTTGGGGTTCGAATGAAAACACCGAAGAGAGAGAAGGGAAACTTCCGTCATCATCATCATCATTCTGAACGCGCGCGGTGGACATTGAAACGCGGGTATATATTACACATTAGGTCAAAGTCAACACGAAAATTATACACCCCTCCCTGTTGTGGAAAACCGTAAAAAGTCCGCCCGGATATGTGTCTGTCCCCCCTCAATCCATCCATCCATCCGTCCGGTCAGTCTACTGCTGGCTCCTGTCACGCTTTATTGAAAACGAAACGACGCAGAAATAAAAATAAAAATAAGGGAAAATAATAAAAACCCCATCAGCCATCCAGCCATCCAGGCATCCAAAAAGGGGTAAGTAAATGGAAGGTGGAAAAACCCCCCTAGGGATATTATATACCAAACAAACACACACACCCAAAAGGATATCTCAAATGAATGTCGAGAGAAAATAGAGAGATCTTGTCACTCGTGAGCTGCATCAGATATTATTATCCACCGGGTCGTATATCGATGGTAAAATGGGCAAATTCTATGGAGCAGACGACAGGAGCAGCAGGGAGAACTAAGAGCAGAGTCTGGGGTATTGATCCAAGTTCTCTCTCCCATTGGCGCCTACCTCCCCTTTTTCCACCCGACCCCATCAGTCGCTTCCTGCGGATCCCAGATGAGAATGGGGGGGGGGGGGATCCACGACGACGACGTCTTATTTCCCTCCTGCTCCTCCCATCATTGGCACAGTGAACGGATGGCTCTCTCTCCCTTTTCCATCGACAACCGCCTACACTTAAGAAAGAGCTCCTGTGTGCTGCACAGCCTATAGGAGCTGAATCGAGCGCAGGAGCCGGATGAGCGGAAAAGGGGAGACTCACCGATTCCAGCGCGCAACGGTGCGGCTTAGACTTTGGCGCGTCTCTTTTCTCTTTCTCTCCCAAGGAGCAAGGCGGACGGACGGGCAGAGATTTTGATTAAGGAGTCAAAGCTCGAGTTCACCTCCTACCCCACCAACCTCTTTGTGTGTCTACTGGACGGAACGCTGACGAGTTGGGAGCCATTGGCTTCAAATTGAAAGAAAGGAAGGATCCAATACAAAATAAGAAAAAAAGGAGCGGACCAGATGGCACAAGGATCGCAATCACGATTGAGATTTCCGCCATCAACCGAATTTTCTCTCGCTCCTGATTCGGCGACTGGCAACGAGTCTAGCTACTACTATTGGGTATAGGGGATGAATTTCCAGTATTGTTCCGCCCGTTGATTTGGCAGTTGAGAGAGCCGACGACGACGATCGATCCTGCCAGCGGAAGGAAAATTGAATCGTCAGTCAGAGAGGATCGTGAGCGACGTTTTTCGGTTTCTCTCTCTCTCTTGAGGCTGCTGTTGGGGCTCCTGATTCATCGATCGGGACCCCATTTTCGACAGTCTTGAACGTCAAAAGTCTTGGGAAATTGTTTTTTTCGTGACCACATAAGAAAAAAAAAAAAGGATCTCCAGGGGGGGGGGGGGGGAACGCGACGAACTTGCCGAACGAAACCGGAAGAAAATACCAAATCATCGACATAATAATAACAATAAGTCGGGAATATAATCATCTCTCAAAAAGAATCCGACTATTTCTGATAAGACTGCCGTTTTTTGGGTTTGATTCCGCTGAGCAGACAATAAACGGAAACTTCTTTGCTAGACTCTATCTATCCCGCGATCCCGATGGGCTGCGGGAGTCAAGGAACTAACCGAGCACATGTTCACATCTTCTTTTAAAGAGAAAGAAATGGAAAGAAAGAAAAGAAATTCTCTTTACATGTCTATGGCAGACAAACAAACTTCGGCCCTTTTTCAATCTCTCTCGGGAATCGAAAGGATCTTTTATAGTTTCCTGCCGTCAGTTTTTCTTATTCTTTCCTTCCATTTCGTCAGCGGGAGGAGAATGATGGAACGAAAGAGAAAAATCCAGACATATTCCCAATTCAAATTTGCCGCCTTTTAATTTTTAAATTTTTTTTTTAAATCACGGAGGTTGTTGGCGGGATGATGATCTAACGCGGTCATTAAGTTTGACGGTTAATCGATAAAAGAAAAACGGTGGGTGGGGTACGACGAACCTGGTGGTGGTGGTGGTGGAGATGGGAAGAAGAGTGTCGTGAATGGCTGCCGCTATGACTCGCCGTGATGGGTAGGTGACCGCACAAAACAGATGCGGCGGAAGGCGACAGCATCCACAGATCAGAGGGATCGCAACCAGAGTCTTTCTCTTGCTGATCCTCGCCGCCGCCGGATGTCGGCCCGTCTCCACCCGTCAGAGACGAAATTGACGCATCCCGACGGCTTCCACCCGTCGATCCTGTCACCACGATAATTGCCATTTTCTGTTTTTTTTCTCCCGTTCTATTCACTCAAATTTTTGTCTTTCTTCTTTTGAATAAAACAAAAAAAAAAACAAAAACAAAAAATGTCCACTGACAATGACTCGGGGAAAAAAAAAATTTGATTTCAGATTTTCTCTTAATCAAGTCCGACCGGAGAAACCAGAAATACAAAAAAGATGTCCAGTTTCTATCCCAGCCGCTCTATTAGATGTAGGAAGCCGAGATGTTTTTTAAAAAAGCCAGTTTTTAGGTTTTCTATCCAAATTGGGTTGAAATTGAAATTTGGCTTTGATTTGAAAATGAGGACGACGCGCCAATTTCAAGTGAAAAGTTTGAAGTTTTCCCTTTTTGGGTGCGTTCGGGAAATCCAGATGCTTTTTCTTCTTCGTGTCAGGATCTCTGACAAGAAACACAACGGGAACAACACTCACAAACATGTGCCCCACCTCCCAGATAGAATCAAAAAAAAGGGGGAAGGGGATTATAGATTCACGCTGGAAATAACAAGGAAGATTTCACAACTTGTCAAATAATCGGAGCAGAGAGTTTCTTCTCCCGATCAAAAGAAAAACACAAAGAAGTTGTCGTGAGAGAGGCTGGTTATCCGCTAAACAACACCACCACCAACAACAACAACAACAACAACAACAATCGACCGGCGCTTTTGGGCGGATGAGAGTTGAAATAGATGGATCCGAATAACCGGCAGAGCTGGCACTATTCTGGCGGATCTCTACCGCGTGTCGTCTGGTCTATATGGCATCCTCCTCCGGCGCGGATCAAGGGAAGCAGGAGCACACAACACACGCAGCCGAAAGGAGGGGGGGGGGCATTCATATAAAGACGGAACGATCGCCGCTGAAAAAGATCGCTGGATAGCACGCGCATGCGTTTCATCCGGCCATTTCTCTTTCTCCAGACCATCAGCCCGGCGAGAAAGAGATGGAGAGCTGTACGCAATATATTTGAAATTGTGCACATAGAGAGAGCACACAGCATTGTACAGCGTACATGACACTGTTGGATGGTGGTCTTTGACTTCTTCTTCTTCTTATCGGTGTGAGACCGGCTCGTGCGTGAGTGGCAACTCGACAATGCCCCTGGTGTACACACATCCAGCCGAGAGAGAAAACCTATATATAACTACTACCCCCGTTGGTCAGTTTCCAAGGGCCATTCCCGGCCTATATTACAGTATATAACGTACTACACCCTTTGATATTATTCTCAAGTGGTTTCTTTCTATTAGTGAGTGCTCCATTATTCCCGTCGTGTATACGGCTGGCTGGCTGGCTGCTGGATAAATCATCATCCCTTACGTATCATTATGTTTCTCTTCCTGGATAAGATATCCATCCTATTTATATGGGTGGGTGTGTGGAGACTCTCATCTGTACGCTGTGGATATGAGCAATCGACCCCCTTTTTTTCTTTCTCTCGGAGGATATAGTTTCTGTATAAGCATCAATTACATTCACTTTATTGCTGCAGACACACCACCACCACCACCCTGCAGCCGACAACACACATCTATAGTAGGGCATCGGGAGGTTATATCATATCATTGGGTGCTGTTTGGCTGGACTTGGGTGGGTGTGTCGGTCTCATTTTTCTTTTTCTTTTTTTTTCGGTTAAACAAATATTCTACATGTTACATGGAGCGTATATTCTAATGATAATAACGATGGCATTTTGACGTTAGTTCACAATTGGCGGGTATTCACGCGTTGGGCACGCGTGATCATTTCCAGCCGAAATGGATCAAATATTGAACGGGGAAAAAAACAAACGAAAGAAGAAAAAAGGGCCAAACGCAAACACATTTGTGTGTTTGTTTGTGTTGAACGGGCGGTCGCGTCTCGCTCTGCCGCACACCCACACACGCTCTCGAATTGCACGACCGCCATCGTCGTCGTCGTCGTTTCGTATTAGATATAAGAGCCGACACCAGTTGACAGTTTGACAGCCGCGTATTATACAGCTCTCGGAGAAGAAGAAGAAAAAAAGAAGAAGGTTGTTGTTTTGTTGTTGTTATAGCCTATACAACACGTACATAAAAACGCGACTCGGGTGACAACGATCTGGTGTGTAATATAAGACACCTTATTACAGCACACAGCTAGACTCTTGGTGAAACATTTTTGGCATCAGGTGTTTTATGGCCGTTTAAGTCGTGAATCAGCCGCCACTTGAGTAGCTTAGCGATATGGCACAGTAGCACTCTCGAAACGGAAAGTGTTCTAGAAATCAAACGGGGCCAGCAGCAGCAGCAGCAGCGTCGAGCTCGGATCAAAGATAAATAACAAGCACACAAAGTGCTGCTAGAGTAGTAGTTCGACGACCTATTGAATTTGAGATTCAACAGAGCCCCCTTTTGCTGCTGCTGACGATCGCCCAGCGTGATTAGAAAAACGCATGTACACATCACCTTGTTAGGAGCTAGAACCAATCAAGCCGTTTCCAAGAAATCTCTCCCCAACAGCACATGTGTGTGTGTGGTTACTGGAGAAGAAGAAAAGAGGGCGGCGAGAAAACAGAGTCACGGACATACTCTCAACTTATTAGATTCCATTCACTTTAGAATTAGATATAAATTTAGATGCACCCATATGTGGCTAGGTATAATCACGTTTCGCCGCCGCCGCTGCTCCTCCCCCCCTTCTCGTTTAATTGAATTGAATGGGACGATGGAAAAAGTGTGAAAAATGTGTTACAGTTTCTCTCAAAAAGGATTCTTTTTGAAATGCTTTATACATAGTATAACCCGACATTGAATTGAATTTCGGGATTCTTTAAGCCTTAATAATTTTACGGAGTGGGGGGAGAGATGGCCATGCCAGGTGGATGGCAATGGAGAACAAAGGGGAAAATGTATAGTGACGCTCGATTATACCAGCTCGGGAAAGTTTGCGTGAGCCAACCTTTGACACCTACGTGCCTTCGTCAAGCGAAAGCAGAAAAAAAAAAATCCCGGATGCTTCCGGTCGTCCTGACGACATTAACGTGTACCTATACAACACCCACCACTCAAAAAGAAGAAGAAAAAAAAGGCAAGTTGACTCTAGGAGGTCTAACACAATCACGAGCGTAAATCAGCGAAAATCCTTTTCTCTCTCTCTTCCCGAAAAAGTTTGGCAAGAAAATCAACATGACCAAGTTAAAAAATTTTCGATCCCGTCGTATTAGACGAACCGGGAAATGATAAGTTGAGAGAAGAAGAAGAAGCCCTTCCCATGGAAACAAGAACAATTCCCACTTGCTACAAATGTGTATAGTTGAGAGAAGAAGGAAGAAGAAGAGGAATATTCACGTGGCACTAAAATTGGGAGCGGCCCTCCCCAGCTTTGGTGGTCGTGGTGTGGGCGTTCCTTCTATTATTTTCTCTTCTCTCCCGCGTGACCCTTTTTTCTTTTCTTTTTTTACGCCTCGTTATATATTTTCTCCTTGTCTCTTTCTCGGCTAGAGACAGCGGGATCACGTCAATGACGTACCCCAAAAGAAAGAAAAATAACACACACAACTCAGGAGGGGGATGTTTTTCATTGATTTCCAGCTATTCTTTTTTTGATATTTTTTGGTTGTTCCCGAATTGTAGATGATGATTCAACCCATTCGTGTGCAAGTTGCGTGAGTCTCCCCAATGATCACGCCGCCCCATCCGTCTCTACACGCCTTCCGCACACGATATGACCCAGCGTCAAAACTATACCAGCAACCACACACACGGAAAAAAAATCAAAACCCCCCAAAAAAGGCAAATACGATTCGATTGAAAAATCAAATTATTTCGGAGTAAAACAATAAGGTGGGGCGAGGATTATATACAAGGCCCGACCATCACACACACACGTGATAGTAAGGAAAGACTATGCGGAAGATAGTTGGCGATCGATTGTTTCGAGTCGCGGAAGAAAATGGACGACAATAGCGTCGCACGAGCAGCTGCAGTCAGCAGCTCTTTTCTTTTTATTGAATTAATGTTTTCTTTTTGTTTTTCTTCTGTCTATGTAGGGGGGGATAGAAACGAAATAAAAAGGGGAAAACTCCGGGGGAGGAAGTCAACACCCCGGAATTCATCCCACCGCGACAGCCAACATCAGCGATGATGAATAAATAAATAAATATCCGTCAACAGTCGGAGCTGAGGAAAAGAATGTCGCGTATATGTATTTATCGTGGAAAAAAAAAGGTTATATAGCTCTCAATATTGATCGAAAAACGTCACGTTCACTTTGGTGGAAAAGCGGAGCGAAACCCACAATTCGCTGGGTGTGCGGATGGTGAAAGAAGAACGAGACTTTCACCCGTGGAATAAAATAAAAAGGAAAGAGGAGGATCTGCTTTTTGTTTTTGTTTTGAAACGGTTGTTACAAATCAAGAAAGATTAGAGCATAGCCAAAAAGCTCGTTCCATTTGCGCCAGCAGTCTCGGGTGATGCGATTCTTGATCTCTCGATGGCATTTAACTTTTGGAACGCGCATTTTGAGGTGAACGAGATTCTAGTTATGGCCGCGCCAATCGTCGTCACGACTTTCACGATGTCTAAAAAAGGGAAAATGCAACCGGCACCTATAGAGTCAACGCGATCTAGTTTATATAATTTTCTTCTTTAAGGTTTTTTTTTTCGTCTTCCTTTAGACATTTCTGAGATGGGCAGTCTCACAAATACAAATAAAAACCGGTCGGACGTTTCTTTTCTTTCGTTCTTATCTTATCCGTCAATCGAAATAGAACAAACGATGGGCTGCAGAAAAAAAAAATAGTCCCGCTCGTCGTTCGACTTTCACCAATGAAATATTTGTTTTTTCATTTTTTTTTTAAATTGCTCCGTCTCATCATGTTGCTCGTCTTCTTTTCTTTTTCGACATTTCTATCGACAAACGGGACGCAACAACATTCACGTTCGCCCATCCGAAGACGAAAGAAACGGGATTGTTGCGGAATTCACGTGACCAAGTGAAAATAAATGTTTCGTTTAAAAAGAAAGAAAAATGAATAGAAAGACTCACATGGTTGCTGTCGACGTCTATGATCATTGAGTCCGCTTTTTATGATGATGAACGTTCGTTTTCTCTCGTTTCTTTCCCTTTTACCAGCCGCAAACAAACAATGCGCTTCTGTTGCAATCGAACCCAAACCACGACGCGGAGTTGACGGCGGGCGTCGGGACGCGATGGCGAGCAAACACAATTTGTGATGAACGACCTTTCTCGTTTTTCCTTTTTTTTTTTTTCGTTCTCCAAACAATCGCTGACCGTTTCCACCGAAATGGCTGCGGCAAACGCTCAACCCTTTTTCGTTTTCACCGGTTATAAATATAAAAATAAAATACCAAATGGAAAGAGAACTCGACTGATGACACCACGCCCCAGCAACTATCCTCTCATAAATCGCGTAGGCAACTACTACTGACTGACTACGCCACCAGAAGCACACAACCAAAAATTTCTATAAAGAGACTTGTGCCGGGCTGTGTGTGTGTGTGTAACGATGATGATTGGATTAAGTTTTCTCTCTTGTTTTGCTGCGTCGTCGCATACCACATACCAAGTAGTCGTCGCATATAATAGACACAGATAGGCTTTCTTTCTTTTTTCCTGTTCAAACTTTTATTTTGAGTTTTCAAAGAACCAGCGCAGCGCACTTGCATGCCGACAATAATGCACCAGTTCTGGCTGGTTTTAACACATACCACGGCGATCGAACATCCCAGGAAGCCTCCCACGCGAATATATATACCATGGAAACAAAATTGTACCAAAGCCAAGTACACTATACACAGCCTATAACGCATGCATCCTTGTCACGTGAAGACTTGCGAGAAGACCTCAAAGTTGACCATACGTGTCGTCGAGGAAAAAAGTAAAAGAAAATGAAAAAGGAGTTGGCAGCATAATACGAGGCTTGGTCAAAAAATTGTCTTGTTGCACTTTGCTTGAAGTGTTTAAAGTTCAAGTATTTTCGATTGTGACCCACAGAAAACGTTAATGTGAGGTACAAAACAAAACAAGCCTGATCTTTAGTCGTTCAACAAATGAGATTTTTAGTGAACTCTTACTGAGAAAAAACAAAAACGGAGAGAGAAAACAGTTGCAGTCAGAACCGCCTAACTCAGGAATAAACGTACTCCATGAACGCCACCAAAAATTGTCAAAAAGGAAGAATTGAGATCAATTTGGTCCTACCTTTTATGCCCGGGAAATACAGCCAGGCATCCACAGTTGCTCCATCCATCCGCTGAAGAGTTAAATTGCCCCAGACGGGATAGGGAAAAAAGGGTGTCCTCGTGAATACACCCACATTCACATGGGCGTACACGTGGACATTTAAAGAAAGGGGGAAAGGAAAGATCCATAACTCGATTGACATCTTTAGATTTCCCAGTGCAATGCAGGATGCTTTTTATCTAAATAAAAATAGAAAATGGGTTACGAATAAATATTGTCAGAAACAACAAGAAAAAGTTAAAAATGAGACACTGCCCTAATTGTTAATAAATGGGAGAATTTAAGGTTTACATGCTAATACACTGCATTTATGCAGGTAATGCAGCATTAAAATATCTAGTAGGTCACAGACGTCAATTAAAGTAGAACCTGGAAATCATTACCCAAGTGATGATCCTGAGATTGTTGCTGATGGCAGGTTAACACCTGCACAAGGAAAACTTGCATATTGTGTGGTTGATGGCTGGCTCTGGCCTCAAGTTTGCAAACAAGAAAAAAGTTACATATAGTACAAACTGCCATGTGGTATCAACAGGGCAATCACATGATAAATGAACTAGTTAACAGGTTAACAGGTTTAACTCTTCTATAGCTCCCACAATCATTCTATTTGTATTCTTAGTTTTATTTACCCGCTAAACAGCATGGAGTTGGAGTATGATGGTTATGAAAAACAAATAAATCTATAACAATAGAAATCTTGAACTTATTGTCTCTGACTTTTTCGAAATTTTAAACTAAAGGAAACAGCAGACGACACTTGCCAATTTTCTTCTAATCAGCATCAGCATGCTTACGATACCATGGTGATAAAACGATATCGATAGAAATTATAAAAAATCAAATTCACCCACCCCCTCAAAATCCGAAACCGCTCAAAAATGATGAGGGAATAAGTTAAAATATTCCTGTTAGCAATCCAAGTAGAAAGCTTGTCGCATGATGTCGTCATTCAAATGCGGTTGACCCCATTACCCGGAGAGCAAGATCCTAAAATTAGCGGATGACTATCGCCTAAAAATTTGAAATTCATAAGCTTTATTTATAGATGCCAATTCGGCTTTGTAAGTAAAGGAAAGGCTCGAGTTTTTATGTACTTTTTGTGAGTTTATTGTCAGTACACAAATTTACGTGACAATCGACGTCATGTGGGTGGATAAATGGAGAGTGAAAAATTTAACCTATTTTAGCTGGTAGAGCACAGTTTTTTAAAAGCCTGAACGAGAGAGAAGGAGACAGAAAAAAAGCACCGAAAATTGAAACAACAATTCAGAACTTGCTTTCTCATTCTAACTTGAAAGGTTTTTTTTTTCAATATTATAATAATGCCGCTCAGTTATTTCTCCAGCGACCGACACCGAAAATCACAAATGTAAATGATTAGCAGATACTTCCGAGTGTACTTGACAAGATGTTGGAGGGTATCATCGTTTCTTTTCTCCCTTTTGAGTGCGTTTCTTCTCCTTCTCCTTTCGATCGAGTGCGAGCTGCTTCTGCTTCTCGCGATCTTCTTTATCCTTTTCTTTCTTCTTGGCTGAATCCTGGCGCAGGGATTCCTTTTTGAGCTTTTCCAGCTTCATGACATCCTCTGCATTGGTGTTACGAGAAAGAAGTTTGTCCTCATAATCATCATCATAGCCACCATCTTCTTCGTCTAGCCCTCCTTCACCATCAGACACCTGAGAAGGGACAACGTTGTGATTAGCCTTCAAGCTTATTGTTTCATGCATAAATAGATACCTCTGCGTATTGCGACAAGATGTTTTGCTTCAGCTTCCTTTCTTCATCAGATGCCTTCTTCTGGGGGACAACGATGAGGGCTTGTTGCTCCATGATTCTTGCAATTTGTATATCTACAGCTGTTCTCACCGCCTCGTCGGATTTCCCTTCAGCAGCAGCCGCCCGGCACAACTCCCATTGGTTTATGATTTCTTGGCAGATCTCATTTTGAGTCATGCCATCTGTCTGCATTGTGCATTCGATAATTTGTTAAACAAATCATAAGACAGCGGATGTGGAAGCGGTGGGAAGAAAGACAAAAGTCACTTTACCGTAGAGATTTCCACCAAGATTCCCTCGAGCGCCTCGATTTTCTCATCTTGAGATTCTTCGCCTTCTAAAATGCCCTTGATGTAGTCTCCAAATATACTTTCATCGGTGTTCAAAGATTTTAATTTAACCGAGAGCCATTTGTCAAAATCAAGGACTGTGGAGGCAGCCATCTTTGGCTGGAGACGTTGCCAACTACTGACCAAATTAACTTCCCATATTCAATATCATCGCATTGCAGGCTTTGCAGCAGCGTATTACAGACTTTGATTGTCAAACGTTCACGCCTTCACGGCGGGATCGTTTATCATGACGTGAAAGCTTGCCGAGACGGATATTGAGCCACTTGATCCATAGCCTATTTGAACGATTTCCCCCCTCCCACATTTCGATAACCTTGTATCGATCAATTTTCGAACCATTTCTTCCAGATTTCCCTTTCGAAATAGAAAAACGGCCGTTTGCTTCCATTTGAATTATCACTCGAAGCGTCACGCTCAACATTTTTACATCTTAAATAAATAGGGTGTAGTAAATGGAAAAGAAACGGAAAACACGGGCCGAAGCTAACAGCCAAAAGTGCGGTTCCATATCGCTGCCGTGATCTCTCGTACTCCCCCTTTCAGATTTCGCGTGAAAATTGGAAACAATGAAGCGGCTTCACATGGGCGAGCAGGGCATTCAGAATTGTTTATCTAGCTTTCACTGATCCTCTTGTTTGTCTCGTCTGTATCACCTTGAGTCGGGAAATATCGTTCAGATCAAGGAGAGCTATATAATTTTCGACCAGAAATCTCCGCCTTAAATGGGTTAGCACAAAGTTTCGTGCCAGATCCCTCGCAATAATCGGCCCAAACGATTCGTCGAGCCCCCACGAGAGAGCCGCAGTGATTTGTGTTATTAGACCATTTCGAGCATAACCGATTGCAACTGCATATTGCTTATACTGCTATAGCTCCAGCATCACACGAACAAATTCTCAATCAAACTCACGCTCCTTTACAATAGATAGTTCTCTTGAATTTATGTAAACTCAATCCCATGAAAAAAAGAAAAACGGAATAAATTTACTGGAAATAGCTTTTGCTGATTTCTTTCCTCTCGCTCATTAATAACTGGAATACGCACCGTTATGTCCATCCCCAAAGAAATTCAACGCAATCCATTTATTTTTTAACCGGATTACTTGTTTGTTTCGAGGTGCGTTCTTTCGTTGAAGTCGCAATCAGCAAATGTTTTTCGACTTACTTATTCATGCAACGCAGGAAAGTATCGCGGGGAAGACAACGAGAAACGTCGTAGCAGGGGGAACGCAAGCATGATAACAAAAACGAATTAGTCGATCCATTAAATTGAAACGCGATCAATGATTTAGAGTTAGGGGTGACTCCACCCGCCCCTTGCCCTCTTTAACGAAATTTGAATATTAATTGCAACTTTTTGAAATGAATATTTCGAGTTCGGCCCATGCACCTGGCCGAAGTTTTAGAGAACATTGTAAAACATAAAAAAATGTATGCTGGTTGCACAGTAATTGAGAAGCTCAGTTTTCGGAGGAATAACTGTCGAAAGTCATATTAACTGGAACGACCCCCATCAAGGAAAAAGGGCTATTAGTCTGCGTTTAGTCTCAGTCTCTTTATGGCAAATCCTGGAAAGTGCGTCTATAAAACGTACGTATAACCACGACCCCTCATTTCTCGAAATAGAAGATCAAACGGAGGTATGCGTGTCTGCTTCGAAAGAATGTTGCAACTTGCTCGATACAAAAAGTCTCGATTGGAAAATTTGTATTGTAGTTACGACTGCTGAGTGATCTTAAAACTTGTCCAAGAGCTGAAGGATGTGTTGTTTCTCTTCTTCTTTCGCTTCGCTTTCACTGCCATCGCCAAGATTTCCTGCGTACTCTGCGCGAAGGACCAAATAAATATTAGTTTAACTTGGACAAGGGCTTTACGATTGGACGAAAAGCGAAAATATTTACCTCTCATTATTTCACGAATTGTCTTGACTGTGCCTCCTCTCAAATTGAGCGTATGCAAAACGCGCTGCTTGATGGTTGCGGCTCCTGAGGCGCAAACTTCCATCATAATGTAGTCCACCAGCTGAAGCGTGAACAATCCACCTTCCAGACGTTTAAGGTACATTTCGTCCTCGTCCTCTTCGTCGTCGTTCCGCTGGAGTTGAGCGTCAATCACGCGTAATTTGTCGAAGTATTTGAAGTGCAACTCCATCAGTCGATCGGTTTTTTCGTGGTCGTTTTCTGTAAACTTCGTCAGAAGTCTGGTGCGCTGTGATCCTCGGCACGACTTTAGCATACTTGCAATCACCGAGACTATATGTTCTAAAAAAACGATTTACACGGGTCACGTTTTATAAATTTGTGATGCACATCAGTATTTGCACTATATTTTATATTTACCTTCATACTCTTCTGCTGACATCCCCTTTCTCTTCAGTTTATGCGGCGTTTTCATGAATAGCGGAAAAATAGTCCTTAAGCCGAGGATGTCCACAAATTTGGTGCAATTATCTTTACCGGCCTCACCACTAAGTGCGTGATTCAAAACCTTTAACGCGCCATTTCTGGACATTTTTTTCTCTCTGTAAAGAAAGTGGGGAAAAAAACGGGTCAGGCTTCAAGATCAACAATATGAATGGTAGCAAGCCGGATCGTGGGAATTTCAACAATACCGCAACATGAGGTTCATAAGTTGCAAGCCCTCTCCCTTCAGAAATCTGTCGCGGTTGGGAACGTGAATCAGACTGGAACAAACACAATCGAACAAATTCTCCATCATTTCTTGTTCTTCTCCTGTTTTGGGATCTTGCCGCTTGAAAATCTGCGAGAAAATAATTAAAAAAATGACTTGCACTTTTACACAAATGAAAAATGAATGAAGAAAAACGTTTTCTTACGGCTAACTGTTGAAGCAAAATATCAATTCCGTCAATTTCACCCAGAAGTTGCCGATTTTCTGGTGTGCCTTGAAGCAAAATGGACAATATTTCACTGCAATATAGTTTGTTGGCGTCGAATGGTAATTTAGCTCTTAGCCGCTTCATTATCCAACTCAGCAACCCCTGTTGGGCTGCTTGTTGACACACTTCAGGCCTAATTTCCGTTAAGTTTTCCACAATGGCTGAAAGAACAAATTATTTTGTGAACAAAAACTGGGTACTTATGAATTATAGAAACATAAATGATCGTCTATACCTAGTGTATTGTGAACTCCGTCAGATTCTTCTGTTTGAGCTTCGTTTAGTCTTTCCAGGTTGTGGACTAGGAGGGCACAGATTTGCTGGTCCAGGAGTGCATCAATTAGAATTGCAGCTTCATCTTGACTTTCATTCAGAGTATCAATGTCAGTCAATTCTTGAAGCAAATTGACCACAGCGACAGAAATGTCTGCATTGTCATGTGACAATAGACCTAGCAATGTTGGTATAAGCTTTTGTTCAACACCTACTGTGTATAGTTCAGGAGCTGTTGCAAGTGCATGCATCAGTTGAATTGCTTCATGCAATTCCAATTCTGATTCCATAAACCTAAAAGATAAAATAAAAACTATTATGAAGAATGATGACAAAACAAGCAGAGGATAGGAATCATACTTCTCTGGCGCATCTGGAAATTTAACACGTAGTTCTTGATTTTTCAGAACCCGCTTTTCAAAATTTAGAATCATTCTCTTTAGGGAGGCTTCATCAAGGCTTTCAGAACCTTCATCTTGCTCTACCAATTTGAGCAATTCTTCTTTTTCTGGAGTTTCAACAACTGGGGGAGCAATATATGTGGCTGTTGATCTTGGGTTTGGCTTTACATTACTGGTTGGAAACTGTTTAAGTTTCTTTCCGGGACGTTCAAACTCTGGCTCTTTATCATCATCTGCAACATCTCGTTTGGGGTTTTGTTTTGGCTGTAACAAGAAAGTAGTGATTAATCATAATAAAACAAATGAAAGCTTTCAAAATAATCCAACAAATGCCATTGCAATATATGCTCCATGCAATCCCATAACATCCAATGCTTCTGTTTCCCCTTAATGGACTTATAGCTAAAGAAGTGTTAATACAAACTGATTTACACACCTTAAAAGATAAAAGTTCACCGACATCCATTGCAGATATTCGATTAAATTAAATAATGAACCAGCATAAACAAAATTTGAAGAGATCTTTTGGAACTTTCAACTTTTTAAAAAACACGATGTGTCAAACATGAAAATAGAGTCATCTACCGTTAGGAATATCAGAATAAAAACGCCATCTGGCCATAAGTAATGAAACTCGATGGGTCGATTTTATGATTAGTGTTGTCTGCTTTCGTTTTGTTTGAAAGTTTCGAAAAAGAAAAAGAGACAAAGATTTTTGGGGGGAAACGTTACGTTGCTGCACGAAAAATAGCACTAAAAATTAAAAACAAAAATGTGATTGCCGTGTCAACTCTGGTCGCCGGTCGCGTGTCTTTATAGAATCGCTTAATGCACATACACATGCTGCTTTAGCAGGTAAAAAAACCCCATAAATTCAAATAGAATGACTGACTAGCATGTATCATGTAATAAGGGGCTTACATGATAAGTGTTGCTATTGCATGTGTGTTTGTGAGCACTATGTAACATTCTCATCTTTGTGCAGATTTGAGGCCAGAGCCAACCATCAAACCACAACATATGCAAGTTTTGCTTGTGCCAGTATTCACAGTGTCATCAGCAACAATCTTAGTATCATCACTCAGGTAATGATTTTCGTTACTTTTATTAACCTGTTAGATGTTTTAAATAGCCATCACTTGCAGAGTGTTACAGGGAATTCTTACATTCTCTTGTCCATTAATAAATAGGATTCATCTGCTGTCTTGTTTTCTATTTATCACTAATTGTTTCTGTAAATATTTTTCGTAACTCATATTTCATATTTGATTTTTATTTAGATAGGATTTATAGCATCCCGTTTGATTGGAGAGACTATCACCGATGTCGACCGAATTTCTTCCCCTTTCTTGGAATGTCCTCTTTACACCCATGTGAACGTGGACTTAAAGGCTTTAAGGTAGAAAAACATTTATCTAAATTCTTCCTTTTTGACTGTTACTTGGCGTTGATTATAAATTTTTGAGTACGATTATTCCTGAGCTATGCGGTTGACCGGAACGGTTTTCTCTTGCCGTTTTTGTTTACTCGGTCAGGGTTTGAAAAAGTGGTTGCTCATTTGTAGAACGGCTGCAGTTCAGGCCCTGTTTTGTACCTCACAACTTTGTCTATAGGTAAAAAGTCCAATTCAAAAATATTTCAACTTCAAACACTTAAAGCAAAGTGCAACTAGAAAAATTTTATGACGAAAGAGGGTCCTTGGTCGCCACACTGGCACTCGTTCTTAAAATATTCCCTCGGTTAACCCTCGTTTTCAATTAGAGAAATTTTTAAGAAAGTTTTTATAAATGGTGTTATACCAAGAGGAATAAGTTTTCCGGTGTCGTTTGTGGTTTTAGGGTAAAATTCATATTTAAATGGAATAATAATAGGAGGCTATTTAATATCACACCGTATTAAAAATGCCTGAAGGAATTGAAACTTGAAAAAGTAATGATTCTAAGCTACGAATGATATTTCTCGAGAAACCGACGACAAATCATCACATGAGCAATTAAAAGGGTTCATTTTTACGACGCACTTTCCAGCTGTGGAGAGTAATAACCAGCGACTATTCATCTAGAAAGCTTTTAAACAGTCGCCTTTTCCTTTCCCATGTGCAAGCCTACAGTAGAAAAAGTCCTGTAATGTTGGAAAGTGACTGTCTCTCGTAATAATTACGATATCATGCCATTATGCTGGCTTCCTCTGACACTATTCAGAGCTCTTGGTCGTGAGTGTTGCGACCTTTGTCGCATTCAGTTTTACCCGCCCCATCAATGATTACCCGGAATTTTCCTTAGTCGAGTGGGACGACGAAAAAACGAAATCGAAACTGACACATTCTGTAGGCTACAGTGTACAAGGAACACGACTCGTGACACTGGCAGACAGCAGTTGCTGCCTCGAGTCACCGTCACACAATATCCGGAATTATAAAAGTAGTATACATGTTTTTTGTGTTGTTGACCGCCGTGACCTCCATCAATCCTTATCTGGTTTGGCGCAAAAGAAATGGAGACGGGAGGGAAAGGCGGAACAGCAAGAAACCGCAGCGACAGGGTCGGGAACTATTGAAAAAAACCCGCGGACCATTTTTCCCGTTTCTTTTTGAGCAAGAAAAACGCATCTATATACTGAACAGAATCGACATAGTTGAATGACGCGGAAATCGGATTTTATTGCTTTAATTTTTGGCATGCTCCCGCTAGGACAATGTCTTTACAGTTTAATAGTCCGTAAAGTTATACTATGTTCTCTGGCCAGCTCTTGTTGGACTGCGCAGGGAAATGAAAAAAACAACAAAAGAAACAACCTCGTCAACAAGGCGAGTTACACATGGAAGATGACAAGTACTTTTCTCAAAAAGCCTTTTCGAGTTCGTTTCTTTTTTATGACGGTTTTAATCATTTCCCATTCCAAAAAGGCAAAGACCCAATCGGGAAGTGAAATTTCATATAATGTTGACTCATCGATGCGACATTTGGCTATCACTTCCCCCGGCACACGCGAGTCAATATTCCTTATCGATCATGGGGAATGTTCATGTTTGGAAAAATGAAATGTAAACATGGGTTACGATTTACGGATATGTCAGCAACGCATATATGTTATAGTGACACAGTTATTCAGTGACGAATGAAATTGAAATGCCACGATCTGTACTGACTGCACTGGTATGGAATAATTTCCTTATCAGAAAGTGCGCCCCGCCCGACAGATATTTATTTCCGCTATTCGCGGAAAAGCGGATGCATAAATTGCTCAAGGCCGGTTGTTTATTCAAATTCAATCATGCGTCCGCCAAATTCAAGAATTAGATACACAGTTTCACAATAACGGATAGATTAGTAAACCCATTTCAATTCATATTTGGCGCTCAATAACGGAATTTCCTCCGGGGTCTACATCCTCATCTCGTCATGCCCAAAATTAGAAAGAAAAAAATTAAATTTGGTCTTAAAAAAGAGTAGACAACTTTCAACACCACCTGCGAATAAAATGCAATCGAGCGCAACGTAGTCTGAGCTGCCTTAACGTCTACTAAACGGGTTCAACCACCAATGAATTGCAATATTTTTAATGAATGGCGTTTTATTTCGATCACGCATGACTGACTCACGATTCAATGGTCATTTGGTTGGTCCACCCAGTTATTATTGCCTTCAAAGGAAACAAACAGAATAGAGATTAGATTGTATCTTTCCCGAGTATTTTTACGGCTTTTGAGCGCGGTCGAGCGCTGGCTAAAGGGGCTATGCGAGTATGGATAAAAATTGCATTCCAATGTAGCACCGAAACACAACAACGACGACGAGGTAGATTTCTCTTGCAAGTTGTAGCGACGAGCGTATACGTAGTTGAAGGACTGAAGGTTATAAGCGCCAGAGTTTTATATAGCGTCTGATGGTCCTTTTCTCTCCGGCATCAACAAGGCCTTAAATTCCAGCATCAGTCTTGCATGTGACCTTAGCATCACCTTAGATAGACTGTCGGGGAAATAAGGAATAGAATAAATGTACGAGAGAGGCCGGCAAAGTCGTCTCTTTCCTATAATATTGCCCAGGTGTGGCCCAGCCAGCTTCACACAGACGCACACGTACGCATCACTCTTTTAATGATGGTGCGTACAAATCTAGCCAACAGAGCGAGATAAATTCACCGACATCACGACGAATAAAACTGTAGCCATCGGCGGACATACAGAGAGAAAGGATCGGTTTTCAAAAAAGTGTGTGTAGCTATCGGAAATTTTTATTCGCTTTCGTGTTTGATTTTTATTTTTGGAAAATTCCTCGCTTTTTTCAAAAATTGGGCGCGTATACTACAGAAACGTTTATTGTTGTTACCCTTCTTTTTTTATTATTTTGTCTGTTTTCTTTTAAATTCCTTGTGGCTTTTCGTGTATCTATAGATTATCGCTCACTTAAATACCTGGACGGGGTCACTATACTGGCTGGTGGGACCTTTTCGAGTCGCCCGGAGGAATTTCCATTCACAACAAGCAACCCGAAAGAAGTTTTGGGGATACAAAACGGCACGACTTATTTCTTCTATACACATGCACACTTGTGTGTACGTAGGTATATGTGTGTGCACCGATAGAGGCGTCCAACCAATCATCTGGCGAGCACGCAGCGATCCATTAGCGCGCCTAATCGACTGCTTAAGTAGCTGTAGGCGGATACGAAATAGCTTGTGATTACTTCTCCAGGAGAAGGTGTGGTTTTTAAAGTGAGAAACAAAACAAAAAAAGAAAATAAACGTTTTTTTTGTGTTGAATATACAGGTCGCAACCTTCCAGCAGTCGGGGGAAAAAAAAGAAAAATTCCGAATCGTGAAATGTGTCCGCACGGAGATGCTTCCAACTGCGCAGGTCCCCGCCCGCCACTTCCCATTTTCGGCCGCCATGACCATTGGCACGGCTGCCAGCGCCTGGCGGCGGTCTAGCAAACAGGGGCGACAGCACAAGTCCCGACGAGTCAGCACAGACTGTTGGGGTCTACATATCCAAACGAAAGGAAAAAAACACGCTCACTTCAACGTCGAACGTTGAATTGTGCACATTCTCTCTCTCTCTCTCTCCCAAGTTGCACTAGTCTGGTGCTGACTAGGACACTCCGGCGCATCATTCAGACATTCCTCTGTGAAATTGTGTGCCGAATAACAACAGCCAACTGTTATTCAACCCGTCAACGGGAACCACAGAGCCAACAAATCACTAGACAATCCTCACGAGTGTGTTATTGTGCGAGTGAATACATCAGCTGATTGCCAGTTCGCGTCCCACGGCCTAGCAGGTGAGTCATGTGTATATATATCTCTCTCTCTCTGTGTACGTTGTTGTTGTTGTATCGATCGGACGTCATTTCGCCCTAGTATATAGTCCAATCTATCGTGCCTAAAAATAAGCTTGGTTCGTTCGTTCGGCGGAAGGACGAAAGAAAGTAGATACGCTCATCCATCCCGGCGTCGTGTTTGATATGAACTCTCCCCCTGTTGTCTACGCAACGTGTAAATCCGCGTCCTTCAAGAGCCTCTTCCTAAAAATAGCTTCAAAGAACTAAAATGCTGACGGTGGTGTTAAGCAGAAGAAAAAAAGGGGAGAAAAAATAAAATGAAAAAGATTTTTCTGACCCACATAAAAGAAAACAAAATGCCCAAAAAGAATCTAGGAGCGGATCGAGGCCTCTGGCCAGACTAAATAAGGAAACGCCAATCGTGCAGCACTGGGGTTGGTTTTTCTTCTCTCGAAAGAGGAGAAGAGAAAAAAGAAAATAACAACCAGAAGTTGTTCTTTTTTGCGCTTCTTTCGTGAGAGATGCCCTTATACAGATTTTGGTTTCGTCTCTGCTTGTCCTCGATTTCTCTCTCTCGCTTCTTTTTTGCGCATCAGCTGTCGTAGGGCGATTGACGGTCCAATCGAAATTCCAGAAAACCCGCTCCATTATTGTCATTCAAACAGGTCTAGTGAGTTGGAAAAAAACCTTCATGGCGATAAATTCCTCCTTATCACCAACGTGTTTTGATTTTTTGTTGCTACTTGTGTCGAACCAAACTTTTATTTTTAAGAGCTCTCTGTTGTGATGGGTTGGTGGGGTTTCAGCATCCCAAAACAAAATTTCTCTCTCTCTCTCTCTCTCTCCCGTGGTGTCGTTCACATGTGCGCAATATCCGGGAGTATTCCCGATTTGATTGCCAATTATGCGCCGGTGCTGGTCGATTTCGAATCGTGACTTCCACGCGCGCATATAGCAGAGCTAGCCAGCCAGCCAGACTCAGCATTATTATTTTCATGAATAAATAACGAGAATCCTTGGTTCCCTTTTTCGTTTGCCCGGCAGCTCTCGTTCGGCCTTTTTCATGCATAGAGAAATATACTATGAACTCTTTTGCGGTCGTGAGTTTTTTTCTGAGCGACAACGCGCGTGCAATGGGAGCAGGCAATAAGGGTATCTACTTTGCTACTTCGCTAGAGAGTGTGTGTACTGTGTATACAACGATGAACTTAATTAAGTCTTTCGCCCATACCCAATTCGGCCATAACGGGTTCTTCCACGCGGGTGTACTCGTAGGTATTCCTCGAGCTTATAAAAGTCGCTGAGGTTTTTTTCCCGTCTAGAGCTGCTGCGCTTTGTGGATTCCCGACTTCGTTGCGCGCCAGCCACTTGACGACAAACGCGTGTCCCCACGCACGGAACACACACACAAAAAAGCGGATATTTTTAGGTACACTACACAACATATTGCGGATGTCAGAACGTTTTAAAAAACATATATAGAGCCCTCACACAAGCTTGGTGTCTCCTCCCCCTTCCGGGCGAACGCTTTTTATCATAAAAGAAAAAGGGAAAAACGAAAAGAAAGATAAAATATGTGTATTTTTGTTTTCTTGGCTATGTGTTTCTATGTACGTGCTTTGTATGTATGGATTTATTCAGAGGATATAGTCTTATTATCCGAAAAAGGCCAGCATGGATCCTACGTCAGCCGAATTCAAGCAAGATCTACGTCAGCGACTCACTCCGCTCCAGTGGTCAGTCACGCAAGAGAAGGGTACGGAAAGGTGAGTTGCGTTTTGTCTACTTACAATGTTTATTAAAAGCTACCCGTTTTTTCGTCGTTGCTAGAAGGTTATTCTCCTTGTTGTTTGATTCTTTATTTTTTTTAAAATTTTCGTGATGGCTCACAATCGAGTCTATAAGTGCACGCGTCTTTCCACTTCATTTCCTTCCTACACACGATGTGAGACTTGAATCTCTAACTCCGGTTTTTTTTCTTGTGCCATTCCGGCGGTATTCCTACATGTTTGCGTGATCAGAGCGTTTACCAACAAGTACTACAAGCTACGAGACAAAGGCACTTACGAATGCATTTCGTGCGGTCGGGATCTTTTCGACTCGACGACCAAATACGACTCGGGCTCGGGATGGCCAGCTTTCTATGACGTCATCGATCCGAAAGGGGTCAAACTTACCAAAGACGCCTCTCACGGTATGTGTGTGTGTGTTATCGTCGAGTATTGTTTTTCTTCTTTCTTCTTACATGATGCGTGACTCATTTGCATTTGTCACTTGTTCGGGGAGAGACTCTATTACGTTCATACTAGGATGAATATCTTTATGGGTCTGTCTTGGCTCAAGGCTTTGGTTTCACACAGAGGGCCATCTTTACAACTTCAAAAAAAGATTTCTCCGGATTTCTCAAGGGTTATTTTATTTTCCTTTTTTGAATTTTGGAAGTTGTAGTTGGAAATTATGTACAGTAAGTAGTTTTGCAACATAAAACCGGAGCTAAAATTTCATCAGAACACTTCACTCTTTAAAGCTATACTATACTTAAATGGCCGAAAAATGCCTTTCCTTATATACACTTATCGAATTTCTTACGGTTTGGACCGGTCGTAGTTGTGTAGTACCACGTTACTTATTACTAATCATTTTGCGGTATTGATTTTCTCTTTGTCTCCTTGGCTTGTGGTTTTTTCCCCTCTCTTTTATTTTTATTTTATATATCTGTCTGCTCCATCGCTCTCTTTCTGACATGGACCCCTATGTGTACATCGGACGAACTCGACTCCTTTCACTCAATTCCCGAAAATTGCACGCGCGACTTTGTTGTCTCTTCAACAACCAAAAAAAATTACCTCACGACCGCAATGACTATCTCCGCCTCTACTGGCGCTCAACTTTTCGGCTCTGACCTTTCATCGACGGATTGGTGGTGATGCGTGATGCTGCAGTCGGGGCCAATCTACTTCTTATAATCGCCAATCCAGGTTTGGTGAGGACCGAAGTGAGCTGCTCCAACTGCCGGGCTCATTTAGGACATTTGTTTACCGACGGTCCAAAGCCAACCGGTCTGCGCTATTGCATCAACTCCTCGTCGCTAAATTTCCGCCAAGCTGCTGACGCTGAAGCCGAAAGTCAGCCGACGGGTGACAAGTCGTTCAGCTCTAGTTCGTTCAGTTTCCCCGCCACTCAGGGTGGATGCGGTCCGCTTCGGTGCGGTGCGGATACAAGCATCTCCTGTTCTAAGAAAGTGAACGGGACCGTTTGATTTGTCTGTCAAAAAAAGGTGTTGTTCAACGAAGTCTTCACGCAAAAAATATGTCCGGAAAGGATGCGCTACCTATCTTTTGTATTATTTAAACGATGGATAGCTGTGCCCTTGATAAGATTGTTCGAAATAAATACACGGCTACCACACAATAATGACTATGTGTAGTTGAATCTTATCGCTTTTTTTTTTGTTTTTTTTTAGATTTCTGGAACAGTTTAAAACCTCAAACGTATAGCGTCCGTATTCAATACGGTACAGGTAAATATCCTACCCAATACTATAACCTAACGTTCTTTTTGGTAAAAGGACGCCTAATTGAACGTCAGGTGAGTTTAGAGTTTATAGAATTGAGATATTGGATATATTGATATTGGTCCATACATAGTTAAAGTGGACGAAATGCATATTTTCGTGCACAAAACCGAGAGTTTCAAATGTTCAACATATTGTATACAGTACAATCGTTTACCGCTAGATGCTGCGTTTACTTGTTATGATTCGTTTCGTTTCAACCGAATCTCATTTCGTTTCTCTGTGTGTGAGTTGACAGTTTGGTTGGATCAGTGCTACACTTCATCTTGTTTAAATTGATTAAACTGATTGATTTAAATTATAATGTCTCAACCCAAGAAATCTGTGTTGTTTGTTTGCCTGGGTGAATATGATTTTTTTTTTACATGACAGCATTTGATACAAATAGTATAAAATGGAGATTGATAACATAACCGAGTATTCAATTTTGGCGTGATGTAGGAAATATATGCCGCTCTCCGATAGCAGAAGCAGTTTTTGTAAAGCAACTTAAAGATGCTGGAAAATATGATGATTGGATTGTTGATAGTGCTGCGATTGGCAGTTGGCATGTTGGAAAAAATCCAGACAGGCGAGCCATCTCAGTCTTGACCAAACACCAAGTGCCCACCAATCACAAAGCTAGACAGGTATGTGCCAATTATTATTACATCTACATTCATAAATGAGTAAATTTCATTATATTATTCAGGTAAAAAAAGCAGACTTTTCAGAGTTTGATTACATTTTTGGAATGGATGACGACAACATTGATGACCTCAAATCCATGGCACCTGCTAGTTTTAAAGCCAAAATAGAAATGCTCTCGAAATATGATGATGCAGAACGGACAATAAGAGACCCATACTATGTAAGCTAAAATGCACTTTCACTGTACTTGAGCAATAACATCTCTTACTTTGTTGCTTAAAGTTTCTATTGTTTACTTTTTCTCCAGATGATTAATTGTTTTTAATGGCATATTTTAATTACAGGACAGTGGTGAAGAAGGGTTTGAAAAGTGTTACCAACAGTGTGTAAGGTGCTGCACAACTTTCTTGCAACGAATCGGTTAAACCTTTGGCCAATTATGTGACTGAAATATCGAACTGTCAGTTCTGACATTCAGTGCAAAAATAAATCGTGAAACTTCTACTTGACGTAGAAGGATGCTTAACTGTGTAGTGAAAATTGTACCTTATAGTATTTTTCCTTTAAAGTATTAATCCAGCGTCAATTGCATATGATAGGCTGATAGTACTAAGGTACCCAAATCAAATTTTTGACAAATTTGACAATAAGAATTTTTGTTTATTTGACCATTTCACCGTGGTTTTTGCAAACAAGGATAGCTTATTGAAATGTGGACAAGCCAAATTTAGTGCAAGGTTCGTTGAAATAGTCCGGATTCAGCCTTTTGTAGGCAAGTCGGGATCTCACTTACCAATAGTATCCATTGCGATATCCGTACCTGCTGTAACTGTAAGGATAACCATAATAACTACGGCCGTACCATTCGTTAGCGTCCAGGTCACCATCAACTTTAACATCGACATCTTTTTCCGGTGTTATTTCATCTACGGATCGACGTCCACGCCAATATCCCAGACCGTAACAGCCTCGGCGAGACTCGTTGATTTCCAGGTCAGTATTAATGGTTCCATCTTCTTCTGATGTCATCTCCCTTTCAGCGGAACGACGTCCACGCCAGTGTCCACTGGTACTTAAGTATCGACCATAGTACCCATAAGGACGGCCGTAGTAGCGGCTTCCGTACGATTCGTTGCCATTCAAGTCATCTCTAACTTCAACGTTGCTGGCTTCTTCTTCCTGTTTTGCTTCTTCTACTGAGCGACGACCACGCCAATAGCCAAGATGTCCACCGTAGTAGCCGCGACGGAACTCGATTGCCTCCTGGTCAGCAACTTCGATGTTGGCTTCGTGTTCCGGTTGCACCTCCTCGACAGACCGACGTCCACGCCAGTATTCACGATATCCACCGAAATAACCACGTCGGTGCCATTCAGCGACGTCTTGATCAGACACTTCCACGTTGCTCTCGGTTTTAGGTTTTACATTTACCTCAACGGCAGCAGTCAGTGCCAATGAAAGGCTAGCCAATATAACCTAAACATCAACATTTAATAAATTTGTGTACGGTACATCATAAATGCTGTCAAACACGGTGTAATGATAGCGACAAAGAACTCACCACGAACTTCATTTCGAAAGAGTTGAAAAAAATTAGTAGCAAGTTGTTGGTCAGTTGCAAGAAACTGATGCTGTTGAAATTTTCATTTGGACTATTTATACTTCGCCGTTCAATGACAAATCCGGCCACATCGTTTAATTCTTTCCACATTAGAAATTAACGATTAACAAATAAAACTTCACATCGTCCCTGAATTCTGTTTGTTAGATGTATATCTTTTATGTTCGTATTATAGACTATGGTTACCGAAACCATCCTTAACCGGACATGAGAAGTGTATCGCGAAATTATCTTCCGTATAGAGAAAACTTTCAAGGCAGCCCAAAACATTACTGTTAAGGTTAATTAGTTTGTACAAAGACAATAAAGATACGGTTGAACCAACAATCAGCAAACAGCTTATCTGCTTCGATACACACACGGTTCGTGCCACATTTCCCAGAAAATGTAAGGGAACATTAGTTTTGCTTAACACCCTGTTTTATTTGTTTATTTTTATTCGTCTACAGTCTACACTAGCGTGTCCGTTAAACCGTTAACGGTTTAGTAAACTTGTACTCAATAACTCAAGTGTCCCACCCTAGATGGCGAAATCCTCGTCATGGAAAATGTTTGTCTAATTTGGGCATTATTTCTTTGTTGAAAAAATGGCGGTCATGTGCGAGTGTCGGGACTGTCGGGACGTCAGGTTTAATTAAGCGGCAGCAAGTAACCGGCTTATTACGTCAACAATTCGTGCAGTAACAAACAGCAATCAGCAGTGTATTGCAGCATGGAGTACCAAGAAGAAGAAAGTTTAGAAGAAAACAGTTTCAAACAGTAAGTTAAGTCAGAATTTTAGAATTTCAGCGAAGGAAGTTGTTTTGTTATCATGACATGTCATTGGTCTCTTCAGATTTCAGAATACCTTTTAATTAATATTAATATGTCAGAATTAATGTTAAATTATCATAATTAATCAAACTCATTGTATTCTACTAAATGAGCCATCGAAATTATACAGGTAACAACTAACACTAGCTTTATTACAGTATTGCTGCAACATATATTCTTCTCATGTTTTATAGGATTCATCTTAATTATCGGCTGTTTGTATTGGAGATCACCAACCCCAGCATGGACCAATCTCTCATTCCATCTTCTATCGGATAATTGATCGGTGCTTTCATGCATAAGAAGATCACTTGTTTTGTATTGTTGTTTTTTATGTACAGGTTCTTAATTAAAGGTTTATAAATTGGCATGACCAACTTTATGAGAAGTCATGTCCATTCAAGAAAAAGGACAAGGACTATACAGTCAACAAGGTTCTGTGTTTGCTATCCTGCTACCCTTGAATCTCCCTACACAGGCCCTCTTGCTTTGAGGTATTGCTTTCTGTCGCAACAATCTCTATGAATATTAAATTGCCATCCAAATAAATGCTCATTCTGCTTGCAGGGTAATCCTTCCCTACTGATCATGGACTCTATTGGTGAAACTGAAAACCGACGAGAGAATGCTGTAATTCAAGACTGATAAATTGTGTAGTTAGATTCAATTACAAGTGTATTTCTGGGCTCCCTTCTTTTCTGTGGCCCCGTTTCCCTAACTAACCACTAACCAACGCCCGCCGGTGGTCACTCACCCGCTGTGAAACCAGGAGGAGGGGAGGGCTCTGGTCGAACGGGGACTTGGAAGGCGCATGATCCGACGAAAACTTAGGGTCATGAGTCTAACCCGGAAACTTAGTATGACTAATCGCTCCCCAGTAAAACTTGCCTCGCACTCTTCTCTCTTCTTCCATTTCCAGGTAATCTCCCTGGATCTACGCCGACACTGCATGTGCGAGTTTTAGCAAGCAATCCGCCACCCAATTTGACAAAAAGTGATAGTTTGTTTTCACGGAAATTTCGTCAGACGGTTACAAAATTTCTAATTCAACAATCTCATGTAGAAATTTGCATCTAGTCTACTGGTGCAAATTGTGATTCTTTAAGCTTGATTAATTTAGGTGATGTGTTAAAAGAGCAATTGTGGGTAGCTAAACAATTGAACTACTTTTTCTGAATATTTCGGTTTTAGATCACTTTGTTGTTATTAGATTTTCTTGTGATCTTCAAAATATTCTGAAAAAGCGAATTGGTTCTATTTATTGGCTACTCACAATTTTTTTAACACATCTCCTAAATAATCAAGCTTAAAGAATCGCAATTTGCACCAGTAGACTAGATGCAAATTTCTACATGAGATTGTTGAACTAGAAATTTTTTAACCGTCTGACGCAATATCCGTGAAAACAAACTATCACTTTTTGTCGAATTGGGTGGCGGATTGCTTGCTAAAAAGCCTCGCACAAAAAATATTGTCTCGAACCGGACGCTCTGTTTAATAAATTGTTTATTTTGTAAGTGTTTCAATGAAGAAATGAGTTTTCATATCATATAATTAGTTTATTTATTCAACAATAATATTTATATATTACAGATATGGGGAAATGGGTGTTTAAGGAATAGATGTTGGTGGTAGTTATGGGGTTTAAGGATTGGATGTTGGTGGAGGTTATAAGGTTTGAGGAATAGAAGTGGTTATATAGATAGGTATATGGATGTGATAGACAAAGGTTTTTTGTCCTACCTTATTAAAACAAACCACAACTTCTTTTAGTTAATGAAAATCAATTGCCCCCCCCCCCTAATCTCCTCCTCGCTGGTTACCCAATCGCGAAGGCATGTTTATTATTTGTTCAACGTAAAAATTCCCCGTATTACTATTTTTTTCATTCTCAACATATAAACGCTTCATAGACGCAAATAGCAATTAAACAAAATACTGGATGTAACTTATGTGGCACAACACCAGCGATTCAACACCAAAGAACTTTTCTGTTCCTTTTCAACATAAAAACGGTTAACTGCATAGACACAAATAACAATTAAAACTGGATGTAACTTTTGTGCACAACACCAGCAGTCCGGCACCAAGGAACAGCAACAGCATAACTCTATGCAAAAAATCTTTCACCAGTATAGGCTGCAACAACATGCCATATTGGACAGCAACATCACTGCTACGTAAACATAAACCTAAGACCAAAATGAAATTAATGTTTGATCAATGGAAATTTTGTATAGAATAAAACAAAAATCATTTCAAATGGAGTTCACCCAAATATTCTATGGCAACACCATCTGATAACTATAGTTTAAACAAAAATTTACATGAATTACTAGATTACTCATTTAAGATTTCAATACAAATTCATTTGAAATTTGTAGTGCTCTGCAGCGAAACAAAAACATTCTTCTACAATATCTGCCTATCTTGTTAACCAATTCCCCTTAAACAATCCATAACTCAATTTACATATGATCAAAGGAAAGAGCTGTTGACATTATGAAATCCCCAAATGTTTAAACAATGTATAAGCAATTATAGTAGTCCAAGCATGATACTTCCCAAGTTAGAACTTATAATTTTTATCAAATTACCATTTCAAGGAGTCTTCTTGCAGTTCTACTAGATGTCCAACATTTTGGCAACCACAATACAGCATGATCCAGCGTCAACTCAGATATGGCTGATTCCAGAAGACTTGAAGCATGGAACTTTCCCACACTCCAGGACAACATCAGCACCAAAGACTGCATGCAACAGCTCAATTTAATCACACCTTTCACTGGATGACTGCAACCAATCCATGTGCACATTAGAGTGCAACAAAGAAGCACAGACTTCACCTGGCTATTGAAAAACAAAATCAAGTTACTATCAAGGAACAGAATCTCATGTAACATAACGAAATGACAGATGTATGAAGTTAAACTATACAATCTCTCAGAATTAGCTTGATAAATCTTACAAAGGAATTTGTAGTTGTCAAGTTTTCCAAGTTGAAAATAACAAATTATGTAATCCACATTTCTTCTCTCACCATAATGGTCTTAACTCATAATTGCAACAGAGAAGCAAAGGGGTCTACTCTCTAGTCGAAACTAAATCTGTAGCGATCAACTATAATTACTTTAATTTTTCTGAAAGTGTTCCGTATGTGACGAAACGAGCAAGAGACATTTTGGAATAAATGGATAGCAGTTTCAACAAACGAACTATGTCCAGTAAAAAATATAGAAAGAAGTAAAAAACACACCGTATACCGTATACCTTTCCTCTCAGTGGTGGTGGAGCGTGGGCCGTGGTGCCCGTGGAAGACTACAGCTTTGATTTTTTACCTTGGAACTGCAGACGAACTTCCGCTTTTCAGCATAGTGCCTGATGGAGTGATGGGGCCATGGACTCGTTAAATAAAAATGAAAAGAACATTAGATTTATCGCAAGTCGCATCCCCAGGGCCACGGGGGTGCCAGCATATTTTGAAATAATTAAACTATATATATTTCCCAAGAAGATTTTTAAAACTGATTCTTATCACTAATTTTTTCAGAACTTTACTCCACGCCACCGGCGCCACCAACCTTACCATAAAATTGACTGAACGTCCGGTTGGCTGTATCTGTGCTGCTGACTGGCGAGAGGTGCAAAGCTTACGGGCTTACGGCATTGTAGGTCTTTATTATGTAGGGTAGTAAAGCCGGATTTTTTGTATCTATTTTTTCGTTTATTTACATTCTTAATTTGATTTTCTTGAGAGGATATTGATGTATCGACATTCGAATAGAAAACGTTAGTGAACTGAACAATCTTGTTACACTTGTACTTTCCACTTACGTACGGTCTTTTCAGTTTTTTCTTTTCAGGGTGTTGGAGCCTTATTTCATAGAAATTCTACAGAAAAGGAGTTGTTTTCATTTGTTGTGAATAAAAAAATTAAATACTGTAACTCGGCAAGTACCATGTCCAAAAGCATGCAAATTCTAAGTAAAGAGTTGTTGCTCCTAGAAATGAAGAAAAGCATCCCAATACTAAGTAGTTCATTGCACAAAGGTGAAAGTGGTAGAATCGGAGTGATTGGTGGTAGTTTGGAATATACAGGAGCACCTTATTTTGCTGCAATGGCTGCCCTCCGTGTGGGTTGTGATCTTGTTCATGTGTTTTGCATGAAAGAAGCTGCTCCAGTTATCAAGAGCTATAGCCCTGAACTAATTGTCCATCCATTGCTTGATAGCCCAAATGCACTACAAGCTATTTCTGAATGGTTGCCTCGAATTCACGCTTTAATCATTGGACCAGGTCTTGGTAGAGATGCAGGAGTTTTTAAAATCCTGGGTCCCATTATTAACCATGCAAAGGAACTGAAAATTCCTCTTGTGATAGATGCTGATGGATTATTTTACATCAATAGCAATCACCAAATTATTCATAATTGTACCAATGTGATTTTGACTCCAAATGTCATAGAATTTACCAGACTTTACAAAGCTGTTATGGGCATATCAATTGATCCTAGTCAACCTGTACTAGTTGAAGATGTCGCAGCCTTGGCAAAAAGACTGGGCAATGTAACAATCCTGCAAAAAGCTGAAAAAGATATTACTTCTAACGGAATTGACGTCAACATCTGCGAGAAGATGGGTTCACCGAGGCGATGTGGAGGACAAGGAGATTTATTGTGTGGATTTCTGGCTACTTTTCTTTATTGGAAAACTCATGACAAGTATACTCATGAAGTCACACTTTCCGCTGCGGCTGCGGCAACTCACCTTAGTCGAATGATTAGTCGAAAAGCTTTTGAAATCCATGGTAATTAATAAACTAATAATGACTGTATATTTTGTACTTAACTGTTCTTACCTAACATCGTTTATTTTATAGGTCGTGGAACTCTCGCCTCTGACATGATACCTTACATCCCAGAATGTTTCAGGTCACTGTTTAATCAGGAGTAAATTATATTTATGAAAATTTTAATGTTAGAAATTTAGCATTATGTAATATTTTTGTAGATGACAACCAACTATAATACAAAATATGTCCTATGCAGATTTTATCACCAAGCGACTTCATTCAGTTGATTGTATAATTTCATTCGGTTTCAAGATTCGCATATAAAACTATAGATTTGCAGCTTGGCCGACAGAGGAAGATTCCTTATTTGAACAAAAGAAAAACGTTAGGATAAGTAAAAAAAAATGAATAGAACAGGGAGTTAAGTATACTTGTTGATCGCTATTCTGAGAATGGTCCGCTGATGCAGATAGTTCCGTAAGTGGTATAGCTTCCTTACTTCCACTTCCTCTCTGGACGGTAGGGTGAGCAGAGGAAGACCGTGGCCGTACGGGTGTATCGGATCTTCCTGTTACAGCTAGACCAGGGGCACGACGGAAACCAATTGGTCTGATGCCAAATGGTGATGGAAAGGCATTTCCGGGAGGAGGTCCTACATTACCGGCCACTCCACGACTCAAAAGAGCATGGCCTTCATTAAAAATCGTAAAAAAAAAACATTGAAATCGAAGGGTGTGAACAAAGTTCAAAAATAATATTACGCGAAAGCGAATCCTGTCGCATGGCATGCAATGTTCCTAGCGGTGGTGATGAAGGAGTAGAGGTATTCACATCCAGTAATTTTCCAATCAAATGCATTTTTCTTTGTCGAGCTTTGATTCGTCCTTTGCTTAATCTAAAAAGGAGACACCTTTCATTACAAATTACAAGGCCAAGGAAGAACTTAGCGATTAGAATTAAAAAAAAGACCTCTGTTTAGCAGCCATACATCGAATATGGTCGTCGAAAACAAAACGAGCTGCTAATTGTGGTAATCGGTGCGCAGGACTACGTGAAGATAGAAATGTAGAAGCCGTTGGCGAATTATGGACGGTCACATGCAAGCAACGTGAATCGTCTTTATCCCCGGTAACTTCAACATCCTAATCAGTAATAGAATCATATAAAACAACAATTCCTAAGTATTATTGACAAGATATTGAACCTGTAGGAAACCGACAAACTTGGCGACTCCCCAACCAAGTCTCCTAGAGTCAGGCTCGACCAATATCAACTGGTTAGGGTCGATAACTAGAAATCGCCGCAACCTAGTACCCTCTCGGTTGACCACGGTGCATGCTATCAAGTCTGAATTATCTAAAATAATTACCAAACGGAAATGTGAATTAATCTCATTTAGAACAGCAAACGATCAAGGGTCATGTCTTACTTAAATCAAGAATATCAGATATTTTAATGCACTGCTGTACACAGACTAAGGGAAGTTGAGCTTCTACTTCCCCACTGACCGCTAGACTTAAACGCCTCATCAGCACGAATACTCTTATGGCTCGGCGAGCTCTCTCAACCTAAGAAAATATGATTTATAAGACGATAGCATAAATAAATAAAATTTCAATAAAACAAATTTCCAACCTCTCCACAGGGAAGACGTTTGGTAAATTCGATACCAGTCATCGGTGTTCCAGTAGGTGGCAATAAAATAGAGCTATCCTGTAGCAGATATTCAACCTATACAAGAAATTATTATTATGTTGACAGAATCACTGGTTTAATCAACTGAACGGACCAACCTGCAATGGACGCTTGATAATCTCATTGACTTCTGCTTCAAAGAGCTCGAGAAACATGTCTTCTGACTAAATTGTTATTCAAGATTCATGTTACATAAACACGCAATATGAAGTATTTGATCTCTGCATACCTTAAAGAATGTTCGAGCCACCATAATGCTCTCCTCTTTCGCTTGTTCAAGGAGAGCAATATTCTTATCATCCAAACCATGCGGCACTGATGAATTTGGCACAGCAACCACTATAAGCAGGTTGATGGCTAGATCAACGGTAACTGGGCGAATTTTGCTAATCATCTGACAGGCAGACGACAGTAACAACATTAGTTTGCCAACCAGGGTCGGCTTCCATTCAACTGTATTCCAAAACGGTTTATCTTCGTTGACACCTAATAACAAGAAGAGTTCACACCTAGTATAAAGTTACTTTCTTTACATTAATTTCACCTCTATTTTGCCCAATGGCGTAGAGAAGACTTAGGCCAAAAAGAGCTTCGTAGTCATTTTCCGCAGGATCGAGGGATTCTAGAATAGTTTCCAAGTGAGAAGTCAAGTTGCTCGACTCGCCAGAATTCATAGCAGTAGATGACGACATTCGCTGCTCTTTTTCTTCGTCCGTGATATTATCTTCAATAGCTGCAGCGTTATCTTGCTGGACAGCGGCGATTGCCATAGCCTGACTCTCTTCGAAATTTATAAGTATTCTGAGAATAGTGACCACTAAAGGCCTGTGATGAATGATGAGGAAAATTTGACTTAAAAGGAAGAGAGAGACTACTCGGCTGACCATAGGACGATCACCACTCTTCATTTGAACTTGTCCTGGAAAATGAAAAATTTTCTTTATAACCTTTATTTTAACAGGCTTAATAAGTTGGATTACCTTTATTGAGCGAATTGATATAAAGGGGAAGTAAAAGGCGCTGAAAGAGTTGTTCGACCAGAACTTCGTTCAAGTTGTCGATACCAAGGCAGAGAATATCGTTTACGTAATGTATATGGTCCAGGTGCTCTGCCACTAAATCCGAAAGTCGACCTCTGCTTTGATGACTACAAAGAAATTTTCAATGAACCAAAATTAAGAAAAATTTTGATGACGACTAAACTTACTCGGCATCAGCCCGAACACAATTATCTAGCTCGACAATATGGTTCCCAATAAACCAGACTAAATTAGAAAAGTAAGGGGCAGCTGTTCGGTCCCGGATAAAGTTTAGCATAGCCTCATCTCCGACCTGATTCAAATTGGAACATTCAGAAAAAGAATATATTTTCATTGATGTATAATATGAGGAGGCTATAGACCATAAACAACCATTTAACCAGATGGCCTTGAAAATATTGCAGTATTTTGTATTACAACATATTTATATTCTAGTATTTTGTCTAACCTTATAAACGTTTAATGTGAGCGTCCGAACAGCAATTCGCACCATACTCTCCGAGTGATTGAAAAACTTGATCGCTTCAGTATAAAGTGGGAAATCATTTGTGTTCTAAGAAACAAATTAATATGGTGTAAATAACAGTAATTCTTTAGTTCAGCAAAGTATTAAATTGTAGTTTACCTCATTAAAAAAGAAGTGTATGGTGTGGACATTCAATTTTAGTGACAAGGTCTTAAGAAAAGATATGTAATAAGCCATCACTTCCTCGTCAGAGAAATCAAACTTGTGCACTATGATGCAGTTGACATGGTTATTTGATAATAAATAATCTGTATGAGACATTCAAAATTCCATTTAGATATTTCTCAATAAAAATTTAAATTAAAAAAAAACTCACACAAAGAAGTTTCATTGCGGATGTTCTCAAATAAAATATTCAAAGTCTGCAAAAGCTGGACACAGACAAATGATCCACATTTTTGTTTCATTATTCTCAAGAAAAATGAAAGCATATTTTTCTCCAAAAAAAAACTAAGAAATGAAATTTAGTGATCAATTTGTAAGTTTAAAAATATAGTGTAAGAAAGCATACTCAAACACTGAGCTGTCATTTTGGTCTCCCCAGATGAGAATTTCTGTAATTGATCTTAAACTTTCAACCAGTAAGCTTCGGTTACTTTCACTAACTGTTTGGTTCTTGATCATCACATTGTATAGATACCTAAAAATGAATCAAAATATCATTTGCAATATGAAGAAATTTTCTATGATGTCCTTCAATATTCTGCTTACTTCAGATGATCCAGTGAATGCGGATTCTTGGGTTTCGACCCACCTCCTCCAAACCATGAACCAGAACGACTTCGAAACATATTTTTTACCCTTAAACTTTGAGCAAGTTCTAAGTTCTTATAAAATGAATGTCTTCATCAACAATAGATAAATTTTACAGTGACTTTTAAGCAATGTTATGTTCCTGATAACCCTGCTTTGTTTTTAATGGACGTAGTACACTAGCAGACTACAGTGCTCAGTCCAGTCCACTGTAGGTCGTATTACGAAGGATGCAGCATTGAAATTTTTATCACAGGTGAAAATATAAATGAAAATAAATTTGCATTAAAGAAAACACGAAATGATCGGAATAAAAAATTTGTCTTTTAAAAAAATGGGCAGCATAATCATTTCTAAATTTTTTTGTTCAAAAAGCATCAAACGGTCGTTGGCAATCATTTCAGAATGTTTTAAACATTACGATAATTCAAACGTATCTTCAGCCAATTTATATGAAATCTTCTTAGTTTAAATATTTTTTATGAATGTGTCAAAACTTAATAGGATAAAAAAACAATTATTAAAATAATATGCGTGCGCGCACGAAAGAATAAGAAACGTCCGGCAACCACCAGTGAGTTGTCACGTCAAACGAGGCTTTACAAAAAAGCCGGCAGGTGGCGGCGTCAATACTTCACGTTCTCAAGTCCAAATACTTTCAATCTGAATCTGGTAAGTCCTAATTTCCATTCCTCTCTGTTTTGCGTATTAAAAACACGGTTAGTGGTTTGAATTCATTTTCTGAATATTATTCAGACCATTCTATACATTTCTAGTTTCAAATATTGTTTATTTGAAGTAACTTGATGGATAATAATGGTTGGATAAGATACCCGGCGTTCAATTCGTCAAGTGGTTGACACTAGATTTTCTTGCCTTAAATATTGAATCTTTTTTTGTAAATGTATAGTAGTAAGAACCATGGTTTTGCATGAACTTATGCTCTATTTATTTTGGAATCCGAACAGGTCCTTTCACCATGGATAACTGGCTCAAAATCTGCTTATTGGTTGTGTTTGCTGTTGCAACAACCGGAAATGAAGAAGCAACACCTGCCAAGCTTCTTTTCTCAAAGCAAATTCTAAACAAATACCTCGTTGAAGGAATGGACATTGTTATCAAGTGAGTTGAACACAATTTTGTGCTGAATTTGGAATTTTTCACTAGTCTTTTCATTTTCTCTCCTAGATATTCTCTCTTCAATGTTGGTGGTACTGCAGCCCTTGATGTTCAAGTTGCTGATAACACATTTGGACCCCAAGACTTTGAAGTTGTTGGTGGTCAGCTGAAGGTCACAATTGGTATGTTTTTCGCCAAAAAAAATTCTTGTTTGCATTGGATTTCATACTAAATTCAATTTTATCATAGATCGCATTGCTCCTGGTTCTAACGCTACTCACGTAGTCGTCATCCGTCCATCAAAGTTCGGATATTTCAATTTCACTGCGGCTGAAGTCACCTACTTACCAAGTGAAAATGCTGCTGAGGTATTACTGATCAGGATCTATCCAGTTGAAACGGAAATAACATATTTTTATTTTTAGGCACTCGTTGGTCTTTCTAGCGAACCCGGACAGGGTGCTATTGTGCCATTCAAGGAGTACGACCGAAAGTTTTCTCCTCATTTGGTAATTTATTGACTTCCGCCTTTATTGTGTAACGTAACTAACTATAATTTATTTGATTGAATTAGTTGGATTGGCTGTCCTTTGCCGTTATGTCGATGCCTTCTTTGGTGCTTCCTTTTGCCTTGTGGTTCTCTTCAAAATCCAAATACGAAGCTGTCTTAACACAGAAGAAAGACAAGTAAAGTAGCTACGGGGATTTATCAACAACTTTGAAGTGAAGTAAAAATAACCCTCCACTCTGCAAAGACTTATGTGTGCTCGAAGAGGCAGTATGTTATCATTTTTCTGTTAAAGAAAATCAACTGAGGGTTTTTACGGGTGCAAGCAGAAATAAAACTGTTTTATCCTGATCAGTGTGTTTTCATTACAGCGGTACATATCTTTGATATCAGCCGGCGCAGCTATGTAATTGATCGAGAGCATAAACCGTTGACAAAAGTAATGAGAAAGTTGGATCAAATGAGAACTGAGGGATCTTGCAGATACCAAAAACGGTTTCGCGTTTTTTTGGCATGTACAGCTTTGTCTTGAGTACTTCTGAAAGTCGGAACGTAAAGACGGATTTAGTTATACAGCATCCGGCTAGGAAATAGCGCAAAATGCTAAGACTGTATTAAAAGCAATCTGCAGAGCCAATCGTCATAAAGACGGAGATCGAAAGAGCCCAGAATTGGCAGCGGCGAAAAGAGCTATAAAGGCGAAATGAAATGGAAGATTTAAGGGTGTGTATAAAACAGGGCTGCTCATATGGCTTTATTACCTTATAATAGTATTTTAGTGAACCAGACAGAATGAGTTCACTCAATGTGGCTGGCAGTGGAGCTCCGCAGAATAAGTGATGTTGGGCAGGGCGGCAAGCCCTGCCCTGTATAGGCTGGTAAAACGGGGTATACGTCTAATTAGTTTTGAGCGTTACTACGAATTAAATTTGAAGAAGTGACTTGTGAGTTGTGACTGTTACTCTGTCCGAGTTAAGAACTAAGAATAGATTCATTTTTCTATTTCTTACCAAGACATAAAATTATTGCAATTGGTACAACTACATTAATTTGGCATTGGCATACTGTCAACAACAAATTTGTTTGATAGAGGCCACATAGAGGTTTTTGAGGGGTGTAATAATAACGTGACAAATTTTTAAACTTTATGATCGGTTCATTAATATAAAGCAAGAATGAGTGAATACGAATCTGCTGGCGGTCTTAATCTGCCAATTGAATCCATGAAAATGATGGCAGAAAGTGTCGGTGTCGCCGGTCTATCAGACTCGGCTGCTAAGGAATTGGCAGATGAAATTAATTTCAGAGTTAAGACCATTATCCAAGATGCAACAAAATTCATGCACCATGGAAAAAGGAAAAAACTTTCTACAATGGATGTTGACCATGCACTTAAAATTAAAAATATTGAAGTAAGTTGGAGAATGTTTGAAATTGTTCATTTTGAATTCTCGATCATAATTTCTTTTCTTTCTAGCCTCTGTATGGGTTTTCAAATCCAGACCACATTCCTTTTAGATTTGCAAGTGGTGGAGGCCGTGAATTGCATTTCCTAGAAGATAAAGAACTGGACATTGCCGATATCATTGGCGGTTCTCTGCCAAAGTTACCATTAGATGTTTCTCTAAGAGGTACATTTATTCAACTACCCTTCAAAGTGACTGATTATTCACTTTACAAACATGTATTTAGCTCATTGGCTTAGTATTGATGGAATACAGCCAGCAGTTCCAGAAAATCCCCCATCCTTGTCCAAAGATCAACAGCGGCTGGAAAGCTCTGACCCAGTCTCTAAACTTGCTAAAATTGGGGACAAAACCAAAAAGGCTTCAACTCTCACGTAAGTTGTTTTAATCACTTAATTATTTCAATTTCAATTCACATTTCTTTTGTTTTCAGAGCAATTAACAAACCTAAAACAGAAACTGTTCAAGTTAAACAGCTTACAGCGCACGAATTGTCTGTTGAACAGCAACTCTACTATAAAGAAATTACTGAGGCGTGTGTTGGCTCCGATGAAGCCAGACGAGCTGTAAGAGATTGTGATTTATATATTTGTTGGTTCCTTCCGAATACCCTTTTTTGTGTTGATTCATTTTAGGAAGCATTCCAAAGTTTGGCTTCAGATCCTGGATTACATCAAATGCTACCTCGCCTGTGCACCTTTATCGCTGAAGGCGTTCGAGTTAACGTTGTTCAAAACAATTTGGCACCTCTTATTTACCTTATGCGAATGGTTAAAGCACTGCTTTCCAATCAAACGCTTTACCTTGAAAAATATGTGAGTTTACATTTTTGCAGTTCTTTCCCAGAAAGCCCCGTTATGTATAATTTCATTTATGTTTTCAGCTTCACGAGTTAGTTCCTGCTGTCACGTCTTGCATGGTCAGCAAACAACTTTGTCTTCGGCCAGAAGTGGACAATCATTGGGCTTTGAGAGATTTCTCTTCACGCCTGATTGCACAAATTTGCAAGAATTACCACACAACGACGAATAATTGCCAGACTCGTGTCACGCGATTGTTCTGTCGAGCGCTGGCCAACGACAAAATGCCATTGGCGTCATTTTACGGGGCTCTCGTTGGTAATTTCATCATTGTATAGGGCCCAAATGATTTAATCAATTTTTCAATTTCGTCAAATTACAGGATTATCCGAATTGGGAACGGAAGTGATCAAAGCCTTCATTATTCCGAAAATACGAGCGATAGGTGAACGCATCGAACTTTACTTGGATGGAACAGGGCAGGCCAATGCCGATCGGATAGCAGCCTCCCACATCAAGCAATTGACGATCGTATGGTGTTCCCTTGAAAACTTTTTCATCCGTCAGCTCCTATGTTCTGATTTCAATTACAGAAAGTCATGGTGCCTATATTGAAAGTGACGCGCCAACCGCCTGATAACATTGACGATTACCGTCAGGAGTTCGGGTATCTTGGGCCGGCTCTTCACGGCGCCGTAACTAGAGCCCGATCTCAGAACACAACTCCGGCGGCGTCGTCTACTGGCATTTCATCAGCTGCATGTAAGGATTTTGTTACTCATTCATAGGGTGGTATCAGGGTCAAGTCCAATAATCGTAAAATGTCTTTAGCTGGCAGTCTAGGAATATCTGCTGGGCGTGGGACTATCGTCATGGGCGGAGCTTCCAGTTCAGCTGCGACTTCGCGAACTCAAAGTGGCGCTGTAGCCAACGCTGCTGGCAATCCTACTAAATACATGTTCGTGACTTCTAGACCTTCAACTCCTGTTCAGGTACACACACACACACAATGATTCAACTGATGTAGAAAATCATTTCTGTATTGTGCTTCCAGGCTGCCGCCCCTCAGACCACTCAGGTCGTCAAATTAGTTTCCGGCGCTGGACAGGGAAATAAACCGAATACCATGTCTGGCAACCAACCTAAATACGTGATGGTTCAAGCATCCAACACCACCCAAATCGTTCGGGTAAAATGGCACATATTTGTTTGGTCAAAAGAAAATATCAGTTAACTTGATTTTTTGCTAATTAAGGCTCCTATAAAAGTGGAAGGCGGTGAAGCGACGGTGGAATCTACCATGGAAATCAAGACGGAAAATATCACCATTCTCGATGATTGAGACAAATATAATGAAATAATGGAACTTTTCTCTTTTATGCAATGCTAATAAATGAATGATTGATTTAAATAGAAATCTCAAAAAGTGTCGAAGACGACAATAGCAATAATAATAATATAAATTGATCCGTTGCGCAAAATATGCCAGGTTTCAAATGACGTGAACTTGCCCGGTGCAATGCGGACAGCAGGTAAAGAATGACTTGTTCATGGAACGACGGGCCAGGGCTGCTACGTGATGAGCTGTAACATCGTTAGTTAATTCTGACATAGTACAGGAACCAACTGGATGATCCGTCATAACCTAAATTTTCAATTTAACTTGTAGGACCTTTCTTTTAAGCTAAACGAAATAAAACGCACCTCTTGGGCGGCAAGCTGGGCTGGAGACAGTTTCGCCGCGATAGAAGGATGAACAGCAGTTGAACGGGCTGCTGAATCTTCATCTCCTCTGACTTGAGTGTAGGTACCCAATAAACGTTTTGCGAGGCTTTCGACGAGTCTCAGAACGGACACACTTCCCTCTATCACGTCGTAAGCAACCAATTCCGGAGTCTTTTGACTCGACGCTCCAAGTGGATGAAAGGCACTGTTTAAGGCTTTCAAATGACTGAAAATAAAAGGGGGGCAATAAAATCAAATAAGTTGTAATCTCTCAATAATGTTAATAGTATAACTATAGTACTTGTAGGTTTGGTTTTGGTGGTTTTGAATAGAATTCATTTCATCGAGTAATCCTTGAATGCACAATTGAAGATTATTATTGCGGGTGCAGAGGGCGGATTTCCATCGGGTTAATTCGTCAATAATCACACTATCGATTCAAGAAAGAGATTGTATAATATGTTTGGATTTGTTTGTTTTTTTAAGGAATAAATCTACCTAGATGCCAAGAATTTGCTTCTCCAGATATCTGCTTCGATCGATAGCTTTTCTTTCTGCTCAAAGTCCAAAGCAATTTTCTCGACGTACTGTCTGATATTATCGCCCAGTTTCACTTTGTCTTCTGTTAAAAAATGAACTCTGGCTTCCATATCTTCTCCAACACTTGCCACCAGTAATGCTTTCAATTCTGCATTGACCTATTGATTCAAAGTGAGATGAATATGATCATGTTAGAATGATGTTTGGAATACATGTTACTTTAATACATACCTTGCATTGAATTGCCAGTTGTTTTTCTAGCTCTTCCTTCTCTTTAACTATTTTGTCGTAGTCTTGTTGGCACACCACATTGCTGACAGTAGAATCTTGTTCTTTACTTGATTTCTTAGCACAATTTTCTATGCCTTTCAAATGGTGAGCGAGTTCTTTTTTGCTGATCTTCTTCTTCGATGGGACAATGGGTTTGACTGCTGCCTTGTACGGCTCGTAGGGAACAAACTTGGCCTTCTTGTTTTCCATGGCTGAACTGGACGTTTTGGGTTTCATTCCTGAGAGGTTGGATATTGGTACAAGGCTAATGATCCTTTCAGCCGGTGGTGGAGACTTCAGCGGCAATATGCTCAGCCTCTCCATGGCATTCACTGCAAAGGCACTTTTGACATCTGAAGTAATTGGTGTGTCTAACGATTCCATACCGTCGCCCTCCGTCCGAGGGCAAGAAGTATTAATCAACGTTGGCTTATTATTGTTGCTAAAGCTGTTTTCCATCTTCGTCGTTGTAGGAAAATGTGACGTTTATGTTTTGAAAATACCGTCAAAACTTTTAAGTGGAAAAAAATAAAATCACGGTTCAATCTGCCGTATTTATTTTATAAAAAAATAGAATCTATGTACACTGTTTTATTAACGAGTTTCTCAGACGTACAGCCTTGTTCATGAAATAACTCGGTGACGTGGAAAATCTCTCTCGATTGTTTTGACAGCTAAAAAGAGCAAATCATTTACATGTTTCTGACTGAGCACACAGCGTTGCCAAATATTTTCTATTCACTATTATCTTCGTCCCAGTCGGAAACGCGATCGGGTCGATGGAAAGCCACTTGCTTGTCGTAAACGAATCGAGGATCCGACGGACCGATGACGTTGTTGATAAAAGTCAATTCCATCAGCTCCTTTTGACGTTTGAGTTCCGGTTCGGAAACGACATTCAAATCCCGTTCGACGTCGACCGAGAAGCGTTGCGTCACTTGTCGTACGGCCTCGTCCACGTCCAATCCGATCATCACTTGCTGGGCGATTGAAATGAGTTTGGTCAATACCACAGTGGGGACGGCGGCCAAATAGGTCATGTGACGTAATTTCAATTCCTCGGCTCTGGCCCAGGGATCGGCTGGTGATTTCAGGTTCCTAATCGGCATGAATCTCTTCCTCACTTTGACCTCACCATCCTGGTAGAGAAGAATCAAACTCAACGGGTCCAGTTTCAATCCGATCTTCCGGGCACGGATGACACGACTCGTTTTGCCGGCCCACTGCGGTGACGCCATGTCTACAAGGCTGACTCACCAACGATTCTTTTAGCGCATTATTTTATGTTTTCGCCCCCCTTTGTTGTTATTTTGACGGTCGCTAGGGGCAACGGCTGAGTTATATTATCCGATGGCAGACGCGGTGGCGGCCAACAACCTATCGTGATCCTGATGTGACGATCAAGTCGTCCTACCCACCGCTCCCTCCCTGTATAGAAAGCCATCAATTACCACGTCAATTCAATTAAAGGTGGGACTCGCTGGAAATACCAGGAAAAAGGGCCAATCACACGATAAGGAAAAATGAGTCCCATCAGACTGAACAAGTTTCTATCTTTTTTTAGGTTAGGAGCTAATCAATGAAAGTGAAGGAGTGTGTGCGTAAGGCACACTCCTGTTGAATGCAGGAGGAGCCGAGAGTCAGTCGCACTTTTTGGGATATTTACAATGGCGCGTTCGCTATCTTTTTACAGGGAAAAGTGGCGTCTGAACCTTCTAATGAATAATTCAATAAGCCAGACTCTCTCGGAAGAAGCGCGGCGGATCTAATTGATCAAGAGTCCCTGGTACAGCCAAGTCTATAGTAGGAAGGAAAAAAGATACGCGTGAATCAACCCCCTCTGCTCGGCTCTTTCTTCCTATAAATGTTGAGCAAGTAGACAGGATATAGGCGCAAGGGATAAAACGCGCCATTATACAATAAGTTGGCCATCTATGCTGCGCGCAGAACTTGAATATATACATACAGGAGCTCCGCAAAGAAGACCCTATCAGCTGAAAAGATCCTCTTTCGGCTCCTTCTGCTGTCTCGGTGGATATGGCCAGAGACACCACCCGAATGAAGATGGAAAAGAGGAAAAAAAACTTGTTTCTTTAGTCATTTTTATCCACTTGCCTCCTTACATGTTAGGAGCCAAGTATTGGATGACTTCCCATATTGCCTGGGGTGGGGAGAAAAAAATCCTACGAGGATCCTTTTGTGTGCTGTAGGCCTATTAGAGGGACTTGATTGAGTTAAAGTTTTTTTGATGTCACATTTGTTTAGATTCTACGCAGTCTGGTAGTACTTGTATAGACTCCCCCAACCACCACCCTCTCTCTCTATATAATTAAGTCTCTAGCAGGGCAGCAGTCTAGGGTCATAATACATATATATATACGCTCGACTCGTCTTTATACTATATAGTGCGCGTCGGGCGCCATCAACTCTGAACTGCAAGTAGTTTGCAACGCTGGGGAAACTTTTGTGGCCTCGGATTGTGAAAGTTTTCGGGAGTGTGTGTGTGTGGGGAGGGGGGACGACGACGACGACGTGAATAGGAGGTGGCGTGTTGGATACATAGAGAAAAGGGAGGGGTCGGCGCACACATTGGAAAATGTTGTGACAGCGCCGCAAATGAGTTCCTTCTTCATCAGCGAGTCGTGACGCGACCTTAAAAATAAATTGCGAATGTTTAACAAACGTGACTAACTCTCGCCCTTTTATCCAGATCTGAATAAATCACCAGCAGACTGTGTCGTGTGTGATGTACATATATAGACAAGTCGCGTTTGAAAAAATCTTAAATGACGTCACTCTAAGCTCGACATTATGATTCGCCTCCGGGTTTATTATTATTATGGATGTTGTTTTGTCCCACGCAAAAATAGTCGACCGTTCGAGTGGAAAGAAGAAAAAAAAATAAAACAGATCAATTTGTTTAAGAGACAAGTTGAGAAGCTCAAAATGGCGGAGACTCGATCAACTTATTCAAAGTTGGGTCTCGGCGACTTTGCAGCGAGCTATTGGAAAACTTGGGCGTGTCTTTGAATACCCTAAAAGACTTAACACGGGAAACGCATGAGCTACAAAAAAAATTTAAAAAAATAAAAGATATGCAGGTTGTGTTTTTTGGAAACTTTTGAAAATTGGATAAAAGTTTAGTTTAGCTTCTCCGGGGTATATTTTTTATTATTCGATAAAATAAAACTTGTGCTAGTTAAAAAACGGTTTCTATGCTGATTGAATTTCAATTTTATCGATGAGCCAATTAATATCGCGTTGTCAGATCTCGAATAGAGCCATAACCGTTAAACTAACTTTATATGGGCAATTCTAGAAAAGAAATTGTTAAGTTTGTAGAGTTAAATGTGATTGATATTTTCTTTCGTACACGTTGGTCTGGTTTCTACACGATTGTCACATAGAATCCATTTTTTAATTTACTTGCATGCCTATAAATTGCCGCTGAAATTTGTGAATGGCCTTTTTACATATTTCTATTCGGCTTTTGAAAGATCTAGAAAATTGGCCGTTTTGAATGAAATGTTGGATATTCGAGGGGGGACTTGTGTAGAATGTAATGAAATATGCCTTCGTGTTGGATTCACATCATATGTGTGGGATAGGGTAGGGGAAACGGAGGCCATGGCGGATAAATAAAGACTTTGCGTGACAGACACACATTTTGTTGGTTATTTGCTGTTGGTTGCTTTTTGATGTTCCCTGTAGGGTTCAGCACACAGGCAATGTATAGGCCTATATTAAATGTAATTTACAGGAAAAAATAAAATTGCCCTGTTGGCTTCACGGGGCTGCTGATTAAGGGTCATAACATTTTCCCAAACTATTTCTATTTTTAAAAAATAACATGCCAGTCGAGTCAGCATTTGATACAATTTATTTTGAATGAATTTTAGAAAAATATCATGGATTCGAAACCTTCCCCTTTTTCTTGTTTCTTTTTATAGTTACAGCACATGACGTAATTCCCACTCTGTACCCGGTGACATTCAATATATCCACTAGATATCGTCCATATTCGGGAGAGTAGACAAGGAAGTTTTCAAAGTCAACACATAATGTAGTTTGGCAGTTCAGCTAGCAGCAGCGGCAGTAGAGTCTATGTACTTTCAACCTTTGCACAACACATCTACACAAAAGACGTCACAGCAGGGCGATATGTGTGTGCTGCTGACTCATTCGAGCCTGAAAGACAAAGAGGGTTTTAACGTATCATCTTCTCTTATTTAGATTTATATGCTGCCGTATTGAACATGTGTCGCCTCATGTTTGCCAGATGTATAATACTTTCAAACCCAAAAGTTTGAAACGTATATGTATAAACCAAAAGATTTGCGTACCCACGCCAATTATAATGCACGACACATGGACTCGAGACCTGTTTTCTTTGTATAATAGTTATACGACAGACTAAAAAAACGGTTTGTGTACACAAACTATAGAAAAGGACGTAATTATAAAATTGTTCTGTCTACAATGGGAAATAAAATCGGAAAAAAGATCACAAATGGTCGTTGAGTATTTTTACAGATTCAATCATTTGATGGGTAAAATTGCCCTTTAGATTTAGAATAGTCTGTATATAAATATTACTTAATCGTTTCAGGATGACTTTGTTCTTTTTACTAGGTACCGTTACAGGAAACTATTGTATACGTAAAATCTATAAATGGATATCCGTTTTGGCCATTATATGCAGCAACAGTTTCTATAATATGCAGGGTCATGTATGAGCCTGTTTAGATGATCAGGAGACGATCGATCATTGCGGATTATTCCAGACAGCAACCGCGTATGCGATAGGCCACCGAGGTTGGGTATACTGTGTGGCGGCGTAGATCATTTATTATACGAAAAATCACAATATGTTGGCTGCCGTGCTGTGCTGTGAAGCTCCCTCGCCATGAAAAATAGATCGGCTAAGTGTACGAGGGTCCCTCTAAAGTCCCTCTTGGTTATATTACAGTTTCTCTAGACTTTGCACTTTGCTTGAAGTGTTAAAGGTAAAAATATTTCCGAATTCGATCGTTTCTACCCATGGACAAAGTTGTAAGTTACAAAACAAGCCTGACCTATAGTCGTTCTTCAAATGAATTATTGAATAGACCCTGACTGAGTCACCAAAACAGCAAGAGAAACAGTTCTAGTCAGCACCTAGCCTAAGAATAATCGTATTCCGTACTATCTAACAATTTAAAATCAACGCAGCCAAATAGTCAGAAATAAGGAAGACAGATAAATTCTTCCTACCTTTAAAGCCTGGGAAATCTAACGGCCAGGCATCCACAATCGCTCCATCCATCCGCAGAGAAGTTGAATCCACCAGGCGGGATAGGTGTCCTCGTGAATACACCCACACTCACACGGATGTACACGAGAACAAACGAGATTTAAAAAAAAGGAGAATTTCTCCAATTAAGGAAGATGCTGTTTATCTAAATGAAAAATAAAAAATGGTTACGAAAAATATTGTGGATATTGGATAAACTCTAATTGTTAATAAACATGAGAATTGAAGCCTTCAATTTGAAGGTTTCCACATTGCATTAATACAAGTCATGTACCATTAATATCTAGCACGTTGCAGTTTCACAGGTTAATAAATGTAATGAGAATCATTACCCAGAAACGATGACACTGAGATTGTTGCTGATGCCAGGTGACCAGGATGATGACAGACCAGCACAAGCCAAACTTGCAAATTGTGTGGTTAAGTTGGCTGGTTCTGGCCTCAAATATGCAAAATAGAAAAAGGTTACATCGTGCAAACAAACTGCCATGCATCAACAGGGGGCATACATGTTACATGATAAATGCAAGGCTAGAACTAACAGTTGACAAATTTGGAACAGGTTTAACTGTTTGATTCAAACCCCAATAATTATTCTATTGATATTCTTGATTTTATTTACCTGCTAAACAGCATGGAGTGTGTATTAAGCGATAGGCGACGAGAGTTACCACGCGATGACCACATTTTTGTGATTTTAATTTGAAACTTTAAGCAGACGACATTAATATTCTAATTAGCCCTAAGATATCGATAAGAAATGAAATGGAAAGTTGCCATTCATTCAATTTGTCTCTGCATAATAATTCCCAATTCCAAAAATGGATTTCCCCTAATGATGCTGAATTGGTATGACTCATATTGTTCACGTTGAAGCAGATCGCAAGTCTAACGCAATCACTCCCCGATAAGAAAACAGTCTACAACATTTTGTTATTCATAAATGCTGCAACCGGCCAAATAAAGAAAAACAGGTTTTTTCGAACCGAACAAATGGAAAGAGAATGGGCGTTATGTATCTGAAACAAAATAAAAGGGCGTGTATTACATAAAAGAAAAAAGGGCGTTCTACCCCCTTCCCAAAACAACAACACAGACTAAGATATTTCGAAACAGATAAAAAGTTAGACAAATAAATACATCAAGTCTAATCATATCAAGACTTAAATATATGCACTGCACCAAAACATCACGTCTAATTCTCAACATATACACAGCAGCAGCAGCAGCATATCCTTCACAGCGTGACTGATATATAATCCCGTATTATTAATACAATCGAGTGAGACTGGCTGCTGGCTGCTGGGCTGTTGTGGGAGAAAGAGCAGCTAGATATCTTTGGGGACGACTCTCTCTCTCGCACAGCAATGCGATATCATCTCCACTCTTCTGTGCTGTACAGCAGCACATATCTATCTTTATATACACATGTACAAAAGGGACCTTTCTTTTATATTAAACCTCTTTCGAGGAAATGCTGTTCTATGCACAATAAGTCTATATATAGTGTTTTTCTTTTTAAACATGTGCACAGCCAAATGCGCATATGCGGTATAATTCCACCATTTTCACCACTCGTATATTGGGAGTGTGTGTACACCATTTGTAGATGTCTAACAATTGAGCTGCTTATAATATGCTCAACCCCAGCCAACAGCAAAACTAATATATTATTTAACTTTATTTATAGGAATGAATCGAGATTTCATTTAGCGCCGGGGTTCATTGGGTGCAGGTGGACAGTTGATTTCTTGTACAAATGTGGGCGGGGCCATATTAATGTGTCTAATTAATTAGAAGAGGCCGATGTGTGATGATTACATAACATCAGTTGATTGCAACACTAGTTGATTCATTCTCCCAATTTCTTTCTAAAAATAAATGCAGCCGAGAAATCGAGTTACACGATGATGACTACTGTAGGCCTACACAGCATACAGAGTCAATCAACACAGCTGTCCGTCTTTTTGTTATTTTCTTCTACGTCTCAGCTGACGAATTTCCGACATTCCTCTCTCATCTCGCTTGATGCAATAACAACAACGGCCCAGCAGCAGCAGCACCGAGAGAAGAATATATAAAAGCTAAAAGAGCTTCAGCAGCACGTCCAACCAATAACTTGTTGATGAGCTGCTGCTGGACACGCTGGCCCTGCAGGGAATCGCTCCAGGGCCTTTTCCTTTAAACCTTATATTACGTGTGGGTGTGTCTATACTACGCCAGGCCAATTTATCTATAAGAAATGAAATAAAAGAACCTGTTGTAAATGTATTGCTCTTGTATAGAATATAGATGTATAGAATCATTTGATATTATCTATTTAGAATTACTTATAAACAAAGTCCGGAGAACGTTTAACATGTAAAGTCCGCGAGCAATCACAGAACTAAATAGACGCACACATATTCGAGTTATACAACTGTTGGATTATATAGTCCAAAAGACAAGTAACCTCTTGATGATGTCTCGTGCATAATGTATGGTAATTTTATTCCTAGATAAATATTCTATCCGCCGATATCTATAATACGTGGAAAAACCCCAGCAGCAGCAGCTATACACGCAGGAGAGAAAATAAGATCTCATCAAACAGCCCAAAAGTTGAGACATCTTTCCTGGTCCAAACTTTGACTTTATGTACTGAACACACACGCCCCTATACTACACGCGGACCCACTAAATATATCTACTGTGATGTGCTGGGCAAATATACAACTCTCTCTTACTATACATTCATTCCCGATACACCCAGCAGCAGCAAATCAGCTCTCTCACGCCGGGCTTCGTCTATAGTTTATAGGGTATAGAGGCTACTAACACAGCAGCAGCAGCAGCTAGAACGAAACTTTGAATGAGCAAAGTTTTATACTATACTTTTCTCGTCTATAGCTCTCCTTGTCTGTATATAGACTTGTTTCTTATTCGGATGGGCACGGCGGCAGCAACAGCATGTCAAGTGGGGCTAAATCACGCACCCCTGATTTGCATACGGACGAAACGCGCAGCCACCGCGCGTCCGTATCCTACATATTAATAGCTTATTTAGGTAGATTGTACGTATATGTAGAACTTTATATAATTCCAGCGCTGCTGCTGCTTTTAGGAGGAGTTGGAGCAGCTGCTGCAGAGAGTTGCATCAAATTGATTTAGGCATAAGGAAACGAATTGGGGGTAATTCATTTGCATCTATTTAATTCTGTCTGTTTTATCAGAATTGTTTTGCAATAACTTTGAAAAGATGCGCATAAAAGTATACCCATTTTAAAGTGCCATGGCAAATGGGTGTATATTGGCTGATGTATACATCAGCCATTTTGAATATATTCAAATTGTTCAATATTATTGTCAATTTTGTGGGCTTATACATCTTTTCTACAATTGAAAAAAAAACCTTTTTATTGCTTCATTGCTATTCTCCTATCGTCCTTTCCTTGACAGTAGAGCCCCATATAAAAGATCTGAATAGGCATAATAGCTATTGCTCTGTTAGAGATATGTAGGCCTACACATTTCTATTCCTATTTCGGCACCAGATTGTCCCATCATTTCTATATCTTCTTCTTCTATTTTTTAAAGGAAATGTATAAAGTTAAACATTTCTTATATTTAGATAGATATTGTGTCCACCACGCGGTGCCCAACTAAATGGCATACCACCCAGTTGGAATACCTAAAATGTTTTTTCTATACATTTCCCGACATGCGTGCTATAACAGCACTGCCATGTCCCAAATAAATGTGTGTGATGTGTCACTATAAAAGGAAGAAAAAAGGGCCATCGCCTTCTGCTTCTGTCGTCAACATATATCGTCATCAGCACTCGCGAGAAACGAAAATAGCCTATATTACATATAAAGAAAAATAACAAATAACAAACCTGACTTGGAAGAACAAACAGACGTGGAGACAAGACCTTCTAATCCATCATATAATAACGTTTGACCCTATATATAGATCTATGTATGTTAACATCTTCTTATACAACCAGAATTATAATATTTTAAATAAATTTGATGTAGAAACTTTATCAATCAGCCCATTTTTCTATTTTTGATTCGAATTTGTTTTCGCATGATTTGACAAAATATATTATTTAGTATAACAAATTAAATTGATGTACTTTGCATCTTATTTCTTATTACCATAAATAAGTCAACATTTATTTACTGTGAACGTGGTTGGATATAGAGCTGATTCAGCTCCCTTTGCATGCGCACTGTAAATGTTCTTTATACATTTATGTGAACATGTCCATATGACATGTGAATATTTACATAAACATATCCGGATATATGAAAAACCTTATTGTATTCCATCCTCTACTACAACAACAAAAAAGAAACAAGTCAAACAACAAAATTATTGTGATGAAAGAAACCCCCATCATGTCTATACGAAAACACCTCTGTGCAACATTTGCGAGCCGAGAAATATAAACGACATCACAAATTCGGGAAGAAAATAAGAAAAACCAAAAAGTGTCAAACGTCAATGGGATCGAACAGCAGCACAAGGGGCCGGGGGGAGAAAAAGAATAAAGGAAATCAAGCGGCTGTGGGGCATTTTATTGATCCCTGCTGATGCTGCCGTGCGCAGCCAGGGCGATGTCTCCTTTTAGATATTACAACAGCAGCAGCAGCAGTATAGGGCCGGTATATAGATATATTAAAAGACTCTCTCTCTCTCCGCTATAGCTGCTGCTTTATTGTATAGATGGGAAATGGTTTTTGCGGGATGCTGCTGCGCTGTATGGGTCTCTCTTATACTATAAAGAGTGCTGGGGTATATGTATATCCATGTATATACAGGCTGGAGGGGATGCACTTAACCAAAGCATCCAGTAAATATGCATGAGATATTATATAAACGAGACGCGATGTTTAACCTTTCGCTATGTATATCCTCTATGTAGACTATGTCTATGTGTCTATGCGGCGGCCAAAACCCACCACCACCACCCAAAAAGAAATTGACGTCATGTGTCTCGACTCTGGTAGAGAGATATTATTTATGCATATATGTGTGCTGCTGGGTCCTCTAAATCTAATATAGAGACCCCCCCAAAAAACATTTTGGAAATTTTAGAAAGAAAAGGGGGGAGTCTTGATTAGATGCAAAAGGATTTGATGTCATCATATAGAGCCGGGGTCTTATAACCACCACCAGCAAAAGAAAAACAAACAGCCATAGCACAGCATCCAGCAGCCCGGTGCTGCTGCTTTTAGCTAGGCTGAAAGACTTGATTAAAAGTTGCGTGCTGCTGGGGTTAAAGAGAGGAGAAACTCTATGCCTGTGGGCATGATATTGCCTAATAATAATGCGCGATTTATTCTGCTCTTAGACCGCATCAGCCTCTGGTCTCCAGCATTAATCCGCACATATTATAGCTAGCTGCTGTGCTGTTGCGGTGCTTTTCATATATAGACACTCGTCGATGGCCAATGTAACAACGTCCTTAATATTTCTCGGCTCCCAGCCACATTTATAATGACTGCTGTAAGACTGATGTATTGAATTGGTTTATTTGCAAATGTCTTAGATTTTTCTCATCATCATTTCTATTCCGGCGTTTCCTTAATGTATAGCCTATAATAGAATCTACATCCTTAAAATGGTGATTTATGCATTGGTCTCCCAACAGAGGAACAAAGGAACTGCCAAGTAAAACCGTAATAGCCTAATAACAACCCTAGCAAAGACCAGCAGCAGCACAGAAAACAGTGTCTATATAGAATTTCGTGCTGTTTTGGCTATAGCCCACATTAAGAATATAAGACGAAAGAACGGGGTGCCGCATACTACTACTCGTTTCCATTTTCACGCTTCTTTCTTTGCACTCGCGGGGGTTCATGTGCTGTAATATACACTATACTTAGTGCTGGGACAAAAACGAACTACTGTAGGCCTATATCAAGTCTGATTCCATCCTCCCATAAAATTTAATTGATGCATCAGGGAGGCCAGCATCAACGCGAAGGCCTGTAATAAAGCAAAAGCTCTACTATTTTCAGAAAATCCTATGAAACATTCATCAGTTCCGCTGGTGTTCCATTGAAATTGAATTAAAACAATGCGTCTTTTTTTAATTGCCGCTGATAATCTCGCACTTTAAAACTCACCTCCTGATTTTATAATAGGCCTTCTTTTGCCAGCGTACTATAAAATACACGTCTATAATAATATAATATATAAAGATCGCAAATCACGGCAAATCATCATAAAACCCTGGCGAACCCCGTTGACTCGCTCGGCTAGTTAGTCTCACGTTCCAAAGTTGCGTGGGAAGGATATGTACGATTAACCCCTGAGGATCGTCGTCCGTTCAATCGGTGTAGTAGGTGGTCCAATTATATATATAAGACCCAGTCTATGCAGCCTACACAATCAAGTGCGATCGTGTACCCAACGCTCCTAATATAAATGATAAAAATTAAACAGAAAACAATAACTATTTTTGATTGTATGATATATAGCAGTCCTAATAGCTATAATGTTTGGCAAGTTTTCCAGTTGATTATACTTTATCTTCTATTTCCAGCGAATCTGCTGCTGCCACAATAGCAGCCTAACAAAATGCTTATGGCATATTTATAAATCTCTTATTTCCATTACGATGATTAGATTTTGAGCCTAGGAGAATATTATTATTATTTTGCCTGCGGGTCATTGATTGTGCCTGTATATCCCGGCATTGCAGCAACAGCTAGCGCCCCCCAGGCCAGCACATATTCCAGCCTCTTATATTCATATCTATATAGAAATTACTCAGCAGCTTAAAGGCAAAGAGCATTTATTCTTCTATATATATGATGGTGCTGCAGTGTATTCCTTTATAGCTGATGATGATGGCATTATACAGTATAGAGTAGTAGGCTATATATACAGAAACCATCATCTATCATAGTTTTGTGATGCTCATAATAAGATGGCGGCGTATTAAGCAGCAGCGGGGCACAGAGGAAGAGCTACGGTGATGATGATGATGATGATGAACGTGACTTGCGGCCTGACAACCTCATTAGTAACTCCTTTAAAACCCCCCAAAAGATCTCTCTAGCCGAGTATTCTTCTTTATGGGCTGTATAGATCTGCATGGCATTGAATCCTATAGGGCAGCATCACTCTATTATTACATAACATTTGAAAGACTCAAGCAGCTAATGTAGTATATACATTTTATAGATACATCTACAATAGACAAAAGAATAACATTTTCATTGTATAATTAGGCTAAACAAGAGTTGATATAATATTTCGGTTGGCCAGCAACCGTTATACAGATGCTAGTTTAATTAAGCCTATAATTATGAAATCCTGCGTTTGATATCTAATGATTAAACATTGTCTGTAGGCTAATATGGATAATTATAGCTCAAATTAGAAACAGATAAAACATGTAGAAATGGTGATGAAATGTGACTGGTTTTAAACTTTGTGAATTTCAACTATTTTATAGACATCACACATCAGCAGCATGCATGGTGGAACCATCGCATAAGTAAATATATAGGCGCATCTATTAGTCACACCAAAAAGGATATACTGTATATATAATATACAAAGTTCGAGATTTCAATCTAAACAGCAGGGACGAGGAAACTTTGTTTTGACGTCACTGTTATATATATAGCTCCTCCATTGCTGTGCTGTCTAATATATATATATATATATTCTTATATGTTTCCTATATCGATCCACGTGTCACACGTGGCCATAATAGTAAAGGAAAGACGAATCCATATATATAAGGACACTGCGTATATTATACTGGCTGTCCAGCCCCTATATATATCTATATAATAAAGGGTCAATAAGCTCGCATCTCTTTCGATCGCGAGGATGCTGCTGTGTGATGCTGGGCGCTGCTGCTGGCCTATCCCATTCAATATTATACCGCAGCAGCATCCATTTCCTTTCTTTTCCTCTATATGCCACGCCCTTTTGTGTATCGGAATTTCGCTTCTGACATGACAAAATGACGTAACAGTACATACAAACTCGCTGTCTGACTTTATATACTATAGTTTTGTGTGCTGCTTCAGACGATAGTTTACACATTTTGGCTGTTGCCAAAGTCGTTTGCGTTCTCAGACTTTATTATAGATGGAAGGGGGGGTTGCCTGATTGGTGCATGTCTAGCCGTATCAAATATCGTTCAAAATGCGCACACATACTGGCACGAGACACACACACATACTTGAGTCTCGTCCTTCCAATCTCGGCCAATCTCGGCTGAATATCTTTATATATATCGAGTTTATTATCGAGTATAAAAAGGCAAGGCGCTCTATTAGATATGAGAGGGGGAGCTCCCCCTCGTATATAATAACATCCCCCCTCTCTCTCTTCCTTTTTCCCTTCCTTTTCTATATATCCCGAATATATATATCCGCAGGAGCAATTCCCGGACCGAATCGAAACACACGCCACTGTGCTGTGCTGCTGGGCGCCTTACATTCGCTGTCTATTCCCTCATACATCATATATTATAGATAGATAGAGAATATATACTACCATATATAAAGATATACACTGGAACAACCAAACTATATATGTGGCAACCGCTCGCCAATGTGGTGCTGCCTAAACATTTGATATGATCAGAAGATTGCTGTTTATTGTATATTATATTTCTCTGCTGTGCTGTGTTGATGTACTAGACTTCAAGTTGTATATGCCAAGTATATATAGAGAGAAAGCCTTTGTGTATTATATCACACCCGTGTATACGATGTGTCGCACTGGGAGCCCAGCAGACGAGACATACAACGCCATGCAGAAAAAGGGCAACAAGAAAAAAAAGGGGATTTTATGGGTCATTGCTCTTGGCTGGATAAATATGATCAATATATTCAATGTGGCTGCTGTGCATGTGTGCTGTGTGTGTTGTATTGCGCTAGCCTTATTATATGTTCAGTTTCCTTATTGTATTTATACATATACAATTCCAGGAGCTGCTTTGTTAATATTCTGTATACCTGGTATAAGATTATGCAAACATACGTTATGTAAATATACGCATAAGTTGATTGCGTAATAACGATTTTGTTTTTTTCAATATTCTGTATTGAAAATGATAAGACTGTAGAGTGCTGGAAAAAGAAGAAGCTATAGACCAACCAGCCCGTATAATACTAAGGCATCTACCTAATAAAAGAATGTTAAATTTTTGGCGCGTGGAATAAGCTCGTAGCGCATAGAGGCGAAATAAGAGGAGGCGTGTCGTGAAATTTTCATGTCCATTGTCGTAAATTTGTCGACGGCGAAATGAAAATCCATAAAACAAAAACTACCGCGCGCCGTCTATAGCCTACGGCAGCAGCAGCTAGCAGCCATGGCATAGAATATGTAGACTACTATATAGTGCAACACAGGGCAGCCGTTTGACATTAAACGGCGCCAAAGTTGAACGTGCAAAAGCTATTACGTCTGATGCTATGCTGCCCTTTAATAATACACACAGCAGCCACTGTATAAGACTGAAATGTATCTATACATTTTTTAATAACTTTGAAAAGATATAGAGGCCTACTATCGCAAAATACTGTAGCCTGCACAATATAGACGCTTTAAAAATCTTTAGAAATATAATATCTAATATTTTTTAAAAGTAATAGATAAAGCGAATAGAACCGTTGTAGAACCGACTGAAAGTGCTCGCCATATATTTTCGGCTCACCAATACACTTTTGATGGCTTTTTAAAAGGAGGGAAAAAATAAAATGTCCATATCAAATATTTTGGCCTATAGCTGCTATAGCTGCTGGGCTTTTGCATAATTGAAATGGAAGATTTTATAATAGATGTATACTATAATATAAGCAGAGAGATCCCACAGCATCTCTATCGATTGATGATGCTGTATAAAGTGTCTAAACGCTCCCGCCGAGAGCGTCTTTTCCCGCGGATAGTATAATAGGCTGCAGGTTGTTAAAAGGAATAAGATGTGCTGCTGGAAAAGAAGCTGCTGCTGCTGTGCTGCTGGTTGGTGGTGAATAAACGTACACAAAAGAAGAACGCGGTATATATGGTCCTCCACAGCACACATGTCTTTGCCATCTGCCGTGCTCTTATTCGTCCCTCTGCGGCAGTTCTTTGTCCCCCCCCCCCTCCTGCTGTCCTCCTATGTATTCTAATACATATAATGTGTGCGGCACTGGCTATTAAATAGGTATTTGCTGCTGGGCGTTTCGACGTGTGACCAGCCCCAAATGCTGTTGGCATTACATTTTGAATCTATACAGTCTAATTACACGGTGATGTATGCTGCTTGTGCAGCCATAATAAGTAATAAAAGACAAATTGCAATCAGCCGGACGTTGTTTAATCAAAAGTGATTGTCTGTAGCTATATACAAATCAAAAGTAATTAAATATATAGTTTATAAATTAAAAATAAGGTTTTGCTGCATATTACCTGATTTCCCTGCCTATTACCTGTGATCGATCAATTGGCTCATAAATAGCCTAATATATAAAAAGGGTGAGTGGAAGTCTATTAGACAGATCAAATTATTGATCGATCCTATATAATATATCAGATAGAAACTCAAATGGCGTCATCGAATATCTCGTTTCCCAGTATATTCATCACCAACCCCTTTGATCATCAGCACGTCTCGCGTTTATCTAATACGCATCACAATCAACTCCTGCTGTGCACAGGAAATAAAACTTGGCGCGGACCTTTTCACCGTATTATTATAAATATAGATTATAGGAAGTGAATGATGCCCACATTAGCAACAGGCTTTCATCGTGATTGGAGATAATATCTTGATGTTAAATATACTTATATAAAAGGTGATGTGGCCGACGTCGCACATACTAAAAAAGCGGCACAACTTAAATCATATTATATAATCTTCTGAAATAATATAATGTAATATATTTGATGATTGTCATCAGATGTGATGTGTCGCTAATGCGACTTTCGTGTCGGCTTTCACCAAATCGTTGCGCACAGCGCCACCCTTTTTATACACACACACACATCCATCTGTGGACGTAGGCTATATTGTGTAAGCAGTCCAGCATGTATAGACAGCACAGCTCTATACCCCCATCAGCCACAAATCCCATATATATATATATATAACAATTTCCGGTGACTGGGCTGCTCTTATATAAAGGCTGACCCCGGCTCTTCTTATACACAAATATAAAGTGCGCCGAATATATATAATAAGAGAGAGAAAAGAGAAAGTGCGCTGCTATGTGGGAGGGCGGCCACTTGTTCGCCTCAATTTGGGTGCTGCTGACTGTGGCGGCCCAGCTATATGACCACTTTGGTCCTTTTTTTTATTTCAAGCCCATAGTCTTTTGTGTGCTCTGTTATATTATTATATTCACCTCTCTTAGCGCGACCCAACGTATATAACATCATCAACGAGCTGTTGGAGATGATGGGCGAATTCCAGCGCCAATCTTTTTAGAGAGATATTATTCACATCAGCCGAAAGCCATGGGGCTTGAAAAGGAGTTGGTGTATTATATCCAGACGGGCTAAAAAAGGACATGGAAAAATGTTCAAAATGATGACGTAATAATTTTATAAATCTGTCAATTGCTGGATTTATATATATCATATAGGGCGGGGCTGTATATATCCTAGTAGAGTGATGAATTGTACATTTCTCTAAATAACTGTAGGGCCTAAATAGTATACGTAAAATTCTAATAAACTCGACAGCATCCATGTCCATGTAAGAAAGAAAGAAAAATATATAATATAAATATCAAGCGATGCATCATTTATAAGTTATATATTTATATAGAAAGTATTTAGATAATTTGCATATATAAAAGTCTGGTGGGGAGAGAGAAGATGGATGCGGTTGGGCTCGATCACTCGTGACAGATTCAATCACTTGTTGCCCTCACGGCTTGTATTATATAGGCCTATGTGGTAGTACGCGTATAGACATTCGTCTTTCATCATTTTGCCCAAATTTTTATTAGATAGATTCAGCTTGATATGGACTTGTATAGATAGGATAACTTTATTTGGAAGTCCTTTTGGCGCATTATCTGCCTGCTGTGATGTTTATATTAAATAACCAGTTTGCTTGGGACGAGATCCGTGTCATTCAAAACTTATATAATCATCAAATGATAATAGTTTTATAATGTAATATCAAAGAAGATGGAGGAATTGTAATATTATAGGCCTATATCTGCAGTCTATTGCTGGGATGACAACTATTCTGTTTCTGATGGAAATCGATGTTACAATATGTAACCAAATACAAATCATGACCTACTAATTACAGACGTACTCACCGTCGTATTGTATAACTCCTCCTACTGGAGATCAATCGCTCCCCGACAACAAGAAAAATCGATTGGCATATAAAATTGGCAATAAATTATGTGTTCACGTAAGATATAGAAGGCCATTTTCATTTTCGGCACGCCATCACCATGGCAGCCAGTTATTTTTCCTATTGTTATTATCCATTTACATTTATTATATTATGTTGTGCTGAGGAGGTCAAAAAGTATAACTCGTGACTGGAATTATATATCAGCCATCATCTGCAATTCTCCACGTCTATTATTTCGTTGTTATTGGTTGCCTTTACACGAATTCTATCATCATTTTAATTCTCTCTTATACATATCATGTTATTATTTCATCGTCACGGTGAATAGACGCCGAGAGATGGCGTAGCCCGTGACTATTTCGTCTGTGCACGACCGCGAATAGAAATATAATAAACGCAGTTGTGCTGGCCATAGTTGCTGATGTAATACAGTAGATAGATAGGTATATATATATAGAGTGCTGTGTGCTGTTATTCCGTCTGGAATAAAACTCCTAGTACGTCAATAGATATAGATTGCGTAAGCGCATGTGTCTCTTATTTAGGCATGCCCTGTTTCATCGAAACCCGTCCCGCCGGTTGTATGACTCACGGCCGTCACGCAGCCACTCACGACAAAATATATCGACACACACACACACAAAAATGAAAAATCGCTGTCCAAAACTTTTTGTCTACGTCGCCTAGTAGTCATCAATAATTTCCGCATATAGTCGAGTCAAATAACTGTTACATAATGGAGTCATTTTCTTGACAGAAATATGTTTATAGAGTTTTGTATCAAATTATTATTCAAATGTGGGCCGAAAATCTTGTTTTGGCGCCAAAGAATTTCCAAATCGAATTTACAGGTGTGAACGTGAATGGTAGGATATAATCTGATCTAGACGATCGATAGAAAAACCGGACCGCTCTACATTTAATACCAGGAATAAAATATAGAAATCAAAGTCCACCCTTTTATAAATTCAAACCAATAGCATTTATATTGGATCATGCACCAGCAGCAGTCTCCATTATGGTATATAAACCCACTTGTAGGCCATGGAGATTTGATTTTGTATATTAGATTACTACGCTGCATTGCTCTATATTATATAATATCGTATAAAGTAAAGAATATTGAATTCTTTTCTCCTGTTGGTCATTCGATCGAATTGGATAGAGAGGGGGGGGGGGCACATAATCCTCTATTTTATAGAAAAATCAAAATTGGTGGGCCGATGTTGTATATATGTACCTATCGACTATATATATAGGCCTATCTATAACTAATAAGACGATGGACGCGGGTCTTATTCATATTGAATGTAGGCCTTACAAATATCTACCTATCAGAAATGGGTGCCATTTTGTTGGCGAGGAATGCTCGCTTTTTAGCTAAATATATAGCCTATATAAAGTACTATCCTATGTATACACGGTCATGTATATATGATTGATATAATATTCGGCTGCTGTTGATGAAAGATGAAGAGCAAGGGAAAGGCGCCTATTATATGATGATGATTATTATCCGCCGCTCTATATGACTGCTGCTGTCGGTCTATACTACATATATAACGGAAGAAAAGGCACATAGGGCTATAGCTACGGGCCAGTTTCTCATTGTGCCCAGCACGATCTATATAGGGGCTCATCTTATATATGTGTATACAAGTTCTTGGAATATTTCTCCTATATATATATAAGCGATGAAAATGGACTTTCCTCGTCGCATATCGGATATATAAGAGGACAAATATCTGAGGAAAGAAAAAAAAAACCGACGAGCTTTTGTCAAACTATTCAAGTCTGATGCAGAGACTCTCCTGCAGAAAGTGATGAACCCCTGGAATTTCATGCCTTTTTCTCTATAATATGTTTTTACGCAATCTTTTATCATGTCGAAAATTCGTGGAAATGGAATGCAGAAATCTATATAATATCAAGCTATATAACCTGATTATAATATTTCAAAAGAAAAAGAAGAAGTATATAGTAGTATAGTAGTCTTCAATCGATATAAGGTGGAAAAACTCTTTCGCATGAGGAAGCCGCGATGTGTTCAACAATCTAAAAAGAATTGGGACGTCGTGATATTATTTTCTAGCCTATACTGCGGGCTGCTGAACGCAGATATATATTAGATGAGAAACATTTCTCATTATCGCTCAACTGCTGTGCTGCGCTGTATAGGAAAAAGGGGGGAAATGTATAAAGGACCTGTTCTCTTCTCTTATATACATAATATCCACCCGCAACAGCGACAGGGGGTTGAAATAATAAATAAAAATTTGAAACACGATCTCATTTAACTCTTTTTCCTTCTTGTTTAGACGTAGTAGGCTCACACACACATGGAACATGTCTAATATATAAACATATATATATAGATCCCCCCTCTAGCTCTATATAACTGTGAATAAATCACTGTCAATGTGTATGGTACACTATATTATAAATATACAAAAAGGGATCGAGAAAGAAGAAGAAGCTATAGACATATATCACGACCCCACCCTTAAATTTCCACCACCACCACCAGCCCAAATGGAGGAGGGCCTATAGCCGCCCTGTTACACGTGAGTAGAGAAACTGGTGTATCATAAAGTCATAATTCAATTCAATTTCCGCATATATATAATACTGCAAGGATTTTAAAAAATAAAAATAAAAAAAATCCCATCAAATGACGCAACAATCCGGAAAAAATGAAAGAAATCGATAAAATATAGAATTTGATTATTTTTCCTTGTTTGCAATGTAGCAACAAATAGAGGCAGACATCGAAAAAAAAAAAGTTGTTGGACCGGCATACTTAATATATACAGTGGAACGTTTTCACGCTACATTGAGCAGTCTCACGACGACAGCAGACGGAGAGAACGACAACAACAAGAGCAATAAAAAGAGAGCCACAAGAAGAAAAAAGAATCTAAATAATAACCAGAATTGAATAGAAACACGAATGAATAACAAATATGGAGGGTTTTTACACAGCACAAAAAACATATCAGCATATGCCCCTAATTTGAGTTTGTACGTATAATCATAAATAATATCGTGACGATTTGCAATTTCGGTACAAAGTCGAATATAACAAAACAAAATGACTGGAAAAAATAAAACAGCCATGTACCCACGCAGTCAAGTAAACCGTAAATGAGTCAAAGTCGCCAGCCAAAAGTTATTGGCACGTGATTCACGCAAAAAAAAAAAAAAAAAAAAATAGGAGGGTTGTATGTGTGGATGGACTGGGTGGAAAGTTTGCGTGTGATGGTTGGCGAATGTTATACAAGAGAAGGTCGACCCAAGAAATATCTATCCCCGAGGCTATTGGCTCGTTCGTGAGTCACGGACAAGAGTCTGAAAAAAAGAAAACCGGGCTTGCACGTTCGATTGACTTATGGCATGCCGGCCATCAGCATGTTACATCTATAGTCCTCTTCTTCCTTTTTCTTTCTTATATTTCTAGATATTCCACGTCTTTTGAGAGATATATATATTTTTTATTCTACATTCTGTATTATAGACTGCGCATAGCATATATCCAACGTATGGAGAGTATATAGGACATGATGGCATGTCTTGTTCCCTTTTTTTCTCCTTTTCTTTAAGTGGATGTGTCTGCTGTGCCGGGACTCTTAACCGACTCGGCTATACAACCAAATAAGAGAAGGACACGTCATGTATATAGTCAGAACGATCAATATTTTTCTTTTTTTTCAGCGGATAATTTTTATTTTATTTTTTTTGGCAATTTCTCATTATTATTAGATTTAATAATTGTACCGTTATTATTACACGCATATGGAGGTATTATTATTATTATTATTTTGCTTTCGAGAGGGGAAGAAATACAAATGGCCTTTTTGAATTTTTAATGGACGGCATCCGTGGTCCCGCGTACAAAGTGCGTTGAATATTATTCCTTGATTGAAAAGTTCCCAAAATTCCTTGCGTGGCGTATATAAAATCCAGAAATTTAATCTCCCAACTGAATAAATAATTAAATTCTACAATACGTAGGTTATAGAAAATTTAATAGTTGGAGGTGCTTTTATATTATATCTCATCATTCGGAATATGTATGCGCTGAAATTTAATAACGAATTTGCGGTTCTTGTCGTCGTTAACATTTCAATGCGACACGCGATGATGTAAATGTAGAAGCGGAATTTCCCGCGCTCATTCGTAATCAATTCGAATTTTCCAACCCGCGCTCGCGCCGCCATCATCACCACTCAGAAATTTGATATTAAATTCTACACAGGTCCGAGGGTTTATGATATTTCTCGTCTGAAAAACCCCAAAAAATATTTTTGTTGTTCCCCAACAGAGTCCAGACACCCGAAAAAACAAAAACCTCCCACCAAAAGTCTCACACACACAACACTGCACGAAGAAACAAAAGTTATACATAACATTCCACTCTGCGTGTTTGGATATATTATCCGACGTATCACGCGCGCGCACCTGTGCGTCAAATTCTCTCCTCTCTATACTCATTCGCCTTTTTTTCTGTTTGTTACGCAGCTGGGAAAAATTGTTATTTCATTTTATTGTTTAAAAAGAAAAAGAAAAAAAGGTGCGTTTCGTTCTTTTATATTCGTCACTTTAGTCTGTTTGACCAGTCGGGACCGTGTGCGGTTGCACCAGGTGTGTGTACTCCCCCTCCTCTTTTTTATATTGTCGGTGTTGTGCTTATCTTCGTGTCAGTTATGGAAGTATACTCTGTAAGGCGAGTGAATATTATCAACGGTGGTTAAAAAGGAAAAAAAAATAAAAGAAGAACCGTTATATCATTTGATCCCACCTTACAAGGCCGTGAGTGTGTGATTACAATCGAACCCATCTCAACCCGACCTTAATTAGATTTCCATCTTTTTATTTTTTCGCAGACATTCGAGGAGAGACTAGAGAGAGACCCATCATCATCATTCACCATTTCGGAATATTTTGATTATTTTTTGGACGCCCTAATCTTTTTCGTGTTCGTCGTTTTTGATCATTCGTGGAATCATCGACGTGCAGGTAGGGACGCCATTTTGAAAAATTTCACCTCCCAGCTGTTCATTTGTGTGTGCTAATCAAGGGGGGGGGGAAATAGGTGTTGATTGTAAATGTATGTTAGTTTTCATCCCGGAGATTCAACTGATTTTGATTAACGACTGTGCTGCCAAGACACACAGTCGTAATAAAATTTAAAAGTAAACTAAAACGAGCTTCAAGTCGAGCAGGAAAAATGGCAGATCAAAAAGATCAAGGTCAAACAAATAAATAAAATCTCCGAAAAGAAATCTTGGCTCATTTCAAAACGGAAATGACAAATAATAAAAAGCGCCGTTCTAGTCTAGTCTAGTCTGTGACGGTTCGAGTTTCTGTCGGTTTCCGAACCGCGGCGCTGCCTGACGAACACAATAGGCGCCGGCCTTGGTCCAACGATTACGAACCCACCGTGTGTTTGTTACATTCATTTATTCAATTTCCAACATGGCCGACTAAAAGAGGAAACAAACTATACTAAGGCTCTTGGTTTTTTTTTGTGTTATTTTAACCCTGCCATTCCAGAGACTGAAAATTCCCGTGCAAAACTCTCGTGATTGCCTAGAATTCATAGACAAAATAGTTATTTAGAAAGAAAAAGAGACTGCCAGAGAAAGTAAACCATTTTTAAGTTTACCTGCAACCACCTCACTGCACACCCCCCCCTTGGCTGGTTTCATATTTTGTTCTTCTGCTTGTTGTTGACAACGACTCGAAAAAGACGAGAGAAAACGGTGAGTCGAACATTTATTTTTCGTTTTGTTTTTATTCCCTTTTTTTTTACGTGTGTGTGCTGTGTGTGTGTGTGCTTGAAGCATTTTCTGTATATATAGACAGGGTGCACCCACCCACCCTCTTGTTCTTGTAGAGTGTACAGAACATTCTATTTGTGGCCGGCGTGATGCACATTCCCGAAGGTAAACAAGGCAAAGCCGGGGCGCTGTCACTCGACACCTTTCGGGCCCGGGTTATGGCGTCTCGCCCCTTTCGCCTTGGTACACACACAGACATGGGCCCTGCTGCTTAGAACAGCATAGCAACAGGCTATACACCAACTAATGACCGTGCTGTTCCTTTTTTTCCAACCAACTTTCCTCCTCTTGCTTGGGAGAGTCTTTTTAGCGTGCCAGTTTCCTCTCCATTTTAGAACTCATCAAGCTGATTCACTTACCGAGTCACCTCTCCCTGGCTGGAACCAGATAATCCTTTGTGGAGCCCACTCGCAGGTGGTTGCCCACAAGGAGTCAACCCCTTTCCGTTGAGATGGTCTTGACATGAGAATGGCCAATTCAGCATGCCATGTAATAGACTCACTTTTGCTGATCCTCTCTTGTTTGCCAAGCATGTTGAATACTCGCAAGAGTGGCACCCCCACTCCTGATGGCCACATCTTGTTGCTTCATTGATTCCGATTCCTTATCAGGGCCAATTGAGGAGGAAAAGACCCCCCACCCACCTTGTGCATAGATAAATCCAGGGCCCATTCTTCTTAGTGCCACTCTTTTGTCCATTAATCAATATGGAAACGCTAGTGGTTTCAGGGGGGGCTCGTGTACTTTTGTTGTTTGATGTGGGGTTTTTCTCGTTCGCCGGGGTCGGATTTATCAGCCTCGATTCTTCGCTTCGAGTAGTTTGTCAATGTCATGCCCGCGTTTGTTGTAAAAGGGCACATTTCAGAGATTGGTTCCTTGCTGCTGCTGCATGGCCCCCACCCACTCTTGCCTCATCAGGTGAATGGATCCTCGAGTGATGGGTCGAAAGAAGAAGGAGGGGATGGAGTCAATAGTAGTGTATATAAAAGAGAACTAGTATAATCTTCTTGGCCCACAACTTGATATTTCCCCGGGCTGGCTTAATCGCATGTTTCCCAATCGCTCGCTTGAATGATTCACTTTTTTCTTTTGTTGTTGTTGTGTCGCTCCTATTTGCTCACCCGTTCCACTCACGATATATCTAAAAATAAAAGACGAGGGTGGCTCTTCTTATTCCTCCCCCCTCTCCGACTAAAGACTATTGTAAGTACTGAAGGGTTACTTCAATCTTGTCGGCGGTAATTAACGGTAAGAGTCGCGTGCTGATTGCCTCTCTCCCTTGGCTTTTATTTTGATTTTGTCTCGGCTATACTGCTGCCGACTCCCTTTTTATCCGATTGGTTCGACCGTCTATCGTTTTTATTTTTCGGGAGATGTTGCGTCATCTTCACCCTCCTTTCTTGCTGGGATCCTAAAACAAATGATGGATGCGTCGTGGTAATAAAAATAGTGATCGATCTGTTGCCGTGGAGAAAGATACACAACAAAGGGGGTGGGAGAGAACAAAACGCCGAGCTTTTTTTCTTTTATTATTCCGTGATTGCATGTACATATAAAATTCAATCGTTTTGTCTTCTATTCGGTTGTATATTTAGCGTAAATTTCAATTTCATTGTTTTTTTGTTTTCCGGACTATCGATTCGTGCGGTTGTACCACCAGAGTGGAACTTTTTTGATTCGTCCACACACACACACACAACAGGAGACCATTTTTTGTTTCTCTCCCGTTTCGGAAGTCTAGACGTTTTGGATGGTTGCCGCGCGTGCGGGAGGGTAGAAAAAACGAAAAAAATGATTATTATTATATTTATAAAGGAACTTGTTTTCTCTCTTTGGCATTTGCCATTCCCACCCTTTTCCCAACGGTTGTTACGTATACGCAGAGCGACTCTCTGCTGCGACGTTTGGAACGGCGCCGAACGGTTGCTGGTCCCGGCCGTGTGCTAATTGACCCCAAAGGCTTGTCTCTTTTTTTGTTGAGGAGGGACAACAACGACGTGATGAACGATATCCTCTCGACCCTCTTCTTTTTCACCTGGGAAAAAAAGAAAGAAAGAAGCTGATTGAATTTTTGCACGTTAAGGCAGAAAAAGAAGTTTTTATTTTTTCATTTCCCTAGCGGTCGTTCGTGAATGTTTTAAAAGGAGGGAAAACAGAATAAGATGAGATCGTTTTTCAAGATGTTGCACAGCACACGGAACGAGTAGGTGGTATAGTGGTAGTAGTAAGTAGTGGTAGGGAGAGGCTCGCTATGCGGATTCACGTCACTCTTGGGTGTGATGGATGGTCTTGAAGGAAGGGCCGAAAGAGAAGAGAAAAGAAAAAGATGAAGGAAAAGACATAAAAAGGGGCCCCGACCAACCAAGACTCTAATAAAAGATTCGACTTCTTTTCTTTTTTGTGTGTTTGTGTTGGATAGTTATTTCCCCCGGTGTAAGCATCTTTTCCTTTGGTGGAGAAACAACACGCGTATAATGCAAATATAATAATAAAAAGGAAAAAGGGGGAAGAAGAAGAATATACGCGAGTCGAGTCAATCTTATTTCTGGGAAAAGGGCGGCGTTTGCCGAATGCAAAAAGGGAAGGATGTTGGCGAGCAGCGGAAGAAAAAAAAAGGGGGAAGCAGCTAAAGACTTTAGGGACTTTTGCGCTTCTCCATTCCATTGGGATAATACATGGGTTAAATGGGGAAAAAGGAAAAAAGAAAAGGAAATTCAGCTGGGCTACTATACCACGGCATAAATCGTTACTTAAAAGGTCCAAACGGTGGGCGGAATGTTGCCATGTTGTGTGTGTGTCTCCCCGATGGATCGCTTCGGATGGATGTGGGCGGCTGGTGAGTCACCCCGACCGATTTGCACTCTGCACATTCATGTATATACTCCTCTCTCTCTCTCTTTCTGTGTTTTTATCATTTCCATTTGGGTTGTCATCATCTTCTTCTTCCACATGTTCCAGCTGGAAATGGCAACAAACCGGAGAGAGGCTCCTCCCATTTTCGCTGGGATATTGATGGAAATCATTTGCCCCGAGGATTCGTGACTTTCCGACAGTTAAACGTCTCTAGCCATCGTTAGTAAATCATGATAACGCACATTTTCCTAACCGAAATGGTGGTGGGGGGTTATACGCCGCATCCTTTTTTAACAGCATGGGTTGTGCAAAAGTTCTTTTTCTTTTTTTTTTAATTTATTTCTCGGCACCGTTTTAAATGCTGAGCGTTTATCAAGTGCTCGATTTGTCTTTGGCTTTTCTAGACGTTTTGTTTGGAAATCCATTTTATCGGGTTTGTCTTTGATTATTTTTCTTTTTCTCGGAATATGTCTGCTAGATCGATCTTCGGTCTGTTTTTGTGAGGCTCGTTTTCATTTTGGGTGTTGTCGATGGACGTCCGAAAATCCGCTTTTTTTTCTAGTCATTTAAATCTCATTAAATTCTCCCAAGACAAAAAAAGTCAAATACTTTCAACGTAGGGTTTTTCGTCTCTATTTATTGGGCGGATTTTCAAGAAATTCAAAGATGGAAACCATCTGTTTTCTTTTTTCTTTTAAACGTCCCCGCCCAAAATGTATTTCAAAACTTATCCGATTAGAATTTCGTCGCATTTTCCCGTAGTAGTAAGAAAATCTTGATGTTGTTCCTCATTTCTTTTTTCATTACTTGAAACCACACACGACGTCGCATTTTCAGACGGGATTATTTAAACGAGCTTCCCGCTGTTTTCTTCTTCCCGCTACCCAAAAAAGGGGGTAAGGAATGAAAAGTTCATTTTTTGGTTGTTGTCCGGGGTCCCTTTTTTCTGATATAAAAATAATAAAAAGATTAAAAGAAATGAAGAAGGGAGAGAGATGCCTTGTTGTATGTATGTATGTGTGTGTGAGAGAGAGCTCTGCAAATCGTTTGATCCCTGCACGACTGAACCCGGAATGATCGGATTTGGTGCGGTGCGCGCGTGAAAAGCCGCGCGGGAGTGAAGCGACGAAGAACATAAAAATGGCAGCAGAAGCGAAAGAAAGAAAAAAGGGAAAAGAGAAACACACTCATATAAGATCTGACAATAAGAATGGGCTTGTCCTCCTCCATATAAATAGCTTCTCTCTCCTTTTTGATTTTTTGATTCTTAACTATTTTTACTTCTCCCGCAAGTTGAAGCGGAAAATAAAAGAAGAGATGCAATCACCGACGACCGAAAAGTCTTTTGCTTTCGACGACGCCACTCGACGTCGTCGGCGACGGGAAATCACCGCCGCACAGCAGGGAGAATGGGACGGGGATGGGAAATGCGGTTATGTATTTTTAGAAAATGCTTGCGAGTGTGTGTGTGTGTGTGTGTCACTTGTTGATGTTTGACAATGTTTTCTTTTCATCTATTTTGCCCTCGATTTATTCCCAATTTCTTTTCTTTTTTCTCGTTCATTTTCTGATTTATTTTTCGACCGGAAGTCGGAAAACTCGTTCGGCAAGGGTGTGTGGGGGTTCTTGATAGCTCTTTAACGTCATTCCTCATTTCCTTTTAAAAGAAAAGAACGAAAAAAAGGAACTTCTTGGAGGGGATTTGATGGAAAAAACAGAAACAAGTTTTTTTTTTCGTTATTTCTTAACTTCCAAACTCTTGTCGGTCTGGGAAATGTGATCCAATCTCTCATCTTCTCCTTTCGTTCTCGGTGTGCACCCCCACCATCTCTACATCCCCTCCAAAAACTGGGAATGATGATGATGATGCGTCCTCCCTTTGGCTTTTGTGTGTTTAAAACATCTACCCAAAAAAGATTTATTATTATCTGATTTTCAACAGTCGGTTATTCATTTTTTAATCTAAAAAATGTTTAGAAATTTTAAAGCGAAGATTTTGAAACTTCATTTTTTCTTCCCGAATTGGCGATTGATAAAGTGTTGGCATGTTTTGTTCGAAAAACCCCTACAAGACTAAAAATGTTTCCATTTTTTGTTATCTTGTTTGCGTGTGTGGTTGGATAATGAAACTTTTTTTAAGGTTCTTATCTCTTGCCAGTTTTTGTATTTTCTGATAAATTTCGGGTGGGAGAAGATTCGAGTCTGAAACCGCACCGCAATCCGGATAGCGGCTTGCAGTATGTTTGATTTTCTCCGGTAACCTCATCCGGCCACTGTAAGAGATGACGTCAAGAAAACTGCATCCTAACTGTCGAGATAAAAAAAAGGCCAACACATTTCGTCGACCAACAATAATTTTTCAGTATCAACGCTGTCAAATGATTTCCATTTCGTTAGCGACCGCAATTTCTGATAAGTTTTTATCGCCCGCCTTCAATTGTTTTTAGTGTTCGGTGGGCGACGGTAAAAAAAGGCGGCGTGTGTTTGGGACCGGTTTTCATTTTGATTCTTCTGAATTTCTAGGAATCCCAAATTGTTAATCATATCCACAATGACTTGTCTGCTGTGAGAATGTCTAATTAATGTGGAGAAAATTACAAAAAGGAAAAAAGTCGAACCAGATTTGTCTGTTCCCTTTTTTCAATCCGGTGAATTGGATAAAAGGAAATAGTAAAAGAATTCCTTTCATCAATCTGACTAACTGGTGGTGTGACAAAACTACTTGACGCTTCTGCGTGTCATCCCGATCGAAAATGATGCATCTCTTTTGATTTTTTCCTTCTCCTTTTTTCTCTCTCTCTCTTATACAGTTTTATAGATTGCCACTTGGTGTGATGAGTCGTGCGTGTCGACGGCCGCCACCATCATCTTTTCCTTCCTCGTTCTCTCCTTTTTTTTATTTTTTATTTTTATGGATTGACGACGACCGAAAATCCGTCGTATACGTACGTATAGGGATTCGTCCAAGTGACCAATTCGGTCCGAGTCAAGGAGGGAACAAAAGAACAAGATCCCATCCAGCTCAGACTATAGAGTCGTGGTAATATGTGCTGTGTGTGTGTACGACATTCGCTTTAGATGTCAGTGGGTGTGTGTGTGTTGGGGGGGATATTGGGAAGTTGAATTACGAGAAATTGCGGTTGGAAAAGCGGGGCGGCCGTTGGTGGGGGGCTCTCTCTATGGCGGCGGCAGTATGTAGTTATAAAAGGATAAGGGACAGAATTGGATGGGAGGACATTGATGGCGCATGATGTGTGCGGATGCTCTTATTGGATGGATTGTCGTCATCGTCGTTATGTGATGATGACGGTTGTGTGTGTGCGAGGGGACTGGGGTTGTTTGAGGGGGAAAGGATGAAGGGAGTTATAACGGCCACACGAACCGTCCTACCAACATATCACCCGTCCATGGCCATATATCTTCGCGTTCTGTCTGTCTGTCGTGTTCTTTCTTTTTGTGTTTGCTTCTTTCACGACCGGAGCAAAGGAAAGTCGTTCGGTTTTTTTCTTCTTCTTCTTCTTTTTTGACGCAATAGAAAAGTCATTGGCACTTTTATTTTTTAATAGTTGAGTTTTCTTTTTCGCCCCTTTTGTGAATATAAACACGTCGCGTCGTTTATTATTGGCGATAAAAAGGAGAGAGAGAGACGGGAATGAAAAGAGCCGGGGAGCAAAGTTTTGATTAAGGTTGTTTCGGCCAGGGCGAATGGGGGAGAAGAACGATTGGAACGTGATGACGAATGGCGTACGTACATAAAAAAAAAAGAGAGGGACGGGAAAAAAAGATCGTCCAAATTGATATTGCAATTCCTTCCTTTTAAAAAAAAAATAAAATAATTTTATTTTGATGTGGAATTCAATTCATTCTCCGACAAGGGGAAGAAAAAAAATATGATTTTTTCTTCTTCTTCTTCTTCGTTTTTGACTTTTCTCCGTGGGAATGTGACAGCGGGTGGGGCGGGATTGTGTACGGTCCGACTCGCAAAAACCCCGAACCCAAAAATCTTTCCATCGGCTCGGTTGTAGAAGAAGTTGCCGCCATTCGCTTCATCTTTTTCGACGTTCGGCCGGGGGTTCTTTTCTCTCTCTCTCCTTTTCACGCTGTTCGCTTCACTTGACATTTGATATACAGTGAAACTGCGCCGCATTTCCCAAACCATACGAAGTCATCGATGATTCGGAAAAAAAGAGAGAAATAATATTTAGATTCACTTCCCTTCTTATCCAACTTGGAATATTATTCCGTTTCAACAGTAGGGGGTCCTCCAGGCTCTCTCCTTGTGCTTGGGTTCTCACGTACGTACCTCCTTCGCACTCTCTCCGTCAAACGTCACGTCGACAAAGAAAGGGGAAAAAAAAGGACGGACGACTTGGAAATCCGACAGGGCGGAACGTTTCATGAGATCATTTTATTTTGTCAAATATGAAATTTTTTTTTCACTATGGAATAAATCCGCTTACATCATTGGATTTTGTGTGTGTGTGTGAAAGGCACAGCAGATGTATGTATACAAGACATTATACATCCGTGACGTTGGCGAGTTTATTTACCTTCTATAGCACAAAATGGTGGGGGGAAAATTGAACTATAGGCATCTGCAATTTCTTTTCTACACGACTGTCCGAAACTGCAGCATTTTGAACCGGACGGACGGGAGAGAGAAGAAAATAAAAGTGTGTTCTATTTTTGGTTTGGATTTTTTGGAGATGAGAGACAGTCTAAAATAGGGGGAGTTTGGTTGGGCCAAAAAAAAGAAAACGAAAAAACGGGGGAGATGTAAGCCACTTTTGCCCACTAAAAACACCCAACTCGTTTGGGATCCCAGTGTAGGACGATATTTTTAGCCGTAGACCCCCGAAAGTCGTTAGTAGTAAATACTTGGACATGGTTCACGGTGTCTATATAGCAAATTGGCGGGGGGGTTTCGTTCAAAATTGCCGCTCTGACGCCATTCGTACGTGTCTGTTGACCATCTTCTTTCCAACTAAAAGTATCGCCAGTTTGTTTTTTTTTGATCCAACAGATTTAGGCAGTAAAGGGAGAGCTGAGTGGAAAGACACTTGTGAATCTTTTTGATTAGTTAACGTTAACGCTCAAGTCGTTGCTTATTAGCTCCGACTTGTGTGTGTCCAATCGGAATGGTGCTGGTGCTGGGGAGAAGGAATTTCTACGTTCGTGATTTTGGTTGGCTTCTTGACAAGGATCACTTAATCAAGTCATCAGAGAAATGTTTCAAAAAAAGAAAAAGGTTTTTTCTATATTTTTTTTATTTGTGGTGGCTGGTCTTTCGGTTCGTACCAATTAGTCAAATTGGATGCGACACTGGGAGAAGAAGAAGAAGAAGAATTTGACATTTTCTTTTTGGTTGTTGAACGCAGCTGGCCGTGACCGATAGGACGGAAAATCAGCTTCGCCGCTGCTGCCACCGCTACATCTTTTTCCACCCTTTTTCCTTTTTTGTTTGTCAAAGGTGACGACGATGTCGTCACTGTCGACTGTCATTAAGTCGCAATTCACCAGAGCCACGGGCTAAGCTCTAAGCGAGTCTGCACGAAAATTCGATTACAGTCTCACAACGCATACAGCACACCCCCAGACAGACAGACACAATCAACGGCCCTTTTTTTATTTTCTATTATTTATTCTCTGTTAGACAAGCGCAAAATGGAATAGAGAAAATTGGTTAAATTGTTGTTGTTGTACAGGGCAGACATCGTTTTCTATTTGATTATATCATCATCTTCCTTAACTAAAAAGGAAAAAGGAAAAAACAGCTAAGCGGTTGGCGGCTGTTTGCCGGAGCGTGTGATGCGATGCGTCGTCGCCTTGGCCGTGTCTTTGTCACTGGACTTGATTGAATGAGAATTGTTGTTGCACTCTTCTTCTCTCTCTCAATCCACCAGCAGTCAGCCGCACAAAAGAGGAAAGGATAAGGTCAAAGGTCGTTCCACCCCATTGGATTTGTCTTCTCCTTTTTTCGCCCTCGGGAGGAAGGAAAAAGAGTTTGCGGGTCTTGTGGTGTGTGGATGCGATAGACCCCCGCACGAGTCCATCACGTGACTGCTTCGTGTGTCTGTATAGTTTGGGGGGGGAGAGAAGAAAATGTATTATATAAGCCTATATGGAAATGATGATTACTCTACCGAGGACAGGCACTGGCGAATGATTACAATCCATCCCGACGAGATGAAGGAGAGAAACAAAAAAAGTCCCACTGGTAATTTTCCACTAGGGGTTTTTAGCTGCTCGGTACCGCCGCCGCCACCACCAGCCGTCGGTTGGCTGGTTATCATTGGGTCCTACCAATTTCCCCCCTCCGTTATTTTGTTTTTCTTTTGAACACAAAAGAGGAAAGAGAGAGTTATTCACGTCATCATTCGTATGTGTAAGCTAGAGTTATTGTTTGTTGTCATGGCGGAGGGTTATATGTTGCGCGCAGCGAAAGAAAATTGCGCATTCCATTTTTGTTTTTGTTATTTTCCCTCTCTCGCCCGTTTTGTTATTGGTCTGATGGACTACTACGAGTACTATACTCTTTTTACCTTCCAGCAATAAAAACTGGGCAGAGTGGACGCTGAAATTGATGGAGGGGAAATACATATATATTTTTTGTCGGTATCCGATTATTCCCGTACGTGAGTTTTGAACACACACGGCCGCCGACCCGATGGTTGTGAAGTTGTGTAGGCCTCTTGTATATATTGTTGTCGGGGAACCTTGTTTTTCCCTTCCGTTTGAAACGGATGGATTGCCCAGAAAGCGAGTCGAGGAGGGGGGGAGAGCAGAGAAAAATCGTCTGTGTTCCGTTACACGTAATAACGTTCACATTAACCCGGGTGAAATATGGGCACGGGATCTACACACACCCCTGCTGAGATTCTCTTCTTCTTTTTGTGTGTGCGTTGGATATTTTTCTTTTGATTCTTTTTTTCTCGCTTCGTCATGGATTCTAATGAGATTCTATTCTCTCGCTCGTTCGCTGGCGCGTCCGGTTGGGGTCGACTCAAGGTGAAGGAGAGAAAAGAACGAAAAAATATCTCCCCAGCACACGACGATGGAAAAAAAAAAACGGGAGAAAGAGCGCAGGGAATCGTGATCGAGATTCTGGTCGGGACTTATGAACAAGTGGTGGTGGGATATCGCCAACCCAGCCAACCAAATAAATACATAAATAAATAAATGATAACTTAAAAAAGAAGTAGAAGAAGGGGTCGAGGGGAAGTGCGAGTTATAACACCCGCCGAGAGAGAGAGACGATTTTCTTCGTGATGATGTCATTGCCGAGTTGAGGACTCTCAAAATGGCGTCGGAGAAGAAGAAGAAGAAGAAGTAGATTTTTCATTTATTTGCCTTTACAAAAGTACGTCCACAATGAGGACCCAGGGACGTTTTCTCCTTTTCTTGTTATTTTCTTTATTTAGAAGATAATTGAATGGATCGTAATGGAAAAAAAAGATCGGGGGGAAACGGGAGGAGTCTGGAAATAGCTCGACCTCGCCCGCACGCGCCAACTTTCAACAATCCTTTTTTTTCTTCTTCTTCTTCTATTTTCTAGCGTCCATTTTGCTGGACCCCATATCTCCTCTTTTACCCCCCTACAGGATCGCTCCCAACTTGTCTAAAGAGAGAGAAAAACAAGCCCTACTAGCCCGTGTTAAAAAACACTGCAAAGCTCTCACCCCCCGTCCAACTTTTCTTCGGTGTCTTTCACTATAAAACGACGACCAGCCAGAAATAAACGAGTCACTAAACAAGAGTGAGTGAGTTGTAACACTCGAATAAATATCAAGTTGGAAACGGCCTACACACATTTGTCGAGCATTGACCTCCTTAATTTTTCTTTTTCTTTCAATGTTTTTATTATTTTTCATTCGACAGATTGCCACGATGGGAATGTGCTTTTTTTTTTAAAGATTTCAAAGTTCAATTGTTTCTTTTGTATTTCTTTTTAAATATTATCGGCCAGTCGCCCTTTTTATTTTTTAACTTCATCGTGTCGCGCGAGTTTCAACAGAATCCAAAAGATTCTGGGCGTGAAATTCTTGTGAAAGCAAGTCGGGATGGGGGGAGGGGGACTGGGCTGGAAAACTATACACGCACCCGACCATCCATCAACTTCTTTTTCCTAGCTAGAGATTCTCGACTTTGTCCCTTATCTTCCACAACTCGAAAAAGGAGAGAGAAAAAAAGTTGTTTCTTCTTGCCACATATTTCTGAGCAGGGAATTCCTCCACCGTATTAGAATTGTTAATTGACCTCTTTGTTGCTCTCGTCTGCGGTGGTTTTCCCTTTTCTCTTGTCTGGTCCAACATGGAAGAAAAAAAAGGGAGTCGCTCCTCTCCGATTCCACACGTCATTCTCTTTGCCACACCCTCACCACCACCAGAAGAAATCAAAATGTTTCGAAGAACGTGTGTGTGTGTTTCACTCGTCTCACAAGAGGCTACTAATGTGTTTGTCAATAGCCTTCGAGATATCGAGCTCATCGATCCAATCCGGGCCGGCCGTGCGGAAGGTTTTTCTCATCTATTTATTATAGGGAAAGAGAAGGGAGAGAGAGAGACCTTTCTGGTTTCTGGTCGTTTGCTTGTTGTTGATGTTGTTTGAGACCATATTAGGTCGAGAACCCGAGACGTAGACATTGTTGAATCGATATCACTACTACTACTCTTATATATAGAGAGAGACTTATACTTGTACCACCATCACACCAGCCGGGCAGTACCACTGGCAGACATACAGAGAGGTCCATTGCGGCCCCGCCTTGTTTTGTTTCTCCCCCCCCCCATCTCGCCAATCGATTCAGACACACAATTTCAAATGAGATTACCGTGCCAACAAAAGAGAAAAAGAATGCCAGCAAGAGAGTCTTTAGACTTAATCTGTTCGTGTGTGTGTGTGTGTGTGTGGGGAGGTAAAAGATTGTTGTGTGTATAAAAACAGAAGGGAAAAAAAGTTGCCCGGCAGCTGCTGCTGCTGCTGTGCCCGGCTTGCTGCCTTTGCTGGCCGCCAAATCTATCAGGTCGATGCCAAATTGCATGTTTGTCTTTTACAGAGAGACGCGCGCACGCGGGCGCTCTCCATTCGTTGCTTCCTTCCTCCGCACACACACACACCCGAAACTTTTTTTTCTTATTTTTTTTTTTTATTTTTTGCCCGTCTCCCGTCTGGGACCGGCCTCCGCCGCTGCCGTTACGAGGGAGGAGTTTTTTGGTCTGTCCACCTATTTGCGTGTGTCTGGGCTACCAACTGGAGCGAAGCAATAAGCTGGCAAAGAGAGAGAGAGAACTTCAGGGGGAAGTTGTCTATAGCGCAAACTTAAACAAAGTAACTAACCACACCCTTACAGTCTCTTTCTCGACTGCGAATTTACAGAATAATAATATCCCCCCCCCCAAAAAAAAAAAAGTTTTCAATTTGAAATAAAAGAAAAAGTTGACGTCGTCTCCGGTTTTCTTCATTTTAATTTGAGCAGCAGCAGCAGCGGCGGCACCAGCAACGACAATTAGTTGAAGCCGACACAAAGTCGCCAAAGTTTTTATTTACATATTAGAAAAGTAGAGGGAACTAACTACTGTTAATGTGATTCAAAGTTTTTTCGGGGGTCCCGCGCCAGCAGCTGTTGCGAGATCTTAAATTTTGTTTGTTTGTTCCCGTTGAAACTATATAATTGAATTTTCTACTTGATTTGTATTTTGGGTTGTTGTAATCGATATCGATCGTCCCCCCTTCAAATACTTTTTTGTTTTATTTTTCTTCTTTTTTTTCTATTTGCCGATGTCGTCGTTGGTCTTTGTCTCCCCAGAGCGTTGACGTCACGGGCTATTTGAGAGTCGAGCCGGAACCGAACGACGACGACGACGGTGGCGGCGGCGGCGAGTGCGCGTGACCGCTGCCGGGGTGTGGGTGGTTTATGTTGGGTGGGGTCTGGGTCTTGTGTGTGTGTGTGTGCTGTGTTGTTATTCTGCTGTTTTTCTGCGAATTATTAGTTTTGTTTTTTGTCTAATTTTATTCTCGCCGTTTCTGCCAGGAAGGGCAAAGAAAAGGAAATCATCGCCTCCGCCATTTAATTTTACAGTTGCGAATCGAAATGTGAAGAGAGAGAGAAAAGAGAAAAAGAATTCCGCATAGTCTTTTTTCTTTTATTATTAGTTTTCTCTCTTTCTACGTCTTTGAAGGGGAAACATATCAAAGAGAGGACCCGCCCCTCCGTTGACTTCCAAACCGTATGTGTCCGTCCGTCGGTCCGTCCGTCTGCGGCTTATCTTTTCAACAGCCGGTGCTGGCCCGACTCGATTCCTCTTCCTCTCCCCTCTTTCTTTCTAGCAGCGCATTACTGTGCGTGTGTGTGTGTGGAACAGGCTACTACTATCCATCTCACACAATCCCATACAAATAATAATAAAGTAACAGAAAGAAGAACAGCCGTTAAAATTGAAATCGAAACAGAAAATCTTTTTAAAACGTTAACTGGTGGAAAAGGAGGGCCTCTTCGCCCTCTTGTGTAATGGCCGTATACGGCGTTAATTCGAAACGTGTAACACACACGAGAGAGTGAGCGTACGCAAGAGTTGTCGGGTTGCGTCATCCATTGGCCAGAAGAGCGAGCGAGCAAAGAAGTCAACTCTCTTCTTCTTTTCTTCTTGTTCGTCTCTTTTGTGACTCTGCTGCTGCTGCTGATGTTTCCAAATGAAGTGGCGCGGCAGCAGCAGTGTGATGGCCAGCGCCGTCCATTCCATCCATCCATCCATCATCATTTTCAACAGCTGCGGGCTGCTAGCTGCTAGCTGTTGAATCACCGGGGAAATTGATAAGACTCTTTCGGGATGAACGCTGCGTGTTTTTATTTTTCATTTTCTTTCTTGTTTTTTTATTTTTTTTTATTAGATATTTTTTTTATTTATTATTTTACAAGACAAGAACAACAACAAACTGGCAGAGAGAGAGAGAGAGAAAATGGGGACAAATTATGAATTATGATTCAAAAATGTCGAGAAAGGAAAAACAAAAAAATGAAATCAAATAAATAATCGGGGGGACCTATTTTGTTTGACGTGAGTCATATCAATTTTTATTTCATTTCGTCTCCTCTCTGTTTAAGGGGGAAGGCTTATCCATCGAATCGAAAGAGAGACACAAAAAATAAAAACAGAAAAATAGTTGCGTACGATTCTGTTTTCTTCGACTTTTATGGCCTGGGTGTTGTTTTTTTGTTTCTTGTCAGTTTAGGAGCCAAAGTTGACTCTCCTCCTGATTTGAGTCACGTGGGAGGAAGGAGAAAAAATTTAAAAAATAAAAAAAAAAGAAGTTGGTCCGTCGTGCGCCAATGTCTATTCCCGGTGAGTCAAGACGCGCGGCGGCCGGTTCCAACAACAACAACACCAACACCACCACCGCCAGCATCATCAGAGTTATACCGAGAAGCTCGGCACAAAATGGGCGTGAGACTATTTAACTCGACGTTGACGGACACACGACGGCCTTTTGTTCAGCGCAGAGTTTTTTTCTTTCCTCCTCCAAACTGTTTAGTACGACTCCAACCCACATTGAAGAACTGGCCGTATCTAAATAGATGCAGATAGGGAAGAAGAAAACGGAATAGAATCAGACGGTAGGGAGAGGGGGCAAATGTGAATATTCTTTTTCTGGCTATTTGTTTTGGCCGCGGACAACAAAAGAACTTGTCTTGCACGCGCACCGCCCAAAAGCTTCCGCATCTTTTTCGAGAACTCTTTCTATGCTGCTGCTGCTGCTCCTTGTATTCTTCAACTTTACTTTTATACACAAAAGTAAAAAGTAGAGAAAAGATTAAAACTTTATTCTCTTCTTTCTTTTTTTTTCTATTTGGTTTGAAAATGTTTCGGGGTTTGGAAGGGGGAACAGTAAGGAGCTAGAGGATAAAGAGAGGCAGAAGGAATTGGTTTGGCCCGATTGATTTACAACGAATTGGAAGGACCGTGTCACCCGGGTGGCCGGCTCCTCTGTCTCTCTTTCTCTCTGTGTGTGCTGCTACGATTGCATCGCATCCAAAGACACGAGAGTGTGTTGTCTAGTACGTATACTTGGGTGTACCGTATCGACCTTTTTTTTTTTCTTTCCCTCTTTATCGGCTGCCTGCCATCGACTGTGAATGAGAGAAGGGCAATCTTGGTATTTTATATCCTTCGTGCCCGTTCGCTTCGCTTCGTTTCTCTTTTGTTTTTGTTTCTTTTTTCGCTTCAACTTCGTGAACCGATTCTAATCTCCCCGGCAGTTGTCCTTCTTCAAACGGCCCTTTAAATGCCCACCTCTCTTGTTGTCTTTTGCCTCGTGTGTGTGTGTAGTACCTTGTACTGCTTCGGGGTAAGAGTAGTAAAGTAATAATAATAATGCTTTTCTTGCTTAGACACAACCATATACCACCTGGTGGGGGCAGCGCATTCGTTTGTTTTGCGCCATTTTAGGCCGGAGAAAAGTCGAGAGAGAGAAACGTGATTCCCGATTTTTATGTCTTTTGTCCTTTTTTTCTTTGTGTCTTCTTTAACAGCTCCTGGGACACACGTACGCAAGACAACAACAACAACCGGACAAGCAGGAGAAGAAGAAGAAAAGTGTTTGGCTGATTTGGACACTGCCACGTTTAGAGACGCTGTTAACCTGTTGAGGATCGACCGCACTACCCGACGTCACTTAATCCTTCGTTTCCCATTCGAGTCGCGTCAGCTGGCCAACCCGATCGAATGTCGATGATTGACGGTAAGTCCAACATCCAATTTTCATTCTTTTTTGGGGTTACATCATTGGGCCGAATGGTGTGGCGGCTAGATGACGTCTTGATGGCCGACGATGATGATGATGATTCAACCCGACATCTATTTAAAATTTTACTGCCAAATTTTCGGTGTTGGAGGGAATTTTGGGTTTTTATTAGGTGGGAAGGCTAATAGCCGAATAGGAGGGAAACTTTTAGAACTTGATGTCAAACAAACAGCTGTGTCTGTGTGTGAGTGTTTGTGTCGCTTGTTTGTGTTTTTCACCCTCGTCGACAGCCAATTGTCATTTGGTCTGGGGTAATAAGAGGCAGAAAAAGAACAGCTGCCGCGGTACTTTCAAACAACCGAAAACCGAAAGGAATTTTTTTTCTTTTTTCCTTTTTATTTTTTTCTCCCCTTGAATTTCTGGGATATGGACGCATGATGAGTATTACGGTAGTTAGAATGCGCCCCACTGTTTTTCTTTTTCTTTTTTTTTTGATTATTCTATCGCTGTGACGTAAGCGATGGGATTGTGTCGGCCGAGATGACACGTAGAAAGAGAAATGTTCGTTTTTGATCCTCCCGATTGATGGATTCCTTTGTTTTATTTTTCCCCTTTTCTTGTTGTTGTTTTATCTCATTTTACCTCGCCATTCATTGTCCCGATACATCGAACAACATCCTCCATTCTCTCTCTCTGCCGGCCAGACCGGCCAAAGATAAGCGAAATGGAGAGAATACGAAACAAAAAAAGAAGAGAGCCCGGTGTGTGTGTGTCTGTGTGATTTGTTATCGGTTCGATGTTGTTTTGAATGAATAAAAAAAGAAGAAGGAGGAGGGAAACAGTAAAAAACAACCAGGAGAGAGAAAAGGACGCGAGTTCCTGCAGTTTTATAGCCTCCTCCTCCTCCTGTCTATATGGCATTAAATATATACAGAGTAATGGTCGGCTTGCTTACTTTATTGAGCTGCTTTTCTGCCGAATGGCGAATCGGGAAAAACAAAAAAAAAAACAAGAGGAAAATGGAGGACGGTTTCACTTTGGAATTGACCTCAGAGGCGATCTATGTTGTGGATGAGATTCACGATGAATCTTTGAAGAAGAAAAAAAAACAACTTTGCCCAGCCGAGGGGCTATACAGCAAAGTCGCTAAGAGAATGAAATAAAACAAGAGCAGGAGGAGGCGAGTCCAACTTTTCTTTTGCTCTCGTTCGTCCATCTTGATTTCAGCCTCGAGAGAATCGCAGGCGAATCGCGAAGGAGCTGGTAAAAGAAAAAGAAAAGAAAAAAAAAGACAGAGAAGATTAATGACATTGGCCGCTGCGATTGGATGGAGCGGTGACGCCAAAACCCCCCACACACACGCGACGCACTTGCGATCCTTCCCAGACTCTTTGATTCTTTTAAATTAATCTTTTTTCTTTCTTCCCCAGAAAAGAGAGAAAT